>NC_056623.2:110834376-111568040 GCF_002870075.4 Lactuca sativa
CAATAGACGCCTCCACTCGAGCTTGTGAGGCTGCGACCGAAAAAGTCGATAAACTATTCCATGACGCTACAATCCTGCTGCAGTCTATGCAGGAAAGCGCCGAAGCCACCAAAACAACACTGGAACCACTTGTTAATCAATTGGCCCAGTTTGTGAAGACGGAGTTATCCTCGTTCGCTACCCTCAGACAAAACCTTAGCGACGAGAACTCGGCACTCCGTGCCTCCATTGAAGCCCGCTTGGCAAAGCTACAAGAGGATCTTGCGGCTGAAAATAAACTGATGGACGTCCTGGCGAGTAAGACTACTGCCCTCAAGGTCAAGAGCACCCAACTTTCCAACTCCGAACATCAATTGGAGGCTCTTCGATCTGAAAGGGAAATCATCAAGACGTGTGTTTCGGATGTCCACGCCGCTCTATCCAACATCCTGGAAGCACACGACCCCATCCTCAATCACTCGGTGAGGCGTACCCTCGCTGAGAAACTCTCTCCGGCCATGGATCTCTTGAGTAAAATTGAAGGCCTACCCAGTTTCGTGTCCATTCCGAAACAAGGGGGAGATGAGAAGAAAGGATCGAAACCACCTCCTTCCTCAAAAGCAACTCACACAACCGAACCACCCCCAACTGGTCATGCCTCGGGTTCGGGTGTGAAGGACAAGGGCAAAAACATTGCAGAGGGAGGAGATGAAGATGAAGATGAAGATGAAGACAAGGAGACTATTACGGACATGTTAAAGAGAAAGAACAGTCGCAATACTGATGACGATGTCAGTCGTGTGGCACGTGAAGCTGAAGAAGCCGAACGTAAACAAAAAGAAGCCAACGATCTCCTTGAGAGCCGAAAGCTGCTCTTCCCTGCCTGGACCAGGGATCGTCTGATAAAAGAGGCTATAGAGACTCCAAGCATACTATGGCTCGAGCCGGTGATATCGTTCGACTGCATCAACTCGGTCGATTCGCAATTTGATATGCCGCTGACTCGAAAGGCGTTCATCTTCCACGCCTTCTCCAACATTTTCGAAGTCCCGCATCCGAACGATGAGCTTGACAGGGAGCTCATTGACTTTTATCTGGAGGCCGCTCGCCCTCAATTCCTTACATGGAGCGCCCAGAAGATTGTCAGTGTTCGGGTGATGAAGCCATTTGCCGTGGGGAGATTCACAAACATCAAGTTCAAGCTTATCCGAGGATCTGCAAGAACTGCTCACATGATCTCTCTGGCGGATCTGCCCAATCTGAACCCTCATGATTGGATAGTCTTGTACAACATCTTGCTGACAAACAAAGCCGAATATGGTCCCATCTTGGACCATGTCAAAAGGATGCTGGCATGCTATATCATGGAGGTGGCCCTAATGGATCAGGAGGTTGCCACAGTGTTTAAGAAGAAACCGAAAGTCAAGCCTGTGGGATCGGCCAGTGATCTAAACGCGATGAAAATGGGCAAGATAGATTCGAGGCGAAACTCTGTGATGTTCACCAGAGCCGAAGGACAGAAATGTCTGTTCGCGTTAGCTGACAAGCACCTCTACACCACTACCTGCTTGGAACACGTCCTATCAATCGTCAAGCGGTGTAAGGACAATTCGGCTGATGACATCAAATACTTTGAAGATATGATCAATTGGTACATCCGGTTTAGACAGACCATCCTTTCCAGAACCAAGTGTCTGTTTAGTACCGTGAAGAAGAAGGTACCAGCTTCAGCCGCCGGCCCAAGTACGAAGTAATGGTCTCGCTCCAAATTGACGCAAAGGGGGAGATTGTTGGGCTGAAGTTTTGTTTTGTATTGCGTCTTTTGGGCTCGTAGATTAGCCTTGTATTCTCCGGTTTGGGCCTGTCCAACCGAGAGCCTTTTATGTATTGTATATAAGTTATCGCTTGCATGCATATTAGGTCAAGATTCAAGATTTCTGTTTTGGCATTCCAGAGTTTACGATATTGCTCTCTTGTAATCTTCCAATCCTTTACAGTTGATGTTCTTAATCGAGCTCTTCTAAGCATTTTATTTAATCATTCGACACGTTTGATTCAAACTGTTTGTTCTTATTATTGCGTTCCGTCTTGTTATTTATGTTGTGTTCTTGCAGTTTCATATTCATATACTTGTTCACGATCTAATCGATCTTTATAGATTAAAAAGTTATAGTTTTAATCCCTTCACTGAGAATACAAGTTATTTTGAAAGCGAGTATCAGCAATAAAGCCTAGAAAATCCCATATTTCCTACTAGTATAAAAGACTGGTGAATGTTTGATGAAACATTTAGTATAAGTATGAAAACCCTAGAAAATCCCATATTTCCTACTAGTATAAAAAGTAGTCTTCTACCAAGACCTGAATGTTTTGAAAGTAGTCCTCTACCAAGACCTGACTGTTTTGAAAGTAGTCTTCTACCAAGACCTGAATGTTTTGAAAGTACGCATCACTGTTAATGTGACGGTTTTTCCCTTGTTTAAGTATTATTATAAAACTATAAAAGTAATAATATAATAACTTATGTTGTATCCTTTGATACTAAGATATTCTAGTATAATCTACCTCGCCGGTTATGTGAACGTGACACAAAATAAAGGTAACAATATAATTATATATAGGTATTAGTCTACCCGCTCGTTATGTGAATGTGTCACAAAATAAAGGTAATGAGCTAATAACTTAAGTATTATCCTTTGGTACTAGAATAAACACGGCGTGGAAACTCGCCGTAAATGGATTCAATGTAGACATTCGTAGATGTACATTTACCTCTGTTGCTAACATCCGGGTGTAGGAATAGTTAGTCCCTTAAGTATACCTATAATGGTATCAACCACAGACATCCGTAGATGTGCATTTACCTCTGTTGCTAACAGCCGGGTGTAGGAATAGTTAGTCCCTTATAGTATCCTTTGGTACTAGGATAGACAGATCTAATCTAATAATATCTACGCATATAATATGTAATAGTATCTTATCATATAGTATCTATGTAAAAGTACCCCTGTAAGAGTATCCATATAAGTGTATCCATGTAAGAGGAATCTCTGTAAGAGTATCCCTTCATATAGCATGTAGTACAGACTCATGAATGAACTGACTCTGGTGGAATTTCTTGTAATAGGAATAATGTTTTGTATCCCCTAAACTATTCCTATAATAGTTTACTGGAACGTAATTGATGAGTGTCCAAGTAGGTTTATACACCCTTGCTACCCAAGAGTGTCGGAACTGAACTAACGGATGGAACATTTATGTCTATATAGGTATACATGATATATATATATATATATATATATATATATATATATATATATATATATATATATATATATATATATATATAACTAATATTTAGACGACATTCGGACGAATAACTGATACCCTAAGGCCACATCCCAACGAGAACAGAAAAAGAAATAAGGCAAGCTAGCCGTTCTAAGTCTTTTATACCTTTCTTATTTAACTATACATATATAGGCAAGCATTTAACAATATAAAAGTATAAAAGAAGTTTTGTAAAACCTTTGTAAAGGTTAATAAATAAGAATTTATGACTTGATGTTAGTTTATAAAACGATTCGAAAACCGTTGACAAGACAGTTTAAGTGTGAGAAAACCTTTGTTTGAAGCACAACTATAAGAGATTCAAAAAGGAAACATACAGTTTGTAAGACAGTTTCTAAAAGTGTTTTAACATGTAAAAACGTTTGAGAAAGCTATTTGAAGTACTCTGTTTGGTGAAACGGCTAAAAGTGTAGTAAGTCCAATTGTATGTTAGTTATAAATCACATGTGATTGATTACATAACCAAAAAGTATAACAAAGATTTATGTCTTTCACACGGGCATAACCGTGTGTTTACTTGTATTCCCCCCTTAAAAGTGAATAAAAAGCATTTATAAAGCATTTGAAGGTGTATATTATAGGGGTGTGAACTCACTTGATTGAAGTGGTTGATTTGTAGTAGTCGGGAGAAGAATCGAGCGGAACTTCGACAGGAAAAGTTAAAAACGCGGGAAAATCTCGGGATTCTCGGGACTCTCGAGAGTGTAGAACTTCCTTCGGGACTTGAGTGAGAAAACCGGGGCTTTGGGATGGTTTGTCGAGGTAATTTCGCACAGTATCAACACTTAGATGGAAAGAGATGAGCACCTAACTCGGAAAACCCTTGAAATCTATTTATAGGCCAACTTCTGGGGTCCCACGTCGTCGCCATAAGGTTGCCATGTCGTGGGGTCGATCCTTATCTTCTTCCATGGACGAGACATCTTCTGCCAAGCCTGAAAACCCCATCAGTCACTATGGCACGTCGTGGCCAGCCTGACAGCCTCGAATTTTGTGTCTCGAACTTGTAAAATTCGTAACTTCTGCGTACGAGCTCCGTTTTCGACGTTCTTTATATGCACGCGTAGCTGAAAATATGCTCTACAACTTTCGTTTAGACTTCATCGGAAAATTTTGAATTTATTTTGAATTATTTATTTTTAACGGGCCGGGATACGAAATATCCGTTAAAAATCCATAACTTCTTCATCTGATGTCCGTTTTCGTCAGACTTTTTACCGTTGCACTAATATTGATGAGACCTTCAACTCTCATTTAGGTTGTTTCGGTAAAAGATCTCTCAATCTCTATTTCGAGTTTTTAGCTGTCTGCTGCTATATCCGGATCTTGGAAAAATCATAACTTCCTCATATGAAGTCAGATTTGGACGTTCTTTTTACGTACTTTTACAGTTTAATGTTATCTACAACTTTCATTTAGATACTTAAGGCTAAAAACTATTGTATTGAAACTTTGCGTTTTTCGTTTAATCAGTGTTGCTGGTTTTGCCGAGAATCTTCGGTTGGTCATAACTTCTTCGTTATAACTCGGATTTTAGGGTTCTTTATATGTAAGAAAACCTTGATATGATTCCTATTACTTTATTGAACCCAAATAAGATTTTAGGAAAGTTATATTTTGACATAAATTTGACTGGTGTTACATTTTATTGTCTCAAAATATCGGGTTGTCACAGTTGGTCACTTAATTCGCGACCCAAACACACTCCGTCTCGGCGGGTAAGCATACCTACTCATCGAGTCCCTTCCTTTATTTACACTTAGCACCCTTCACTTCTTGTTCCGAAATTGGGATGTTACATTAATCCTTCAAATTTCCACCTCCTTCCAGTTTTGATCATTTTCTTTGAGATTGTTCTTATTTGTCTACAAAATAGAATTTATGCTTATAAGTATCCAAAATCTTTGTATTTAACAAAAATAAAGCTAAATTGTATTGAAATAACACACACACACACATAGACACACGCACACACACACACACACACACACACACACACATATATATATATATATATATATATATATATATATATATATATATATATATATATATACGCACTAACCTAACATATCATGACACATGTGTCCTACTCTACACATGCATAACAAGTAGTTAACCTAATCAACTAGCATACCATACTCTAATAATATGTCCATCCTTCCATGCAAAGGATATACAATGAGATACGTGACATAGTGCGAAACTCACCTCAACTGAAGAATTGTAGAAGCACATCAACACTCTCACACCTTGCACTACTTAATTCCACGAACCAACTACCATCAAAAGAGAAAAATCCTCAATCAGTAACCTAAGTTCTCTAATTTTGACCCCAACAAATTGGTCAAAAGTCAACAGTCGACAAAGTAAACAACCACCATGACGTTGAGACCCCTTGGCCACGTCGTGGGCATAACAGGACAAAATAGACGACATGTAGGACATTGCCACTTCGTGGGCCCTCTTTCGTCACGTCGTAGGAATGTAAGGACAACACAATCACGAATCAGCATGCGCCCACGTCATGGGCCCTCATTGGCCATGTCGTGGTTGCTGGTAGAACTCTTTTTTCTTCATTAAGAGCTTAATCCTTACAGATCTTAGCCTAAAAACTTTAGATCTAGTCCTTCTTATTGAGTTAATGGATAACGTTTCCAACTTTATCCATTAGGACCTCACCCCAACAAAATGGCATAAATCCCTCCCAAAAAAAAGCATGGTTTCAAAGACAAGATCAAGCTACCAACTTTTCAACAAGAAAAGGTCCAAAAAACAATCCTTAGTTCTTAGAAGGGGCTAGAGTCACCTCAATCCCAAGAACACCACCAAAAGGGATCAAAAGCATACAAATGGACCAGAATCTAGTTTTAATAATAATAGAAGTAAAGTGTGACAACCCGAAATTTTCATTTGTATAATTTCCACATCCAAACACTCCAAATATTAGTCAAAAATATTTTATTACATTTTTGGCCGGATTTAAGTCAATTTGGTGTTTTTTTATTTTTATTTTATTACGTGAAACGACTAAATAAGTGTCGTCGTTAGTAAAGTGTACCCGGGCAAAACAACCCAACACCTTAATTAGGTGTTCACGGCCAAACAAGAGGTGTTTGGACTGTGAACACCCTTTTCCCCAAGACTCATGCATATAGCATGAGTTTACTGCTTTTTCCCTCATTCTTACACTTCCTACTCAAGAACACAAGACTTTTCTCTCAACTATCATAAATTCATCCTTCCAAATCCGCCAAAATGTAAGTGTTTCTTCTCTAAATTCATTCATACAACACTAAATCTAGTGTTTATACATCATTTTCATCTATGGAATTTGATTTTTTTACTTAGATCTTCAAGCATCTTCAAATCATCAAGAACACACTAGTGTTTTTGGGCCCTAAAACACCCTTGCAAGCTTCCTCTAAGTATACCATTCCTAGCTAGTTATCTTCTTATTGTGCTTACAAATCCATGGAATAAACCCAAGAACATGTGTTTACGGCTTGGGAATATCCCAAAACCGTAAACACCCCAAAAAGGGGTTTTGATGCCCCAAACTCCTTCCAATGCTTACCTAATGAACTAGGGACTTGTATGAATGATCACAGGACCCTAAAAAACGAAATGGATGGGGGTAACCATGAGTTTACTGCCATAAAATCATGGGTTTACGGTAGTAAACTCGCAAATGAATGTTCAAAAACCGTAAACTGCAAAAAGAGTACCATTTCGAGCCCTAACCACTTCCTAAGCCCTTGAATCAACCCTAGAACATTTCCTTGTGAAGCATGAAGCCTTAAAAAACACAAACACACCATCACCATGAGTTTACGGTCGTAAACTCATCGGGGAAATGGTCCCTCAACCGTAAACTCACATAGGGTGGGTATTTGAGGAGTAAACTCCATAGTGAGGTCATACACTCCTTAGATGCAACCCTTAGCACTCCTAGCACCTAAAACAAAGTGTTTTCATGTATTAGGGGTGCATTTACTTACTTATTTAGTGATTAAATAACTAATTAGATACCCTTATGTGCCACTGCATTTTACATAGGATCCGTGGGTGTATTCAACTCCTCACTTGACACCTAGCATCCTACCCGACATTCCATCCACTCCACTCACTGCAGGTGAGCTCATACCCCTTAATTAACCTTTTAAATGCTTTTAAATGCTGTTAAATGCTTTTAGGGGGTAATACAAGTTAAATCGAACAAGTTATGGTATCAATCACATGTGATTTATAACTTGTTACAAAAAGGATTATCTATACTTTCAAATTACCTTGCCAACAAAGTTGTTTTAAATGTTTGTTGAACTCATATTCATGTTTAATTGTTCTAAAACTATTTTTCAAGGCTTTTAAACTTATTTTATTTGCAAATCATATCTATACCAATATATTTATATAAGTAAGGATTGAAGGACTTAGAACTGGTAGCTCACCTTATTTCCTGTTCTTGTTTGATTGTGTATTAGGGTACTCTGTTATCTGTTCGACTATCGTTGAATTCTTAGTTATATACCTTATATATTCGTGTTGGATATAAATGTATTCACTTCAGTTCAACACCTTTGTGTATCAAAGGCATTCAACTAACATCTCTATATTAACTATAATAGGTATAGTTAAGGATTACCACTCATTACTAATGTTACTAAGATACTCACTATAGTAAGTACAATTATGAGATTTTACATACTAAATACTATACGAAGAGAACCCTATACACTATACGAAGAGAATACTATATACTATACAAGAGAACAAACACTCAATACATTATCTAAGAAGTACATTATACTCTAATTATGAGACAACATAATAAAATAGAATGTGATACACTACTTCTCGATACAACACTCCACTATGCGATCACCGTGTAACCAGAGCCTCCTGGAGGGAGAGCGAACACTATGTGTATAGATCTATATGGGACGGACACTCCCACATCCTGACTGCTAGCTACAGTCCGAGCCGACTAGGCCCAGGGGTGACAAAACATCACTACACTATGTGTGACCTGGAGGGTCAACTGTCACTCTACTATCACTCAGCAAGGTTACATACGAGTTCACATTCAGACCTTAAGTAACACTGTAACGACCCAAAAATCACAACTACAAATTTCTTTAAAAACATTACTAAATTATATTTATAAAAACTGCATCATAAGTAATAACATAATTTTCGAGTATTAATTCAAAACATATTATCATTATCAGAGTCAAACTTTCCCAAGTTAACTTACTATGGTGTGTGCACTTCAATCTTCCCAAGCTCCTCCTTTGAAAACTGCGTACCTGAAACCAAAACTGAAAAACCGTAAGCACGAAGCTTAGTGAGCTCCCCCAATCTACCACATACCATACAATAACATATAAAGCACATACTGGGCCTTGCCCACTGCATCAGACCGAAGTCCGAGCTAACTGGGGCCTTGCCCCCTGCATCGGACCGAAGTCCGGACTAACTCGGACCTTGTCCCCTACATCGGACGGAAGTCCGGGCTAACTGCGGCCTTGCCCCCTGCATCGGACCGAAGTCCGGACTAACTGGGGCCTTGCCCCCTGCATCAGACCGAAGTCCGGACTAACTGGGGCCTTGCCCCCTGCATCAGACCGAAGTCCGGGCTAACTGGGGCCTTGCCCCCTGCATCGGACCGAAGTCCGGACTAACTGGGGCCTTGCCCCCTGCGTCGGACCGAAGTCCGGACTAACTGGGACCTTGTCCCTTGCATCGGACTGAAGTCCGGGCTAACTGGGGCCTTGCCCCGTGCATCGGACCGAAGTCCGGACTAACTGGGACCTTGTCCCCTGCATCGGACCGAAGTCCGAGCTAACTGAACAGAACATAGCATAAACATATCAACTAGCATGAACACACATATACTGCATACTACATCGGGCCGTGGCCCGAAACACATAACACATAATTCATGTCCGAGCCACGAAGGCATCAAACATACTAAATACTGCATCAGATCAAAATCCGGAAACTGCTACTAGGTAAACGGGTCGGCATTGTGGCCTTAGACCCGTTCCTACTGGAAGGAAACTCACCTGAGACTGTTGAACTGATGTTGCTAATCCTTTTGACTGCTACCTGATCTCTGACTCCGAATTGCTGCTCCACTAGCTCCTCGAGCTACCAATGTCAATATAACACTTAGTCCAACTGACCTCCAAAGGTCAACTAGGTCAACTCTAGTCAAGGTCAAAATCCTGGTCAAAGTCAACCTTCCAGGTCAACCCTACTCGCCGAGTCCACCAAATAACTTGTCGAGTTCATTTGCTCAGGATCTTTCTATTCGCGATTCGACTCGCCGAGTCAGTCCATGACTCGCCGGGTCAACTATTCCCGAGTCCTGACCTGTCCAACTCGCTGAGTCTCCATCCGACTCACTGATTCGAGTTTCAACTCGAAGGGTTTGGGGGGTTTCGCGACCTGACTCGCCGAGTCCAAGAATAGACTCGCCGAGCCCAAGGCAATCATCAACCAACTCGTCGAGTTGTTCTTCCAACTCGCCGAGTTCATGCCTAACTTCATCCGACTCGACGAGCTGTTCATCCTACTCGTCGAGTTCCTCCTCATCTTCAAGCTACTCGCCGAGTCCACTCGAAGGACTCGCCGAGTCTATTCAGTCCTTAATCCATGCAGTGACTTTTCGAGCCAAACAGGGCTTCCAACTCATAGATCCATACTTCTAAGGCCTATCCCCCACGTAAAGTGGCAAACTTTACGTGTAGATCAAGAGATCTAGGCTTAAAACAATCCAAACTAGGGTTTAAGACAAAGAGGCTTCACTATCAACCCAAGAACAGATGCTTCATGACTTTCTAGGCCAAGATACACTCAGATCTGAAGTAGCAACTTCAGATCTAGGCTTCTAACTCGAAATAGTTCTTAAGCATAGCATAAAATCCCCAAATCACATAGCCAAGGTTGATCTATTAAACAAAAGAGGGAAGGTAACGATTTATTACCTTTAAATGCTCAGAAATGTTCCACCAACTCTGGATCCAAGGCTCCCCTCTTGCTCCATAAAGACTAACTTCTCTCTCAAGCTCCAAAAGCTTCACTAAAGGTAGATCTTGCTCTAAAACGATTATGGCGGCTACGGTTTAGTGATATGTGCTAGAGAGGCAATAAAGGAACCCTAGGGGAGAGAATGAGACGTTTAAATAAGCTCCAAGTCCCGGATTTAGGGTTTTCCTTGCTCAGACTTAACTCGCCGAGTCACCTTCGCCGACTCGTCGAGTCGGTCGCTTACACCTCAACCCGGATCCCGCTCGGACTCGCCGAGTCCCTCTTTGGACTCGCCGAGTCTCCCCTTAAAATTGGGGTTTTCTTTCTTTTCTTGGCTTTCCAAACTTTGGGTGTTACAACTCTCCCCCACTTAAATTAAACTTCGTCCTCGAAGTTTGCTATGACCAACTGTCCTGCGAACTGCCTCCAACTCTCTGCTTGGGAATCTAACACCCCCTTTTTTCCATCACTCTAGCCACTTACAGTGCTGGTCACTACTGTTGGTACATACTGAATCCTTCCCTTTTCCATAATTTTCTTAACGTTACTTCCTCCGACTGAGAATTCTGTTACCCCTCATCCGCCTACCGGATGCACTGAGACCTCCCTGGTCCAACTATTCTGTCAATATCTGAGTTACCGGACTCCTACCGGTCACTACACTCCATCGCAATCTCCTAGTCACTCCCAGCGACTTCGCAAGATTCCTTGACTATTTATAATTGTTCTATCCACTCTGATACTCATATCGGAACTATCTGAAACGCTGAGCTGCCTGCAATACTAAACTGCTTGGAACACTAAACTACCCGAAACACTAAACTGGCTGAAACACACTGAACTGACTGAAACACTGAACTGACTGAAACACCGAACTGACTGAATCATTGAACTGGCTGAACCACTGAACTGACTGAATCACTGAACTGGCTGAACCACTGAACCGACTGAATCACTGAACTAGCTGCTTCCCACAACTTCTAAATGCAATCTTCCTCTGGAACTAGTTTCCACCCGTCATCCTGACACTGCAACTTTAACAACCTCCCGATCCACCGATCAGGTCCTTACGTCACATCCTGACATCATCAAATCCACGACTAACAATATGATGGCTCCCAGACTGACGGTAGCCCTTAACATACCCGAACCCCAACGGTCCACTACTACTCTGATCTCATAACTGAGGTGATGATCTACTGACAAATTGCCGACTTAACCATAACTGAAATACTTGGAAATCCGAAGTCTAACCCGTGGATTCCCATATCCTCACTACTGCACCCGAACTGGTGGGTACTACTGCTTTCCCGCGTCCAACAACGCGCTCATGCTACCTACCAATCTGATAAAGGCTGCGGCTACGCTCGCAGACTGACAACTCTCTAATACTATCTGGCTGCTAGTGAATGCTACGGCTACCCCCCGCAGACTTACAACACCACTACTACTACCTGACTGCTAGTGAATGCTACGGCTACCCCCGTAGACTTACAACACTACTACTACTATCTGACTGCTAGTGAATGCTACGGCTACCCCCGCATACTTACAACACTACTACTACTATCCCAAGGACATCCTGACTATCCCTAGTCCCGCTAGTAATTCCTCATCCTGATTTCTCAAAACCAGCCCTCAGTCTTTGAATACTGCATCATCCTCGACATCTTATATCCTTAATATACTTAGCGCTTCGTCGAGGAACTCTTCGGCTTGGTTCCCAAACCAACCGTCTACTAATCCGGATACAAGAAGCTATTGTTGGGAAGTTTCCAAACTCCCAACTCCTGAATCTACACAATCCTGCATGCTGACTCTGTCACTAGCTGCTAATACGAAAGCATCTCTTGCTGACCGTTCTCAGGATCCTCATTCCGACTCACTTGAGCCCTACAGGTGGTCCTCCAATCCTGGATTCCCAACCAACTTCTAACCATCTCGATTACATGAACTAACTGCTGGGAAGGTCCTCGAACTCCCAATTCTGAACTTCTCGATCCATCGATCAATGTGCTACTATCATTTCCTCTCAGAGACCGCGCACTCATTCTGAGTCTACGTGGCTCTTATCCTTGTATACTCGGAGGGTTCTCCCCCACTTGGATTTGGCTAGATCCTTACTGGTTGAAAGGATTTCCAACCTTCCTTCCATTAAAAGGGTGATATGATGTCCTCTGACGTTTACCCTTGCCAGCGCTCCAATTAACTCTTACCAGATCCGCACCCTTCTTGCTATCTGACTGAGCACCCTTCGATCCTTAACTGTATTTGCTTTAGGGACTACATTCCGAGAACCTGCGTTTGGGGTGCACATCCCCAAACCACTTCCTTACTGACCGCTAGCTGCTCTACTAAAAACTCTGGGTTATCACTACTGAAAATATAATTGATCATTACTCGACTAACGCCTTCCGCAAGTAGTAAGGCACTACTGCATCTTACACATACATGCTACAGTTACTGTATCCAAAGTAACCTGATCCGGAGGGGACGACCTCCAATTCACCATTCTAATTCCAAGGTATGCAGATGACATAACACTCAGTCACAAGTAGGTAATATAATACCCCAACACTTAAGCTTATTGATAACAATGCAGCAACATAACAATAATATCACAAATAATAGTGGACAGAAAAGCAAAAGATACATACCTCCATCACTCAGTGCTACTCGAATCCATGCTGAAATCTACCAGAAAACTCGGCTCCAAGCCGTAGGCGCCCTTGCCCGGCCCTGATGTCCGTTGGTGGCTCTCGAAGTCCCAGGGGCAGGAGCTGACACCTGCCCTGCTGTATACAAATTCGGACAGTAGGCCTTCTTGTGGCCCCTCTGACTGCAATGGAAACATAACGGATCAAGTCCCTGGGCGATGGTAACAACACAGTCTCTGCTAAAATGACCAATCTGGCCGCACTTGAAACATCCAGCATCGCCACCACTTCTGCGCCTGCACACACCCATGTGCGTCCTTCTGCACTTCCTGCATCGACTGCGGTTCTGATAGTTCCTCGTCCTCAAATCCGAACCCTTGGGCCTCTTACCCGAACCTGAGGTTACCTGAGTCTCATCCGTTTTCCTCTTCCTTTCCGACTCCCTGCCCGCCGACTGAACAACAACTGTCTGATCCTGGAGCCTCTCAATCAATCTATCAGTGATCCTCACGACCATGACGGGCAGATCCTCGCGAATGGCTCGCGAAACTTCCTCAATTATCCAATCATACAAAGGTCTCTCTTGGAGACAGGATGCCCCACTCACTCCTGTCCCCTGATGGCAAAAACTAGAAATGGGGTCTCCCTCCCTGAGGGATCCCCGAACTCCATAAGAATCAGGATCTAGACGAGCCCCAATCTGTCCTAAAACTATCCCGACCTTAAAGGCCTCAAGATTACTGTCCATGAGCTCCACAATGGCCTCTCTAACCGAACCAAAAATCACTGGAGTCTGATCAATGATGTTGCGCATGATCTCTGTGGAAATGAAATCCCTCATCTGATCATCAAGCTGTTCGGCTCCAAAGCCCTAGCCAGATCCCTCCTCGACGCCTGAACTGCTAACTGGTAGCTCACGCAATGTCACCATGCTGAGAATATAACAATTCCTGATCAATTTACTCACTACCGCTGAGGGATCTCTCACACACTCTACTAGTTCCCTGGTTTTTGCCTTGGCCCCCCTTGAATCGAGTACGGATCCTCTACTTTCAGTAGTACGGGCCCATACTACCTTCCACATCTATCCGTACTTTCCTCAAGAGTTACCTCAACTGCAACAAGTCCCCTTTTCCCTTCTACTGACCTCTGCTACTCTCATCCTAGGCTTTCCTTAGGGAACCTCTGACTCTACCTAAAAAGTCCTCAGCTGCTGAAGGCCTCCTTGTAGTGCCAATTAGCCACCACCTGAATACCATCACATGTGACGAGGCTCAGATAATCCTTCAAGTAAAAGACTCGTCCCTACAACGGTTGGACTCAAACAAGAGCTGCGCAATAGGGCCAAATCCAGCACTTTGAGATTATTCAACCCTGATCACATGTGGTGTGACGTATTCACCTAATGGCTAACTCCCATCACTCAGAGTCCCACAAAGCACAAAGCAAGCAACATTCGGATAAAGGAAACATACTCAGGCAAAACTATTCTCATAACAAGAAACTGTACTAGCATACAATGATAAGCTCATACTATCAGGCATAACCTACACAGGCTATCCTACTACTGTCTACTCATTACTAGCATGAAATTCTTATCAAGCTGAAACACATAAAACAGACACATAAGGCATCATCCTAGATCCTTACTCCTAATCTAGCATGCTGTTCTACTGAAACTGAAGCTGAAACTGAAACTGAAACTGGAACTGATAATCATAACATAACTTGTATGGGTAATTTGGGAGTACTAACTTGAGCTCGGCTGATTGCATGCGCCACACCCTTTTCTCTTTTCAAAACTCTTTTTGCTTTTTCTAAAACTCTTTTCTTTATACTTTTCTAAAATTGTTTTCTTTTCTCAAAATCCTTTTGTAACCATGGTTTTTCTTTTGAAAACTTTATACCACTCCTTAGTTTGAGTTCAGACACACTCGGGAGTGCGCCCGAATCCCTCAAACCAAGGCTCTGATACCAACTTGTAACGACCCAAAAATCACAACTAAAAATTTCTTTAAAAACATTACTAAATTATATTTATAAAAACTGCATCATAAGTCATAACATAATTTTCGAGTATTAATTCAAAACATATTATCATTATCAGAGTCAAACTTTCCCAGGTTAACTGACTATGGTGTGTGCACTGCAATCTTCCCGGGCTCCTCCTTTGAAAACTGAGTACCTAAAACGAAAACTGAAAAACCGTAAGCACGAAGCTTAGTGAGCTCCCCCAATCTACCACATACCATACAATAACATATAAAGCATATACTGGGCCTTGCCCACTGCATCGGCTCGAAGTCCGGGCTAACTGGGCCTTGCCCCCTGCATCGGACCGAAGTCCGGACTAACTGGGACCTTGTCCCCTACATCGGACGGAAGTCCAGGCTAACTGGGGCCTTGCCCCCTGTATCGGACCGAAGTCTGGACTAACTGGGGCCTTGCCCCGTGCATCGGACCGAAGTCCGGACTAACTGAGACCTTGTCCCCTGCATCGGACCGAAGTCCGGGCTAACTGGGGCCTTGCCCCCAGCATCGGACCGAAGTCCGGACTAACTGGGGCCTTGCACCCTGCATCGGACCGAAGTCCGGACTAACTGGGACCTTGTCCCCTGCATCGGACCGAAGTCCGGGCTAACTAGGGCCTTGCCCCCTACATCGGACCGAAGTCCGGACTAACTGGGACCTTGTCCCCTACATCGGACCGAAGTCCGGCTAACTGAACAGAACATAGCATAAACATATCAACTAGCATGAACACACATATACTGCATACTACATCGGGCCGTGGCCCGAAACACATAACACATAATTCATGTCCGAGCCACGAAGGCTTCAAACATACTAAATACTGCATCAGATCAAAATCCGGAAACTGCTACTAGCTAAACGGGTCGGCATTGTGGCCTTAGACCCGTTCCTACTGGAAGGAAACTCACCTGAGACTGCTGAACTGATGCTGCTAATCCTTTTGACTGCTACCTGACCTCTGACTCCGAACTGCTGCTCCACTAGCTCCTCGAGCTACCAATGTCAATATAACACTTAGTCCAACTGACCTCCAAAGGTCAACTAGGTCAACTCTAGTCAAGGTCAAAATCCTGGTCAAAGTCAACCTTCCAGGTCAACCCTACTCGCCGAGTCCACCTAATAACTCGTCGAGTTCATATGCTCAGGATCTTTTTATTCGCGATTCGACTCGCCGAGTCAGTCCATGACTCGCCGGGTCAACTATTCCCGAGTCCTGACCTGTCCAACTCGCTGAGTCTGCATCCGACTCAATGATTCGAGTTTCAACTCGAAGGGTTTGGGGGGTTTCGCGACCTGACTCGCCGAGTCCAAGAATAGACTCGCCGAGCCCAAGGCAATCATCAACCAACTCGTCGAGTTGTTTTTCCAACTCGCCGAGTTCATGCCTAACTTCATCCGACTCGACGAGCTTTTCATCCCACTCGTCGAGTTCCTCCTCATCTTCAAGCTACTTGCCGAGTCCACTCGAAGGACTCGTCGAGTCTATTCAGTCCTTAATCCATGCAGTGACTTTTCGAGCCAAACAGGGCTTCCAACTCATAGATCCATACTTCTAAGGCCTATCCCCCACGTAAAGTGGCAAACTTTACGTGTAGATCAAGAGATCTAGGCTTAAAACAATCCAAACTAGGGTTTAAGACAAAGAGGCTTCACTATCAACCCAAGAACAGATGCTTCATGACTTTCTAGGCCAAGATACACTCAGATCTGAAGTAGCAACTTCAGATCTAGGCTTCTAACTCGAAATAGTTCTTAAGCATAGCATAAAATCCCCAAATCACATAGCCAAGGTTGATCTATTAAACAAAAGAGGGAAGGTAACGATTTATTACCTTTAAATGCTCAGAAATGTTCCACCAACTCTGGATCCAAGGCTCCCCTCTTGCTCCATAAAGACTAACTTCTCTCTCAAGCTCCAAAAGCTTCACTAAAGGTAGATCTTGCTCTAAAACGATTATGGCGGCTACGGTTTAGTGATATGTGCTAGAGAGGCAATAAAGGAACCCTAGGGGAGAGAATGAGACGTTTAAATAAGCTCCAAGTCCAGGATTTAGGGTTTTCGTTGCTCAGACCTAACTCGCCGAGTCACCTTGGCCGACTCGCCGAGTCGGTCGCTTACACCTCAACCCGGATCCAGCTCGGACTCGCCGAGTCCCTCCTTGGACTCGCCGAGTCTCCCCTTAAAATTGGGGTTTCCTTTCTTTTCTTGGCTTTCCAAACTTTGGGTGTTACAAACACATTAAGAATTAAAGGTAAAACGGACTCCGCGAAGTGTACATATGTATATTTAATACTATCTGGAGTTTGCATCTCTATTATATTCAGCCGACAGTGACATTGCTGGGGTAAAACTCTATTTTTCCCAATTTCTTTATATGAACGAAATTTAAAACTATATTTTCACACTGATAGTTCCACTGGGAAAACTTTTACATTTTCAGAAAATCAAACTTATAAATAACCGAGTCTTGGTAGAAGACTACTTTTACTGGAAAATATAGGATTTTCTAAGGATCATACTATTTTCAAAACATTGAGAACTGATATTATATTACATGATTGTAAACACTTTTATACAAGCAATGACACTAAAGACTTATGAACTCACCAGCTTTATGTTGATACTCGTTTTCAAAATAACTTGTATTCTCAGGTCCTTAGTAGACAGGTACAGATGCAACTTTTGAGAAAATGGAGCATATACGAGACTCATCTTTTATTTTGATTATATTTTTGGTGTCTATCAAACTGTACAGAACACGCTTGTATTACAATTGTTATACTAAAGCAATGGATGTTGTTGCTTGTCTTTACTATTATGCATTGTTATGATATTGTACATGACGTCCTCCACCCCAAAACGTATTCCGCCGTTCTCGGTTTTGGGGTGTGACAGATTGGTATCAGAGCATTGTTTATAGTGAATCAAGTATATCAACCCATAAAAGATATACGAACTATAAACACTTTGGGATTAAAACACTCTGACCAAGAATATATACTTTTAAGCAATAAAATATTTAACTAAGTATATATAAACGCTCACCCAATACACAGAGTCAATATCATACTAGGACAGAACAAAAGTATTAAGATTGTTGAACAACACAATTAGACTTAGAGACATATAGTCAAATCTGGGTGGATGTAGCCTGATCAACTACATTTTCCTAGGAGTGAATAGCATGTGCCTAAGAATGGTTGTGGTGTTGCAACAAGTCTAAAAATATACCAACACTACCACAAGAACATTAGAAAAAGAATACTATAGGAGTATTCTGCATTTCTGTAAATTACATATGTGAAAACTAGAAGGTCGTTACTAGTAGAGAAATAGTTGCTAAGTGGATACTTTTCGGTTTCATGTGACTAAGGCGCTATAGACTTAGAATCTGTGATCTTTGCTTTATTTCCTGTTCCTAGTTTGGTTGTGGATTTAGAGTAAGGGTCACTTATTCGAAGGTCTATTTTGTTTCGGTTGCATGAAATTAGTATGCACTATGCAAGTATTGGCCTACTCATAGCGATCATCTTATAAGTATCTTAGATTGGAACGCCTATTAACTATTCTTTCCCCATTCTCGTGTAGATAGCATGGCTGGTTTCCACCTTCCCGGCAATCCGTACTATCCGAACCAAGGCAACGAAGGATGGCTCGATGAGCAATCAGAAGATGATCACCCGATCCCTTTAGATGATCAACGTGCAAAAGGCTTTTCGGATAGCTCCGAATCCGAACCAGAAGTCAAAAACCTACCCCCAGTGGCTCCAAACCCCAACCCCTGTCCAACATTTCAAGGTCCCACTCCCATGTGGGCAACAACCTTGAATCGATGGAGCAATGAACATGGTCAGCCTTTACCTTTCAACGGAGACCGAAGCTTCTACAACATAAGCGAGGGTGGTTCGGCTGATCGAGCCTTACCCGTCATGGTCGGAAGGATTGCTAGGAACGTCGAGCAAGGCCATGAAGCTATTGGCAGAGTTGTGGAAATTGATGCCAACTCTAACCTTAACACTGTCTCTATCCACCAACTGGAAGAAGCCATGGATAGGACTAGGAGGACCAATGAGGCTCTGCAGAAACAACTAGCTGCATCCCGAGCCGAAGTCAGGGAACTCCGAGCACATCAGAGAGCACAGGAACGACATCTTCAAGAAGTTGTATGCCAACTAGCTGATCTTAGGGTTCGCCCAAGGGATACCCGTCACTAGTAGAAGATGTCAACTTATCTTCCTCTTTTGTTTAAGGAATAGCCTTTTCTTTTCTATGCTCGGTAGAGCACTTGTCTGTAAACATTCCTAAACTTGAAAGTACCCCAACTAGACTTCTAAACAGTCAATCATTTCCCCTCATATGGTTTGATGTAAGGTCTATTGTTAGACCGCTTTTCCCGAACTTATTTACATCATTAATACCAGTAGTATTGACAGTTATCTAATCTAGTGGAAAAAGTCTATACTCTTATGCTTCCCTACTCTGTATATGACTCTGTCTGGCAATTTATCTATGGTGATTTAATCCATGAAACACTCTCATCATACTCACAATTGTTTCTCCCAAATGTCATCATCTTTAAAAACTTTCAGTAAAAGATACCTCCCCGCAAGCATCCGAACAGAGGCAGACTTGCAACTCAGACTCCACCTCCGCCACCTCCTCCTCCGCAGTTCGATCCGGTGATGTTTCAGACAGTTGTAACCGTATCTGTGACTGCAGTTATGGCCCAAATGAATTCTAGCGATGCAAGTGGAGCCTGAATAGGCACCAACTCTAGACATGGTGAAATCCATGCACGTACGCAATGGTGCACCTATAAGGATTTCATGAGCTGCAAACCAACATTATTCAATGGAACCGGAGGGATCATTGCACTTTCCCAATAGATCGAAAGAACCGAAGCCGTCTTTGAGATGTGATCGTACCCCGAGGAAAGCAAGATTAAGTTTGCCGCTTGCACCTTCACTGAAAGGGCCCTGACATGGTGGAATGGCCATGTCAAATCACTCTCCTTGGAAACAGCCAATGCCATGGGCTGGGACACATTGAAAGACCTTCTGACAAGGGAGTACTGCCCTAGGGGCGAAGTTCAGAAACTTATGGAGGAACTTTGGAATCTCAAGATGAAAGGGACCGACGAGGTGGCTTATACAGCCAGGTTCTGTGACCTGGTAGCTATGTGCCCTAACATGATCCCCACAGAGGGCAATAAAATTGAACGATACATCTGGGGTTTAGTACCCCCGTATCGAGGGAACGTTTTAGCATCACACCCTATGACCTTTGACAGCGCCAAGGAGTTGGCCAAAAGGTTGATTGATCATGAAGCTCATTCCCCTCCATCAACAACCACGACGACTGCCATTGTACCGCCCAAAACGACCGACAACAAGAGGAAGCGGTGGGACCGAAAGAAGGGCAAGTCAACTCAATCTTCTTCCAAAAACCAACAGATTGTGGCTGTCCATGCTGCCACTACTCCTGCTGCCCCTGCACCGGCCAAAACATATGCAGGGAACCTACCCAAGTGCACTAAGTGCCCTTTCCATCATAACGGCCCCTGTCGTGAATTGCACTTCACTAACTGCGACCGGAAGGGCCATACCGCCCGGTTTTGCAAAGCTCCACCTAAACCCATTTCTCGGGTCCCCAGCTCGGGAGTAAGTCAGGCCTGCTTTGGCTGGGGCGAGGTAGGGAATTTCAAAAGAAACTGTCCGAAGGCTGGGAACATGGGAGGAACAGGAAGACTACTTGCTATTGGCCACAATGAAACAGTAGCAGACCCCACAGTAGTCACGGGTACATTCCTTCTTGATAACTCTTATACTTGTATCCTATTCGATAGTGGGGCAGATAGAAGCTTCGTAAACCAAAACTTTAAACACTTACTTAAACAATCCCCGCAACCATTAAAAGAAATCTTCGTCGTAGAAATGGCTAACGGAAAGACAGAGAGTTCTAACGAGATCTACATGGTTTGTACCCTCATACTAGATAATCACTCATTCCCAATCGACCTCATACATGTATCGATCAAGAGTTTTGATGTCATCGTAGGCATGGACTGGTTGAGTCTCCATCGTGCCGATATCCTGTGTTTCGACAAAGCCATCCGCTTAAACCTACCGAATAACAAAACCTTGCTGATCTACGGAGACAAACCCAGTACGAGCCTTCGTATCATCTCAAGTATCAGGACCAGAAGTACTTGCGTAAGGAATATCGTGTATTCCTTGCACACATCGTCGATACGAGCCGAAAAACAAAACACCTAAAAGACTTCCCTGACGTCTTTCCAGAAGAGTTACCAGGTCTACCTCCCCAACGTCAGGTCGAGTTCAGGATCGACTTAATTCCAGGAGCTACCCCTGTAGCCAAATCGCCCTATAATTTAGCGATGACTGAGATGCAAGAACTGTCCGGTCAACTTAACGAGCTGCTCAGCAAGGGCTTTATAAGACCAAGCTTCTCACCCTGGGGTGCACCGGTCTTGTTCGTAAAGAAGAAAGACGGATCCTTCCGTATGTGCATCGATTACAGAGAACTCAACAAGCTGATGGTCAAAAATTGTTACCCTCTTCCTCGTATAGACGATCTTTTTGACCAACTGCAAGGGGCAAGTTACTTTTCGAAGATTGATCTGAGGTCCGGGTATCACCAGTTACGAGTGCTTGAGGAAGATGTCCCGAAAATAGCCTTCCGAACTCGTTACAGACACTACGAGTTCATAGTGATGCCGTTCGGACTGACCAACGCACCCGCAGTGTTCATGGACTTAATGAATAGGGTGTGCCACCCTTACTTGGATCAGTTCGTCATCGTCTTCATTGATCACATACTTATCGACTCTCGAAGTGAGGAGGAGCATAGTGCTCATCTACGACAAGTCCTGGAAACCCTATGATCGGAGAAGCTATACGCGAAGTTCTCTAAGTGCGAATTTTGGATTCGAAGAGTCAAATTCTTAGGACATGTGGTTAGCGAAGAAGGAATCGACGTGGACCCATCCAAGAGTAAAGCTATTGAGAACTGGTCAGCACCAAAGATGCCTATAGAAATTCGCCAATTTCTAGGCCTCGCTGGCTACTACCGTAGATTCATACAGAACTTCTCCCGAGTCGCGAAACCCCTTACAACATTGACCCAGAAAGGCGTGGCCTTTAACTAGGGAGAGAAACAAGAAAAGGCATTCCAAACCCTGAAACGAGCCTTATGCACCGCACCGATACTATCCCTCCCCATAGGGACAGAAGATTTCGTAGTGTACTGCGATTCATCCAATCAAGGGCTCGGTTGTGTTCTAATGCAACGAGGTAAGGTCATCACCTATGCCTCAAGACAATTGAAGACACACGAGGTCAACTACACCACACACGACCTCGAATTAGGAGCGGTTGTGTTCGCCCTATAGATCTAGAGACACTACCTGTATGGTATGAAGAGAACAATATACACTGACCACAAAAGCCTACAACACATATTCTACTAGAATTGAGACAACGACGGTGGGTCGAGCTACTCAATGATTACGAATGCAGAATTCATTATCATCCGGGTAAAGCCAATGTGGTAATAGACGCCCTAAGTCGGAAAGAATATTCTGGTCGAAGTGTCAAATCATTAACAATGACTATCCATTCGCATCTATCCGCATAGATTAAGGAGGCTCAGCTCGAAGCCTTGAAACCTGAAAATGTGGTGGAAGAATCCCTGCGAGGAATGGATAAGAATTTGGAAGTCAAGGGCGACGGAGCTTTATATCTCATGGACCGAATCTGGACACCGCGACACGGTGGTTTCAGAGACTTGGTCATGAAGGAAGCCCACAACACTTGATACTCCGTCCACCCGGGTTCAGATAAGATGTATTTGGATCTTAAAAAGTCATACTGGTGGCCTAACATGAAAGCAGAGATTGCTACCTTCGTGAGTAAATGCCTTACTTGCGCCAAGGTCAAGGTCGAATACCAGAAACCATCAGGTCTACTATAACAATCGGAGATACCTAAATAGAAGTGAGAGCGGATCACTATGGACTTCATAACCAAATTACCCAAGACAATGGGTGGGCTTGATACATTGACCAACTCCGTGCACTTCCTACCCATCAAGGAAACAGACGAGATGGAGAAGCTCACGAGAACATACATTAAGGAGATTGTACGGCTGCATGGTGTTCCAATATCTATTATCTCCGATAGGGATAGCCGATTAACTTCGAGATTCTGGCAGTCATTGCAAAGCTCCTTAGGAACGAGGCTGGACATGTGTACAGCCTACCATCTGCAGACCGACGGACAAAGTGAGAGAACTATCCAAATATTGGAAGATATGCTGCGAGCCTGTGTGATCGACTTTGGTAAGGTGTGGGATACCCACTTACCCCTTGTCGAGTTTTCCTACAACAACAATTATCACACGAGCATCAAAGCAGCTCCATTCGAAGCCCTCTATGGCCGAAAGTGCAAGTCCCCTTTGTGTTGGGCTGAGGTGGGTGACACATAGTTGTTTAAAGGACGAGTTCCCGACAGCGCTCTCACAAGTCTGGAGATCATTCGAGAAACGAGCGAGAAGATCGTGCAGATTCATGAATGATCAAAAGTCGCTAGGGACCAACAGAAAAGCTATGCAGACAAACGGAGAAAACCCTTGGAGTTCCAGGTGGGAGACCGGGTCCTTTTGAAAGTCTCACCCTGGAAAGGCACGATACGCTTTAGGAAGCGTGGAAGCGAGGACCGGAGTTCACTTGGGAACGCGAGGATCAAATGAAACTTAAATATCCCCATCTTTTTGCTTAGTTTTTGTGTAATAACATAGTTGTTGAACTCTAATTTCAGGACGAAATTCCCTCTAACGGGGGAATGATGTGACAACCCGAAATTTTCATTTGTATAATTTCCACATCCAAACACTCCAAATATTAGTCAAAAATATTTTATTACATTTTTGGCCGGATTTAAGTCAATTTGGTGTTTAATTATTTTTATTTTATTACGTGAAACGACTAAATAAGTGTCGTCGTTAGTAAAGTGTACCCGGGCAAAACAACCCAACACCTTAGTTAGGTGTTCACGGCCAAACAAGAAGTGTTTGGACCATGAACACCCTTTTCCCCAAGACTCATGCATATGGCATGAGTTTACTCCTTTTGCCCTCATTCTTACACTTCCCACTCAAGAACACAAGGATTTTCTCTCAACTATCATAAATTCATCCTTCCAAATCCGCCAAAATGTAAGTGTTTCCTCTCTAAATTCGTTCATACAACACTAAATCTAGTGTTTATACATCATTCTCATCTATGGAATTTGATTTTTTACTTAGATCTTCAAGCATCTTCAAATCACCAAGAACATACTAGTGTTTTTGGGTACTAAAACACCCTTGCAAGCTTCCTCTAAGTAAGTATAGCAGTCCTTGCTAGTTATCTTCTTATTGTGCTTACAAATCCATGGAATAAACCCAAGAACATGTGTTTACGGCTTGGGAATATCCCAAAACCGTAAACACCCCAAAAAGGGGTTTTGATGCCCCAAAACTCCTTCCTATGCTTGCCTAATGAACTAGGGACTTGTATGAATGATCTAAGGACCCTGAAACACGAAATGGATGGGGTAACCATGAGTTTACTACCGTAAACTTATGGGTTTACGGTAGTAAACTACCAAATGAACGTTCAAAAACCGTAAACTCCAAAAAGAGTACCATTTCGAGCCCTAACCACTTCCTATGCCCTTGAATCAGCCCTAGAACCTTTCCTTGTGAAGCATGAAGCCTTAAAACACACGAACACACCATCCCCATGAGTTTACGGCTGTAAACTCATGGGGGAAATGGTCCCCCAACCGTAAACTCACATAGGGTGGGTATTTAGGGAGTAAACTCCATAGTGAGGTCATACACTCCTTAGATGCAACCCTTAGCACTCCTAGCACCTAAAACAAAGTGTTTTCATGCATTAGGGTGTCTTTACTTACTTATTTAGTGATTGAATAACTAATTAGATACCCTTATGTGTCACTGCATCTTACATAGGATCCGTGGGTGTGTTCAAGTCCTCACTTGACACCTAGCATCCTATCCGACATTCCATCCACTCCACTCACTGCAGGTGAGTTCATACCCCTTAATTAACCTTTTAAATGTTTTTACGGGGGGGGGGGGGGGGGGGGATACAAGTTGAATCGAACAAGTTATGGTATCAATCACATGTGATTTATAACTTGTTACCAAAAGGAGTTTCTATACTTTCAAATTACCTTGCCAACAAAGTTGTTTTAAATGTTTATCGAACTCATATTCATGTTTAATTGTTCTAAAATTATTTTTCAAGGCTTTTAAACTTATTTTTTTTAGAAATCATATCTACACCAATATATTTATATAAGTAAGGATTGAAGGACTTAGAACTGATAGCTCACCTTATTTCCTGTTCTTGTTTGATTGTGGACTTAGGGTACTCTGTTATCTGTTCGACTGTCGTTGAATTCTTAGTTATATAACATATATATATTCGTGTTGGATATAAAGGTCTTCACTTCAGTTCAACACCTTTGTGTATCAAAGGCATTCAACTAACATCTTTATTTTAACTATAATAGGTATAGTTAAGGATTACCACTCATCACTATTGTTACTATGATACTCACTATAGTTAGTACAGTTATGAGATTATACATACTAAATACTATACGAAGAGAACCCTATACACTATACGAAGAGAATACTATATACTATCCAAGAGAACAAACACTCAATACATTATCTAAGAAGTACATTATACTCTAATTGTGAGACAACATACTAAAATAGAATGTGATACACTACTTCTCGATATGACACTCCACTATGCGATCGCCGTGTAACCAGAGCCTCCTGGAGGGAGAGCGAACACTATGTGTATAGATCTATACTGGACGGACACTCCCACATCATGACTGCTAGCTACAGTCCGAGCCGACTAGGCCCAGGGGTGACAAAACATCACTACACTACGTGTGACATGGAGGGTCAACTGTCACTCTACTATCACTTAGCATGGTTACATACGAGTTCACATTTTGACCTTAAGTAACACATTAAGAATTAAAGGTAAAACGGACTCCCAGAAGTGTACATATATTTATATATATATATATATATATATATATATATATATATATATATATATATATATATATATAATACTATCTGGAGTTTGCATCTCTACTATATTCAGCCGGCAGTGACATTGCTGGGGTAAAACTCTATTTTTCCCAATTTCTTTATATGAACGAAATTTAAAACTATATTTTCACACTGATAGTTCCACTGGAAAAACTTTTACATTTTCAGAAAATCAAACTTATAAATAACCGAGTCTTGGTAGAAGACTACTTTTATTGGAAAATATAGGATTTTCTAAGGATCATACTATTTTCAAAACATTGAGAACTGATATTATATTACATGATTGTAAACAATTTTATACAAGCAATGACACTAAAGACTTATGAACTCACCAGCTTTATGCTGATACTCGTTTTCAAAATAACATGTATTCTCAGGTCCTCAGTAGACATGTACAGATGCCAATTTTGAGAAGATGGAGCTTATACGAGACTCATCTTTTATTTTGATTATATTTTTGATGTCTATCAAACTGTACAGAACACGCTTGTATTACAATTATTATACTAATGCAATGGATGTTGTTGCTTGTCTTTACTATTATGCATTGTTATGATACTATACATGTCGTCCTCCACCCCAGAACGTATTCCGCCATTCTCGTTTTTGGGGTGTGAGATAAAGGTTGTAGCTTTATAATCAAAATGATCTAGAAATGAAGTCACTTTGCTAGATCTACACTTGAGCTCCTCACCAAAACACTTTCCCTGACTTTGTCCGTGTCAACAAACAATTCGAAATACCTCGACTTTTTAGAACAGGTCTGAGTAAAATAGCAATGATTTGAAGCACTTAGCAAGCAACTTGATCTTCAAGCTTCACATCAAAACATGAGAAATGAGCCTTCAAGTGGATAAGAACACCGAGAATACCTCAAGAACACTCAATGGGGCTAGGGTTTCGAGATATGAGGATGGAGGCTGGAGAGATTGACCTAACCCTAATGTTAAAGGTACTTAAATATGGAGGGAAACACTAAAACTAATGGGCTTAGGCTACAACAGCTGCAACGCCATGGCCATCCACTTACCACGTAGTGGCAACCATGCCAGACGTGATCTCCGTTAAAATGTCACGCTCGTGGCCATCCATGAACCACAAGGTAGCATAGGGTTTTTATCCAAAAAACCCATCTTTGCTCCCATTAAGTCTTTAGTTGATCCATTATGGAAAATGAGTGTTACTATATAGTTTAGTAGATCCCATAACCAAAATGGATGAGACTGAAACTATACCAAGATGAGCATGCTCCAGGTGCTATCCTTCCTATCTACTATCCTCTTATTCGACCAACAACACTTGTAATGTTATTCCCAGGTATTTGTGTCATGGTCCGAACTTGCGATCACAATGGAAACACAAACCTTTGGCTCTTTTGTAGCTATTTCTACTTCTGTTAATTGTTTAAAAGATGTTTAGTGACCAGGGTTACCTTCTACTCAGGCCCTTCGATCTGAGTTGGAGTCTTGATAAAACTAGCCTGAGGTCCAGTGGTGGATCTCCTGGCTATCCCCTTCTCAGTTATCAAAACCATACTCGAATGACTCTCATCTATCGACAATGCATTTTTTATTGTTTGACCGAGACCTACTGCTTGCAACATACATATTGATTTTCTTAACTCGTGTTTCAGACCTTTAATGAAATTTTCCTATAGAATTTGTTCGGGTAAACCAACTCGTTGGGCTGCCAACTCTTTGAACATGTTGACACACACTTGTATAGTACCTTCTTAAGTAAGGGCCAGTAATTGTTCATGAAAACTCCCATCTTGCAAAGGATGAAACTGGCCAAGTAGTCTAATTTTAAGTTTGTCCCAACTACAACATGGTGGACACTACTCACTTCAACAATACCAAGCCAACACTGGTCCCTCCAAACACACTACTGTGACCTCGAGTTTTTTATGGACAAAACCTAACCATGGATCTAAAAATAACGTTCACCCTTGTATATCCATCATAATGCATCTTCACCTTGAAACAATGACATCTTCGACTTTTCGTAGGAACAAATTTGTTCTTGGTAGCCCCCCTCCGCCATTGTTGTGGCCACCATAGGATCGTGGTTGAATACATGACCCCCGTTATATCCCCTGGGTTCATCTTGGTCTCCCCCACCTCGTGTCCAAGTAGGTAACCTCGTCCATTACATGAACCCGATACGTCCCCATATGTGAATGGTGTGGGTTGGACCCTTTGATCCTCCCTTCCAAACTCAGCAACGTGAGGATAGTGTTGGAACCACCCGTTCGACAAGTGTGTGCTAAAATTCGGTCTGGTATGCATAAGGATGGATATTGGTATCACCATAGGAGTTAATGACTGCATTTGGCTGAGAAGAATATGCCGAGAAAGGTTATGTGGTTCTCACCAACTGGAACAACGTTGGTGGTGATCTGAGAGGTGGTGGTGGTAGTTTTGATGATGCCAACGGTCAAGGTGTTAACTTGTTGATGAAGAAATCGGTGGTGGTAGGCTAGAGGGTTGTGAAACCTTCTAGAGCAATTCTATCAGTTCCACATGCCTTTGATTGGCAATCTCTTGTCTATTTTCTACATCCGCCTTGATCGAATTAATCTACCACTTCATATGTTCCAATCGGTCATGATCACCATAGGAGGTTGAATCTTTAGTGTTGTCGGAACGATTAACTAGGTTTGTCATTGTGAATAGTGCTCAATGAACAGTAACGTGGACAATAAGAACATGAAAATCACTCGATGAACAATAAAACGTAAACAATAATTCCGGTGAACAACAACGTGAACTGTCATCCGATAAATAATGTTCATACCATAATCATTGCTCTGATACCAATTTGATAAAGACTAAACAAAAACTATTAGGTTATTTTAGTTGGAAAACAATAAATTCATCTCCATATTACATATAACTGACAATATTGTGAATATCTTCTTTCGTACACACGATTACCATTGACGAACATCACATTAACCTGATAAGCTAAATATATTTGTAAAAATTAGTAATCTATTTTTATTTTAATACGTATTACATTAATTATATATTTTTTTGAAGAAGTTTGGGCGTGAGCCTAAATGGGGAAAACTTTATAAGGAAGCGCACATCATATAGTTCAAAGGTGGCATTGGAGTATGGAGAGATGGATGGGACCAAGTATGTTGAGTGGATTGCAAATAGGGTCTTTGGAGATATATGTAACTTTATCCTTTTTAGATATTTTGTGTGATGTATTCGTTTATTTTTTCAAATTTGTTTATAATAACACAATCTTTTTTTGGTAAATTGTAGGCGTTGTATGAGCATGCCATGAATGAAAAGCATGGCGATGGACAACTTTTTTGGAAAGGATCCTCATATCTCCACTTGAACTAACGGGGACAACACCTTACGGGTGTAGCTTGTCCTTTCATGAGTACTCCCAATATCAGCAATATGTATACTTGTTTATTAAATGCATTTTTTATTTACATAAAAAAGAAATTATGGTGTTTGTTTTGGATAAAAATGTAAATACGTTGCATATTTGACACTTGTACACGATATCCTTGTCTCCTAGTTTTACATACATGCAATGAATATGCTTATACCTTGAGAAAAAGTAAAACGTTCTGATCTTCAGTTGTACAAAAATTCGAAGCCTGGATACTTGGCAAGCCCAATGGCAGGATTAACATTTGCAAAATCTTCTACTCGCAAGGAATCAGCGAGGTCATCAACAGAGAAATGTATGCTGGATTTTATAAGAAAAATGTTAATTTGTTACATGCATTTAATTTGTAGTATTTTAATTTATTATTTAGAGATAAGTCACATATCCTGAAAAGGAGAATTTATCAAGTTAAATAACCACTCTATTCCCCATCTTCCAATAGCATTTAATTTGTTATTCATCTTTTCTATAAAAATCCAGTTTTTAATGTTTCTGTCGCAAAGAAAGAGACTCATTATAAATTTAACGGATGTTTAAAAGATTTATCTTTAATATGTTCTCTTGTACGAGGAATTTAAAGAAGATTAATGTGATCATGAGTGACTCCTATTTAAATTCTGAATTTTGGTCGCATTTAACATAACACTCCTAAAAGAAAACACCAAGCTTTATACCTGGAACTGTCTTTCAATAAAAGGGAATCACTTGAAGCATTATTATGATCTTCAGCCTGTATGGCAAGGCTTGCAATAACCTGCAGTTTTAAGATAATATAATGGACAGGGTAATTTATGGATCATATCACAAAAATAAAAATAAAAAAATCTTTTTAGTTCCATAATTAAATATGAAATTTCATATATTGCACTTACTTCATCAAATCCACCACCTAAGTAATTCTTGTCTTGGAAACACGCAGTTGTACATATTTTATGCAACTGCGAGACACTTAGAATCTGGAATTAATAGAGAATCAGAGTGGGAGTTAGAAACCACATATGTATATGCACCCAATCATATGTATCATTTCAGTAAAATGAATTGAAGTATCCTTTAAGAACTACTACCCCTTTGAAAAGTTCAGTACTAGACATCCAATATAATTCCTAAACAACACTTTATCCCTTCGTGAATTGTTTTAATCAGAAGTCGAAAGTGGGTTGTTAATTGCACTTGTGGAGTTGGTAGTCTAATCTCCAGATTTCGATTGCTAAGTGAGTTTTTTTAGCTTGTTTTTTTTGCTGATTTTTGTAATCGGGATTGATTTCTGCTTGCATGTGATGCTGATTTTTATAATTGTACTTGATTATTGAAATTGTTGTTGAGTTTTGCTACACTATAACACTATTTTGTTTCTGATATTTGTTATTCTTGTTTTAGATTCTTGTAATTGACTAATTGTTGCTGGTTTTTACATTGTTTCCGATTTTGTTACACTATAAAACTTTACCCTATATACTGTACTGTTTCTGAATTTTGTTAATTGCTATACAATATATACTTGTTTATGATTTTTTTATTTGTTGACGACTTGATTTCTTTCTAATTTTTGCTAATTGCTAATTACCATAACACTATACACTATTTCTGATTTATTCCGTCACTTTTGGAACTACTTATTGTTTTGATATTCAAGATTCACCGGACTTGTTATGGCTTTAATGTTTGTTTTGGAACTACTTCTGGTTAAAGATAAATGTTTTTTTATTATTATTAAGTATTTAGAAGGTAAAATATGTTTTGTGGAATTAAATTGCAAGTATTTTGACAATAATCGATGCCTCGAGTGTGTGATGCAAGCACAACATGCATCACACATCTTGCCTTGACTTTTGGCCTCTTAATGCGTGATTGAAGATTCCCTATGACTCTTCTCGCTGCCAAAGCATCTCAACCTCTGCGTCACGCCTCCAACACCTCTCCTAAGTTCTTCTCCTAATTTGGCTTCTCAAATCACAACTCTAAATGTGGTCTTGGAGGCCGCCAACAGCAAGGTTGTCGCGGTGGACATTCCAACAGAGGAAACGACAATTCTTAATGCTTGTGACATCTCCAATGACACTCGCATTTGACTAGACATCATGTTGCTTCGCTCCCCGTCGACCTAACTAAGTGACATCTTAGACCCAAAATTGATGTTGCATTTAAACCAGTATCCTTAAACAATCCTTATGATGAGTATTATATGGACTCGGGCACAAGTTTACATATACCATCTAACCAAGGTACGCTCTAAATCTTTTTAACTTATGCAATACTCATCATAAATGGTTGGATTGACCATTCCTAGTATTGCTTTTGGTGAAAGTTGACTCTTCACTCCTTATCCTCCTTTTTCTTTTAACAATGTTTTTCTTGTTTGAAACTTAGTTAAAAATCCTATTTTGGTGATAGTTTTTCTCAAAAGAATTTATCTCTTTAGTATATGTGAAGTATTTCTAGATAGTGATCAAACTAACGGGATGTTGTTAGGGAGACATGTTATGGAGACAGACGATACTTGTCAAGACTAGGAACAAATCTGATGTCACTTGCCAAATTATGATAACTCTTGTTAGGAAGTAATGCGGATAACAAGAAAAACCAAAAGTACACAAAGACAGTATTTACGTGGTCCGGTCGAGTTGACCTACGTCTACGGGTAGGAGGCCTAGTTCCTATGTTTTAGAAAAGAAAATAAAATAAGGAGAAGGAAATTAAGAATGGAAAAAGAAGAAAAAGGAAAGGGAAATAAAATTATATTTTGTGTTCCCGAGTTGGAGAAAAATGAAACGAAAAATTAAACATTTTGTTCATTTTTCTACAAATCATTCCAAATTGGAAGGAAAGTTAGGATAAAAAGTTTTCCATCCATTCCCTTTAACTTTCTTTTCACTTACTTTCTTTAATGAAACTCAGGAACACTAATTTCTTCATTTCTTTAATAAAACTCGGGAACACCAATTTCTTCATTTATTTAATGAAACTCGGGAACACCAATTTCTTTTACTTTCTTCTCATTTCCATCAATTTCCCTCTTTTTCCTCGTTAAGTTGAACTCGGAAACATAGTGGAAATTGGAAAAGCAAACGTACACTCCGTACCTTAATCCAATATGTCTCACACCCTTCCTTTTTACGCTCACCTTTATCATCAATTTTTCCATATTCAATCCATATGGCTACTTATTTAGACAATACTATTTTTCTAAAATCCTTAAACTTTCATCTCCTACATCACATATCTATCTAAAAATACCATCATGTGCTAATCTTAGAGTCTTTGGTTTCCTTTGTTTTCTTCATAATTCCTTTCCCCGGCACAAATTGTTTCTTATGTCTTAGACGTTGTGTCTTTTTTGGTTACTCTAGCCTTCTCATAATTGGGGTTATTGATGCTATACCATGGTCGTAAAACATTTCCTTATCTCCATCCATTTCATATAAGAAAAAACATTCTTCTTTTTTGCCATCCAAAACTTGACACACCTCAAACAAGGAAGATAATCCGGTCACGCCTTCAAATCATTTCCCTGACCTTCCTCCTCTATCACATGATGCTTCCCATGAATACTATTATATGGCCCCTTCTTTGGTCTATAAAATGCCACCTCATAGTATCGTAAAATAAGTGTCTTGCTAGAAATAAAGTCCCACATCTCCTAAAATCCAACAATGACACAACTTGTCCTTTCGCCTTAAGATGTCAATGTTACTCCCTATATATGGAATTTTACACACAAAATTTAAACTAACAAGTCTCTTCAGAGATACAAAGCACGAGTGGTTTCTAATGACATAACTAACATGTTGGCCTCGGTTTCATGGAGACTTTTATTGCAATGGTTAAGAATTGCTCTTAGAATAAGTCTCCTTAGCGTTTAGGATCTAGATTAACCATATATGTTAAGAATGCCTTCTTGCATGGGTATTTTTGTGAAACAATCTATATCCATCAACAAGGGTTTAATGATGATTAGGTCTTAAGCCATGTATGTTGACCGAAGCATTCTTTCTATGGATTGAAGCAAGCTCCATGAGCTTGGTAACAACATTCTACGATATTTATTGCATATATTGGTTTCACTCAAAGAAAATAGAGCAATAATTTGTTTATTTTTTAAGACGAACCGAGCATTGCATATTAAAATTGTATGTCGACTTTATAATTCCCATCTCTTTATCCACTCATATTACAAACGACTATCACCATAGAACTTGGGATGTGAATGTGCAATGAAAGTTTGGGCCTTCATTATTTTTGGGAAGTTCAGTTTCACAAAAACCTTACAGTTTATTTTTCTTACAAGAAAAATATGATTAGAAAATTTCAGCACATGTCAACAAGCCATCATGTAACGCCATCCATACTCCGGTTGATACCTATTGGAAACTGGAAACTGAGTGCCACTTTCAAATCTCCTGATCCTATGGTACATAGAAGGCTTGTTGGAGCTCTTCAAGAACATACTTCTAGGAGACCAAAAATCAAATATATGGCTCAAGAAATTAGTTCATTTAAGCATGATCACTAAGAAGAACATATTCAATCCCTTAGATTGATTACCAATATGTCAAATGTACTTTTTATTTTCAATAACAACTATGTACAAGAATTTCCCACTCATTATGTATACTGGGACACGAATTTGGGGGATGTTCGGTTACTTGGTGATCGAATTCTGAGTATTGTATCTTTTTTGGAGATAGCCTCGCCTCGAGGTATTCCAAACGAAAAGCAATTTTTTCCTAGTCTAGTTCCTATGACGAATATCAAGGAATAACAAGTGTAGTGTCTGAAACATTCTCGTTATGTAATTTTTTGTTTCAACTTTCAAACCCTCTTGGCAAAGAAATGTTGTGTATTGTAACAATGTGAGTGCTATTTATATGCCCAATAATTTGATCCGACACCAAAGTACTAAACATGAGTTGGATACTTTTTTTGACCGAGAAGGTTGCATGTGGTCAATGTTGAGTTTTACATCTTGGTTTAGAGAATGAGGCATGGGAGATTACCCACACAACCAAACTAGTGGAACATTGCATGGTGTCAACATTAATTCAATACTCTTTCCTTTATGCCATACCATCCCCGAAACAAAAGAACATCTTTTTATTTGTTGCTTCACGATTAAGGAACTTAGGTCATTGCTCGGATAGTGGTGACATGACTTTTCTATTATTGTTGATTATTTTTAACATGGTGATATTGGTGATGTTACGAGCATGCCTAACCAAGTAAAATTTTGTGCCCAGGTGATCAATTTTGCTCTTGTATGGACAATTTTGAAACAAAGAAATGAAGGTTTGTTCAACAACAAAACCCGAAGTAGCAAAGACCTTGGCGAGTGATATTAAGATTTTGGTATTAAACAGGATTAAATTAGAACTAGGAGAGTTTTGTTTTAGACTGATAGATGGTGTACCAACTCGAAGTTTAAATGTTGTAACCTTGTATATTTTGTTGAAATGTAATCTAGACTACTTGAAGGTTAGTTTGATAATTATCAATAATTAGTTATAGTTGGTAGTTAATTATTGGGTAGTTATAATTAGTTATTAAGGAAGTTAATTCTAGACGGAGATAGTTATTTCAACAGCCATAAGTTGAAGGGGGGTGCAATGCTGTATATAGATGTGTCTATATGTGCCTTTGTAATGTTGTTGATATTGTGTTCAATAAAAGTTCTGTTTTGATTGCACTCTCTTTCTCTCTTCATGTTTCAATGCCTTTCTCCATCGTATTTCACTAGCTTATTTCGATGTTAAAAGTGTTTGAGTTTTACGTGTTCCATTAAGGTACCAATGTCCATATATTTTCGACAAATGGATTTCAGTGTAAGATTGAGGAACTTACAGAGCATGTTATCATGTATGTGTATGAGAGTGAGAAACTTACAGAGCATAGATTGTTGATCCTTTTGTATGATATCTCCCATTTGCTGCGTATAATCTGAGAATCATAAAAAATTTTAGTACTGTTGTTACATAGAACAATGAACCATTTGAAATAATTGATTTTGGAGAAAAGCAAACAATACTAGAACCTCTAATATTCAACTTAGAAAAAAATATACCAAGAATTGAGTAGCCTGTCTAACATGATTAAGTTCATCGAACAATGACCCTGCATACTGTAATACACAAAAAAAAAAAAAAAAAATTAGATCCTACAATAACCAAACGCTGGTGTAAGTGTTAAAAGTTAAGCTAGAACTCATGTGTAGCATATAACATATAGTAAGTACCTGTTTGAATCTTTATATTTTGAACCATTGTATTATTAAGAAATACAATGTTATTATTGTCATAAATTTAGGCACACAATGAAATTTTAGAAGAAAAGGCAAGAAGATGAAAGTAACGATGCAAAGTTTATGAATGAGAATGAGTCCAAGGAGGTCGAAACAATATTTGGTCATTTTTTAGAGTGATACACTTGTGATGGATGACGTGCGGAACAATTTGACAGAAAATAAGGATATGTTTGTTGCTATTGATGACGCTTTCTATAACAATTTTGGAATTGTATGATGAAATAATGCATCGAAGAAAGGAGATTTCAAGAACTTGAATTCTAAACCCTTACAAGTTGGTGTCGGTTAAAAGAAAAGGTTAGAATGGATTGAGTTTAGCTTAAGTGAAATTGCTAAAGTTAAGCTAAACCTACTATGTAGAATATTGTAAGTATCATATAGTAAGTACTAGTGTCACGTTATATCTTGAACCATTGTACTGAAAACTAGGGCATCCACAATATATTGAACTCTATAGAGTTTAACAGATTGACACACCATTTTTTTTTATATTTCATACAATGCTATCATTTTTTACAATGCATTGAACTACAAAATTCAATAGAAAATTACAAAAAGCTAATTTATAGTATATATTTAAGAATTAAAAACATTCATTTATACGCATTGAAGAGTTCAATGTTCAAATCCATTGAATGTCAAGTTGGCATCTCACTATGATAGAGTTTAATCTATTAAATGACAAATAGACTTGCTACCTCATTCAACTTTCCGATTGAACTTATCATTATGGATGCTCTTAGTAACTATCAAATTCATGATTGTCAACTGACAGTTATCAAATATATATATATATATATATATATATATATATATATATATATATATATATATATATATACACACACACACTACGGATGAGTGTAGAATTATGAATAATCAAGTTTGTAATTACTGCATAAGAAATGTAGGAGATGAAGCTTCTTCCTTTGAATAAAAAAAAAAACTCTTCAAATAAGGAAAAAAAGTGAAGTGTGATGTTCAAGAAAGAAAGAAAAGAAAAAAAATATATGGAAAGACTGCAGGTTGCTTTATTAATTCATCATCCAAAAGTGCCTTAAATAGGCTAACATCCAACCAACGTACATAAGAATAAGTCACCCGACACTCTATATATTTCCTAAGGACTGGCAAAAGGAAAAATAAACAATTGACCACAACTTTAAATCTAATTAATATGCTGAAAATAAATAAACCCGTGATCCATTTACACATGTCAAGATTACCCAACAAAAACATCATTCTTTGTTTTTCAATTGTTCATCTATTCTTTGTTTGATCCAATGATAAGTTGCTTTCATAAAAGACGTGACACATGAGCAACGTTGCAAGGAACTGGATACACATTTATGTTTACTGTCTCATTTTCCTTAGTTTGTTATAAAAAATGCAGTTGATAATGCTTGATGATATTTCACACTTTATTATGTTCCATAGTTTTTCAGAACCAAAAGAAAATACCTTGGTTTCCATGAAATATGATGTTGCACGAAGCATAAATATACTAAACATGAGAAATGTCAAAAAAAAGTATAGAATTACCTTTTCCGTTGCCTCACGACACCACAGCTTCAGCTCTGCTAAACCTTCATTCACATAGCGCCCATTGGCAATGGAACAACACTCTGGGTAAAGAAGAAAACTGCAAAATGAAGATAAAAAAAGTATATTTATAATAGGAAACCAAGAAAACGACTGGAGAAATAAGCAAAAGTTGAGTAACAAAAGACCTATTAAAGAGTTGCACATTGATATATGAGAATATTTGAGTGAGTATCTTCTTAACAATTATGGTAGGCACCTGAAAGGAAACTATATGAAAAAGCTTGGCAAAATAATATCTTTTGAACAATTGCAATCTAACAAAATATTAAAAATTTAAGCCCATGTTTTTATTCCAGTGAGGATTGGAAATGGAACTTCAACTGTAGTAAGTATATCCTAATATTTATCTAATGAACACGAGGCCATGGAAATGCACATACAAAATTTGCTTCGAATGTTTTGAGAAGAGTGTTGAGATAGTCAACAATGCCATGCCAGTGATTTTTAGAACTATGATGTTCTTGTATTCCCGATTTTGAAGCCTGAAATTTCACAATTATAATACAGATAAGGTCATCATAGGTACTTTGGGAAGTCAATGAAAGGTAGAAAGGTATATATTAAATTGTTAATACAACAAGATTATAGTTGTGGCTGAATCAAATCAAAGTTCATATACCTGAATACTTGACGAAAGGAATGATCCCACCTCCTTCTTCGAGTTGTCACTAATAATGCCACACATTTTCTCTATGTATTCTGTTAGTAGGAGCTCGAAAAGCAAAGCTGGGTATTTGGCCTCAACATGTTGTACTTCTATAGGTGTAGCCTCAGTTTCAGCCTTAGGGGATGTGGATGAACGAAACTGATAAATATAAGTTGAAAAAAAACGTTATTTATTGAAAAGATTAAATAACAGATGACAAGAGTAAAAATCAATCCCATTATCATACACTTACCAAAGTTGGTGACATTGGTTTCTGAATTGAAGCTGCACTATCAAGTTTTAGACTTTTCCGGATTAAAAATACAAAAGTAGATGCACATGATAACCAGCATGCCATCTGATTATCAATTTGATCCTGCAATAAAGTTAACTGTCATCACAATTGAAATAACGTGATGAACTTCATTTTTAATTTATGTTAAGAAGATATAAAATAAGGTTTAAGTCAATTGAAGAAATATCAATTTAGTGGTCATTATGCTCCTTTATCACCGAGAAAAAATCCACTAAATCACCCAGAAACACAAGCACAACAAGATGGCATACGGAAAATATGTTGCAGATATGCACTCACGTCCTTCATGTTTTAGTTTGATAACAGTTCCCCCACGTTTTTTTTATCCCGATAAATCAATTTACTCTACCAAGTCGTTCGTATATTGCTTATAGTCAAGTAGACTAGATTAATGTAGATGGTAAATGAATAACTAATGTTATGTATTAACTTGATTTCTGACAATGAATAGCTTCACTTTGTTGTACTACCTGAAGTTCAGGGTCATGCTCAGCCTCAGCAAGATCATCCTCAGGAGATTGGGATGAATGAAATCCCTTAATAAAGAAATAGAAAACCATGTCATGGGACATAAATATATATATGCAAGTTAAAAAATATAGCAAATGATAAGATAAAATATAATACCGTTGGTGGCAAAGTTAGAGGTTGATGAGTCTTATGGAGTAAGAATAACAAAGTAGATGCATTTGATAACCAATACGCCATTAGATCATTATTATCTTTATCCTGCATTGAGGTGAACCATCATTACAATAGAAATATATCTCAAATATATGTTGTTATTTAATTACAGAGACCAATTTTTATTTTGTTGTTTAATTAGAGAGGTCAAGTTTTAGGAAAATATGGTTCTGCTAGGTATCTAGCCATTAATCCTTTCTTACTAAGGTATCTTACATTCTCTCTCCTCCACCACTATGCCGATCATCATTTCCATAACACTATGATCGGAAAACAATGTCTGGTGGCCCCTCCTCCTCCTCTAGTCGATCGAGACACCCTGCGGCATCACCAACATGAAATCTTGCATACCCCTTATTCTTGATCTCGATTGTCACATTTTGATACATGCACACCCAAAATGTAATACAAGGGTCCTAAATCCTATATAGCAAATTTAGAGGACAGTCTAGTACTTATGCGTGGAACTTCTATAGAGTTAGTGATGCTAATGGCATCAACATAGATAAACATGTATAAGAGCCAAGGACGGTTTTGACTTGGTGACCGGTGTGGCACTGGCAACACCTAGTTGCCGTCTATGTAGTGGAAAAGTTTTCGATTTTTTTTACTTATTGTGCAACTACATAAAAAAAATCGGTAGCTACATAAAAAAACTGGCAACTACGTAACAAAAATTTGCCACTCTATTGGATCAACCAAGCCTAAAAATTTACAACTTAAACTTATTAATTAATAGTCCAAAGATTCTTTTAGTTTTAGCCCAACAAAAACTAAAATAGCCCAATGGCATTTGGATAATTGGATATTTTCATCCAATTAGGAGAATTGGAGTTTGGATTGACAGAAGCAAAAGGAAAAAAAAAAAAAAAGATCGAGACTAACTGTGTTCGACAATCTACGACTTTTGATATTACAAGAGAATGATACAGTTTTTTATGTACATTGTTTTGCACATCAACTTCAATTAGTGGTTGTAGCTGTAGCAAAGAAGCATGATGGTGTTAATGACTTTTTTGAGCAAATTTCGTTGGTGGTTAATGTTATTTGTGCCTCGTGTAAAAGAAAAGACTTACTACGGGAACAAGCAACAAAAACGGTGCAAAAAGTCTTGTGTAGTAGTGAACTTGAAACGGAAGAGGCTTAAATCAAGAGACTACACTTGTTCGATCGGAGATACAAGATGGGGTTCACATTTCGACACACTCTGAAGTTTGATGAAATTGTTTACGGATGTTCTTGTAGTCTTAGAATTTGTGAAAGTAGATGGAGGGTCATTGGCAAACCTTCAACAAGCGTCCGGAATCTTAGCATATTTTAAATCTTATGAGTTCATGTCTTACTTATATATGATGTATGACATTTTATGCCTCACGGATACACTATCAAAGCAACTTCAAAAAAAGATCTAGACATTTTAGAAGCAACTTCAATGGTTAGAGGGACAATGGATGCATTGCAATCTTTAAGAGACATGGGGTTTGCTAGCATTTTGCCAAAGGTATCATTTTTTTTTTGTCAAACACATAATATTGTTACTTTGGAAATGGAGGATTTTTATGTTGGTGCGTGAAACCACACGACCATAAAGACCGACGGATTTCATATTGAGGTTGAAATCTTCAACACGGTGGTGGATATGAAACTTATACATGGGTGCTTTGAGCCCTTGTGATTCGTTAGCACAATTTGACAAATCAAAGTTGTTGAAGTTGGCTAAATTGTACAAGTATGACTTTGATGATTTAGATTTCATAGATCTTGAAGGACAACTTGAGATATTTTATTACTCTTGCATCAAAGATCAGCGTTTTACCACATTTAAAGAAAGTTCCGAGCTTTCTCGTTTGATGGTTAGTACGGGGAAACATTTGTCTTATCCTTTGATTTATAAGTTTTTAAAGTTGGCTTTGATATTACCCGTAGCAACCGCAAGTGTAGAAAGATGTTTTTTAAAAATGAAAATATTGAAGACCGACTCACGCAACAAGATTGGCGATGAGTTTTTTAATGATGCGTTGTTTTGCTATGTTGAGACCCAAGCACTTGTGAATGTTGAGAATGAAAAGGTAATGGAACAGTTTCAAAAGATGTCCGCATGAAGAGGACAAATTTAAATTGTAATAGATGATAGATTGTTGTTCGTTTTTAACTTGTATGTAATGGATCGCTTATTTGTATTAGACGTAATGAATTATTTTTTGGTTTTATATTATGTTTATACGAAAAAATTCGGCCACACCTACTGTCGATTCCTATGTCCGTCCCTGATAAGAGCACATTACCATGGTCTTCATGAACAAAGAAGTGTCAATGTTTGAGCCGATAAATCAAAGAGAAAGTAAAGCATGTAAGAATCGATGGAACTAGGAAAGAGATGCACCTTTAAGTCCATGGAGAGGGTGGTGAATGAGATAAACAAGATATGAACAAGACTTGTCAACAAAGATGTGAGTTTTTACATCTAAATTGTCTTAGTGAAGTCACCATACAAGAATCCTTTCGAATATCTAATTGGCGAAAAGAACCTTGAGAAAAGAATATATAGAGAACATTTTGTATGGTGGTAGGCTTCGTAAAAGGACTAAAGGTCTCTTTGTAGTCGATACGAGGTTGCTGGTGGGAAGGATTAGAAATCGAAAACATTCAAACCAACATAATAAAGAACCAAATACCATGTACTATTCTTAAAAAGAGCATCGTAGTCATTAGTCATAGCCCTGTGTTGCTCAACAAATTTACCTAAAACATGTTTGTTTATCTATGTCAGTGGTAGGAGAGGTGTGTAAGGCAACAAGATATTATGGTATTTTTGCATTTTAGATTTGGGTAAAGAGATATAAGTTGGGAATAATCTTGTGGGAAGGACTAGATGAGATACTATCATCGGTTGTGGTCACATATAGAGAGGGTTCCACAAAGGTCGTTAGGTCACTATCGAGATTGGAAGGAAGGAAAACAGTAGTGGTGAACAGTGTTGCTAGAGATTCTAGGGATCACATTTTGGGACCGACTGACGAAGGAGTAGCAATCATAGGATGTTATGAAATATACGAGACTTGAGGATGAAGGTGTTTCCGGAGGAGTGTGTAAATGGAATATGGACTTGTCAAACTAAACAATCTAAAATATATAAGCACAAGAAATATGAGGGTCAAGACACTGGTAACCATAAGGAGTGCAACAGGAATCCATTTTGTGAGAATTTTAGGGTCTCAAATGTGGAATGTATCCGAAGACCAGAAGGATTAAAGAGGCACTCAAATAGTGCATGATTTTGAGAACCATGGAGGGAAGTCATTTTATGATGTAGACTGCACTTTTGAAGGAAAAGTATGAGAAACACCATAGAACACCAAACTAAGCTAGTAGAGCGAGACCGGTCTCTACTACATGTTTTGTTAGAATGGTTAAATATACAAATCATTGTAATTGGTATTTATCATAATTAGAATATTGTGATTGATAACTATACCATAGTTAGTGATCAAATGTCAGTCTAGTCTAGTGTGTGTGTGTGTGTCTATATATATATATATATATATATATATATATATATATATATATATATATATATATATATATATATATATATATATATATATATATGGCATTCTCATTTATCATATAATGTAACAAACACCAATTGCTTATCATCCAATTCTCAGTCTTAACTTAACTTGGTATCAAAGCCTAGTTTTCCCGGCCAACCTACTGCTTTTAACTGAAACCTAGCAACTCTTCCATTAATTTTTCTTCTGATCAACATCCTATCCCACAAACAACCAACTGAATCATGGATACTGTCTAAGCATTCACATTTGCAGAAAATATTTCTCATAATTCTCATAAATTCACTTTCACCCCATCACCTACAAATTATTGGTACTAGAAGGCAATGATTCTACCATTCTAAATTACTAACAATCTCTATGGCTATGTTGATGGTAGGGTCCAGGCTCTATCACCGAAAATTCCAAGAGATAATTCCGCTGTAGATTACCCTAGTTGTCTAAATTGGACTTCTAATGATGCCCACTTTAGAATGTTTCTTACATACACCATCTCAGGAGCAGAAAACTCCACTATAGATAACCCTAGTTACCTAAACTGGACTTCTAATGATTCCCACGTTAGAATGGTTCTTACATCCACCATATCTGAAGCCTATTTTCAACATGTACAAGGTAAAACATCGAATGACTTATGGCTTGCATTTAAACGAGCATGTGCACCAAATAAATTTGATAGTAATACATTTTGAAGAAACAACTCATGAAGACTGAGAAGAAAGGAAACCAAAATCTAATTGCCGATCTGAGTCGCGCCAAGAGTATGTAAATGCCCTAGCTAATATTGGGGAGCCAATTAAAGACAAGGATTTTGAAATGCTTGTTATATTCAGACTTAGAGAAGAATACAATGGATTGAAATCCTATTCTATAGCTTGTTCTCCACATATTGCTTTCAATGATTTACAAGGTCTCCTTCATGATCAACAAAGTCACACTAACAATCACAACAATCCCTCAAGCCTTTACTGCATCAACTGGGGACTCTAACCGCAATTTAACAATTACAAAAAATAGCACACAACTTGGTTTTCAATTACACCCAACTTCTCCACAAAAGTTTTTCCTTTCTCAAGCTCCACCTCCAACATACTATGCAGCACAATCATCTAACAATTATTGTGGCAACCGTCGTGGAAATTCACGTGTAAACTACAAGGGTCATGAAGAGAACCGTGGTAACAACAATAATGGAAGGTCTGCCTATTCTCAGTTTGCATGGGCTTCAACTTAGTTATAAATTTTTTTAAAGAACTTAGTTATAAGTTTGCATGGGCTTCAACTCAGAAAATGGTTTGCGGGCACTGCAATAGATGTGGTATTGGACATCTTTCGTCTCAATGTCCAAATCACTACACTAATCGCTCATCAGTCCATGCAAATTATGCAGTTAGTTTAGAAAGTGGATCTAAATTTGTTGCAAGCAACCTGGTTTCCAGGGCTAACAATCATGTTATACCAAACTTATCAAACATAGGCAACTTCAAAGCATAGTACGGTAATGATTAAATACGTGTTAGAAAAGGTAAGGCGCTCCCTATCTTTCGTATTGGTTCTTCCAAAATCCCTTTCACCACATAAAAACTTTAACTTATCCCATATCCTTCACGTTCTTGAAATTAAAAAGAACCTATTATCTATTCAATAATTTTGTCAAGATAATAGTGTTTTCTTTGAATTTCATTCTTCATCCTTTGTTACGAAGGATGCCTCTACACACACTATCATATTCATAGGCCCGAGTGATAATGGTCTCTATTCCATTCGCCTTCCACAACTCAAGTCCATCTGCAAGATGCTTTTACAACCACCGGAGCGTCTTCTGTTATTTGGCACTAACGACTTGGTTATCCACACTAACACACTTTTAGCTCTATTGTTACAAATTGTTCCTTACCTATTTCAAATAATTGTTTTCTATCATTATGTTCATCCTATCAACTAGAAAAGTCTTCCAAACTTTCTTTACATGATTTAAATTTTCACAGTAATAATCTTCTTGATTTGATTTAGTGTGGTGTTTGGGTCCCACACCACAAGTATCCTTTGATGGCTTTAGATACTTTAAGTTATGGATCATTCATAAAATCCTGCCCACATACCAGTGAACAAAACGGTATAGTTGAGTGTCGCCATCATCACATTATGGAAATTGGTCTTAAAATTATTGCTAAATCCCACGTTCCTCAATGCTTTTGCCAGATTGCATTTGAAACAACAGTTTACCTAATAAACCGTTTGCCCTACCACGTCTCCTAACATAAGTCCCCATTTGAAATTGTAATCTAAAGACGACCCGATTACCCTTTTCTACGCATCTTTGACTGCCAATGCTTCCGTTATCTTCGACCTTATAACAACCATAAAATGGACCTCTGTTCCATAGAGTGAACATTGCATGACTAGATTAATGACTAGATTAACATAAACACTTATTGAATAGTTTGATTTTTGCAAGTGATGTCCATCCTAGCTAGATTGATGCACTAGGTTTGATACCCATGTGGGTTTGACGTCAAGAGTTTGAATCCTCGAACTTAATAAATTTGTCTCTTGCAATTATGACCCATATATGAAAAGTTTTCCCTGGAAATCCCCTTGAGGGTTGAGCTTGCCCCCATTAAAATATTGTGGTGAGGCTTCGACTAATTTGTTTGCCGTATAAAAAAAACAATTGATTTATCAATACTTATTTGTTTATCTATTTCTAAAGGACGGAAGGACGTACCTCAATTGCTGAAATAATAATCTGAATAATTCTATCAAACACAATGGTTTTTTTAGCTTCAACACAATTCCAATGGAGTAGGCATTTGTATATAGTCCACGCTGCAACAGGTTTACCATAACTAAATCCAATGTCTCCCTCTACACATTCAATAAAAGCAGCAATCTCCTGCAGCAAAATTCAAACTCATGTCAACAATATATATATATATATATATATATATATATATATATATATATATATATATATATATATATATATATATATATATATATATATACAGCGAAAAGTGCATATACCCTTAAGGGTATATAAGCTTAAGTACCCAAACTCATCATATTACGTCGTTTTACATCATATATATATATATATATATATATATATATATATATATATATATATATATATATTGTAATTGTCCAATATTCTTACAATTTAACTTCTAACTTAATTTACGTCTAATATTTTTATAAATTTCAATCTTCCTCTACATAATTTTCATTTTCAACTATAATATATATAACCTAGTAGGTGTTAAGCAAAAAGATGCGATTTAAGAGAAAGATATAGTGAAAATTTGAAAATCTTGAAATTAAATCAAGTTAGGAATTAAAGTTTAAGAACTTAATAATGAATATATCAAACAAAACGATGTATTACGGTGGGTTTGGGTACTTAAGCTTATATACCCTTAAGGGTATATTCACTTTTCCTATATATATATATATATATATATATATATATATATATATATATATATATATATATATATATATATATATATATATATATATATATATATATATGTTTTGGATTAATCGGGTTTGTTGTAATCTAAACATGCAGCAAAAGATTTGGTCTTTATCTTTGACCATGTTTTATGGAAGATAAAAGTGAGTGGCTACATTTTAGCATAATATCGTGGGCTAGATGATAGCTATTAATCAACTGTTTATTTAGTATAAATAGAAGTATTTTGTTTTTGTTTAACATATAGGAAGATGTAGACATTTGTAATTAGACCTGGCAAAACATGACACGACATGAAAACCTAATACGAACCCGCCACGAAATTAGTGGGTTAGGGTTAGAGATTTTGACACGTTTATGTAAACGGGTTGACACGACACGATAATTAAAAGGGTAAGGTTAGGGTCAAGACATTCAACATGAAGATGACTTGAATATGAACCGTTTAATTATATATTATTTATTATAAATTTCATATTTTTATAAATATGTTATATGTTATAGACTTGTAGTGGGTCAAACTCAAGAATTAGAAATAATATTCAAATTTTCAAAGTTACTGAATTTTATTCATACCCACCACTTATCCCCTTTGCTCCCCAACTTCAACTCTTTTCATTTTACCTTTTAAACTTACTAAATTTTTTTCATTCCATCTCCTAACTCCAGTGCTTAACTTTTTCATTTTTGCATCTATAACTCCTAGTTTCCATCCTTTAAAATTTTTCAAGCAGACATGACACAACATATTTACAAGGTCTAGATCTTAACCCGAAACCCGACACGAAACCGGCACGAAAATAAACAGGTTGACAAGACACGACATGATAATTAAACAGGTCGCATTAGGGTCAAGCCCTTTCAACCCGTTTAATGTCTTGACACCACACGAACACGATACGACACGATACGTTTGCCAGGTCTATTTGTAATCAAGTTTTATTTTGCAAGTTTACTTTCAAATACATATTTACGTGACTAGTGTGTTGTGTGTGCGTGTGTGTGTGTTTTCAAGGGCATGTACCAACAATATATATATATATATATATATATATATATATATATATATATATATATATATATATATATATAACTCGGTATAAATCATTATCTAAATATAGATTGTACTAGCTAGTTTACCTCATATGGCGGTGTTTGAGGATTCCTGTCGAATTCTGTCTGCAAACTCCTAGCAGGCGTTTGGGGTTCCTGCAGAAAATTGTACCAAAATTTCGAAGTTTGAGATAATTATTCTAATTTTAACTATTTGCTTAAAAGCAAAAAATGCCATCTATGAAAAATGTTGGGGCAATTCATCTTGCTGAAGAATTTATGATAGTTCTCATTCTTATAAAAGTAAACTAGATTTCCTTTAAAAAGGTCAAACTATAAAAACTTACTTGAATATTCAATGCTTTCTCAAGCTTCTCAACAACCTTCCCCATAGTAGGGCGTTCCTTTAGATTGAAACTAATGCACTCATATGCAATTTCTTTAAACATATCGAAAGAACCACTATCAATTTGATCTTTAATAGCCGGATCAATTAACCTTTCTAGTTCATTGTCATAGTATCGTCGGACCAGATTTATAAGAGGTTGTGGCCTTTCACCTCCAATGCTCCTAGCATAATAAGCCAACATCCCACAAAGCATTTCAAACATTACAACCCCAAATGAGTATACGTCTGACGCTTTATTGAGAATACCGCTTTCATGGTAAGTGGGATCCAAGTAAAAGTGGGTACCCGAAACCTTTGTGTAGAGTTGGCCATTTGGCTGATTTTTGGGACCAAATTTGGACAAACCAAAATCACAAATTTTTGCTACCATTTTGTCATCTAACAATATGTTGGCACTCTTAATGTCTCTGTGTATTACTCTGTCGCTCTCCCCAAGACCCAAGTGTAGGTAATGGAGTCCTCTTGCTGCCCCTATACAAATCTTTAGACGTTGTGTCCATGTTATGAAACACCTCCTATTCAAATCTTGGAGATGCCAATCAAGGCTTCCATTACTAGCATACTCATAAACAATAATCATCTCATTGGCTTCATCACAATAACCAATGAAAGATATAATGTTTTCGTGGCAAAATCTAGCAATCATCTCAAGCTCGTTGCGGAAGTCCTCTTGTACTTGGTAGCTACCCGGTTTTAGGCGTTTGAAAGCTGCTGTGCGTTTAGAGAGTATTCCTTTGTAAACATCACCAAATCCACCGCTTCCAATACGTCTTTGGGGATTGAAGTTGTCTGTGGCATGGTTGATCTCTTCAAGAGGAATTAGATGGTTTTTAAGGTTTACCACTGAAGAAGACATTGCCTTTTGATATTGATCGTGATGAATGCGGAAGCACCCAAGTTGCTGTGAATTAAAGATTTCGATGAATGAGTGAAATGAATATTACAAGATGTGACGAATTTATATTTGTACATCAATGGACATATAGCTATATATATGTAGTATATACTAACATGTTGAGAGTCACAGCATGACATACAAGCTGCTCTGAGTCACCCTCAATCGCTTTGTCAACTAACGGATTAAAGCGAATACTATAATTCCTAATAAATGACCAAATTAACCTTGTCTAGCTTAAACCATAAAAACAGAAATATAAAGAAAATGTCAAACGGAGTGACCTTGTCGCATGCTTGTATTCACTCTATCTCTAAAATAAATATCTACATTAAACTATTTTATATACGAGTTCTTGGGTAATGTAATTTTAAAGTATTTGCAAAAAATCATTGTAATTATATATTAACGGATGTGTTTTGTTTTCAGATATATATTTTCAGATTCGGGTTCTTACCATTAACAAGGACAACTTCTTCATCCAAGTTTATATAACAACAAAGTAAGTGCCAGAGAATTTGTTAAGATTTTTCATGAATGAGATTTTCTTGATTTATCCGATAGTAAAAAAAGGTCAACGAAAGGTGCTTGCAAACAAATCACCAAATTAGTTCTGAATTATCTACGCAGCCTGTTTCCTGAATCCAAGGCGTTGACTTTAGTCACCAGTTCAATCAAGATTGATCACATGTAAAGATTCTTTTTGTTTTGGTTCAGAAAAGCAGGAGCTTTATCTACGGGTGCTGTAAAACGATTGATATCACAAATATAGGAAAGGGATTTGTATATAGAATTTGTGCCCAAAATTTTGAATATCCAAAAAGAATCGGATCCCCAACTAAAAATAAACTTAATTATCAGAAAGAATAGCAAATAATATTCACAACTCAAACGCCACTTTGTTTATACACTTTCCCAAATGCAGAAAATAAAAGGGAAACAATCAGATTTTAATGGGGTTCTTATTCACAGTTTAGAAAGCAAGGTGGTCGATGCACTCATATCAAGAAAAGAGGTACTAGAAGATAAAAGAAAGATCAATAAAAAAAGAATACCAGTTAGGCTTCGGTCACAACACACAGCAGTGAAGCAATGGGAGGACAGTAATCGCCAATGAGTAGTCGTCGAGTACTGTAAAGGAGGAGAAGGAGGAGGAGGAGTGTAGTGCGGAAATCGGAAATGTCAATCGTGTAGTGAATCAGAATACAAATTGGAAATTGAAAGGCAGAGTCTATATATAGAGCCCTTTCCTCTTAAGTTGTTAATAATTTTATTTTATTTACTTTTGTATTTTCACTTTTTTTTTATTTAATACATTTGATTAATTTAAAATATAATAATTATATTAAATACAAATTGTCCTCTCGTCCATGGTATATGGAAAATTGTAGGTTTCGACAACTTTGTTCTTTGTTAGGCAGTTGTACGGGTGGTTGCGATTTTTGTTTCTTTTTGCATCTTTATTAACCTTCGTTAGGGTTGTCTAAGATGGTGGGCAACATGATCGATCGCCTAGGCCTATCTTTTAAAATCTAATAATTATATTAAACATAGATGTAATATCCATAAAATTTACGTCAAATTTAAACTTTTAATACTAACAAAAGAGTCAAATAGTAATTGTTATTACAAAACATTTCCAATTCATTTATCATCAGAGTGTCCCAAAATAGATCATGAAGATGAGGAGCAGTACGGTCACGTCTTCGCCTTCCTCGCTCTCCTGAAGTACCTGAAACAATAAACTAAAAACTGTAAGCCCGAGGGCTTAATGAGCTACCCCCAAAATATCAATACCAACTGGCAGAAACCATTGCCATAACGATCAATCAAACATCATACATATTGGGCCATCGGCCGGACTGGTCCGCCCTACTGGGCCTACAGTCTATCTGAATCTATCCCAAGCCTTCGGCATGACTAGTCCGCCGCGTGGGCCTACAGTCTCCCCGGACCGCTCAGAGGGTGTGTTGGCATTCAGCACAAAGCAGGACCGCCTCAACCACAAAGCAGGACCGCCTCAACCCAGCCCACAAACAAATAACCATGTACGCATACTATCATATACTGGCACATGCAAATAGCAAACATATCTATCTCACTGACCATCAATCATAGAGTTCCACTCGTAACTAGAGCATCGACCTAACAGGTCACTAACATACCAATCTTTATGGATCATGAAAGCATAACATACTATATATATCCTAATTTTGATCCAACAGATCAGAATCATATGTAGCATACCATGACAACTAATCTAACCGATCTCTAGCGTAGCAACCATCCCTAACAGGATGAATTCTATCATAGCAATAACATAACAACCATCCTAAACCAGGATGAAATCTAACATGGCAATAACAAAGCCACCATCCTAACCCAGGATGTAAATCATAAAGGGCCGACCTTGGTGCCGTAGACCCTATCGATATAGTGAGGATAACTCACCTCGCAGATGTCGATTCGAAAGGTAAACTCCAACTATCGGATCAATTGACACCGGCTCCACCACCTATAACCATAGCACAATATACTCATAAGTTCTTACTCTTATGAGACACCCCATAACATCCTAGTAAATTCTTGATCAAGGTCAAAGTCCTCGGTCAAGGTCAACAGTCCATGTTGACCTCAACTCGCCGAGTACACTCGGCCACTCGCCGAGTCTATGGAGCACATTCCAACTCACCGAGTCATCGGATTGACTCGTCGAGTACCCTCGAATCCCGATCAATCCTTAAGGCCACCCGTCGAGTTTCCTCCTTGCAACTCGACGGGTACACACACAACCATATCCTTGGTTAAACTCATCCGACTCGCCGAGTTGTTCTTCAACTCGTCGAGTCTCATGGTCATCTTCATCTAACTCGCCGAGTTGTTCAAACAACTCGTTGAGTTCACAGCTTCCTTCATCTGACTCGCCGAGTTGTTCATCCAACTCGTCGAGTTCAATGCACATCTTCATATGACTCGCCGAGTCGGATATGTGACTCGTCGAGTCTTTACGGTCATTTTAACATGCAGACGTCTTTAAGCCATGGGAAGGCCCCAAATTGCAGATCCAACTTCCTTAGGCCTGCTTATCACGTAAAGTTGCAAACTTTACGTGCATGCATTGCTTCACAAGCTCCTAATGCTAAAACCAAACTTTTAATGGGTGTTTATGTACCAAAGGAACCTTAATCTTGTCTAAAGCTGGAACTTTATGCTTGAATGCTCCAAAGAGGATCCATATCTGAAGTTACAACTTCAGATCTAGCCCATAAATTGCCATACCAACTTGATACCCTCCTTAAACCCCTAAACTCATTCATAGATAAGGTCTAGATTGAAATAACTGAGGGTAATGGTTTAATACCTTCCCAAGAGATGTCCACAGTAGAAGAATTCGGATCTCCTCCCAGCTCCTTGCCCCAAACACTTGTTTTCCCCAAAATTTTACACCAAAATCTTCTCTCAAAGCTTCAACACACTAGGCACACACACATACACACGAGTTAGACATGCAAAGGGGGCTGCCAAGGAACTGAAAGAGGCTTGAACTTCTTTAAATAGGGGTGCAACCCCGGGAATTAGGGTTTCACTTTCCAGCTCCTACTCGCCGAGTCCCACAAGGACTCGCCGAGTAGATCACTTAACTCACGATCCAACCTGCTGCTACTCGACGAGTAGGGCAACCAACTCGTCGAGTAGGGACAAAACCCAAAAATATTATATTTAAAGTACTACCTAAGAGTCGGGGCGCTACAACTCTCCCCCACTTGAACTAGACTTCGCCCTCGAAGTCCGCTGAGGTAAACAATGTCGGGTAATGCTCGCGCATCTCCGGTTCCGGCTCCCACGTCCACTTGGATCCCTTTTGGTGTTCCCATTGTACCTTTACCAAAGGTATTTCCTTGTTTCGCAGAATCTTCTTCTTCCTTTCCAAAATCACCACAGGTCTATCCACATAGTTCAAGCGGTCGTCGACCTGAATGTCATCCAATGATACCACTGCCTCCTGGTCAAGAACGCACTTTCGCAATTGCGAAACATGAAATGTGTTGTAGATCTGGCTATGCTCTTCTGGAAGCTCTAGCCTATAAGCCACCTTGCCCACACTGGCAACAATCCTGAACGGCCCAATATAGCGGGGACCCAGTATTCCCCTCTTCCTGAAACGGATCACACCCTTCCAGGGTGAGACCTTCAGGAGAACCATGTCACCCTCCTGAAATTCCAACTCAAATCGGCGTCGATCAGCATAACTCTTCTGTCGACTCTCAGCGGTCTGCAGCCGCTGTCTAATCTGTTGTATCATCTCGGTAGTTTGCAGAACTACCTATGTCTGACCATCACCCTGTGCCCAACCTCGCCCTAACAGACTGGGGTCCTACACTTCCGCCCATACAACAACTCGAAAGGTCGGGCGCCAATATTGGAATGATAGTTGTTGTTGTAGGCGAACTCTACAAGCGGTAGGTGGGAATCCCAACTCCCACCGAAATCAATGACGCACGCCCTCAGTATATCTTCGAGGGTCTGAATGGTCCGCTCGCTCTGCCCATCAGTCTGCGGATGGAACGTTGTACTGAAATGCAGCCTCGTACCTAGTTCCTTGTGGAACTTCTGCCAAAAATAGGAAGTAAATCGGACATCCCGATCGGAAACTATGGAAACTGGAACCCCATGTCGAGAGACAATCTCGCGGACTTATAGGTCGGCCAACTTCTCCGCCGACGAACTCTCCCGTATAACTAGGAAATAGGCACTCTTGGTTAATCGATCCACGATGACCCATATAGCGTTGAATCCATTTGCCGTTCTTGGCAATTTCGTGATGAGATCCATCGTGATCCGTTCCCATTTCCACATGGGAATCTCTAGAGGCTGCAGCTTACCATGCGGCCTCTGGTGCTCGGCCTTGACCATCTTGCAGGTCAAGCACCTCTCAAAATATCAAGCGATATCTCGCTTCATACCAGGCCACCAATAACTCAAACTCAAATCACGGTACATTTTGGTAGCTCCCGGGTGAATAGAAAAACGAGACTTATGAGCCTCCTCCATCACTGTCTGCCTAACTCCTCCGGTCATCGGAACCCAAACCCGACTATATCGGGTCAATAGCCCGCGGCTATCCTGAACAAACCGGGCGCTCTCGCCCTTAATCCTTTCCAATTTCCAATTCTCTGGTTTCATGCCCTCTATCTAAGCATCTCTGACCAAACCCACCAGCGGGGAATCCACCGCTATCCTCATACATCTGGCTGGGGTAAAAGACCCAGCTGACTTGCGGCTCAGAGCATCCGCAACCACATTCGCTTTACCAGGATGGTAAAGGATCTCACACTCATAGTCCTTGACTACATCCAGCCACCTATGCTGCCTCATATTGAGGTTCGGCTGATCCATAATGTGCCTCAAACTCTTGTGATCTGTGTGTATGGTACAACGGACCTCATACAGATAGTGCCTCCAAATCTTGAGAGCGAAGAACATCGCTCCCAATCAAGATCGTGCGTGGGGTATCTCATCTCATGCGGCTTCAACTGCCGCGATGCATAAGCTATCACTCGTCCCTTCTGCATGAGGACTGCCCCTAAGCCTGTGATGGACGCATCACAATATACCACAAAATCCTCCACTCCCTCGAGGAGTGTCAACACTGGTGCCTCGCATAACCGCTGTCGAAGGGTCTCAAACGCCCTCTGCTGCTCCGGGCCCCACCGAAAATCCACACCCTTCCTCGTTAGACGAGTGAGGGGTACAGAAACCTTGGAGAAATCACGAATGAATCTCTGATAATACCCTGCTAAGCCCAGGAAACTCCTGATGTCTGAGGGAGATCTCGGAGTCACCCACTGCATAACCGCCTCCACCTTGTCCGGATCGACCAAAATCCCATCCTGGTTAACGATATGTCCAAGGAACTGAACCTCTCGCAACCAGAACTCACACTTCGAGAACTTGGCATAAAGTCGTTCTCATCGCAACACCTCCAACATCTCTCTGAGATGCTCCTCATGCTGCTCTCGGGTCTTGGAATACACCAAGATATCATCTATATACACAATGATCGAGCGATCGAGCATCGGTCTACAAACTCGGTTCATCAGATCCATGAATACTGCTGGCGCGTTGGTGAGTCCAAACGGCATCACTACGAACTCGTAATGACCATAACGATTCTGGAACGCGGTCTTCTCCACGTCTTCCTCCCTCACCCTGACCTGGTGGTATCCTGATCTCAAATCGATCTTGGAAAAACAAGATGTACCCTGCAACTGGTCGAAAAGATCATCTATCCTCGGGAGTGGATAACGGTTCTTCACTGTTAACTTATTCAGCTCCCTATAGTCAATGCACATCCTGTACGAACCATCCGTCTTCCCGATAAAGAGGATCGGTGCTCCCCAGGGTGAGCTACTCAGACGAATAAACTGCTTACCCAGCAATTCCTGCAACTGATATGATAGCTCCTGCATCTCTGGCAGTGCCAAACGGTACGACGCCTTGGCGAGTTGTTCATCCAACTCGCCGAGTTCAATGCACATCTTCATATGACTCGTCGAGTCGGATATGCGACTCGCCGAGTCTTTACAGTTATTTTAACATGCAGATGTCTTTAAGCCATGGCACGGCCCTAAATTGCAGATCCAAATTCCTTAAGCCTGCTTATCACATAAAGTTGCAAACTTTACGTGCATGCATTGCTTCACAAGCTCCTAATGCCAAAACCAAACTTTTAATGGGTGTTTATGGACCAAGGGAACCTTAATCTTGTCTAAAGCTAGAACTTTATGCTTGAATGCTCCAAAGAGGGTCCAGATCTGAAGTTACAACTTCAGATCTAGCCCATAGATTTCCATACCAACATGATACCCTCTTAAAACCCCTAAACCTATTCAAAGATATGGTCTAGACTGAAATAACTGAGGGTAATGGTTTAATACCTTCCCAAGAGATGTCCATAGCAAAAGAATTCGGATCTCCTCCCAGCTCCTTGCCCCAAACACTTGTTTATGGGTTGCAATTTTTTTCTTTTCGCAATTTTGATCATTGATCTCGGTGGAAAACTTGGGCGTCGATCTAAAGTCCATCTTTCCAAGGGGCCTATATATTTTGGTTTGATGAATGAATAAGGAAATTACTGGAAGTATAAAAATAAAAATGAAGACAGGAACGACGCCAAAATCGGGGAATCAAAAGAAATTGCAAATCGAATCATGTATATGACCCTATAGAAGCAAGAGATTATTGAGTGTTGTCCAAAAGTTGTTTATGAAAATTTTAAATCAATGTTTTTAGTTCTTAAAGGTTGCTCTGAAATTTTTACATCTCGATCTTGAATTAATAGATTATCTAAGGTTCAAAACAAATGACTTTCATGCTGATCAAACCATTCCAGGGAACTTGTTTATCAAATTAAAAGATTGGAAATGTGTGGTAAACATGCATGTTTTTAACTGAAATGATTAGTTTTAAGTTTCTTCTATAATCATAGGTTTTGTTTAAAGTTTGGTAGACCATTAGTTTAAAAGGATAAACTGTTGTGAATATTAACATCAAGTACACTATCTAAAAGTAGCGAAAACAAGCAAGAGATTTTTCTAAGTGCACATGCATCCTATAATCTAGGTTTTAATAGTTTTAGAAACATACTTCAAAAATCAACAAAAGAAAGAGCTACTGACCACTTTATTGCTTCATTGTGATCTCGTAGCTACTAGTTCGCTATGGAAGAAGGATCCAACATAGCAACTTACTAATGGAATCAAATCCAAAATACCAAAAGCAAAAGGATTAAACCCAAACTAGGGCATACAAGAACTTATCCAACCCTTAGGAGAGAGGTTGAGAATTCGATTATGGATGGAGAGAGAGAGAGAGAGAGAGAGAGAGAGGTTGAGAATTCTCTAAGGTATTACCCTTAGCAGTCTATTTCTAGGTTGTATATAGAATCCTAGGAGGATTGAAACTCTTAAGGTTAATCCTTATTTGATTCAAACCTACCTTATCCCTATCAGGAATCCTACCAAAACCGTTCATATCATTGTCTCCAAGAGCTTATGGCATATTCCAATAAATCTTATGGATTAAAGTGATGGGTTTTGTAGGTTACAAAACAAAAGATTTACACAGCGGAATCATAAAACTATTTTATGGGCACATGGAACCTATAGATCTATGGCATTTTCTCATTATAGCAACATACTATGAAACCTAATGTAACATATGTGTTATCAAAAATCAAAAAGATAAGAATGCACGCCTTTAAGTATTATCGAAAATACTTAACCTTTGAACCAAAAGTGTTTCTTGGAAAGCTAGAAGTAATAGTATGGATGTCTCTAATGGCTCACACCCATTACTCTAGAAACCATATCAGGATTTGGAGAAAGAATGGAAGAAGCTTGTAACATGTAATAACTGTCGAATTTCGGTCAAAGGCGATCGATCAATCCCTGTGAACATTGCTAGGGAATAGCAATATTTTCAATAGTCGTGCACAACTATATATACCCGTATGTATAAATATGTATATGGGTTAGAAGCAAATTTACAAAATCCAAATTTATTAATTATCAAAGTCGATACACCCTAATATTATGAAATTCAATATATATATATATATATATATATATATATATATATATATATATATATATATATATATATATATATATATATATATCAAGGTTGTAGAAATCGCTCGACGTAGGCTAATCGGTGGACTGGGGTCAAGGGATTAATCAGCTAGGCGGGGATTAATTGGGGACCATTAGTTATTAAAAAAATTAGTAAATATATCATTAATCCTAAGAATATAACATTAAATACAACATTAATAAATATAACATTATAAATTTAAAATAAAATATTAAAGATTTAATAAATATAACATTTGTAACATGAAACTATGATTACAAAAAATCCCTTTGATTCTTAATACAATACATCTAAATAACCAACCACTGCATTGTAAATGTTAAGGGAATAGGAACATTTGCAGAAGCTTTCTTTCTTGGTCTCCCTCTTGGCTTCTTTGGTTGATTTGTTTCTCCATTCCTTTTTGCTTTGATTCCTTTTTCTTTGACTTTAAAGACTGTAATGAATGAGCAGCAACAACAAGGAACTAGAATGCAATTTAGATGGTATGGAATTTAGATTCTTGAATTCAATGGAGCACATGGTATGTAAAGAACTAGAATGCAAGTCAGTTGGTATGCAATTCAGATTTTTTATTTCAATGGTATGCAAAGAAAGCAAATCCAACGAAATCGTGATTCTCAGTGACCAAACAACCATTTGATTTCAATGGTATGCAAAGAAAGAAACAACAAGGAACAAGCATTTACACAAACACTTGGCATGCTAGTTATCAAACAACCATATCAACAATATCACTTCAAAATCATTGAAATTGTGATTCTTGGTGACCAAACAACCATTTACACAAACATAGTAACAACATAAATCTGCCTTCAATCGAGTGTATGGGTTTATCTAAATTTGTTTTAACATCGAATCAAGTGTATATGAAGAACAAACCTTCATATAGATTGAAGAACACTAAGCGGATTTTACCAATTTGAGCCGAGAGAGAATCGATTTTACCAACAAAAAACACCCTAGCAACTAATATGAGTATAGATTGAAGAACAAACCTTCGTAGATGATAACGACTGGGTCAGAGGGCTTCCGGAGGGGGATGACAAACCAGAGAAAAAGGCGATAGCGTGAACGTAGGAAGAAGATTTCAACTTTTCGATTTGTTACTTCTTTTGTCGTTGAGTCGTGAGAGAATCAACTTTACCAATTGTCGCGTTCGATCTAGCAGAAAACGGAATCACAAATCGAGTGAGTTTGAATTGTGTCGATGGAGTTGTGAATCAATAGACAACCATGAATAGAGATATATAGAACTGTTACAAGTTCAACATCCCACATCGCTGGTGGGAAAATAAACAAAGGCACTCATATCTTATTAAAGGAGACTTAGGTTCCCTTAGAAAATCAAACCCAAGTTCTCGGTGTTTTAGCTGGTTCTTTTGAGCCTAGTTAGCTGGTCTGATTTGGCCCAATTTTGAGTCCGAGTTGGTCCGATTTAGTCCGATTTGGACCGAGTTGGACCGATTTTGACCGGTATTGACCAAGGCTGATTATTTTACCCTCTAGCCCTTATTCGTGGGCGGAAGGAGGCCGCCAAGCGTCTTGGCACCGATTAATCGGCTGCCTACACCGATTTTTACAACCATGATATATATATATATATATATATATATATATATATATATATATATATATATATAATTCAAATAATATGAAGTTACTACATATGTGTATAACTAGATTTTGAATTGATAATACGAATATATATATATATATATATATATATATATATATATATATATATTACAAACTTGAAATCCTTGTAAGTTGTGTATATATATTTATCAAACATTTCAAGATCTTTGTACCCCTCAAATCCTTCTAGTTTAACACTCAAGATATGAATGGTACATAAGAAGTCAGTCACAAACCTTCGCCCACCCTCACCTATTATACCCCATGAGAAGTAATATATACACTCCATATACTAGTATATATCATATATACATAAAATCATATGAAATATGGGTGGGGTACTGTAACATCCAAAGTTCAGGTATTCCTTTTAAGCCCTTGATCTTTTGGTGAATTGTCAAGTTTAGCCCTTATTGAGAAAAGGTGGTAAATGAGTACGCAGGGCGTACGCAAGTGTACGTTCAGTGTACTAATATGCGTGTTTGTGACGCGGAAGCCACCTAGTACGCTGGGCGTACTAGAGGGTACGCTGGGCATACTAGTCTCAAAGTGAAAACCCTAATTTAGTGTGAGTCCCCTCTATAAATGATATTATAGCCTCATTCCTGGACAACATTCTTAGACAACAAACCCTCTTAAACTGTAAACCTTCGTTCATAGAGTTTGTGAGTGCATTTATGAGCCTTTGAGTGATTTTGTCTGCTCTTAGAGTGAAGAAGAAGCTTTGGAGAAGAAGGAGTGAGAGTCCAGGCCCTTGGATCAGAGCATATCTGAGTTGGGAGCTTCATATAGAGGTATAAAGCTTCAAGCTTTCTCACTCTATTGATTTATGCATCATAGTAGAGTATTTTATGGTTTTGTCCCAAAAGTTAGAGACTTTATGAAATATTGAGCTCGAAAGACTATGATCAACCCCCTTTCAGTGTATTTAGTGGTGTAGTGTCATAAAAATAAAGACTTGGACGTTGGAATCAAGCCATGCATGAGATATGATCATTGTAAGTTAAGAGAGGGAGAGTTTTATGTGTTTGTGACATTATCAGCCATGCAAAGGCTTAAAGTCACTGACTTTATGGAGTAAGAGCTATTAGGGAGTCTGGATTTGTGATATGAGCGAAGGTCTTAACTACTTAAGACCAAACGAGTAGGAAGAGTGAAACTGGGACGTCCACTGGGCGTAATCCTAGTACGTGCATCGTAGGGGTCGAGCATCTTTGATGTCTGCATGTCAGCTATGTATGCCCAACGTAGAGAGCTGGTACGCGCAGCGTACGCGCTGACGTTGACTTTTGGGTGACTTTTAGGGTTTGGTAAATTTGTGGACTATTAAAGGCCATTAAGGGGTAAAATGGTCTTTTACCCTTCTGTGAGTTTGTAGAAGCCGTGATTAATTAGGGATAATTATATGTGTTAGGCGGAGGCTAGACAGGTGATTTAAGTTCTAGATTATCTAATTTCTTGCGAGGTGAGTCTTCTCAATATACTTACCATGAGTGGTATCTCTATGTAAACAAGATGTCTTATGTGCTTACCTGTGTAACGTGATATTATGTGTTATGTCTTGTGATTTATGCTGAGTATTATTATTATGAGCTAGTTAAGTTGGACCGGAGGGTCCACCTGAGTTATGGAGGCAGAGGGTCTCCATTGAGACACATTGACCAGAGGGTTGTATTGAGTAGCCTCGAGTGGCTAATGTGATGTGTATGGTATTTTGGGAAACTCACTAAGATTCATGCTTACCGTGTTAAGTGTTATGTGTTTCAGGTACCTCTTAGGATCACGCGAAGGCACCGACTTGATTTTACACACACACACACACACTCAAGTTGAAGGTCCGTTTTGGGAGAATCCTGGATTTGTAAACAATTTGGAATATGTGTTGATAATTTGTTACCCGTGGGATTTTGGTGATTTGAAATCTGGGATAACTATGTTATTTTCAAAATGAAAAAAATTGTTTGAAAAATTAAGGTGTTACAATTTGGTATTAGAGCCTTGGTTTGAGGGATTCGAATGCACCCCAGGTGCGTTTGGACTCTAACTGAGGATTTGAGAAAAAAAATTCAAAAGAAATGATATTTCTAAGAAGAGAAAGAGTTTTAAGAGAAAACGAGTTGGAGTAGTGAGTACAATCAGCTAGAGCCCGAACGGTGATTTCCCAAAATAACCTTACTTATTTGTGTTTTGAGATATTAGAAATGCATGCTAGAGAATAGGCTAGGTATTTCATATTCTAGGGCTAGAGTTGCCTAATTTGTGATGTCTTAGCCTAGGAGATGCTACTGATCAGTGTTATCTGTTATTTTCCCTGAATACGTGCTAAGTTATGAGTCGAGAAATAATCTAGGAGAGCTATCTAGATGAGTCTATGAGGAGTTTACTGAGGAAATAGTGTATCATTATAAGAAATAGAGTACTTGTGAATCGGGATCCTGGGAGGAGGACTTGGGGTGGCTACAGGATGGTGTGGAAGGTAGTATTGTGCTCGTACTGCTGAAAGCACCAGTTCAATATGCAACCCAACTAAGAATCTTTAGGATGCTAAGGATCAAGTAGGGGCGAGTGATCGAGTGTGAGTATATTCGAGCAAGTCTCTGATGCTTTTTCATTTTGTTTCAAAGACATCATGGTGAGTACACGCCACAACCCAGGGAGCAGTGGGACTAGCGATGATGAGATTTGTAGGATGATTCATGATGAGGTAGCCACAGCCATCCGAGAGGCGATTCCTGAGATGTTTGGGTCTATTAAGACCACCCTGATCGAGACATTTGATGAGCGATATGCTATTGTTTCTGAGGCGGCTGCTGCTGCAGCCACCGCAGCTGTCGCTGCTGCCAGGCCACAGGGAGGTGACTCGTTGATGTTTCAGGAAGTCAGCAACACAATGCCACAATATTTTGATGGGAATCAGGATCTGATCGCTGCTATGAGATGGATCTCTGGTATTGAGGGATGTTTTTACACTTGTTCATGCCCGGAGCATTTGAGAGTTCACTTCGCGCTGAACCAACTTTGCTTGGGAGCGAAGGACTGGTGGAAGTCTGTGACAGCCAGCTTTACTCCTGCAGAGCTTACTGCAGTGACATGGGAGAGGTTTACGCTGATGTTCCGTGATGAGTATGTTCCCCGGTGGAGAGGGAACGATTGGCCCAGGAGTTTCTGTCTGTCAAGTAGAAGACAGAGCCGGTGACAAAGATTACGAGGATGTTTCACGAGAGGGCGATATTCTGCCCTGAGCATGTGGTTACTGAGTAGGCACGTATGAGCCGGTATTTGAGCATTCTAAGGAGGGATATTTGAGAGTTCGTGGCAAACTCGTCTTATTGGGCACTTGCCGAGCTTCAGGCAAATGCCAGGAGGAGGGAGATCGAGCTGGAGACTTAGGTTAGGGAAGAGGCAGAGTCTTAGGGGAGAGACCAGAGGCCGGCACAGTCGTAGCCGGTAGCGAAGCATACTAAGCTTGCTGATTCGAGATCAGGAGGCCAGAAGGGCCGCACTTATGGTAAGTGCGGCAAGAGTCATGAGGGATCTTCCCGGGTGGGGATTTGCTACAAGTGTGGCAAGAAGGGGCATATGCCGAAGGATTGCCCCAAGGGATTTGTAGTTTGCTTTCACTGCAATAAGACCGGCCATCGGAAGGTTGAATGCCCTCTGCTTGCTCAGGGATCAGCCCAAGGTTCCACTCCTGCTGCTTTGCATGCTATTGATAGTCGGCTGGTGAAGGCCGAGGCTTCGAGGGCTCGTGAGAGAGCTTTTCAGCTGACAGCGGAGGAGGTCCGCGCAACACCGGATGTTGTGGCTGATACGTATTTCCTTATTTATTTATTTTGAGATTTGTTGTGCTTATTCTGTGCTGTATGTAGGTACTTTTCTTGTGAGTTATGTACCTGCTTTTGTGTTATTTGACTCGGGTGCAAGTCGGTCCTTTGTGTCTTTAGCTTTCAGTCATCATATCAGTATCCAATGTGAGGCATTGAGTCGACCTCTTTCCATAGCTTACGAGCATGCTGTTTTTGCTACTGATGTATTCCGAGGATGTGTGTTGGGGATTTTTGGTGTCGAGTTTCTGATAGATCTGGTGTCGACAACGATGGGTGATGTATGCATCATCATGGGTATGGATTGGTTGAGCCTTTTTGGAGCATTGATCGACTACAAGCGTCACTTCGTGACTATACGAGACCCTAGTGGGGGAGTGCTTATAGTGTATGGCAAGGGTACCAGATCCGGGTCTGCTTTCTACTCTGCTGCCAGGGCGAGGCAGAGACTACAACAGGGTTGTATTGGCGTTTTGGCGTATGTGATGGATTCATGGGTTGCCACAGAGAGGTCGAGTTTTATCGTCGAGGTTTTGATAGTGTGCGACTTTCCTGATGTTTTTCCCGAGGAGTTGCCTGGTGTACCTCCCAAGAGGCAGGTGTCGTTTCAGATTGATTTGGTTCCGAGAGCGGCACCTATTGCCAAGGCACCTTATCTCCTTGCGCCACCAGAGATGCAAGAGTTATCCACACAGCTCCAGGAGCTGATGGGGAAGGGTTTCATCAGACTGAGTAAATCAACTTAGGGAGTGCCGATCCTTTTTGTCAAGAAAAAGGATGGTTCACACCGAATGTATATTGACTATCGGGAGCTGAACAAGCTAACGGACAAGAACCGTTATCCACTTCCGAGGATTGACGATTTATTCGATCAGTTGCAGGGGGCATATTTGTTTTCCAAGATTGATTTGAGGTCTGGATATCATCAGATGAGAGTATGTGAGGAGGATATTTAGAAGACGGCCTTTAGAACTCGTTATGGGCATTACGAGTTTGTGGTGATGCCTTTCAGGCTCACCAACACACCGACGACGTTCATTGATGTCACGAACTGGGTGTGCAGGCCTATGTTGGACCAGTCGGTGATCATGTTCATCGATGACATCTTGGTGTATTCAAGGTCCAAAGAGCAGCATGAGGAGCATCTGCGAGTGGTTTTTGGGGTTTTGAGGTCAGAGAGGCTGTATGCCAAATTTTCCAAGTGTGATTTCTGGATACGAGAGGTCCAATTCCTGGGACATCTCGTTAATCAGAATGGGATATTGGTCGATCCAGCCAAGATTGAGGCAGTTATGCGATGGGAGGTGCCGAGATCCCCATCCGAGATCAGGATTTTTCTGGGATTGGTTGGATACTATCGAAGATTTATCAAGGATTTCTCCAGGATTGCAGTTCCTCTCACCAGATTGACCCGGAAGAGCATCACTTTTGTTTGGGGGCCTGAGCAGCAGCCATCATTCGAGACTCTTCACCGGAGATTGTGCGGAGCTCTAGTGTTAGCCCTTCCAGAGGGAGTGGATGACTTCATGGTCTATTGTGATGCGTCCATTTCAAGGATGGGTGCAGTGTTGATGCAGCGGGGTCACGTGATAGCATACGCGTCGAGGCAGCTGAAGCCTTATGAGACGAGGTATCCCACCCATGATTTGGAGTTGGGGGCGGTGGTGTTCGCCCTCAAGATTTGGCGCCGCTATCTTTATGGTGTCTGGTGTACCATATACACATACCATAAGAGCGTGAAGTACCTGATGGACCAGCCCAACCTGAATATGAGACAGAGGAGATGGTTGAATGTAGTGAAAGACTATGACTATGAGATCTTGTATCACCCGGGCAAGGATAATGTGCTAGCTGACGCCTTGAGTTGCAGAGCCGAGAGCACTCATATCCAGGATGTATGTGTGAGGATGACGGTGATAACTCCAGTCCTAGATACCACCCGAGAGGCTCAGGTGGAGGCTGTGAGACCGGTGAACTACAAGAGAGCGTGTGATCGGGCAGGTTTCTGCGTTTGTGACGGACAGTCATGGGCTTATGACTTTCCATGGGCAGATTTGGGTGCCTTATACAAGTGGAGCTCGCCCTGTATTGATAGTGGAGGCGCATAGATCGAGATTGTCGATCCACCCAGGGGCCACTAAGATGTATTTGGACTTGAAGAGAGATTATTAGTGGCCATGTATGAAGAGGGATACGGCATGGGTAGTTGAGAGGTGCTTGACCTGCCGTCGAGTTAAGGCGGAGCACCAACATCCACATGGTCCATTGCAGCCTCTATAGATTCCTCAGTGGAAGTGGGAACAGATATCTATAGACTTCATCACCAAGTTACCGAGGAATGTGCGTGGAGTTGATGAGATTTGGGTGATTGTGGATCAGATGACGAAGAGTGCTCACTTCCTCGCTATTAGTGAAAGCTCTTCTGCAGAGAGACTGGCCGAGATTTATGTGAGAGAGGTGGTAGCACGACATGGAGTGCCGACCTCGATAGTGTCAGATGGAGACGTGCGTTTTAATTCCAGGTTTTGGAAGAAATTTCATGAGGAGTTGGGAACACGTTTGCATTTCAGTACCGTGTACCACCTGCAGATGGACGGACAGAGCGAGCGGACAATTCAAACGCTTAAGGACATGCTGTGTGCATGTGTTATGGACTTCGGAGGAAGTTGGGACACTTATCTACCCCTGGCTGAGTTTTCTTACAACAATAGCCATCATTCGAGTATTGGTATGCCTCCCTTCGAGCTTCTATACAGGAAGAGGTGTCGGACACCCATTTGTTGGGGAGAAGTGGGGCAGAGAGTGATGGTAGCACTGAGATAGTGTTGAAGATGACTGAGCAAATTCAATAGGTCATGCAGAGCTTATTGACAGCCCAAAGTCGCCATAAGAGTTATGCAGACAAGCGACGATCTGAGCTAGAGTTCTAGGTCGGAGATTTTTTCCTTCTAAAGGTATCCCCTTGGAAAGGGGTGATCCGATTTAGGAAACGGGGCAAGTTGGGGCCCTGATACATCAGTCCTTTCAGAGTAACCGCCAGAGTGGATAAGGTAGAATACCGGTTGGAGCTACCTGCAGATTTGAACCAGATTCATAACACCTTCCACATGTCCCAATTGAGGAAGTATGTAGCCAATGAGACGGCAGTGTTACCCCTTGAGAACATTCAGGTGGACGCAAGCCTGAACTACATTGAAAGACTGATTCCTATCGTGGATGGAAAGGTGAAAGTTCTGAGAAACAAAAAGGTGACCCTGGTTCAGGTTCAGTGGCAACATCGGAGAGGGTCCGAGTTGACTTCAGAGCCGGAGTCTGAGATGCGACAGTAGCATCGAGAGTTATTTGCGAAGCATGACTTTGTGAGTGATGTCAGATTCTAGTGGGGGGAGAATTGTAACATCCCAAGTCCAAGTATTGCTTTTAATCCCTTAATCTTTTGGTGAATTTTCAAGTTTAGCCCTTATTGAAAAAAAGGTGGTAAATGAGTACGCGGGGCGTACGCAACTGTACGCTCAGCGTACTCATATGTGTGTTTGTGACGCGGAAGCTAACTAGTACACTGGGTGTACTAGACCGAGAGTGAAAATGCTAATTTACGGTGAGTCCCCTATATAAAGGATATTATGGCCTCATTCCTGGCCACCATTATCAGACAACAAACCCTCTTAAACCCTAAACCTTCGTTCATAGAGCTTGTGAGTGCATTGGAGAGCCTTTGATTGATTTTGTGTGTTCTTGGAGTGAAGAAGAAGCTTTGGAGAAGAAGGAGTGAGAGTCCAGGCCCTTGGATCTGAGGATATCTGATTTGGGAGCTTCATATAAAGGTATAAAGCTTTAAGCTTTCTCACTCTTTTGGTTTATGCATCATAGTAGGGTATAATACTGACAACGTGAGCTTCAAGTCAATCGGAACATGAAAATTATTATAATTTGTCATTACCCTAATACGACATTTGAATATGACAAGTATAATAAATCCAAGAAGTTATTAATATAGTCACATAATTCGCAGTACGCTTTGGTACAGGAACACAATTCGCTAGGTCCTTGAAATTCGGTACCGGGGGAGGGGGGGGGGGGTAGGCTCATTTTGGTACGCTTCGGGACACTCTAGTACGATGTACCAAAATTCAAAACATATTAGATGAACTTAAAACTTGCAATCAAACAAACATCAAAAATTCAAAATAGATTACATCAAATCCAACAAACATCAAAAGTCAAAAGTCAAAACAGAAAACATAAACTTAAAACTTAAAACTCAAACATGTAACTTAATCCACTACTCCACCCTTTCTTTTTTCCCTTGGCCATTATCTTCGTCTTCCTCAAGATCTTCCCATTTTATGTCCTCTAGCCTTGATCCTTCCAAGTTTGTAGATTCGGGATCCATATCCGACTTTTTGTGTGGCCCTTCTTTATATTCTTTGGTAAACATTGAACTCAAACGAATATTTGAATGTACAAAAACAAGTTTGTCAACCCTTTTACAGCTTAGTCGGTTTCTCTTCACTTTGTGAATATAGGAATAAGTGCTCCAATTTCTTTCAGCTGAAGAGCTACTTATAGGTTGTGACACACCTTTTTTGCCACATCAGCTAACTCCGGTGTTTCCGCACCATAAGTAGACCACCGGTCAATTGCTTCCATAGTAACCACATCCATTTGAGTTAACGGTAGAGAGTAAATACCCTTCTTCATGTTAAATGTGGCAAATTGTTCTTGCAACAATCGTTCTTTGTCTTTATTTTCATAAATGCGATTAAATGCTTCCATTACACCTTGTATAACTTCTTTATCAAGGTTTTCTGCTTTTCTAGCAGTTCCACCCGGTGCTAATGTTTCAAGATAGAAGCTATCGTAAAACCGTGGAGATAAAGCAAATCCTAAATAGTGTAACGGGATGCTCATTTTCTCTCACCTGTTTAATACAATTTGTTGTACTTGAGGGTAATATGATGCATACATATTTTCCTTCATCACATCTTGTATTTCCCTGACATATTATCCATCTTTTCATAAATTTCGCCCATTTTCGGACCTTCACCATTGCAAAATTTTATCAACCGATAAATTGGCTTCGTGATACGTAAAATATTTTCAACTTCGTCACTTAAGTCATCATCTCTTGTATGATTAACAACAAGTTGTCCAATTGTTCTAGTGTGTTCATCGCCGTGTTTCACCCCAATCTCTCCATGAATTACAAACAATTGTTGTAGATAGTGCCTCTCTACAAATGAATAACCTCTTCAACAAAAGATAATGAGAAGCAAATCGGGTTTTTCCAACCCTTAAAAGCTCCAACTTTGAAGTCTCCCTAAAAATGGACAAAGCTTGTCCATGAATCAGAAAATATTTAATAATCATTTTCCCCTTTTTATATGTGTCCTGTAACCAAATAAACTCGCTTGCAAGATCTTTAAAAATAAGGTTTACGGTATGAACACAATATGGCGACCAGAAATTTTGCTTGTACATCTTTTCCATTTCCTTTCCAGCAGCTTTACAGTTGACAGCATTGCCCGTCACAACACTAAGAACATTACTTGGGCCGACAGAATCAGTCGATTGGCTTAGAAATTGAGCAATTGCTTTACCTGTTTTCTCTACTCCAGAGAAGTTAGTGGCATATATAAACATAGAACCACGACTGTTTACAACAAGAACATTGAGAAATGGTTTATGTTTTATGTTTGATCACCCATCAGATAGAATAGAAATAGCATGTGAATACCATGTTTATTTAAACGGTATCAAGTCTTTCTCAAGATCTCTAACACATTTGTCTAGTAAAACAGTTCTTGCTTTCTTACTTGATGGCGCTTTATAATCTTTGGGTGCCGTTCTTAATGCGTTTAACATGTCACGGAATTGAGGATTCCGAAAAACATTAAATGGAATCCCATTAGCACATAAGGCCCTCACCATTTTCAAATCAACTGCACTTCCCTCCATTATTGAAAAAGAATGCTATGTCGGTTTTAAGAGCTCAAACTTGGTTTTTTTTGTTAAAATATAACATCTTAGGGATTTAGAGACTCCAAACTTTTCAGCCTCTTTCACTTTCTTTTTCAACCTTTCATAAGTTTCTCGGTCTTTTAGTACAACGGGACACCTCTTAATTTTAGCTTTTTTTATGAGTTGGCCAGGCACCAAAAAAATGAGTATAAATGCGGGTATAAGAACTAGTGAATGTTCCATGACAATGTCTATAAACCCAATTTTTTATAACCACCAGGATTTTTACTACTACCAGCACTAATAAAAGCAACTTCATCATATAAAGGCTTAGCATCCAAACTTTGTGTTTTTGGTTGTGTACCTTGACTCCCATGACTTGTCTTAACTTCTGATTCTAATTGTGGTTGATTCTCGTCATCTTCTTCATTGCCAAGATCAACATATTGATCTTCTTCCTCGTGGTATTGTTGTGACTAGGATTGTTGTCCTCTATCATCTTCCTCACAGGTATTAGTACCTCTTTTCTTTCCAAAAGCCATGATACTCTAAGTTCTAACTGTAATCGTTATTGGGTTTGGGATTCAAGAACAAAACCAAGCTATGAAATTTGAAATGTGATGTTCTGGATTTCAATTGAATGAAAAATATGATGAAATGGAAGCCTAAGTTACGCCTAATTATAGAATATGGAATCAATTTTGAAAAGTCGCTCATGAATTGTTCAGTTAGTAGAAAAACACAGTCGACACGATCGACTCTTCAAAATTCCGACCATGTTTCAAATTGATTGCAAACGTATATTGGAATCAGGTGATTCACGATTGCTACAGCATCTGGTATGTTCGAAATGAATATTTGGAAAGTCAATTTCAAGTTCATGAGTCGCGACCCGGAGCACTTGGTACACGTTCGTATCGTGTTATGGTACGAGCGATTTGGATCGTATATCGCGCATACCCCAGCGATTTCTGTGACTATGGTTATTAATATTTCAAAATATTTTTTCCTATACGGCATATATTTATAATAACTTAATGAATACCTAACAAGAAATCTAGGACTAGGATACCTATGTACACTATTAGAATCCACCACATCCAGGTTTCCCTATATGAGTTGTATTATTAGGTAAATCTAAGACTGAAATCATAATAGAAACTCTTCATTTTATAACCATTAATTAGAAAAGAATGACTCACGACAATACTTTTGATCTTATACGGCTCGACCATCCGTCTGGAGTTACTAGCTACAACTAACATCTGCCGAGTTGAATTTAGGCATTGACATTAGTTTCATTGAACATTACCACATGTTATAACGGGGTGAATGACTTTAGCATGCCTAACTAAGTAGCTGATGCAAAAAGTGTAATGGAATCGGAATAGTATCCACTCATGGATCAATTACCCCACAATTTGGATATGAATTAAGGATATTAAGAAGGATTACCTTACTGATCTCCTATTGGTTTTCAAACTAACAAAAATAACAATTAATAATAATGATTCAGATATGACAATTTGGCACCTAAAATCTCATTAATTACTAGTTTTTATATGATTTACGCAGTAGGGGAATAAAAACACTCGAGATGGAAAATGGTCATTTTTATGTTTTGAAAAAGATAAAATTTCTCATTTTATACTTAAATCTTTACATGAAAATATATTTCATTATAAAGATTCATGGAGTCAAAACCTGTAGAACTCACCAACAAATATGTTGAAGTATCTAACACGTATTCTTAGGAAACTAAGGCAGGCTTCCATACGAAGAGAATGGGACCATCATCTTGTGTTTTACTTAATGGGACCATCATCTTGTGTTTTACTTAAAAATTATGTTTTATGTCCTCTTTTCGCGATGCTGAAGATTTGCCGTGAATCATGTGATAAAGTAAGATATGATTATGTCATATGTGGTGTAAAACTTTAAGGGGCTGTTTTAATGTTCAGTATATGCTATTTTTTTTATATTTGATTTACATCACTCGTCAGGCGATTCTGCCATCAGATAGGGGTGACAGATTGGTATCAGAGCCTTAGCTATAACGAACTAGTATTTCCCTTAGGATATGCAACTATAGCCTAGGGCAAGGCATCTCTGATAAATGTTTAAGTCCTCTAAACCTATAAACACACAAATATCATTAATAATAAGTAATATTACGCATCAAAACAAACTAAGGGAGTTATGGTATTAAACAACACAACATATTACAAATGATAAAACAAACTTAAAACTCGAAATTTTAGATCAAGTACTTAACTAAAGTTTTATAGTATATATGTCGTGCCACAACTAACCTTAGCTTGCGCACCTAAGTTTTATTATGTAACGATCATATGTACCGTTTAACTTAAGTGAAGAAGTTGATACTTTAAAGTTTTAGATATTTAAGGGCCATAAGATAAAAATATTTGTATCGGTAACAAATGTATATGTGTATATGAGAATATGTTTAATATTTTTTTAATTAACATTTTTTTATATAGATGGGTACTTGGGGAAACAAGGATAAAGTTCCGTGCTCGCCCACTCTACTGGCCACAGACCCCTACCAACCTGATCAAGAGATGAGGTATCAGTTGGTCACGTCAGAGGAAGAAGAGCCCATGGAGGACCCGTCTGAAGGCGAGGAGATGGAAGCGGAACCAGAGGAATTTGATCCTAATAAAGATGATGAGACCGCAGAAGATAGTGAGCCCATGGAGGCCTAGCTGGTCCTCTTCCCAGACCCTCACCTCCGAGCCCTTATAGAGATATCCTAAGAAGGACTGGGAAACCTCACAAAATAGCTAAGAAGACTACTTTTGGCTATAGAGGAATTCAGAAGCCCCGACATGGATTATCTGAGGGCATGAGGAAGGGTCTGCAGACCCTAATTGGATCACTGTATTCACCGAGGACAAAATCTGTGGTGGAAGAATCACCACCCTATATGAGGATGGGCAGAGCTCAGGAGTGCATCCTTCTACCACTGATGATAGTGGATCCTTGGCCTTGTTATTTGACCACACCCTAAAACTAGAAAAGCAAGAGAGAGTGATGTCAAGTGAAATCAAGGTGGTTGAGAACCACACCACTCACGTAGCATGTAGAGTAGGAAGAATAGAGACCCAACTGACACAATACCAGAATACATTGACGAAGATGCATGGACTACTCGACACAGAGGTTGCTTCCAGGATGCAACAGGATACCCACATGATGGAAGTTGATATGCAAGCCCAGACAACCCTCATCAGGGTGGGAGACAGTAAAGAAGAAATAATGGCCACTAATGGAAGGTGGCATGCAATCAGGGAACAACTTATTGAGATCACAAGGGCATTGGATACCTATCTACGATTTGGATGAATCGAAGGAGACATGTGGTGACTAGGATGAACGAGAGTATAGTATAACCCATCAGATGCGGTGGTAGAAGAACATCTAGGATTAACTATGGAAGATTAGGCATGTAATGCTTTGTTTGTTCAGGGTTTTGGGAAGGCATGATACAGAGATGTATGTAACTGCATGTAGATTTTGAACCTTTGGGGTCATCTCTGTAATAGTTAGTAGAATTTTGTTTTCATGAAAACTTTGAAAAATTATTGTAATGGTGAATGTAATCTTACTATGTAAAATATATTGAAGCCTATTATGTACTATGTTGGTGTCAAACGAATGATTAAATTTTTGACTGATGAAATTTTATGAATAATGTAATGGTTGCAATGAAATACATAAAAATCAAATAATGTAATATTGAAATTAACGTCTAACAAAGTGCAACCAACTCATATCCCACTTTTAAATGTAATAGGTTATCCAACATGCGACAAAGAAGAAGAAGCACCAGGTTGTACCCTAACCTAATGTTTGTTCTGGAAACAACAACTATGAGACCTAGAAGAGTTCGACCAAGGCCAACAAAAACCCCCCATGACACCTGAAGCATGGCTGCCTAAAACTGCAGCAGAATTAGAACAATTGATATTTGATTGACTCACTGTTGCATTAGCACTTTTAGAAAATTTTCGCAACACCATATGTGGAGCTGGTGATGGTGGAAATGGTAATGGGCAAGGTAGCAGTTCTCGAGGAGATGTTAGAGGATGACAACGAGTGTGTATATATAAAGCTGTCACGAACTACAAACCCAAGAACTTCTATGGGAATGAGGACATCATCGGACTAACAAGATAGATCAAGAAGATGGAATCCGTTTTCGAAATAAGTTTCTATCCTGACGACAACAAAGTCCAACTTGAAGTGAGTATGTTTATCAACTCAACTCTTACTTGGTAGAATGACCAAGTAAAAACTCTAGTAATTATCCCTGCAAACTCCCTGACTTGGGCAGAACTGAAAATGTTGCTGAAAGAAGAATATTTCGCTAGAGTTCAGATTCAAGCACTTCAGCAAGAACTATGGAATCTAAAAGTGAAAGGCCTGGACATCATGGCTTACACAACCAGTTTTAATGACATCGCTCTATTTTTTCTGGATCTAGTAACCCCATAATACAAAAAGAGTAATGTTTGGGGTTTTGTGCCACAAATAAGGGGAATAGTGATGGTGTCACGATCAACAACTTATGAAAGTGTCAGAAACTTGGCAAATCGTTTGGTTAAGTATGAGCTCAATTGGGGAATAGTGAGTACTAAGATTGAAACTACCAAGCCCAAAAACGACAAACACAAGACTGGAGGTAGGGACTTTAAGCACACATCAAGGAAGAAACAAAGGGATTTGATCTGTATACGCAATAACTATGACCACTAGTCCAACACTAGTTCCTCAGTCAAAAAATACTGGTAGATACCCATAATGCAAAAAATTCCTCAAACATGATCTTGGTAAATGTTATTTCTTCACAAAATGCAAGAAGTTTAACAGCTTGATTGGTTATTGCTAAAACACAGTGCCAATTGTGGGGAGCAACCTGATAAATGCAGGGTCGAGTGGAAATGGTGGTATGAATTGTTACGAATGTGTTGGATTGGGAACTTTGGATGTGACTGACCAAAATTGAAAAATGCTGGTGAAAGGGCTTGTGGATGGGAATTTGTTATTGGAAGAAAGGGGCCGATTTAAAATCCCTCAGTAACCTATATGCTACCGCTACGTTATTATCAGCAACCTATATGCTACTATTTTATTTGACTTCGGAGCTGATAAGAGTTTTATAACACTGACATTTACACAACAATTGAACCAAAAGTCTAACAAATTAGATGCAGTGTATGAGGTAGAAGTAGCAAATGGCCAAATATAAAGTAGCACTAAAATCCTAAGAAACTGCCTTCTAACACTAAACGACTACATGTTCCAAGTCGTCCTTATGTCAATGCCAATCGAGAGCTTCAACATCATCATTGGTATGGATTAGCTGCCTCCTCACCATGTAGAAATCATGTGTTACAAGAAAGTTGTACGACTAACTTTACCTGATGGAGAAACCCGACCTTCTATGGTGATAAGTCGGGTTAAAACCTCAAGCTCATGTTTGGCACAAAAGCTCAGAAATATCTACACAAGAAATGCTATGCTTTCTTGGCTCATATGGTAGATAAGAAGAGTAAAGTGAAGAAATAAAGGACATACCTTAAGTATGAAAATACCCTGATGTTTTCCCAGAAGATTCATTGGGGATACCACCGAACAAACATGTCAAGTTTAGGATTGAACTAATTGTTGGACTAGCACCGGTAGATAAAGAAATATATAGATTGGCTCAATCCGAGGTGTAGGAGCTCTCGTGCCAACTAAAATAAATTCTTCACAAGGGCTTCATCAGGCCAAGTTTTTAGCCTTGGAGAGTGTCAGTATTATTTGACAAAAAAGGAAGGGTCTTTTAGAATGCGCATGGATTACAGGGAATTGAGCAAATTGACCATCAAGTATCGGTACCCCCTTCCTAGAATCGATCATTTCTTTTATCAACTCCAAGGATCTTGCTATTACTCAAAGATAGATTTAAGATCGGGGTATCATCAGCTCAAGATACTAGAAGAAGATGTTCTGAAGACTACATTCAGGAACCGGTACAACAATTATGAGTTTCTGGTCATGCCTTTTGAGCTGACCAATGCCCCATCAGTATTCATCGATCTCATAAATCGAGTCTGCAAACCATATTTATACAAGTTTATGATAGTAATTATTGATGATATTTTGATCTACTCATGGACTAAAGAAGAGCATAGTCAACATTTATGTCTAATCTTGGATCAGTTGTTGAGAAAAGAGAAGTTGTACACCAAATTCTCTAAATGTGAATGTTGGGTCAGGAAAGTACACTCTTCGGGGCACGTTGTGAGTAATAAAGTAATTCATGTAGACCCTGCAAAAATCGAAGCGATCAAGAATTAGGAAGCCCAAAAACTCCAATGGAAGTGCGTCAGTTCTTAGGCCTTGCGACCTACTACCGGAGATTTATTGAAAATTTATCAAAGATCGCAAAGCCTCTCACTGCTCTAATAGAAAAAGATAAAAAAAATTGAATGGGTAGATAAGCAAGAAACTGCATTCCAAAAGTTGAAACAAATGTTGTGTACGCACGACCTTATCTTTGCCTGAAGTAAAAGAGAATTTTATTGTCTACTGCGATGCGTCGATGCAAAGATTGGGGTGTGTATTAATGCAAATAGACGATGTAATCACCTACACCTTACGACAGCTCAAGACCCATGAAAACAACAACAGACCCATGATATTGAGTTGGGAGCAGTAGCTTTTTGTATTAAAGATATGGAGACATTACTTATGCAGCATGATGTGTATTATTTACACTGATCAAAAGAGTCTTCAACATTTCTTTGATAAAAAAGAATTAAACATTAGATAGCGAAGGTGGATTGAGTTACTAAATGATTGTGAATGCGAAATTCGGTATCACCCATGCAAGATAAACATTGTCGCGAATTCATTGAGTCGTAAAGCAAATGTGAAACATCATCGAGTATGATCTCTGACCATGACGATCCATTCAAACCTTGCCACCAGATTAAGTTAGCTCAGCTTGAATCCCTAAAAGAAGAAAACATTGCAAAAGAATCGTTAAGAGGGATGGATAATTAATTTGAGCTAAGGAGTGATGGGACTCGATATCTCATGGGCAGAATTTGGATACCAAAGTTTAGCGACATCTGATGCCTAGTCTTGTATGAAGCTCATAAAACGAGATACTCTGTCTACGCAGGATCAGACAAGATGTATTTAGATTTCAAGAAGTTGTATTGAAGCCCTAACATGAATGTCGGGATTTCCACTTATGTGGGCAAGTGCTTAACATGTTCTAAGGTGAAAGAGGTGCATCAGAAGCCACCAGGATTACTCCAACAACCTGAAATTCCTAAGTAGAAGTGGGAGTAGATCACAATGGATTTTATTGCGAAACTACCCAAGACGCCTAGTGGTTATGACACTATCTGGGTAGTGGTTGACAGGTTGACAATGTCAACCTACTTCCTGCCAATCAAGGAGACTGATAAGAATGAAAAGCTGGAAAGAACTTATCTCAAGGAAATTGATAGGTATCATGGGGTGCCCATTTCTATCATCTCAGATAGAGAAAATATATATTCACATCGAGATTTTGGCAATAGTTGAAAAATACCTGGGGACTCGATTAGATATGAGCACCTCTTATGATCTATAAACTAATGGGAAAATTGAACAAATGATCCAAACTTTGGAGGATATGCTACGGTCTTGTGTGACTGATTTGGGCAATTATTGGGCTACTCACTTGCAAGTTATTGAGTTCTCATACAATAATAGCTATCATACCAGCATAAAGGTCTCACCATTTCAGGCTCTTTACGGGCGAAAGTGTAGATCACCGTTGTGTTAGGCAGAAGTTGGAGAAACTCAGTTGGCCAGGGAGCGAATAACACACTACACACATGACCTAAATTAATACAAGAGACTACAAAAAGATAGTCCAAATTAAGGAAAGACTCAAAGTTGCTCATGACCTTCAAAAGAATTACGCAAATGTAAGGTGGAAGCCATTAGAATTTCAAGAGGGAGATAGAGTCATGGTGAAGGTATCTCCATGGAAGGGTGTGATACGTTTTGGAAAAAGGGGGAAACTAAACCCACGATGTATATGACCCTTTGAAATTCTTGACATGATCAGCCCCATGACATACCGACTCAAACTACCTCAGGAACGGAGCAATATACATGACGTATTCTACATCTCGAATTTAAAAAATTGTTTATTCAATGACACCCTTGTTGTACCACTCGACGAGATTCAACTTAACAACATGCTCCACTTCGTCGAAGAACTAATAGAATTCATGGATTGGTAGATTAAAAGTTTAAAAAAAAGTCACATTCCTACCGTTAAAGTACGTTGGAACTTTCAAAGGGGACTATAATTTAGCTAGGAGTTCGAAGACCAAATGAGAGAAGTACCCCCAGTTTTTTGAGGACATCCTGGCTACAAATTGAAATTTTGGGATGAAATTATTTTAACGGGAGGAGAATGTAACAACTATTGAATTTCGGTAGAAGGCGATCGATCAATCCCCATGAACGTTCCTAGGACTAGATTCTTAATGAAGGGAATAACTATATTTTCAATACTCATGCATGACTATATATACTCGTCTTTATAAATATGTATATGGGTTAGAAGCGAAACTAGAAAATCCAAATTTATTAATTATCAAAGTCGACACACCTTGATATTATGAAATTTGAAATATATATATATATATATATATATATATATATATATATATATATATATATATATATATATAGGGATGAGCAATGGGCAAGACCCGGACCGGACCGGTCCGAAGACCGAAAACCCAAAGACCAAAAATCATGAATTGCCTTACCCGAAAACCGGACCGTTTTTGTATGTATCGGGTCCGGGTTCGGTCCGGTCCGGTTCCGGGTATTAAACCGGGTTTCGGGTTTTGGACCGAATTGGACCGTTTTTTTTGTAACGGTGGAATGCGATGGAGAGTTGGAGGGCCGAACCCAAAAAATAATTGTCACGACTATGAAAGAGCCACACAAAGGTTTATTTTTAGTCGTCGCTCTTATGGACGAGCCTCACAATTTCTAAAAACAGTAATAGTAAATAAATGTTCATGTTTTTTAGGAAAAAAAGCCTAATAAATAATATTACGATAGATACATTACGGAATATTCAATTTGGTGAGACATGTGATACTTAATTTTAATAGGCAATCACATTAGATACATTCTTTTTTTTTTGTAGCAATAATTTATAATTCAATAAAAACTTTATAGCATTAACTAATAAGTCAATATTATTATTTATATATTCTAAAATATGTACAAAAGAAATTAAGGTGAAAAACTTTTCCGGTCCGGTCCGGGTTAAATCCCGTATTCCGGGTACGGTCCGGTCCAAACCCGAAGCCCGAATAGTGGTAAAAACAAAACCCGGAAACCGGCCCACTAATCTGAATATCCGGTCCGGTCCCGGTTTTTTTCCGGACCGGTGCGGTCCAACGGGTCATATGCTCATCCCTAGAAGATTCTTGACCTTAAGAGCAGTGGTCTTTCTGGCAAGAGCATCCATGAGAGAGTTTTCAGCAGCAAGATCCTCATGGAGCTTAGTTAGTCGCTCCTCAATCGTTGCCTTAAACGATGAGTTGTTGTCGGAGAGAGTTTGATGAAGAGTGGCGAAAGACTTTAGTTCTGAGGCAACTGAGGTAGCCAGTTGGTTGACAATAGGGTCAAGCTTCGTTTTGGTTGCCTCTGCAGTTTCCTGTAAAGATTGTAACAGAGAGGAAGCATCATTAAATAGTTTTTCGACTTTTTCGGTCGCTGCCTCACAGGCTTTGGTGGAGGCATTAATGGCTGCAGTAGTTAAGCTTAAAGAAACTTCATGAGCTTTGGAAAAAGCATCAACAATCTTCTGAATAGAAGCTTCAGAAATGGTAGACTGTGATGAAGAAGAGGAGGCAATGAGCGAATCTATCTTCTCATGAAGATCCTTGAGATGCTTTTTGGTGACGGGAGCATCATCATCGTCGTCACTCTGCACCTGATATGGACTGTAGTAGACCGAATCAAATGTCATGTCCTCCCCACCAAGAAATGGTTCTTCACTCTCTGCTGGCTGAGTAGGAGATGAGGGTGGAGGCTCGGTAGTGAAAGTATGTTCGGGTTGTGATGTATGTTCGGTAGTGGGAGTGGGTTCGGGTGCTGAGGTAGGTTTGGGTGCGTCAGTAGGAGCCCCCGTATCAGATACGTTGGTTCTTACTTCTGCGGTTGTGGTGGTAGCTTCTGTAAAAATGGGAGGGGGTACTGGGATAGTGGTCGGTGGTATTTGAGTGGTGGAGGTTATGGGGGGAATAGAAATAGGAATGGTAACTGGTGGAGAAGAGATAGGTTAACTGGAAAAATGAACTTCTGGGGTAGGCGATCATGGAGGAGTGTTACCACGAGGGGACTCGTCAGAGTCAGAACTCTCTTCCTCAGATTCGCTTGAGGAGGAAGCGATTATCAGCTTTTGCCTTGGTTGGGTTTTTCTCTTCTTCAGTGGAGGAGATTGGACAGCCCTGGTAGTTTTACGTTTCTTGGGAGAAGGGCCTTTCGCTCCCTTGCCAACCTACTTGTCTTTGCCCTTTTCATTCTTCTTTCCCCTTGGAGCAGGCTTGTCAGCTTCATGAATGGATTTGAGCATCTCAGGAGTGAGCTCTCTAGGACCAAAGCGACGAAACTCCTTATAGGTTCGGATGATACAACTGTCGCTTGGGACGTCGCCATACATTGATTCAGGGATCGAACCATTGAAGTGAAATGTCGATGCATCGGAGACTATTATCTTCATGGTATGGAAAGTACCAATCGAAGATAGTGGAGAATCAGCAACAATGGGGACGTGATACTTGTCCATCACCCATTTTGTGACTAGAGTCCAGAAGCGAGCATAGGAGATCTCGGAATGCCGAGATGTAGAGGCCAGACTCTGAATCAGTTGCTGCCATAAGACCGACCCATAGTCCAGGTTGATACCATTGTAAACCCCATAAAGAATTGTGATGAACAGACGAATTGCTCCGTCTGACCCAGCACTGCGTTCAGATAACCCTTTGAACAACACAGTAAATAACCCATTCCACTGAGGAGGCAGGCACGATTTCTTGAACTTGGTGACCGTTGTGAGCACCTCAGTATATCCCATATTATAGAACATGGAAAACAAGTGACCCACTGGAATGGATTCAGGGTTAACCCTAGATGAATCAGGTTCTAACCCTAAAAGTGAGCAGAATCGCTGCTTGGAGATTGACGCCTTGTGATCAAGAATGTCGAAGAAGATCCTATCGACAGACTTGTCGTAATGAGCAGTGGCAAAAATTTAGGATAAACACTCCATAGGTACAACTTCAGCTTTGGTGAGTGCAGCAGCAAGCGGTGAATACTTGAGGCATTCGATGATCGGTAACATGAAGGCATCGTATGCATGTGGAGTGAGATCGATGATCAGACTCTGTTGAGGACGAATCGGCAGGATGTGGGAAGTGGCATGAACAGATGATGAATCAGCCATTGTAGTGAAGAAGTTGGGAGTAGAACTCTTAAAGCTTTTCTTGCTCTCTGAAGTTTTGGGTGCAGTAAAGAGGTAAATAAGAATCAAGTTCACCTTTTATACCGTTGTGATAAGAGAGAGAAAAATTTGTTCCCAAATCTTCGAGGGAAATACGAAGGGTTTTTCGGAGGTGATATATTCGTGACAGTTGGTAGCACCGATGATTACGCATGAGAGAGAATAACAGTCCCGATTCACACGCCTTCCCATTAGGCACCGTTTTTAAACGAAACGGTTCCACTTCACACGCCTGTCCTTCAAGTGCCGTTTGAAAATTAAATCGATTAGACTCCCGCCTGAGTCAGCATCTTATCTTTTTAGAGTGATCGTCATCTTAAAGCAAAATTACCACGTGGATCAACATAAGCCACAACTCTTTTATAACTTCAAATCCTATTTAAAAAAATGGCTTGTAACTAATGAAACCAGAATTTTGGAAAATCAAAAAGATTTTCGTGCTTAGTGTGTAAAAGAAAAGGAAATAAAGCAACACATATAAGGGAATTTGTGATGTCAGTAAAGACACGAAACAATGGATCCCGGGCATGAATCTCTTCCTTCAAAGTCAAGAGAGACTTTAAAGTGTTTGTGTGGTTTCCCGTTGAATAACGATCAGACACTTATTAAGAAGTGTTCAAAGGCTTCTTTTAATCAGGCTTATTCGAGTGGCTTTCGCTTCAGTTCAGAATTCCTGATCTTGATATAAGACAGAAATCGAACGAAGTACTTGTGAGACCAATGTAGTCTGTTGAACAAGTAGGTTTGAGATAATTTAAGTGGCAATGTAACATAGTTTATGTAAAATCTCAAAAAAAATTAAAACTGGATTCCAAGGGAAGAAATGTTATGGGATTTAATCATTTCATAGGAATCACACAAAAGAAAATTAGAGATTTCACTTTCCATCCTCATGGATAAGTCCGTCAATTCGTTAGTGAATGCTAGAGCAAAGTTGATTGTTCACCGTCAATGCATAGTAGGTATTGAATTGTGGGTTTCACTTAGCACGTAGTGGCACGAAGCTAAGATCATGAACACAGAAATTGTGTAACCATAAACCTCAGTGGTAATTTCTGAGAGTCTCAAGGGTTACGTTTATGAAGCGAATGAGATGGAGAAAAGTGGTGTATATCGTGTAAAGAAACCAAAGTACCTCTGCTGTTAAAATAAGGACCAAGCAGAAAACTCTTATCTCATGTGAGATGAGAGTTAGGTAGCTCAAGATTAGAATAAGTATGAAAGCCTAATTGGGAAGACAAGGTTTGTATATACCATGTCAGTAAGGCTATTATTCAGAATCATTTGAGGCTTTGGACACATACAGCAGCATGCTTCTAGGGACTCTTAACTAATTAAAGAACTTCCCCACAAAAAAATTATCGATCAAATAATAAAAAATAAAATATTTTTGGAATTTTTTATTTAAAAAAAATTAGAAAAAGATTAAGAGAAAAAAAATAAAAATGAAACACAAAAAATTAAACACAAAAAAATTTGGAACCGAACCCGAACGTTCGGTCTATTTCGGTTGCAAAAAAAAAATTAAGTTTGAAAAATAAAGGGACTTTGAAAATAACAAAGATGAAAGTTGAAAAAGATACAAAAGGTTTACAACCAACGAAACTACCTTTGAGATATAAGCGAACATCAGATAATAGGACCGAACCCGAGCGTTCGGTTCATTTCGGCACACATGTGAACCGAACCCGAACGTTCGGTTTATTTCGCTTCCGTCTTTTAATTCTGAGAAGTAGTTTTTGGTACTGACTCCGATTCCATCATTCCTAGCCCTTGTAGAATTTTATTGAAAGATGCTTCAGGAAGAGCTTTGGTGAAGATGTCAGCCAGTTGATCAGTGGTTCGAACAAAGTGAATTTCGACGTTCCCATCTTCCACATGATCCTTTATGAAGTGATACCCCAGTTCTATATGCTTGGTCTTGGAATGTTGCACTGGGTTATGACAGATCCTAATTGCACTTTCTGAATCGCAATATAGTGGGATCTTTTTCATATTGATGCCATAATCACGGGGCTGGCTTTGGATCTAAATCACTTGAGATGTATAGGAGGCAGCTGCAATGTACTCTGCTTCGGCTGTAGACAGAGAAACACATGTCTGTTTCTTTGATTGCCAGCTAATCAACTTCCCGTCTAGGAATTGGCAGCCTCCAGTTGTGCTTTTCCTGTCTAAACCACATCCTCCAAGGTCTGCATCTGAGTAAGCTTGAACGAAGAAACCTGAGTTTGATGGATACCATAGACCGAGAGAGGTGGTTCGTTTCAGATACTGGAGTATGTTTTTCACTGCAAGCATATGTGGTTCACGAGGATTCGCCTGAAACCTAGCACAATAACATACAGAAAACATTATATCGGGCCTGCTAGCAGTGAGGTACATTAAAGAACCAATCATCTGGCGATATAACGGAATATCAACTGCCGGTTTTTCCAAGGATGGAGTGAGCTTGGTGCCGAACGCCATTGGAACTTTGACCTTTGAGTCTCCCATCATGCCGAATTTAGCAAGAAGAGTCTTGGTGTATGCTTCCTGGTTGATAAAGATGCATTCGGGTCCCTGTCTAATATTTAAACCAAGGAAAAAGTTAATCGGACCCATTGAGCTCATTTCAAATTTAATCTCCATCAGCTTTCTGAATTCACCTGTTAAGCTAGGATTCGTTGAGCCAAAGATGATATCATCGACATAGATTTGAACAATCATAAGGTGGTTACCTTCCTTCTTACGAAAGAAGGTTGGGTCAACCGATCCTTGTTTGATTTTGGACATCTTTAAGAACTTGGTTAGCGTTTCATACCATGCCCTAGGTGCTTGTTTCAGACCGTAAACTGCCTTGTCTAGAATATAACAGTGATTGGGGTACTTTTCATTAACAAAACCCGGAGGTTGCTCCACGTAAACCGTTTCTTCAAGTTCTCCATTCAGAAAGGCGCATTTTACATCCATTTGGTAGACCTCGAAGTTCTTATGTGCAGCGTAGGCAAGAAATATTCGAACAGATTCCAGCCTCGCTACCGGAGCAAAAGTTTCCTCGTAATCAATTCCTTCTTCTTGGCAATATCCTTTCACCACGAGTCGAGCTTTGTTTCGAATTACATTACCTTCCTTGTCCATTTTGTTTCTGAATACCCATTTGAGACCAACAACTGAGGCATCTTTAGGAGTTGGAATGAGGCACCATACCTTGTTTCTTTCAAACTCGTTGAGTTCATCTTGCATAGCTTGAACCCAGTCAGAATAATCAAGAGCAGTATTTACTGTCTTCGGTTCAACTTTTGATACGAAAGAATTATACATGCAGAACTCTACTTTGGAGAATAGAGATGTTTGCTTTGCCTTTAGTTGAGATCGGGTCAGGACCTTTTCAGAGACATTACCCACTATCTGAGATACATGATGATCTCTGGTCCATTTAACAAGAGGAGGGTAGTTTGGATCATAGGATGGATCCAATTCAGCATTTACCATTTCTTCCAATTCAGATTGACTATCGTCATCGTAGAACATATCGGAATTCTCCCTCTCGACTGATGAGCTTTCAGGTGTAGCTGGACTTTCTGGTGCTACAGGACTTTCGGGTGTAGTAGAGCTTTCGGGTGCTACAGTACCTTCGGGTGCAGTAGAGCTTTCGGGTGCTACAGTACCTTCGGGTGCAATAGAGCTTTCGGGTGCTACAGTACCTTTGGGTGGAACTGGAATAGAATTCTCCCCCTCAAATTGGGAGCTCGGTTGTTTTGAAGAAGGTGGATTCTCCCCCTCAACTGAAGCGCCTTGCTGAGGAGGTTCGTTTGGAACTTGTTCTCCTTCACCCATTCGTTTGGCGGCATCTTCGACAATTTGCTTCAGATAGTCGACTTTGTTGTCTGTTGCCTTGGCTTCTGAGAGAGTAGCTTTCTCAGGTTCATCGAATAGTTCCACAAACTGATCGAACAGATTAGAAATTGAGGCCGTGACTTGACCTGTTTGAGAGAAAATCTCTCCAATTGCTTCTTTAGTAGCCTTTAGCTTCTTGACATAGTTGTCATCGAAAGTCACATAGTACGTTTCTTCAATCTTTCTGGAACGCTTATTTAAAACACGATATGCTTTTGAAGTAAGAGAGTATCCCAGAAAAATTCCTTCATCAGCTTTAACGTCAAACTTGTTACGATGTTCTTTGGAGTTGAAGATGAAGCATCGTGAACCGAATACATGAAATAATTTTACGTTCGGCTTCCTGTTATTGATGATCTCATAAGGAGTAAGAGAGAAGCGCTTGTTGAGATAAGACCTGTTCGGCGTAAAACATGTTGCAGCAATAGCATCAGCCTAGAAATATAAAGGAAGAGAAGCGAAACTTAGCATCGTTCGGGCCGCCTCACACAAGGATTGGTTTCATCTTTCGACAATTCCGTTCTGTTGAGGCGTGTAGGGGGCTGAGAATTTGTGACTGGTTCCTTTTTCTGCCAAAAAGTCTTCAAATGCTTTGTTCTTGAACTCCAGTCCATTGTCGCTCCTGATGTTGCGAACGACTTTTCTCAGTTGCACTTCAACTTGCTTAATAAACATCTTTAGCTTAAGAGTAGCGTCAGGTTTGTGCTTCAGAAAGAACACCCATGTAAAACATGAGAAATCATAAACAATAACAAGAATATACTTGCTACCGCCAATGCTTTCGATTGATGATGGACCACACAAGTCAATGTGAAGTAACTCAAGTGGTTCAACAACTTTTGTGTTTATAATGGATGGGTGACTTGAAGACTTTGTTTCCCCATTTCACATGCAGCGCACAAGTGTTCTCGTTCAAACTTGAGCAATGGGAGACCCCGTACATGACCTCCTGTGACAAGCTTGTTGATGTCTTTGAAGTTGAGATGTGAGAGCCTTCGGTACCACAACCAGCTTTCGTCAGAATGAGCTTTAGATAAAAGACATATAGCTAGGTTTCCTTTGATTAGTTTGAGATTGAGAGGAAACATTTCGCCTTTCCGTTATGATTTGAGAATCACCCTATTTGATTTCTTCTCTATGATTTCTGAACCTTCATCGTCAAATGAAACTTTGAGACCGGTACCTCCAACCAGTTGAGACACACTGATGAGATTATGCTGTAGCCCTTCAACGTACGCCACCTTTCTTATTGTGAAGTCTCCATTGGTTATCATCCCATAACCCTTTATCGTTCCATAGGAGTTGTTGCCGAACTTAACATTCCCACCATTCTGAAGCGATCGAAACTCCCTTAGCTCTTCCTTTCTTCCTGTCATGTGACGTGAGCAGCCACTGTTAATGTACCATTCTTCGTCAAACTGCTCATCACTAATAACCTGTACAAATTAAGCAGATTTAGGAACCCAAAGTTTCTTGGGTCCACGTGAGCCTTTCACAGGAACAGGAATAGTAAGAGAAACATCAACAAGATATGTTCTTTTTATTAAAGTTGTTTCATCTTTCCTCTTAATAGTAAACACTTTGATTTTGTTAGGATATGCTACAGTCGTTTTGGTTTCAGGTTTTGGCGTTTGGGCCTTAGACTGGTTTTGGTCATTCTTGACAGAGGAATTCTTCGATTTTCCTTTCAAATTCATTGATGATTTTGAATTTTGAGCAGGAACAGAATTGGGTTTAGAAAAGGATCGAGAATGAAAGGAATGTGAATGAGAGAATTTAGACTGGGAGTTTTTCTTGACTTGAGGTTCTAAGTGACCTTTTTGTTTATGGTCATTAGAGGGACCGAACCTGGATCTTCGGTAGCTGTTGCTTTCGGGACCGAACCTATCCTTTCGGTTGTTGTTGCTTTCTGAACCGAACCTAACCTTTTGGTTGTTGTTGCTCTCTGAACCAAACCTATCCTTTCGGTTGCTGTTACTTTCAGGACCGAACCTGTCCTTTCGGTTGTTGTTGCTGTCTGAACTGAACCTATCCTTTCGGTTGCTATTGCTTTCAGGACCGAACCTGTCCTTTCGGTTGTTGTTGCTTTCATACGGCCTGAAAGCCTTTTTCTCTGGCTTTGAATTTTTGTCATGATAGGAGAAATGGGCGTTTTAAGATCGCCAAAACTACTTTCACTCTGAGATATTCTTTTTGTATCTCAGATTCCTTTGCTGCTTTTGATTTTTCACTTGTTTCGGCTGTCTGTGGATGTTAGCCTTTTGTTTCAGCTTCTTGTTAGCCGGTTTGCTTTTCACAGATGATGTTTCGCTTGTGGAAGTGACTTCTTCTACAAGTATTTCTTTTGTGCCACTTGTGCTTGGCACGTCAAAGTTGTCAGACTTATTCAACGGCTCTGGTACATATCTTCCTTTAGTTTTCCAGGACGTTCGCTCAGATAGACCAACAGTTTCGTCAGCATTATCTATAGGAGCAGACCAGAAAAACTCATCACAGCCATCTGTGTTGTCTTCGTTCACTATGGCAGTGAGTTCGGCTGTTTGATGCTCGGTTACTCCTGTGACCTTATACACTTGATTTGGTGTTGTTCTCACCTTTTGGTACACAACAACCTTTTCTTCAAGAATCGAGGACTTATTTTGGGACAAACGAGCGAACTCCACAGAATTTTCAGAAATCAGATTTTGGTTGTTTTCGGGTTCGCTCTTGATAAACTCAGAACAGTCGACTTCGTCCTCTACAAAAATTTCACTCATATCATTGTCCTCATTAAGTTCAGATGCGTTTTCAACATCAATTTTATTTTCTGAACTTAAATTGGCATTCAATGAGTCAAATTTTTGTATGGTTTCGGTCCTTAGTTTCAGCTTATCGTTTTCATCCAAAAGATTTTTCAGCATGTCCTTCTGGTCTTTGGACTTTATAAAAGATTCAATTTTATCTAGACCATACATATAAGTAGGATTCACATCATTAGACGATACAACACTTTCATAGTTTTATGCTTCAGCATCGATTTCATCCGCCTTAAACTCAAGGAAGGGTAAAATCATGCGATGTATTTTCTGCCCTATTTAACAATTCAGATGCAGTTGAGTAATGTTAGCATAAAGTCTTTTAGCAATCAAACAAAAAACATTTCTTTGTTTTAAAAGTTTCAAATTGTCTCTTTGTAAATAAATGTTTTCATCCTTAGACTTAATCAGCTCCGACTCCTTCAGCTCAATCCACATCCTTCGCTCCTCACTCTTGGATGACACCCTGCTTATTTGGTTAGTTAGGTTAGAATTGGTGACCTGTGTTTGAGTTAAACAACTATCCAGATTTGAGATTCTTGAATTTAAGTTATTTAATTCCTTTTCATATGATTTCTGCGGAACTTTGAACGAGATAAAAAGAGATTGTACCTTATTGATCAATTCATCAAGTTCATTGATCTGCACGCTGAGAGGTTTCGTTGTGAAGCATAAGTCCTCTCGCTCCTTGGTGTCCTCTTTTCCACCATTAGTATTGTATCCCCTCATGTGAGATACATCAGTCACCATTAAACACTTCCCACTGCTTTCACCGCCTCTTGCGACATACGCCTTTCCATGTGAAGGCTTTCTCACCTCATCATCTTCTGAGTCGGTTGACCACACCTGCAAGCCACCGAACTCGTCATCCTCTGCCGAACCCTGTACAATAAGAGCATTCATAGAAGGGTTAGTAGCAGCTTTCTTCCTCTTAATCTCTTCCAGCTTTTTCATCAGGATTACCTCTTCATCTTTCTCCTCATCTTTCTCTGCTATTTTCTTCAGAACACAATCTTTGACATAATGGTTCTTTCCTCCACAATAATAGTAGCTTACACCAGAATCTCCTTTAACCTTCGCCTCTTTCTTTTGTTCCTCTGTCTTCGGCTCCTCCCTTACCTTTTCAGAACTATAGCTCCCCTGCAAGTTTCTGTTTTTATTGGTAGGAAACCTCTTCTTGATGAACCTCTTGGGATTGGACACCATCATAGCATAATCTTCTGACGTAAGATCGTAGTCATCTAGGTTCAGATCTTCGTCTTCCACTGCATTCTTGCTTTTAGACAGGAGGGCCAAGGACCCCAAATTTGAGACCACACTCTTCTCTTGCATCACAATCTTTTCTTGGGATTTCAAAATTCCCACCAGTTTCGCCAACGAATATGACTTGAACTGCTCATGAGCTTTAACTGTAGACACGACAGCTCTCCATTCGGATCTTAAGCCATTCAAAAAGGTGACTTTCTGTTCAATCAACTTCCTTTCGATATCATGTTTAATCATCTTGCTAAGAATATGATTGAAGCGATCAAACATCTGAGTGACGGACTCATCGGAATTTTGCTTAAATTCTCCAAATCTTCATCTGTGGAATACAGCTCTCGCAGCCGATCCCAGATTTCTTTAGCAGTACTATAGGAACTCACCAACCTAAGCGTGTCAGACTGAAGAGCGAATCGGATCAGTCTCAATGCTTTGATGTTGCACTGACACTTCTCCTTTTCGTCTTGAGCAACGTCTTTTACATCTTTTAACAGATCATTATAGTCTTTCTGAGTTTTAATGATTCTGGATGTTCCTGAGTGAGCAAATGGTCCAGACACAATAGCTTCCCATATAAGATACCCATTATCTTCAGATCCGATGACAAAGTCTTCAAAATGATGCACCCAAACTTCGTAATCTTGGGTGTAAAGAATATGAATCTTTGTTGTTGATCCGATGCTGTTTGAGATGTTGATAGGATTAGTTTGAGAATCGTCCATGCTTGATCGTTTAACCTGTTTGAAAGATCAGACTTGTAATATGTAATATTAGGGCAAAACGAATAAATAATGAGATACGTCAATTATGGAGTGACGGCTCAATAAATATCAGTTAATGCGGGATAAACCCTAACCGCTTCTTTCACAGAAGAGATGTGTATGAATTACACAGCCTCCTGCTCTGATACCAATTGATGAGTTTATGAAACTCTTTGATCGATTAGATGTTTATAACAGGCAAATTAAGAAAGCAAAAACAGTGAGATAAAAACACTAGTATGGATCTGAATGTGTCGAATGATTTGATTAACTCAATCCTCAGCAGAGCTCGATGAAGGACTTCCGCTGTAGAGGATTCTAGGGTTACAAAAACAAGAACGATGAATACACTTGAAATCTCTATCAAATCTTACGTTCTAGGATGCATGCAAGCATCTATAAATAATAAACCCTACAAAGAACTCACGGATGGATAGGCCCATACCGGAGACAAAACTGGACTAGCTAACGAGCCCAAAGACGCAACACTAACTAGACCTAACATAATCCATATCTTTTGAATTTGGATTCACAAACCAAATTTCAAATCCCATTCCTATCAAACCCACTTCGTTTATTTTTTAAAACCATTGTTTTTATTTATTCCTTTTAACCATTTTTTTTAAAACCAATTCCATTTTTATTAAACCCATTATTTTTTTTAATACCAATTATTTTTATTAAAACCATTTTTTTTAAACCAATTATTTTTTAACATCAATTTTAGTCTCATGGTTCAAGACTTCATTCTTCTTGCTGATTATGAGTAAAGACACAGTTGGTTCAAAGATTATTATTTTTGTCTCACTTCTACCGAGCTACTCGCATTTTTACTCCCTTCAGACTATTTACATATGGTCTCGAACCATTATTTGGGAGTTCGGGTTCGCATTTCGGTTTGCGGCATTACTTCGATTCGGTATTTATGATTATTCAATAGCGGGTTTTATGATATATATTCTATATTGTTTGTTTTCGGAGATACATCACCAAGTCTACCTATGACCGAGAATAATATTCTCGTTTTTACGGTTAGATGCTCACATCAAGGGGGAGCGTGCGATGCTCCATCATATCCAACATATTCTCTTGCCCAGTTTCATGATTATTTTTTTATCTTTATTGCATGGTCGATCAAAAATAAGGGGAGAATCATGAGCATGCATTCTAGTTTATTATTGGAGTTTTGACGTTAGAGACATTTGAAGACGGAAATCGATTTAGTAGTGTGATGTGACACTAATTTTTGGTTTTCATAGATTGAATTTTTGGCACTATTAGATGTTCTTCGGATTATGATTATTTATCTTCAGACTCTACACTGTGGGATGTCTCATTTGTGTTTGCATCCAGTTAAGATATTATGATTGCTCGAGTTTGGATTTGCTATATTTTGAAGACGATGATTATTTTAGCGATGCGGCGTGACACTTATTTTTGATCTTACGATCAAATTTTTGGCATTGCTAGACCATGTCTTCGGATTCATATTATTTATTATTCGGATTTTATTATTGGGTGCTTCACATTTTCACTAGGTTATTCTTTAGAGATTATTTGGTGCATTATCACTCGTGTTCGGAATATTGAAGACGTGTGATTTGACATTGTACTCTTCGGTTCTACAGTTGAGGGGGAGACTATAAACATGATTAGTTTTGCGGGACTGATCACATTCAGAGATTGGGAGACTCTATATGTTATTTGATGATAGAGATTCCATTGCCAGATTTCGAGATCACGATAGCTTCAACACTTCCGAGATGCTTCTGCACCAGACCTACCAGACCTGCCAGTCGGATGTTCTGCCTTTAATCACTGCTTTACCCTCACCATTTCCGAGCATTTAGGGGGAGATTGTTGGAGCATGAAAATGCTCTACAATGTTGAGTGTTTATTAGGTTATAGTATTCCTTTATATGAAAAGCATATTCCCTCCACTAGTATATAAAGTTGAGGTGATGGTCATTTGTAAAGTAAGAGTGCACTATGTAGATTTTGTAGATTAGAGAGAGTGTGGTGGGATCTCTCCCACCATGGGAGAGTTATCTCTCCCAACCATGAGTGTTCATGTAATATTTGATATCTCTCTATTTACCTACTACAGTTTTACTCACATATATTGTTCATTATGTTCATACACGATTATCTTCTTGGTAATATCTTCCGCACCGAGTCAATCGATAAAATAGGAACCTATAGTACCTGAAGTAGAGTTATATGAATTGTCTTTACCATCCCTGGAATCCTTCAGGTACTTTGGGAAGCTTCGCAACCAATGTCCCTTGAAATGGCGGTAGAATCAAATGGACTCTTTGGGGTTAACACATGGAACTATCCAAGAACAATCCTTTCTCTTTATCATACGATCAAACAGATTGATATTGGACGACCCTTTTCCATTATGAAGAGAAATATTTTTAGGACCGCCAATGTCACCATTTCTAATGTTCATGGAAACCTTAGAATCAGACCATATAAGCATCTATGCTTCAGATGTGTTGTTAAGCATTTCTACTTTAGCAACCATCAACATTTGGATAAGATCAATTAGGTTCACATCGAGGTTCCTTATATTAAAGTTCTCTATGAACTGATCCTATGACTTTGGAAGCAAGAGAAGAACCAAATATGTAACTTGCTCCCTTGGGAAAATGACACCCATTCTATCTACTTGTCAATGCATGACTTCATTTTTAGAACATTCACACATAAAAAAATTACCACTTTATGTCTACATGCCAATGAGGCTTGAGTAGTCTCATGTCTTTAAAATTAGGGAAAATGTTACTTTGGGAGAATCATAGGGGGAGGAAGTGGAAGATTTGAAAAAGTATGATGTCTAGTTCCACCATTACTTGAAAAAGAGAAGACATTTTCAACTTGATTAGAGTGTGGAAAACCATCTTTAGAAGACTGAGGAAAACCATTTCCATAAGAATGAGGAAGACCAATTCTATCTTTATAAGACATCTAAAAATGGGAAAATAGAGAATTCAAGTTAGTTCATTTTAATCCTTAATTATTAACTGCAAATTTAAATTAAGGCTATGATCCATATTTTAGTTCGAACTTTAAAGAGGGATGTCGTAATCAAATTCGAATCTATTTTAGGTAAGCAAGGCTTTTACTACTTTCAATCTTATGAAACTCCTAAATCTTTTGATCTTCTTTGAATCTTATCAATTTCATGTTTAATCTCGGATTATGCTCTCACTTTTGAGACTGGAATGCCGACGAACCGAAACAAGATGTGAATAACCATGCAAACCTGCTTGACTACATCATTGCCTTTTATTATCTCTAATTGATGCGTCGGTTCACCATAAATGCTCAATTAACAATGATAATTTATTATTTGTACCAGCATTGAACTTTTTAGTCCCAAATTAATGTGTCAGTTAGTCATGTATGCTCAACTAATGATATATAAAGAATAATATGCGTTTTATTGATTAGCATACAATTTCAAATTTTTTTCTAAAGTAACTAGTGTAACGCCCCAACTCCCAGGTATTGAAGTAATATAAAAATTTTCTTGTTTTCAAGGTCTAATCGATGAGTTGGTTGCCCTACTCGTCGAGTAGCAGCGGGTTAGTCCGCGTGTTTTAGTGACCTACTCGCCGAGTCCAATAAGGGACTCGACGAGTAGGAGCTGGCCGATGAAACCCAAAATTCTAGGGATTTGCACCCTATTTAAGGACCACTTATTCTCCCTAACCTCTATTATTGCATCCCTTGAAATTCAAAAACCCTAATTTGTGCGTTCCCTCTATTTTGTGTGCTTCTTATCTTGAAAGAAGATTCTTGGAGTAAAGGGCTTGGAGTTCAAGAGGTGTAAAGCAAGGGGCTATTGTAGATCTGGAATCTTCTCTGTCTTGGCATCGTTTTGAAGGTGACAAGTTATTACCTTGACTCCCCCTTTGGTTATATCTCTTCATTTATGGGTTTAGAGCCCTTTTGGGGTTTTGGGGTGGTTATCCGATTTGGGTCAAGATTTGATATTGCAGTCTTAGATATGGACTCCTTTAGCTCGTCTTTGTCATAAAGTTACAGTCTTTGTAAATCTGAGCCTCAAGTCAGCTGGGACATCCACCCCAACGATATATATGAGGATAGCAGTGGATTCCCCGCTTCTGAGTTTGATTAGAGACGCTAAGGTCGAGGGCATGCGGCCAGAGAACTGGAAGATGGAAAGGATCAGGGGTGAGAACACCCGGTTTGTGCAGGATAGCCGTGGATTATTAACCCGATGCGGTCGGGTGTGGGTTCCGATGTCTGGTGGGGTCAGACCAACAATCATGGAGGAGGCTCATAAGTCTCACTTCTCTATTCACCCAGGGGCCACCAAGATGTACCGGGATTTGAGTTTAAGCTACTGGTGGCCGTGCATGAAGCGAGAAATCGCTTGATACGTCGAGAGGTGCTTGACCTGTAGGATGGTCAAGGTCGAGCATCAGAGGCCGCACGGCAAGCTGCAGCCCCTATATATTCCCATGTGGAAATAGGAACAAATCACGATGGATTTTATTACCAATTTGCCGAGAACGACAAAGGGGTTTGATGCCATCTGGGTCATCGTGGATCGATTGACCAAGAGTGCCCATTTATTGGCCATACAGGAGAGTTCATCGGTCGACGTATACGTCCACATGATCGTGGCTCGCCATGGGGTTCCGGTCTCCATTGTCTCTGATCAGGATGTTAGGTTTACCTCCCGTTTCTGGCAGAAGTTCAATGAGGAGTTGGGCACGCAGTTGCACTTTAGCACAGCGTTCCATCCGTTGACAGACGGTTAGAGAGAGCGTACCATTCCTACCCTCGAGGATATACTGATGACGTGTGTCATTGACTTTGGTGGGAGTTGGGATTCCCACCTACCGTTTGCAGAGTTCGCCTACAACAACAGCTATCATTCCACCATTGGCACCCCACCTTTCGAGCTGTTATATAGACGGAGATGTCGTACCACAGTGTGTTGGGGTGAGGCCGGACACAGGGTGATGGGAAGGACAGAGGTAGTCTTGCAGACTACCGAGAAAATTCAGCAGATTAGGCAACGACTGCAGACCACCTAAAGTCGACAAAAGAGTTACGCTGACAGATGCCGATCTGAGTTGGAGTTTCAGGTGGGCGATAGGGTACTCCTGAAAGTCTCACCCTGGAAGGGTATGATCTGCTTCAGGAAGAGGCGGAAATTGGGTCCCCGTTACATCGGGTCGTTTAGGATCATTTTCAGAGTTGGCAAGGTGGCTTACAGACTAGTGCTAATGGAGGAGCTTAGTCGGATCCACATCACTTTCCACGTTTCGAAGTTGCGAAAATGCATTATGGATCAGGAGGTGGTATTATCGTTGGATGATATTCAGGTCGATAAGCGCCTGAATTTCGTGGAGAGGCCCGAGGTCATTCTGGAGAGGAAGAGGAATGTTCTACGGAACAAGGAGATACCTTTGCTAAAGGTACAGTAGGAGCATCGGAGAGGATCCGAGTGGACTTGGGAGCCAGAGGCAGAGATGCAGGAGCACTATCTGGAGCTGTTCGCTGCGACAGACGTCGAGGACGAAGTCTAGTTCAAGTGGGGCAGAATTGTAACGCCTCGAATCCCTGGTATTGAAGTAATATAAGAATTTTCTTATTTTCAAGGACTACTCGACGAGTTGGTTGCCCTACTAGTCGAGTAGCAGCGGGTTAGTCCGCGTGTTTTGGCGAACTACTCGCCGAGTCCAATAAGGGACTCGACGAGTAGGAGCTGGAAAATGAAACCCTAAATTCCGGAGATTGTCACCCTATTTAAGGACCACTTATTCCCCTTAGCCTATATTATTGCATCCCTCGAAATTCAGAAACCCTAATTTGTGCGTTCCCTCTATTTTGTGTGCTTCTTATCTTGAAAGAAGATTCTTGGAGTTCAAGAGGTGTGAAGCAAGGGGCTATTGTAGATCTGGAATCTTCTCTGTCTTGGCATCGTTTTGAAGTTGACAAGTTGTTACCTTGATTCCCCTTTGGTTAGATCTCTTCATTTATGGGTTTAGAGCCCTTTTGGGGTTTTGGGGTGGTTATCCGATTTGGGTCAATATCTGAGATTGCAATCTCAGATCTGGACTCCTTTAGCCCATCTTTGTCATAAAGCTGTAGTATTTGTTGATCTGTGTCCTTTCCCTTACCTTAAGCCACTCCTTTAGCTTGTTTTAGGCCATTTTCATCTTGCATGCACGTAAAGTTTGCAACTTTACGTGATAAACATGCCCTAGGAGCTCAGATCTGCAGTATGGATTCCTTGCATGGCCTGAAAAGAATCTGTATGAATGAAGGATTGAAGGGACTCGGCGAGTCGCAAGGTTGACTCGGCGAGTCATATGAAGATGGTCATGAACTCGATGAGTTGATGAACAACTCGGCGAGTTCGATGGAGATTGCCTTGGGCTCGGCGAGTCAGGCGAATGACCAGGCGAGTCGGCTAGGGTTTTCCCAACCTTTGGACACGCATGAAATCGGCGAGTTATAGAGAAGCTCGACGAGTCAACCCAGGATTTCACGACTTCTCGAGTTCAGGAAGGACTCGACGAGTCGGTGAATTGCACTCGACGAGTCGGGTCAACATGGACTGTTGACCTTGACTGTTGAATTTGACTTTGACCAGGGATTGACCAATGACCTCTGGAGGTATTTTGGTAAATTGGAAATTTATGGAAAAGGGTTTTATGATGACTATAGGTGGTGGAGTTCGTGTTGGTAATTCGGGATTTTGAGCCTATCACTTCAGTGCGACATTGTGAGGTGAGTTATCGTCAATATATTAATAGGGTCTATGGCACCAAGGCCGGCCCTTTGTGATTTACATCCTGGTTTAGGATTGTTGCTATTATAGATTACATCCTGGTTTAGGATGATTGCTATGTTAGATTACATCCTGGTTTAGGATGGTTGCTATGTTAGATTACATCCTGGTTTAGGATGGTTGCTACGTTAGTAATCTGATAGATTTATATCCTGGTTGTAGGATGGTTGCCATGTTAGTGATCTGTTAGATCTGTATGACTATTTGTTATTGCATGCCAGCGTATGATATTTATGTGCACATGCTTGTTGGTTTGGGTGAAACGGTTGAGGCAGGTCCTGCTGTGTGCAGTAAGCCAAGACACCCTGGGTGGACCAGATAGACTGCAGGCCCAGGCCTGACAAATCTAGTTAGACCGAAGGCCCAACAAGTGGTCCGGATAGGCTGAAGGCCTCGAGGAGGGTGGTCCAGACGTGCCGAGGCTCGAAGAGCGGTCCAGATAGACTGAGGACCGGGATTCGGTCCAGTCAAACTGATGGTTCATTATGCATGTTGCTTTGTATCTATTTGCTTATATGTTTATATGATATGGTTATATCTGTATGGCGTTGGTATTTTGGGGGTAACTCACTAAGCCTTAGAGCTTACATCTATTGATTCTTGTTTGAGGTACTCCTAGCGATCACGGAAAAGCCAATGCATGATTGTACCGCTCCTCCTGTCATTATGTTTTATGATTTGATATCAGGATACTCTGATGTTTGTCATTTTGAGAACCATATTGTAATGTTAAATGATTTAAAAATGTTTTGAAAAAGTTGAAATTTGGCACGATTTTTCATGGGTGTTATAACTAGAGTGAGATTTTAAAGAAAATTCTAGTACCTTATATCATTAGAATTTTAATGAAGTTATATCTTATCAAACCCGTTCAGCTAACGACCCTCCACCACATAGAAGAGTAGTGGGTGAAAAGGACACCCAATGAACAATCTTTTTATAGGCCATTTTCTTATACCCTTATTTATAGCATGGTTTCGTGAATGAGGGCTACTATTGATTTGCTGGACTTTTTGTATACATATAGTTAGTAAACTTTTAATAATATATATAAGGTGTATTTAAAACATTTCAAAATTAAAGGTTTAAATATTAATTATTTGGATTAAACTTTTAATTAATTGATGTTAAACCAATTATGATTTAACATTTATCTTTTAATTAAACCATTAATTAAATTAATTTAAATCAATTATGATTTAATCTTTATGTTTTAAATAAACTATAAATTAAATTAAATTAAATCTTTTAGGCATTAATCAAATATTTATATTAAATACTTATAAAATAATTCAAATTTAATCCTTACCCAAAATCCTACAAATTTTCGATATTTAGGGTTTAGGTTTATCAAGTTTTAATTATTCAATTTTTAAGGCATTTAAAATAATAGTTAATGACCCCCCCCCCCCCCCCCCCCACTCCTTCCTATTTTCAAAAATAGGGTTAAGAGGTTAGGGTTTCAAGAAACCCTAACAAAGTCAAAAATCTCTTATGTTAGGGTTTATTTTCGATAAACCCTAATTATTTGATCTTTTTATTTTATGCGCAATCAACAGAAAATTATGGCTCTGATACCACCGATGGGTTTTATAGGTTATAAATCTATGCATGAGGCGGAAAAATATAGTTAGCTCTTAAGTTCACATGCAACCTATTTGGATCTATGTTTTCTCTATTGATAGCAATAAACTATGAACATCAAGAACCCTAATGGTAACCTATTATAATTGAAATATACATAGGATTAGGATTACATACCTCTTGATAATTGTAGCAAATAATCACACCATTATCATTCTTGAAAACCTTGGAAAGAAAGCACCAAAATTTCAGTGCCTCTAAAAGTTTGTAACTAAAACCCTAAAATCCCTATAATGAAGATGATGGAGAGGAGAGGGCTATAATTTTCGTTCCTAAGCTTGTAGGTAAAAGTATAAACGAAATGAGCCAAGGGGTCATATTTATAGCTAGGGGATCACATGGATAAACCCTAATTTGAATTTTAAAATAATAATATCTGAATCTATTCAAATCCTTATCCCTATCACCAATTAGGAATATTCCAGAAACCCTAAAAAAAGCTCTAAGAAATAGTCCAACCCTAGAAACAATCTAGAATTGACTCTATTGTGTAACTATTAAACAATGACAATTCAGACCTTGCACTTTTAGTTAGTTCCAGTATATCCCAAAAATTAATTCCAATTCATTTCCGATTAATTATTAATTAAACAATAGTATTTCAAATTAATATATTAATATTATAATATATTAACAAATTATCTATTACTATTTATGAATCACATATTAAACCAATAAATCAATCTCTTTCTCTAAAAATTATTATACATAATTACTAGTTCTGAGGGAACCCCATAAAAGACTTTGCTTCCATTAACAGCTTTATACCAATTTATTTATGACCTTAGACACCTTAATCCAACAAAATAATCTTGCCTCCTAACTATCCTTCCTAGCCGATCCTTATTTGATTGCCATGAAAGTATATTTTGGAATTGATGAAAGATCTATCTTCTACTAGATTGCCATTGAAATTAGTACATAAAATACTACAGGTTAATACCTATTACATGCGTTATTCGTATTGCCGGAGGGATAGTTGCTAATCGTTTGAGTAATTATCCAATTAAGTTGTCTTACTATATTGTGTGTTACAATATATATCATTGTATGTTAGGATATAAGAGCTAGTAAAGTACAACCAATATTATAGTTGTTATTAGAAACCTCTAAGTACCAGAATAGTCATTAATTTCAGTTAAATGTTATGATTAGTCTAATTATAGGAAAGGTGTCTAGAATAGGCACATTGCTTGGTTGTTGGATTTTAGAAAAGCTTTATGTCAAAATGATCTTGTCTCCTAACTGTCCTACCTGGGAATCCTTATTTGATAGCCATTAAAGTATTATTTGGAATTAGCGAAAGATCTTTCTTGTACCTGATTTCCATAGAAATTAATAAATAATAATATTACAGGTTAATACATGTTAAACGCATTACCTGTATCACCGGAGGGAGCTAGTCGTCTGAGTAATTTTCCAGGTAAGTTATATCACTATATTTTGTGATACAATATATATATATATATATATATATATATATATATATATATATATATATATATATATATATATATATATATATATATATATATCCATGCATGTTAGGATATAGGAGCTAGTAAAATAGATATGATAACATAGTCTCTATGTGCTTAACGTTCGCATACCTGAAAGCTAGTAGAAAGTATAGTTCCCATGTTCATGTACTAGAAGTGTCGAAGTATAGCCACTATGTGATTAAGTGTTATGATACTTGAATTATTTGTTATGGTTAGAATAGGTTTAACGGCAAAATGACGACAAGACGAGAGCCTATAGACCTGTGTGTTGACGAAGAAATGGCAAGCAGACCATAAGTCTAAATGCACATATTATTGGTGAATTGGCGAAAGATCATAAGCCAATCGGTGAATTAGAGAAAGGTCGTGAGTCATTGTTTTTATGCATGTATATGTATTGTGATATATGGTTATATTGTGGAGCTCACGGTGACATCCCGGAATTTAGGCCATTGACTACGAATGATGAAACTACCGTAAATCTGTTTGTAATTTAACTTATTCAGTTTTAGTGAATCCAAAGTAAAATAAATGAGTTTATTTCAAAAAATATAAGATGGCAAATGTTACCTTACTTCCAAATGTGTGGACTGTCAACCGAATCAAACCGCTTAAACTGCAACACTGGTTAATGCTTCTGAAAAACTAAAATTATGTATTAAGCAGTTTTGAGTAAAGCAAACATTAAAATATTTTAGTGCTTTTTCCCCTGTTTCTGAAAATATAAAGAACGTCCAAAACAAAGTTCATATGCAAAATATATGACTGTGTTAAGAAACCAAACTGGTAAAACATCGGTTTTACCTGTTCTGCATAAACTGTTTTAATCCATTGATGCACTTACGCATTGCCGACGGGATTTACAAGAACGTTTTTAGAACCAGATTAGGATCTATTATTTAATTCTATACTCGAAATATTTTTAGTGAAAACATTTATAAAAGTCGTGAAAATGGACACCAAGAATCATTTAGACACAAAACTTTAAATGCGATTTTCCGGAGATCAGTAACTCGAAAAGTTAATCCATTGGATCCCGATACACCCAGTTTGGTGTGTTTTTGGGCAATTAATAGGGATATAACCCCATGTGGGGCCCACCCATGCTCCAAGAAGCCAAATAAATCCGATTTCCTAACCCTTACTTTGCCTACGTGGGTTTACTCCCCAGCCCACCCCCCCCCCCCCCCCCCCCCCCCCTCTCTCCTTGGATTGCTTTCCCACCATGTATCATACATGACATCATGGAGTATGGCTCAATAGGGTATGTGTGATGTGTGCGTGGACTTTAGCTATAAAAGGAAGGCCTTGGTGACTCCATTCAACACAAACCTCCAGCCACTTCTTGATCACTCTCTCTCACTCTATACCTCTCTCTCGGTTACACTCTAAACCACCCACACCACCACCCTTAGCCACCCTACCCCCACCCAAACACCACCTTATAACCCCCTTTTGATCAACCAACACTTCCCTCACATCTCACATCTCTTCCCTCACTGTTACAGCCAATAAAAAGGGAAAAGAACCCAAGATCGCCACTCAATGCCACCTCATTTTTTTCACCGAAAAACCACCCCCACCACCTTCCTTTACAGCTGTGTGCTGTCTAGAAACTCTCCCCACCCTCCTCTGTCCTCACACTCGCCGGAGAAGCCAAGAAACTCCGGCAGCAGGCGGCTGTCGGACTTCACTTATTATCACAGCACCACCATTGTTGTTGTATGCCACCGCCACCGGCCACCGTAAGTCGTCTCCACCATCTCCTTTCTGTTGATCGTCACTCACAGCGAATTACAGGACCATTCATTTTTTTTTTCCTCTTTTCGTTGGTTCAGGGTGCACCTCGACGAACACGAGGCAACATGCCTCCTGTTATGAAACTGGAACAAAAAAAAGAAAAACATGCATTTAAAATAAACGGTTCTTACCCAACTCTCAAATATCTTTTCAAAGTAAGCCCCATTTCTGAAAGTGCAATTTATTTTATTTAAAACAGCCCCATCATTTGATTATTTTAACAAAATTAATCCTATACACAAACTTCCATTTAAATAAACTTTGTATTTATTTAAAAATTTTGGAAAATAAAAATTAAATTTTTAGATAAAATTTATTTATATCAATTATTTAAATAAATTTTGAATTAACAAAACTTGGGAAATCATTTAATACATCATTATACTTAGTCAAAATACCAAATCACTCCCAAATATTAATTTATATCAAAATTTTCTAGGAAATCGAATTAATCCTAGAGACCACGACTTTGCGACAACACATCCCAATTTTCAAAACGACTCGATAACCGTTCGTTAAGGTGAGTGTTACAACCCCTGATTTGTATTTACTTATTTTGGGGGAGAATACATGTATTAAGCATTATAAAGTATAAAAATGTTATTACAACACGTTTTACCTACTTATAGTACGGGAAATCTAGTTTGAAGGGCCTCATAGAGTTGTTGGATTTCAGTTAAGCTTAAATGCCAAAATAGTCCAGCACTCCGGTGTTACATGTCTGTCCCCTATCTATGCATAGTAGTTGAAAAGTATTGTTTAACACTTACGTATTATAAGTAAACAATATCATTTTATGGTTCGATATCCTAGTATGTTATTTTGTTAGAATTATACATCTTTTCAAATAACATATGCCTTTTTGTATAGAGTTTATAAAAGAATCATACTTCATTATAACAGTTAGTGCCATATACTTTACACGCATGTCAAACATACTCGGCTTATATAAACTTGATGTCATGAAATTCATTTTGCTTAGAACTTACCCACAAGTAAGTTAGGGCTGAGACTTATTCGCAAACTTTTTAGTTAAGGGCTTTTTGGTGAGACGCTACATTATTCATTAGCTGAGTCTAAATACTTAGGATACCTACACTACTATAACCGTTAATCTTACGAGGGAGATACATATGAATAGATAAATACGGGGTTGACATCCCCACCTGCGGTTGCTAACTACAACCTTGACTGATCAATCGAAACGAGTGATAGGTGTCGGCAATTTTTACTGCAACATCCAATGAAGCGTTGTAGTCGGGTACACTCAAGTTATATAGCTCGGTTATAAGACTCAGTATAAACCAGTGTTCCAAATGGCGCGCCATGGCATGAGGCACGGCGTCGCCGTTACGAAAAGCTTCATAACGTTGTTATTAGGCGTGGCGTGTGGCAATGCGTGATATGGCGTGCCATGGCGCGTTATGGCGTGTTATGGCGCGTGTTTTTTTTGTTTGAGACACGTTTTTTTTCTCTTTTTTATACCTTTTCTAGTCGGACATACAAGTATTGTGTTTTTTTTATTAATTTTCTGTTATTAGTTATTGATATAACACTTCTAAAAACTAGGTATATTTGATATAAATTTATATTTATGCGGTAATATAATTATAAATTAATACAAAATCGCCGCCTTATATCATGCCTTGAAAAACGCTATGTCTCGCCACAACTCGTTAAGCTTGAGGCTTGGCCTTACCGCCACGCCACGCCTCACGCCTTTTAGAACCTTGGTATAAACATTAACTCAGATCTCTCTCTCTCTCTCTCTCTCTCTCTCTCTCTTTCTTACCACAACTTTTAAACTTGATTCGTTTAAAAATCGTTTTAAGCATGAAATTACTTATGTCAAAATATTTTTTGGATTTTTCAAAGCTTATTTATATACGATTTACTTATAAAGAAAATACTTTTTGAAACGCTTTTAAGAGTATTATTATTGCGGCTAGCAGAAAACCTGTGACTCTCACCAACCTTGTGTTGACCCTCAAAAACTACATGTATTATGAGGAAATCGGTAATCAAGCAAAATCAGAAGACGGATAATCAAGAATCTCAGGCAATTTAGTTCACTACTTTTTATTATGCCCGCCTACCTGTTTAAGGCAAATCATATATTGTATTATTATCTGTAAGAACTATGTATTCAAACATCAAGATGGAAAATAAATGGTGTTTTGTTTATTGTTGTACTTGTGCTATATATTCAGTTTATCTGTGATCCATAAACTTAGTTGCACAGCCCGACATGTTTCATCTCCTCGGCCGGGGGTATGACAGATTGGTATCAGAGCTAAATTGGCTATAGAGAACTCATATTCTTGAAAAAGGAAATAGAACTATAGCAACTAGCTTCTAATAAAAGTATTATGAATAATAACACTACTTCTTGGCTATGTACTATAACATCCCCCTCTGGCACGTATCACAATATTGTCCGCTTTGGGCCACTCGACACGAGGACTTCCCAGGAGGTCACCCATCCTGGTACTACTCCCGCCCGAGCATGCTTAACTGCAGAGTTCTTATGCGATCTTTTGCCCTCACGGCTTTAAAACGCGTTGTGTTAGGAAAGGTATCCACACCCCTTATAAGGAATGCTTAGTTCTCCTTCCCAGCCGATGTGGGATCAGATCTAACCCACTTTCACCCCCCATTATAGGGTTCGACGTCCCCGTCGAACACATCGACCCGTGCCCTGGCTTTGATACCATTTGTAACATCCCCCTCTGACACGTATCACAATATTGTCCGCTTTGGGCCACTCGGCACAAGGACTTCCCAGGGGGTCATCCGTCCTGGTACTACTCCCTCCCGAGCACGCTTAACTGCATAGTTCTTATGGGATCTGCTGCCCTCACGACTTTAAAACGTGTTGTGTTAGAGAAGGTATCCACACCCCTTATAAGGAATGCTTAGTTCTCCTTCCTAGCCGATATGGGATCATTATGCAAGCCATATTTCGTTGATGATTCCGGGACGTAATCATCCTAAGGGGGAGATAATTGTAACGCCCGTAGATCCGGGCTAGTCGATTTAGAGACGATAAGCATCAAAAATGACTTTTTGATGGAAGATTATTTAGAAAGATTAATCTTAACCAAGTTTTAGTATATATCACAAGGTTTTCGTGCATATAAAGAATGCCAAAATCCGAGTTATAACGAAGAAGTTATGACGTGTCGAAGTTTCGCGACAGAACCGACATGACCTAGCGCGACCCAGCGTGACCTAAATAGTGAATTTAAGGTAGATACATATCTATCCTTAGTGATCTAAGTGAGAGTCGAAGATTTCTTTGATAGTAGTCCAACGATAAAAATACAGACGTAAACGGAGTTCAGATGAAGGAGTTATGAATTTCGAACGGAGTTTTCCTGTCCCAGCCTACTAAAAATAATATATAAGTAATATAATTATAATATATTAAAAATAAATTCAAAATTAGTCAATGGAGTCTAAAAGAGAGTTGTAGAGCATAATCTCACCTTCGCATCGATATAAAGAACGTCGAAAACGGAGTTCGTATGCGAAAGTTATGAATTTCTGAAGTTCGGGGCGCGAAACCCCAAAACTGTCAGAGACCACGACGTGGCAAGCAGTGTCATGACGTGGCAAGTCTCCTAACACCTCCAGGAGTCCCCCAGATGCAACTTGCAATGACGTATACAATGACGACCAAGCCCACGACGTGGAAAAAGGATCCCATGACGTGGCAAGGGTCAAATTTGCGCTATAAATAGATTTGATGGGCCAGCCGACTATGGTTGCTCCATCCCTTCTCTCCCACTCCCAATACACCCTCTAATCCCTATTTTAAACCCCCCGAAGCCTCGGTATCAACCCTGAGACCCGAAGCAAGTCCCGAAGCCCGAAGATCCCAAGAAGAAAAGAGTTTCAGAGCCAAAGCTCTGCCCGCGAGAAACCCGATGTGTCAAGTGATCCCGGTTTCACCGAAGAATACTACTTCTACAAGTCGCAGTGTTGTCCGATCATCTTCTGATCAAGTGAGTGTATAGTCACTTTCATCTTACACATAGATATGAAGTATTTTATAAAATACGTGCTATGTGTATATATATTGTTGTTTATATGTGTGAGTGCGTGGTCATTATCTTCTAACACATAAATATTAAGTATTTGCTATGAAATACGTGCTATCTATAAAATACAAAGTTGTTTATATGCATGGGTGTATAGTCCCTTTCATAAACACGGTTTTAATACACGTATTGTTTGAATGTATTAAGTATATGTTTGGTGTGAGTGTATAGTTATTTTCTTCTAACGCATAAGTATTAAGTATTTGCTACGATATACGTGTTATGTGTTTATATATTGTGGTTTATTTGAGATAAGCGTGGAATGGATGTTTTATATAGGTTTTTTAATGAGTTAAACTGTATATATATGTTATATCTACAAATATGTTGGGTAGAACATGGGTAGATGAATTTGTTGGTGTGTGATGACGGATGAGTTTGAGTATGAGACGAAGGATGAACCTTAGTAGCTATGGATTTAGTACTATATAGATGAACCTTAGTAGCTATGGATTTAGTACCGTATAGACAAACGTTGGTAGTTATGGATTTAGTACTGTTAGATAGACGATGGTAGCTATGGATTTAGTACTGTTAGATAAACGTTGGTAGCTATGGACTTAGTACCTACACCGGTAGCTATGGATTTAGTACTGTTAGATAAACGTTGGTAGCTATGGACTTAGTACCTACACCGGTAGCTATGGATTTAGTATTGTTAGATAAACGTTGGTAGCTATGGACTTAGTACCTACACCGGTAGCTATGGATTTAGTAGCCGATGAATGAACTATAGCAGCTATGGAATTAGTGCTTTATGAAGGAACCTTGGCAGCTATTGTCTTAGTGCCTAATACGGAGTGAACGAATTGATGATTCTTAGGGTAGACCCTTAAGAGTAAGGAAGATAATGGGGATGGGTAATTGGGTCGATTGTTTGATAATTAAATATAATAATTATATTATTGGGGATTGAAAACCCTATATGCTCACCAGGCTCCCAAGCCTGACCCACTCAGTTTAATTGTATCACAGGTATCGATACGAAGCTGCTTTGCACTGAGAGGTTAAAGGAGATGTAAATCACTAGAGTAAATGAATGTATGTTCTGTTTATGCTTATGTGTCTGTATCGGAACGTGACATCCCGAGGTTTTGTTATTTAATGAAAACACATTCTCTTTGAGAAATTTTTTGATAAGTTTTTATCATATCTTGTTTTGGGAACAAATTCCGCAACCGTTTTCTTTAAACGATTACTCTGATTTATAAAACAAAGCATAAACAAATCGGTCTTTTCTGGCTGAGAAATTGGGGATGTCTATGAAAGTGGGTTAGATCTGATCCCACATCGGCTGGGAAGGAGAACTAAGCATTCCTTATAAGGGGTGTGGATACCTTCCAGCCGTGAGGGCAGCAGATCCCATAAGAACTCTGCAGTTAAGCGTGCTCGGGCAGGAGTAGTTCCAGGATGGGTGACCCCCTGAGAAGTCCTCGTGCCGAGTGGCCCAAAGCGGACAATATTGTGATACGTGCCAGAGGGCGATGTTACATGTACCATATGTGGAATTTGGTTTGAAGTGTTGCATTGGGTTGTTGGATATCAGAACAGCTTAATTGCCAAAATGATCATGCCCTCCGTTGCTTCATATCTGGCCTTCGTCTGTACATATTAGCATTGAAGTACAAAAAAATATTAATAATACTACAAACCCCGCTAACCATAATATATAATAGTTTATATATATTCTGAGCTGGGATGAGAACACTTAATAAAAATTCTAAACATCCCTTCAACTAAAACTACCAACTCAACCCTTTAGGTCAAACACCTCAATTAAAGGTTAGTACCGTACATATGCCATACCACAAATAAACCTGAAACGCGCGCCTATGTTATTTATAGTCAGGTCGGTGCACAATCAACCTTGAGCATGGAGTTTGACAAACTACAACGGTTGAAAGTTCTAGAGATTGAAGAATGTTCTCAAGATTCGCTACAGATACCTAGTACCGTAGAAACATTATATCAACCCCAAGACAACATATAGATTCTAAATCATAAAAATACTTAAAAATCTGGGATAACGTTCAGATTTTCCTAATTCGCTTAAATCCGTAGAACCGATAGCTCTGCTACATTCATAATAGAGAAACCAATAAGTCCCTAATCAACATTCAATAGTCTCCAAAGTTCTCTCTTCCAAAGATGAAAAAGACTTCAATTATCTCTATTATTTGAAATCATAAGGATTTCAATTCCGTACCTATCATTTGGAAATTTGGAGGATTTCTGAATGAATCACGTTTCCATTATCGTTTAGAAATCGGTAGGATTTCAGGAATCAATGCCACTCTATAATTTGGAAACCATGGGATTCTAAGAACAAATTGTACTAATACACCATCATACAATACAAATCCTACATACTTGTTTATGATTAAGTAGTATAAACAATTAAATGTGTCTTATTCTAAAACGTTTAGGATAAAGGCCTTCGAAGGAATCCGCAAGTTCACTCAACATTTCAAATGGACTCAACACTAATGCAAACCATGATTCCACAAGGAATTGCCATGACCTTAGCTACGTATGAGGCTGCACGGAACGAATCATCCATGAACGGTGGAAGTAATGACAGTATAGCAGTCTTTAACAAAAACAACCCCATATATTGTTCATAAAATGATTTCTTAGCCTACCAATCCCCATTCTTCTTCAGTACGGAAGGAATCATTGGTCTATCCTATTGGATAGAGTTGATGGAGGCAGTGTTCTGTATCATTTCATGTGCTAATGACTGTTGTGTTAAGTATGCCACTTGTACACTGATGGACTCCGCCTTGACTTTGTGGAATAAGCATACAAAGTCTATAGAAATTGATGAAGCCTATTCCACTTCTTGGGAAGCCCTGAAACAGATGATGATCGAGGAGTATTGTCCTCAACAAGAAATTCAGGCCCTAGATCAAGAATTGTTGAACCTTTGTATGAAAGGGTCAGAGGTGACTACATGCACCTCCCAATTTAACTACCTTACCAACCTCTACCCAATTATAGTAAACTCAGAATACAAAAAGGTGGAAAGGTACATTTGGGGCCTAACATCCCCAGTTCAAGGTCTGCTTGCTGCATTCAGACCCACTACCTTTGAAAGTACTAAACAATTGGCCTATCATCTAACTGAAAAATATCTTTGTCCGAGTACCACAACCCAACAGACGGAGAAAAATCGGGCGAATGGTACGAAATAAAAGTACCACAAGGAGTCCAAAGGGAACTTCAAACTCCTTAAGCCCAAATCAGGACCTATGGTTGTCTATGCCACAATCACCAACACTCCCACTCCATCCAAGTCTTACTTTAGGACTTTACCCCATTGTACTGAATGCAATTTCCACCACGTCGGAGATTACAGGGAGATAAGATGCAAAACTATAATCGGAGAGGTCATATCTCAAGGTACTGCAGAAAGACCCCAACGATTACAACATCAACTACTGCGGATGAAGGAAGCCATAACTATGTCAAATGCAATCAACTAGGGACTTTTAGGAAGGACTGACTAGAACTAAAGAATGATGGTGGCCATGAAAGAACACTTGTGATCAATGTTGAAGATGCCCGTCAGGAACCAACAATAGTTACTGCTATGTTTCACATCAACAATATTTATTCTTCATTTTAGTTACAAAACACTTTAGAAATACTCACCAATTGCCTCCTCACCCTGAATAACCACGTCTCGTCGATCTAATTCCTATGATCATTGGAAGTTCAATGTGATCATCAAAATGGATTGGTTATCACCACATTAAATGAAGGTCTAATGATACAAAAAAAAAGTTGTTCGACTACCTATACTAAACGATGAAACCCTTGTAAGTTACCGAAACAAGGAAGGGAAGAACCTAAGAGTCATCACTTGCATTAAGGAAAGGAAGTATTTGCAGAAAAGATGATTCACTTTCTTGGCTCACGTATTGGATATACAAGACAAGGGTAAGGGAATCAAAGACATACCATAGGTGTGCGACCACCCAGATGTATCTCTAGAAGGTCTATCTAGAGTACCTCCAGTTAGACAGGTTGAAATCTGAAATGACCTAATCTCAAGTGTGGCACCAGCGGTATGATCTCCTTATCGTCTTGGTACATCAGAAATGCAAAAACTATCTAGTGAACTTCAAGAACTTCCCGAAAAAGGCTTTATCTAGCCAAGCTTCTCTCCATAGGGAGCCTCGATATTATTTGTCAAAATGAAGGATGGATCGTTCATGATATGCATCGACTATCGAGAATTGAAAAAGTTCACCATCAAGAAACGATATCCACTCCTGAGGATCAATGACCTATTCGACCAACTGCAAGGATTTTGTTACTACTCGAAGATCGACCTAAGGGCCGACTACCATCAACTTAGAGTTCGAGAAGTACATATTGCAAAGACGACATTCCGAACTAGATATAGTCACTACGAGTTTCTGGTTATGCCAATTTGACTCGCCGATGCACCAACTGTATTCATGGATGTTATGAATCGAGTGTGTAAACCCTACTTGGATAGATTTGTGATCGTATTCATCAACAAAATATTGATATACTCAATAATCAAGGAAGAACATGGCCAACACTTGTGTTTAATTTTGGAGCTGTTATGAAAAGAGAAATTTTATGCAAAGTTTACTAAATGTGAGTTTTGGATTAACAAAGTGCATTTCTACGACAATGTGGTTAGTAGTAAAGGGATTCATGTCGATCTCGTGAAGATTGAAGCAGTTAAGGATCGGAAAGCACCAACAACAACTATCATACCGGTATAAAGTCTGCTCCATTCAAGGCCCTGTAAAGACGCAAGTGTCGTTCTCTACTATGTTACGCAGAAGATGGAGATACTCAAGTAGCTAAAAAGCATGTTGGAGATGCTCTACTCAACATTCATAAAATCATTCATAAAACGAAGGAACATGTCATACAATGAAAAGGAACAATTAAAAGTTGCACGTAGTCGACATAAGAGTTATGCTAACAACATGCGCAAACCATTAAAATTCAAAGTAGGAGACCTTGTCTTGCTAAAGGTAGCTCCATAGAAGGCTGTCATCAGATTTGGAAAACAAGGAAAGCTAAACCCCCATTACATTGAACCTTTCAAAACCATGGCAAGGGTTGGTCCGATGGCTTACAAGATCAAATTACCTCAAGCAAAGTCGCATATGTATAGTAAAAGTCTGATGGAACTCTCGAAGAGGGCCGAAGTTTACATTGAAACACGAGGATCAAATGAAACTGAACTACCCACACTTGTTCAACGATGCTCATTCCACCGGTGAATCGACCTAATAATAGCACAAAGTAGCCTAGAACTAAATAATTTAGGGACGAAATTCCCTTGACGGGGAGTTAATGTGACAACCTGTAATTTAGGGCATTGACTATGAACGATGAAACTACCGTAAATCTGTTTGTAATTTAACTCATTCAGTTTAAGTGCATCTAAAGTAAAATAAATGAGTTTATTTCAAATAATATAAGATGTCAAATGTTACCTTACTTCCAAATGTCTAAACTGCCAACCGAATCAAACTTCTCAAACTGCAACACTGATTAATGTGTCTTAAAAACTGAAATTTTGTATTAAGCGGTTTTGAGAAAATCAAACATTAAAATATTTTAGTGCATGTTCCATTGTTTCCGAAAATATAAAAAAAGTCAAAAACGTAGTTCGTACGCAAAAGATACGATTATTTTAAGAAACCAAACCAGTATAACACCGGTTTTACCTGTTCTGCATAAACTATTTTAATCTGTTGAGGCGCATACGCATTGTCGATGGGATTTTCGAGAACATTTTTAGACCCAGACTAGGATCTATTATTTAATTATATTTTTAGCAAAAATATTTATTAAAGTCACGAAAACGGACACTGCGAGCCATTTAGACGCAAAACTTTAAATGCGATTTCCTGGAGTTCCGTAACTCGAAAAATTAATATGTTTGATGTTCTAGAATCCCTGATTTACACTCTATCTGACAGTAATTTCAAAAATATTTCTCGACTTTCGGATACCGATGCACTCGGTTGGTGTGTTTTTGGGCAATTAATGGTGGTATAACCCCATGTGGGGCACACCCATGCTCCAAGAAGCCAAAAAAATCTAATTTCCTTTCCCTTTTACCTTGCCTACATGGGTTTACCGCCCCCCCCCCATCCTTGGATTGCTTGCATACCATGTATATCAAGTAGATGACATCATGGAAGTACATGGCATCATGAAGTATGGCTTAAAAGGGTATGAGTGTGTGGGCTTTGGCTATAAAAGAAAGGCCTTGGTGACTCCATTCAACACAAACCTCCAACCACTTCTTCTTGATGACTCTCTCACATACTATACCTCTTTCTCGGTAACACTCTAAACCACCCACACCATCGCCTTAAACCATCCTACCCCCACCCAAGCACCACCTTATAACCCCTTTTGATTAACCAAAACTTCCCTTACATGTCTCATCTAACCCTCAATAGTCTAGGGGGCTATATTGTAAATATGTATGTCGTATTGCAATCAAACAATTGTAACTCAATTATGTAACCGGCTCTCTTGAGCCTATAAATAGGGCCTTTGCCCGTATGAATAAACAAGTGAAGTTTGAGTGTTTAAGACTTGAGTTGATCTCAAAGTTCTTCCTCTGTTGAAATAGTTGTTCTATTTCTGAATACCAGAGCCCTATCCAAACATACCCAAGATTATCCATTTAATCATTCTTATAATTTAAACAATCAATCTCGACACATCGTTCAAGTATAATTTCATCCTAATTTTTTATTAATTCCGTCATATCTTTAATTTTGATATCAGAGCTAAGTTTCGTTCTTATCATATTTAGTATAGATATGAGTATTAATCCGTTTCATTCAAAAGAAAATATTCATCATGCATCATTATAAATGTTATTATATTCATGCATATCATTTGTCATACTCATCATAAATTTTAAAGACATATTAAACGCCACTATCACCATCATTTCTCAAACAAAAATAAATTTATGTTCTTATAGAATTATAATCATGAGTTTTTCAAATCTAAATACTACTAAACAAGAATTAAATTTTTTTTCGTAAAACATTGAAACAATCTAAAAAAAATTCTTTTAAAATTAAAAATAGATTCTAACATATCAATAGTTAATTGCATATCCAATATTGAAGTAATACATATAATAAATAATACTATAAGTTGGAAACAAGAAAAAATAAAAAATCTAGAAGATACAATTACAAAACTAATATGTTAAATAAGTCTCAAGAAAAAGAAAATTCATCAATCATTATTAATAACGAACATAATGAATCTGGATACACTTTTGATATTTTAATTAACAAAAATAATATTAGTAAAGATGCTATAAAAAAATCAAATTTTACACTATCAGAAAAACATAATTTTAGAAATAACCCATTAAAAATTTTCTTTTCTAGAAAAAATATTATATATTATGAAAAAATTATAGGAGAAGAAACAATACTTATAGAATCAACTCAAGGAAAGATTATTATACCCATAATAAATAAACAAAAAATTAGAAACAAATTATCTAATATTAAAGAAGTAGATAGAATAAAAATTGCTTATATTCATATATCAACTATTCAAGTAATTTTAAAAAGTATTTTTAGTGATTTAGATACACCAATAGAATTAGAAATCAGAGATGATCGTATAATTAATAATCAAGAAATATTATTGTAAAAGGAAAAGGTAATTTAATTGATGGAAAAATAAAATTTAATATTAATATTCAACTAGGATTAAGCCTTAAATATAAAAATCTAAGTAATAGTACTACTGTATGATATAACTTATTAAGACAAAATTTTATGTTAAAAGGTAATCATCCGTTTACTATTACATATCAAATAAATTATTCATTAACAAATTATCATCATAGTATTACATTTAAAACAGAAGATAGACTTTATATAGATAAATTATTTACCCCTCTATTATCACTTGAATCGCCAAATATAACTAATAATAGAATATTTAATGAAACTAATTTTCAACCAATAATAACTACTCCATTAATAAAAAGAAACTAAAAGATTTGTTTTCAAAAAATTAGTACCAACAAAAATTATTAATATGGAAACTTTACAAGACGAAGTAGAAACATTAACTAAATTATTCGCCGCACTAGAAACTCCATCCGAAATTCAAGAAAGTAAAACAGAAATAGAAAATAATTCAGATAATAACAATGCAGAAGTAATATATGATTTTTCATCCGATGATGAAAACCCTTATTCAAATCCATATAAAGAATCACAAAATAATTTTGGATTAAAACGAAAACAATCATATGTTGAAGATGATTATCAAAGTCAATATATTTATGGACCACCTTCATTAGAGGAAAATTTTCTATATAGACAAGGAATGGTTAAAAATAAACAAAACAAATGGGAAAAAATACCTCCACAATACATACCCAAGTTATTTACTTTTCCAACAAATTCAGATATTCTTTTTATTGATTGTGAACAAAATCCAGAAGCAAAAGTTCAAGAATGGAGTAATAAAATGGGAATTCAAATTCAATTAACTAAAGAGTTAAGAAATCTACATCCAAAAATATTTCTTGATTATATCATACATAAAACACAAGGTAATGCATATCGTTTCTTTTCATCTCTAGATGAAACAGAAACAATGATGATAGCCACCATTGATGCTATGGAAACATTTAAAAATGTATTAAATCGGCTTATTCAAGAATTCATAAGAAAACAAATAGAAGATAAAACATCTCAGGAAGCTTTTCAATTAGAATCATTATGACATTTAACTAACCTACGAATATGTAACATGTGTTATTTAGACCCATTTATATGTGAATATTGCAAACATTATTATAATCTAGATTTCATTAGAAAACAGATAGCATTGGACATGTTTTACCAGAAATTACCATCGTTAGTAAGTCAAAGTGTAATAAAAGATTTCCAAGAAGCATTACAACAAAATAAAATTGCTGATACTTTAGGAGCACGAATAAGTATATTAAAATCATGGATGTAGAAAAAATGTTTAGAACAAAAAAAACACAAGATGCAAAAATTAATTTATGTTGTGATACCTTTTCTAATAAAGTTAATCAATATGGCTGTAAAGACAATAAGAAACAACAACATAAATAAGAAACTTGGAAAAAACAAACTTATAAACCTAAATATAAACAATATTATAAACAAGGTGAAAGAAAACATTTTCGAAATAGAAAACAATATAAACAGAAATATCAATCTAAAACAAATTATTGGCCATCGAATAAAAAAGATTGGAAATGTTGGATATGTCAAGAGGACGGACATAAAGCTTATGAATGTCCAAAAAAGACTAAAAGGAAAAAAGAAACAAATTTATTAAAAATTGCATACGATCTAGGATATGAACCTATAAAAGATTCAAATATAGATTCAGACATAGATATTTTTGCATATACGACTGATTCTAATTCAGATGCAAATAAATAATCCTATGGAGAAAACATTATTTGAATTAGAACTAAAGGAAACCTCATATCTAACCCATCCGAAGGATACATTACCAAAGCATAAGCATACAGTGGTATGAAAATACCATCTGAAGTATACATTGAAAAAACATACAGTGGTGTGAAAATACCACCAAAAGCATACAAAAAGTAAAGTATACAGTGATATTAATATATCACCAAAGCATACATTGATATGAAAATTCTCATATCATCATTTGAAATATTAAAAACAAATGAATATGAGCAATTATTCCGGTACCCAAGAGATACAAATATTCAATCAGCAAATATATTGAAATGGAAGCAATCATGAAGCAAATCAAACACCAGTTCAAACAAAAAGAGGATTATTTATCAAAATGCATTCAAGCTACCCAATCTTTGATGAAGATTCTCAATTACTTGTTCCAATCGTTACTTTCGCAAATATGAGGATAAGCAACGACTCAAAACCAACAAAAGATGACCTACCCCATGAAATACCTACACAAGATTATTTAATTTTTTCTCTTGCCGGTGTCTATTTAGCATCATCTCGCGTAGGTAATGGTAAAGATCAAAAGTCAAGAATCAGAGTAAATTATGCCAGTAAAACCTTCGTTATCTATTCTTTAACAGACAGTGAAATCACCGCAAAAGCATTAAAAGCAATTGAAACTTTCGAACAGCGATTCAAAATTTTTTCACATAACTTAGCTGAATTACCCGCTGATCTAAAAAAACAGCTTTGTAAATATATCATGCGTGAACCACGACATAATTGCAGCCATTGTAAAGACAATACAGAAGAAACACCGTTCATGGAAGACTAACGTCAGCAATGACCAAAGCACACATCATTCAGAATTATCTGTCCTTTCGGTGGCGGGAGGAATGACGAAAGCAATGATGTATTGAAGACACGCGTCCTTTCATTGTGGAAGGAATTGTAATTATTTTTCATTAAAATATTTGTAATTTGTCTTTGTATGATTATTAATGTCGGTAGAAAATGTGATATAAGGTAGTGTCTAGGATATCAAATAAAGTGTGTAACCCTTAATAGTCTAAGGGGTTATATTGTAAATAGGTATGTCGTATTGCAATCAAACGATTGCAACTCAATTATGTAATCGACTCTCTTGAGCCTATAAATAGGGCCTTTGCCCGTATGAATAAACAAGTGAAGTTTGAGTGTCTAAGACTTAAGTTGATCTCAAGGTTCTTCCTCTGTTGAAATAGTTGTTCTATTTCTGAATAGCAGAGCCCTATCCAAACATACCCAAGATTATCCATATAATCATTCTTATAATTTAAACAATCCATCTCGACGCATCATTCATACAAAATTAAAGACATGACGGAATTAATAAAAAATTAGGATGGAATTATACCTGAATGATGCGTCGAGATGGATTGTTTAAATTATAAGAATGATTATATGGATAATCTTAGGTATGTTTGGATAGGGCTCTGCTATTCAGAAATAGAACAACTATTTCAACAGAGGAAGAACTTTGAGTTTAACTCAAGTCTTAGACACTCAAACTTCACTTGTTTATTCATACGGGCAAAGGCCCTATTTATAGGCTCAAGAAAGCCTGTTACATAATTGATTTGCAATCATTTGATTGCAATACGACATTCATATTTACAATATAGCCCCCTAGACTATTAAGGTTTACACACTTTATTTCATATCCTAGACACTACTTTATATCACATTTTCTACCGACAATAATAATAATACAAAGACAAATTACAACTAATTATAATGAAAAATAATTAAAATTCCTTCCACAATGAAAGGACGCGTGTCTTCAATAATGTCTTCAATACGTCATTGCTTTCGTCATTCCTCCCACCACCAAAAGGACATATATTTCTTAATGATGTGTGCTTTGGTTATGGCCGACGTTAGTCTTCGATGAACGGTGTTTCCTCCATTTTTGAGTAAGGATGTTTTTAGTTTTGCGCTATGATGGATTCCATTCTCTTGTCAATGTGTTTGCTATATGATTGTTGGCGCTTTTGATATACTTGAGGTATGGATGAAATTGATGCAATTGTAATTTCCAACGAATCAATCGTCCTAGACAATAATCTTCTTGTAATTTATATCGCCAAAAGCCAAGTAGATATTTAGAATATGTGCGTAATTCAAAGCTAGTTTGAAATAGCTCGACTTTCCATTTTTTCAATGTTCTAAGACATGCTAGTGTTTCTCGTTCATGTGTGCTATAATTTTGCTCCGTTTGAGAAAATGTTCCCGATATATACTTGCATAGTTTTTGTGACATCCCCAAAATCACGGCCAGAAATGACCGATTTTGTTTATGCTTTATAAAAATCAGAGTACTTCATTTTATAAAAATGTTGCGGAATTTGTTCCCAGAAAAACATGGTAAATACGTTATTAAAACATTTTCGAAGAAACGTACTTATTTCATTTTAAAACGTTTGAGATGTCATCGTTAATACAGAAACATAAGCATAAACAGAACTTACAATTATTTACACTAGTGATCTACATCTCTTTAAATCTCTCAGTGTAATGTCACTTCATATCAACACCTGTGATATAAATAAACTGAGTGGGTCAGGTTGGAAAACCCAGTGAGCACATAGGGTTTTCAACCCACAATAATATAATTATTAGTTTTAAACATCAAACAATCAACCTAATTACCCATTCCCGTTATCCTCACATTACGTCCCTAAAACATCTAACACAAGGGACCTAGTCAAAGGACTATCATTGGGATGGACACTACTGCTAAGGGGATTCCTTGGCAATGAATGTCCTAAAGACAACCATATGGGGGATGGAGTACACCTGGTGAGCACACAGTTCACACGGTTCAAATAAACACACAGTTCGAATAAACACACAGTTCGAATAAACACCTACAGGTTGCGAGCCTACTAGTGTTCCACTAGACTGTCTAGAATAGTCCGTGGTCGTCATCTATACTCCGCTAGATGACTAGATCATCAAGAACAACTATAACGAGGCCTCTCATTATTTTATTTTGTCACACAGCAACTATTACATCTACCCATGTTTTACCCAACACATTTTGTAGATATAAAATACATATACAGTTTAAATCATTGAAAACATGTATAAAACGTTCATCCTACATAGATAGCAAGTATACAGATAATATACACACAGCACGTAATTTATATAAAATACTTCATATCTATGTGTAAGCTGAAAGTAACTATGCACTCACCTGAGTAGGTGGTGACTCGTCGCTAGGAAAGCACTTTGTTACTCTTAACACACTTTTCCTTCGGCAAAACCTAGTATCATTGCCACGAGGGTTTAGTCTAATATTCACCGTGACTAATTAGTAGTCTAGCTATTATTACTATTATATAAGCGTTAAACGATACTTATATAACCCATAATAATAGCCCAAGTACTTATTATAAGGTCCTAATAACATTACTATATTAAAACAAAAGCTAAACTAAAGATAGGATAGGTACAACTCACTTACATCGGGTTTTTCTCGAAAACCGGGCTTCGCTGGAGCAGTGTTCCCGAGCCGAAAGGCTCTTTTCTCAGGACTCTGGGAGCCTCGGGGCTTCCTTCGGGTGCTAGGGGGTTTACCTAGGCTTTTAGGGGGGTTAGGGAGGCTAGAGAGAAAATGAGTTTGGGAGGTGTGAAGAGAAGGCTAGACCCGACACCTCTATTTATAGTGAAAATATCTGATGGACTCACCGAGTAGGGGGACCTACTTGCCGAGTTGGTCCATGTGGTGGCCTTCTGGTGGTGCCACGTGTCCAATTCTGGTGGTGCCACGTCACCCCCTATCGCGTATCAGCCTTCGAACTTTAAAAAATCATAACTCTCGCATACGAGCTCCGTTTTCGACATTCTTTATATCCACGCGTAGGTAAAATCAAGATCTACAACTTTCATTTAGACTCCATCGGCTAACTCTCGACCGATCTCAAATTTAACAGTAGGAGGCGTCTAGACTGTTAAATGACCGCGAAGAATTCGTAACTCCTTCATACGAACTCGATTATCATCCATCTTTTTACCGTTGAGTTCCTATTAATGAGATCTTCAACTCTCATTTTGATCGCATAAGCCAAAAACCGCTCGAACTAAAAATTCGAGTTTCGGGCCGTGCACTGCTAAGCCGAATCTTAGAAAAATCATAACTTCCTCATACGAAGTCAGATTTAGGCGTTCTTTTTATCGACGCTCTTAGTTTAACATATTCTACAACTTTTGATTGCTAAGTCTAAATCTTGATCTATCATAAATTCACTATTTACGTTTCCCGGTGCCGTGCCGGTTTTGCCGTAAAACTTCGACGGAACATAACTTCTTCGTTATAACTCGGATTTCGGCATTCTTTATATGTACGGAAACCTTGAGACATATTCCACCACTTGGTTAAGATTATTTATTCTAAATAATCTTTTGTCAAAAAGTCATTTTCGACTTATTGCCTCTAAATTGACTAGTCCGGATTTGCGGGCGTTACAGTTTTTGCTCATGTTTATCTGTTTTTAATACTTCAGATGATACATCCGTATCATTGTATGCTTTTGGTGATATTTTCATATCACTGTATACTTTATCATTGTTTACTTTGGATGGTATGTTCATACCAATGTATGCTTTATCATTGTATACTTTTGATGAGTTAGATATGAGGTTTCCCTCACTATCTAATCCCAATAATACTTTTCCACTTATAATTGCTTTTAGGCATCCAGCCCAAGTGTCTTGTGAAGCATCTGTCTCCACAATTAGAAAATCGTCGATTTTTTGCATTATATAAAGTAGGGAGAACTTGAATTTTTTGTTTTATACTTTGTACCAAAATAGTATCTGTATTAGTCCAAGACCAAGGTATTTTTCTGATATTTTCTTTTGTAAAGCTTTTCTTTCTTTTGCTTAGTTTTTCAAAAACCCTTGTTCTGCAATATAATTTAAACCACCAAGAAATCATTGTATTTGTTTGCTATTTTCAAGTTTATCAGGAAACATATGTAATTTTTCTCGTATATTGTCTGTAAACAATAATTGACCATTTTCTCCAATTTTTAAACCAAGATACTTACATGTAGATTGAAAAAGTTTTGATATCTTTTTTGATAAAACTAAACCCTTTTCTTTAATTCTTTGTAAAACCTTGATGAATGCATCAATGTGTGATTGTTCATTTCCTTTTGTAAAAACAATTATATCATCAATATATGCAAGAGAAATATGATCTAAACCATTTAAGGTTTCATCCATGAATCGTTGATATATTGTTGGTGCCTGCTTTAAACCAAATGGAAGGACATTCCATTCATAATGCTTCTGAGGAGGACATGAAAAAGCAGTTAGTGATTTCAATTTTTTTATGTAAGCGTAATTGCCAATATCCTGATTTTGCATCAAACCTACTAAAATGTGTATTTTCTTTTATTTTTTCTAATATATATTCTTTTCGTGGTAATTTATATGAGTCTCCTATCGTATTAAAGATATTAAAATTTATTTTCCAATGGTTTTTTAATATATTAGTCCAAAGCATGTTATTTTTTGAAGAATTAATTTGTACTTTAGAATTCATTTTAACAAATTATTAAAGTTTCTGAAAGAAAATTAATTGAATTGTTAATGTTTTTTTTTACTATTTTAAAATGATTAATTTGAGTTCTGAATCTTCCAATTTTAATTAATTGATACGCAGTATAATTCTTGCTTTTAGAAATTAGTTCGTGTACTTTAGAATCTTTTTCTTTTAAATGTTTTGTGGAAATTTCTAAATCTTTCCATAATTTTTTAAGTAAATTAACTTTATATTTCTTATCGAAATTACAATATATTTTGGTTTTATTGCTCATTATTTATTTTTACCATGTAAAAGGTGGTTTAATAGTGAGTGATTTTTGTTTAAGTGGTTCTTCTTTAATAGTTTTTATTTTTAAATATTTTTAAAGTAATATTTTCTGTTGAGTTAAACTTTGTAATAGTTTAGGAATTTGTTTTAATACATGTAATCTTTCTATTTCTATAATATTATTTAATTTTTGACTAATTATATTTAATTTATCTCCTATTGATTTATCTTCTTCAGAACTAAGATCAATATTATATATTGTTTCGTATGGTAAATTTTGCGGTATTTTTATAATCATTTCTTTATCTGGTATACATGGTTTTGTATTTTGATATGAAACTTCAAGTGTTTTAAAATATTTTAAAGAATTACTAGATGATTCTGTCATATTTTTAAACTTAATGATCTAATTATTTCTTTAATATCTTCTAATTTTTCATTTTGATTTTCAGTAGATGTTGTAGATTGACATTTAGAGATGGAGAATCTACCTGTTATAGTTGAAATTGGAGGTTCTACAATTGGATTTCTTTTTATCAACGGAGTAGTTATTATTGGTTGAATATTAGTTTCATTAAATATTCTATTATTAGTTATATTTGGTGATTCAAGTGATAATAAAAGGGTAAATAATTTATCTATATAAATTCTATCTTCTGTTTTAAATGTAATACTATGATGAGAATTTGTTAATGCATAATTTATTTGATACTAGGCGAATGCCCGCGCGTTGCGCACAAGCATCTATATAGCTGAAATTTTTACAAATATATGTTTTTTAAATATAACAATAATGTTGTTGTTAAATTTGATATAATAGTTCGTATACTAAGTTGATATAATATATTGATTATTTTGAATTATATGATAATATATACATCTATTAAAACTGCATAATCTCAATCTTTTGAATGACTTCTAGCCGCAAGTTACTCATGAATAAAATTAAATATAATATATGGTTTAATGTTATTTATATTTGTTGTTATTGTTAATTAACTTTTTAAAATTTATTTGCTTAACGTTTTAATTTCTATCATTGTAATTATTTAAAACATCAAACAATAATATTTATTTTAAAGGTAACAATATAAACATTTATATAGAGTTATTTTTAAATATTGTTATTGTAAGTTATTTTAAGCTACTTATTTAAAAAAATTTAATGATTATAAAAAATATCTTTAGGAAATATTTTAGTTAAATTAATATTACAATTTAGTTTTTGCATTTAGCACTATAATTTATCACTTTTAACTATTCGCAAAATAATCTTTGGGTTTTTGAAGTGGAACTGAAATTTATATTGAAGTTGACATTGTAATATTTAAATTAACAATTTAAGTATTTTGTCCAAACTTCTCAAAAGTTGTAGATTTAAACTGATAATGGTTTACATATAACATATTAAATATAATAACTTAAGTATAATATGTTAAATGTTAAAGACATAACTTCATAAGTAGAAGTAAAAATATTATTTTAATATTGAAATTTAGTTTATTTATGATTACACTTTAGGTTTGATACTTATTTAACCTTATTAACCAACTTATAAGCATTATTAGAAAGACACTACAATTTATCACTTTTAACTATTTACGAAATATTCTTCAGGTTGTTTAAGTTGAACTAAAATTTATATTTAAGTTGATCATGTAAGGTTATATTTAAATTAACAATTAAAGTATTTTATACAAACGTTTCAAAAGTTGTAGCTTTAAAATGATAATGGTTTACATACAACAACATATTAGACATAATAAATTAAGTATGATATGTTAAAAGGTAAAAACATAACTTTATAAGTAGAAGAAAATATATTCTTTTAATATTGAGATTTAGTTTATATATGTTTACACTTTAGATTTTATATTTATTTAACCTTATTAACCAACTTATAATCATTATTAGAAACAAATCGAAAAGTCATGGGAGTTTCAAATGAATGTGGTGAAAGGAAAAATTCTTTCTTTATAAGTACATAACGAAATGATAATGATGTAATAGTAAATGGATGATTACCTTTTAACATAAAATTTTGTCTTAATAATTTATATGGTACAATAATACTATTACTTAGATTTTTATCTTTAAGACTTAATCCTAGTTGAATATTAATATTAAATTTTATTTTTCCTTCAATTCAATTACCTTTTCCTTTTGCAATAATACTTTCTTGATTATTAATTATACGATCATCTCTAATTTCTAATTCTATTGGTGTATCTAAATCGTTAAAAGTATTTTTTTAAATTACTTGAATAATTGATATATGAATATAAACAATTTTTATTCTACCTACTTCTTTAATATTAGATAATCTATTTATAATTTGTTGTTTATTTATTATGCGTATAATAATATTTCCTTGAGTTGATTGTATAGGTATTGGTTCTTCTCCTATAATTTTTCTATAATATATAATATTTTTTCTAGAAAATAAATAATTTAATGGGTTATTTCTAAAATTATGTTCTTCTGATAGTGTAAAATTTTATTTTTTTATAGCATCTTTATTAATATTATTTTTGTTGATTAAAGCATCAAAAGTGTATCCAAATTCATTTTCTTCGTTATTAATAATGAGTGGTGAATTTTCTATTTCTTGAGACATATTTAATAGATTAGTTATGTAATTTTATCTTCTAGATTTTTTATTTTTTCTTGTTTCCAATATATACTATTATTTATTATATGTATTACTTCAATATTGGATATGCAATTAACTACTGATATGTTAGAATCTATTTTTAATTTTAAAAGAATTTCTTTTAGCTTGTTTCCATGTTTTACGAAAAAATTTTAATTTTTGTTTAGTAGTATTTAGATTTGAAAAACTCATGATTATAATTCTATAAGAACATAAATTTATTTTTGTTTGAGAAATGATGGTGATAGTGGCGTTTAATATGTCTTTAAATTTTATGATGAGTATGACAAATGATATGCATGGATATAATAACATTTATAATGATGCATGATGAATATTTTTCTTTTGAATGAAACGGATTAATACTCATATCTATACTAAAGATGATAAGAACGAAACTTAGCTCTGATATCAAAATTAAAGATATGATTGAATTAATAAAAAATTAGGATGGAATTATACTTGAACGATGCGTCGAGATTGATTGTTTAAATTATAAGAATGATTAAATGGATAATCTTGGGTATGTTTGGATAGGGCTCTGGTATTCAGAAATAGAACAACTATTTCAACAGAGGAAGAACTTTGAGATCAACTCAAGTTTTAGACACTCAAACTTCACTTGTTTATTCATACGGGTAAATGCCCTATTTATAGGCTCAAGAGAGTCGGTTACATAATTGAGTTGCAATCGTTTGATTGCATTACGACATACATATTTAGAATATAGCCCCCTAGACTATTGAGGGTTACACACTTTATTTCATATCCTAGACACTACTTTATATCACATTTTCTACCGACAATAATAATCATACAAAGACAAAATACAAATAATTATAATGACAAATAATTACAATTCCTTCCACAATGAAAGGACGCATGTCTTCAATACGTCATTGCTTTCGTCATTCCTTTTAATTTTGGAATGACGAAAGCAATGACGTATTGAAGACATTATTGAAGACACACGTCCTTTCATTGTGGAAGAAATTATAATTATTTGTAATTTGTATTTGTATGATTATTACTGTCCGTAGAAAATGTGATATAAAGTAGTGTCTAGGATATGAAATAAAGTGTGTAACCTGGCCTTTGCCCGTATGAATAAACAAGTGAAGTTTGAGTGTCTAAAACTTGAGTTGATCTCGAAGTTCTTCCTCTATTGAAATAGTTGTTCTATTTCTGAGTAGCAGAGCCCTATCCAAACATACCCAAGATTATCCATATAATCATTCTTATAATTTAAACAATCAATCTCAATGCATCATTCATGTATAATCTTATCCTAACTTTTTATTAATTCCGTCATGTCTTTAATTTTGGTATCAGAGCTAAGTTTCGTTCTTATCATCTTTATTATAAATATGAGTATTCATCCGTTTCATTCAAAAGAAAGTTAGGATAAGATTATACCTGAATTAATCCGGTTCATGCCCTCCTTCTATCGCCAAATGACGAAAGCAACTCAAGATCTCCACCTACTGCTACCTCGTTTTTTTCACCGGAAAACCATCTTCCCACCCTCCTCTGTCTTCATACCCGCCGGAGAAGCCAAAAAAATCTGTAAGTAGGAGGCTATCAAACTTCACTTGTTATCTCAACACCACCATTGTTGTTGTATGCCACTGCCACCAGCCGCCTCCTTTGACCTCCATTCACATCGAAGTAAGTCATCTCCACCATCTCCTTTCTATTGACCTAATCACAAGACCATTCATTTTTTTTCTTTTTGTTTGTTCAGGGTGCACCTCGACGAACAGGAGGCAATATGCCTCATGTTATGAAGTAAGCCCCATTTCTCAAAGTGCAATTTATTTTATTTAAAACAGCCCCATCATTTGATTATTTTAACAAAATTAATCCTATACTCAAACTTCCATTCCAAAATAAATACTACTCACTCAAGTTTTTAAATTCTTTTCAAAATGAATCCCAAAGCTCAAAACTTAAAATAAAAGTTTCAAAATCTACCCTATCTAGGAAAAATACTTTCAAATGAATCCGAAATGTCAATTCAAAATTTAATAATATTATTTTTAAATAATATTTATTTATTTTAATAATCCTTAGACTAATTAAATTTTTAGAAATTATTAATTATATTTAGATTTAAATAAACTTTGTATTTATTTAAAAATTTTGGAAAATAAAAATTAAATTTTTAGATAAAATTTATATATATCAATTATTTAAATAAATTTTGAGTTAACAAAACTTGTGAAATGATTCAATAAGTCATTATAATTAGTCAAAATACCAAATCACTACCAAATATTAATCTATATCATAATTTTCTAGGAAATCGAATTAATCCCAGAGAGCACAACTTCACGAAAACACATCCTGATTTTCAAAACAACTCGATAACCGTTCGTTAAGGTGAGTGTTACGACAACTGTTTTGTATTTAGTTATTTTAGGGGAGAATACATGTACTAAGTAGTATAAAGTATACAAAATGTTATTACAATACCTTTTAACTGTTATGGTATGATAGTTTGAAGGACCGCATAGGGTTGTTGGATTTCAGTTAAGCTTAAATGTCAAAATAGTCTAGCCCTCCGATGTTACATGTCTGGCCCTTGTCTATGCATCATAGTTGAAAAGTGTTGTTTAACACTTATATATTATAAGTAAACAATATCGTTTTAAGCTTCGATATCCTAGTATGTTATGTTGTTAGAATTATACAACTATTCAAATAACATATGCCTTTTTGTATAGAGTTGATAAAAGAATCATACTTCATGATAAGATTTAGTGCCTTATACTTTACACACATGTCAAACTTTCTTAGCTTATATAAACTTGATGTCATGAAATTCATTTCACCTAAAACATACCCACAAGTAAGTTAAGGCTAAGAGTTATTCACAAACTTTTTAGTTAAGTGCTTTTTAGTGAGAGGCTACATTATTCATTAGCTGAGTCTAAACACTTAGCATACCTACACTACTATAACCATTAATCTTCAGAGCGAGATACATATGTATTTATCTATATAGGGTTGACATTCCCACCTGCGGTTGCTAGCTACAACATCGACTGATCAATCGAAGCGGGTGATAAGGTCTATAATCTTTACTTCAACGTCCAATGAAGCGTTGTAGTCGGGTACACTCAAGTCAAATAGCTCAGTTAGACGAGTCACTATAAACATTAACTTAGATATCTCTCTGTCTCTCTCTGTCTCTCTCTCCCTCTCTCTCCGTCTCTCTTTCTTACCACAACTTTTAAACCCGGTCCGTTTAAAAAAAAAATTTAAGCACGAAATTACTTATGTCAAAACATTGTTTGGATTTTTTCAAAGCTTATTTAAATATGGTTTACTTATAAAGAAAATACTTTTTGAAATGCTTTTAAGAGTATTATTATTGCAGCTAGTAGAAAACCTGTGACTCTCACCAACCTTGTGTCGACCCTCAAAACTACATGTATTCTCAGGAAATCAGTAATCAAGCAAAATCAGACGTTGGATAATCAAGAATCTCAGACAATTTAGTTTACTACTTTTTATTATGTCCGCATACCTGTTAAAGGCAATTCATATATTATACTATTATCTGTAAAAACCATGTATTCAAACATCAAGATGGAAAATAAATGTTGTTTTGTTTATTCTTGTACTTGTGCTATATATTTAGTTTATATGTGATCCATGAACTTAGTCACACAGCCCGTCATGTTATGGCGTCTCGGCCGGGGGTGTGACATGCACTAAGCTTTGTTCTTACCTAGTTGATGATAAATGTTTTCAGGTACTCCTTCTGATCTTGAGAAGGGCAAGGTTCGATTGTATACACATGCATTCGCATCACATTTTCCGCATAACGTAATTATACTCTAATATATTAGAACGAATAAAAATGAAAATTTTGGATTAAAAATCGGGATGTTCCATGTCTATTACCCCAATGAGGATTAACCATGAACCAAGACTATTTGTGAGTTAGTTATTAACTTAACTGTTAATTATAGTTTTATTATGTGTATGTTAGTGTAAGGAGACTCGATATCATCGGCTTGAGTGTGTGGCTTATCTTGTCTTCAGATTAAGGTGAGTCCTTTTACTATACTATGTAGGTTGTTAGATTATATTTGTGATTTTATCATGAAAAAACATGGGAAGACTATGACACTTGTATGGAAGACCATGGATGGACCATAGTTGTAACATCTCGACTTTTAGGCTAATAGTGTTAAATAAATAATATAATTATATAAATATAAATAAATGAGTGAAACTACTTAAAACAATAAATAAATAATTTTTAGAAATAAAATAAAATGTTTTAGAAGTCTAGAATAATAATTTTGCAATATTCTAGTAATTAGGGACTACATATGTCAAATTACCAAAACTATGACTTGACTAGACTTTGACCCATGTAATTACATAGGACACGTCTAATCAGGTTTTTAATGGAGAGGGACTTGGTATGTACATTAGCAAAGCTACATCCTACTTGAAAGAACATTGGGTCAAATTTGCCAAAATCCAAAAATTAGAAAGTGGGAAGTGTAAAATTTAGGAGAAGCTAGGGATATGAAGAATGACGATTCAAGCATAACAATAACCTAGGATTGGATCTCAAGCTTTTCTAGTTCATTTGGTGCAAGTTGTGAAGTAAGCTAGTGGTTCAAGGTATACCTTCTTCCTCCATTTATGTACAAATTCGAATTTCACATGTTTCTTGGGAGTCTAATTTGATTTTCATCTCCTTTGAGGACTAGGGGTTGTGTTCTAAGCAAGCTAAGATGATTATGTTGGTTTCTAATTCAAATCCACAATCCCATGGTAGATTTTATTTTAGAATTGCTAAATCTTAATAAACCTAGTTTTTTCCAATGATAATAATGATATGATAATCTAATCCTTATATGATTCCATGACCATTGAGGAAATTTTTTATTGCAAATCTTCATAGAATAGCACAATTCAAATATGGTAGAATCATTTGTTTAGATTATGAGATTTGGGGAAAAGTAAGAGTTATGAACCTTAATGGCGATTGATGGTGTTATAAGGAGTATTTATTGTTTACAATCATGGTTTTATGTTTTTATATGAATTTAAGGTCAACATTAAGAATCATCACATTGTAGAGAGGTTCTAGTGAATATTGTGACAAAAAGGAAAAAATAGGAATGCAACAGAGATATTCTGTTTTTGAGTTTAATCTTATTTTTTGGATGCTTAAGAAGCTCATTATAATTCAATTACTTTGTTGTTGTTGAATAGGTTTACAAGAAGGAATTGTTTAGTAAAGACATTGAGTCATTTACTCAATTGAGTACTTATCCATAAGTTGGAGCTTAAAGACCAATTGATGACAAAATCAATAGGAAAGCTTAATAGATTAAGTCAAATTATGTATATGGCTTAATGATTACGACTTAATTGAGTATAAGGGCAGTAAATAGTTCGTATTATATCCTTAATAACCTTGTGGTGAAGTTTGGTGGCCATTGGAGGTCTAAAAAAGAATTTATAAAGCTTTTAGTAAAATTTTACAAAAATGGGTGTATAGCAGGATTGACATGGGGGCGTGTCAAAATAGGCATAAGTGAGATGGGGTAGAGGGGTGTGTCACTATAGTGTAATGTGACCCGGGGCCGTGTCAGGAGTTCTATTAAAGGTCATTTTATTTTTGCGGAAAACCTAGGAAACGACGTCCAATTGCCCTAAAAAAACTATAGATAAGCTAATAAGACGTATATAAGCTTATAGGGAAGGTCTAAATGTTAAAAAGCTTAGAGGGGTAATTTGGTCATTTTTAGTAATGAGCAATGATTTTTATCGATAGTCGTTGAAGGAAGTTTACCATTGAAGAATAAGTGATTGTAGGAATATAGAAGCTAAGGTGAGTTACCGGGAACATAAATCCCCCTACTTACTCATTTTTATTTGATATGTTTTACATGATTTTCATTGCATGGTAGTTTATGTACCTAGTGATTGTTATCTGGCCAAATTGTTCATTCATGAAATGTGATTTTTGAAATGTTTTGATAAGCTAAATATCTAAAATCTTGGAAAATTGTTCTCATCATCCTGTGTGTGCATATTTATACTAGCATAGGTGTGACATAGAGATCCCAAGTACCGAAATGGACATTTTTTATTGTTGTTGTTGTGAGCAGATTTATAGATAATTCTTACAGACACGAGTAGAGGCTCTTACACCTCGTGTGGCCTAGGTTAGATGGCCCCTAGTGTATTGCCTATCGATGTAAGGGAATATTTTACAAATTTCCTCTGTCATGTTTTCTTCACATCCTGCCATCATCTTGTAAGTTGGACTTTGAGATTGATATGGGGTTGAGAATAGTTCCACGCATAGCATTGCATTTAGCATGAAAAATCTTCTTCATCTTTTGATATTTTTGGAATATACTATTTACGCCCTTTTCAACTAAAATGTAAAGTACAAATTTTGGGAGGATTAATTCGAGTATTGGGATTGCTATTCCTTACTAAATATGAGTTGATCCTTGAGTAACTCACTTGAAATTTTATTGTATAACTTATTTGGGATGTATGTTCTGATTGAGAGGCTTGGTGCTTAGGACATAACATGGATTTTAGAATTCCCCGACTTATGGGGGAGTTGAACCTTTGTGTCACACCCCCAAACCAGAACGGCGGAAACGTTCGGGGGCGGAGGACTTCATATTCAGTATCATAACAGTTCATAGAAAGGAAAGTACACACCACCATATATATTAAAGTTTCCAAAATGTTTACATAGTTGTATTCGTTACATGATCAAAAGATAAATACATAAACATCTTTCAAAAGAAGTAATTAACGTCAGCACGTTAATCCCCAAAAGTTGATTTCCAAACCTGCTTAGCGGTTCCTTGAGAATACAAGTTATTTCAAGGAAAAAGTGTCAACAATTAAGTTGGTGAGTTCATGAGTAGTGTTTTGAGAAAATGTACGCCATTCGAAAGTTCGTGTATGTTTTCCAGAAAACGCAGTATTTCAAAGGTAAAGAGTTATGATTTGTTGTGTTGAAAATGAATGTATTAGATCCAGAAAATCCCATATTTTCCCTAATGGTTGAGATATGAATTGTTGTGTTTTCCAAGAAAAACCCTTATTTTCTTATAAAAGTATGAAATGCATATGAATGTTCGTGTTTATAAGTTGTAAGTAATTGCACCAGGAAAATCCCTTATTTTCCTATTAGTTGTTTGGTTTGTATCCAGGAAAAACCCTTATTTTCCTAACATAACTGGCAGCCTCTAAGACCGAAAATTGCAAGCAACCGACGTGCTTAAAAGTTGTGTCATAGTTTTATATAATAAAGCTATACGAATACCGCACTTGTTAGATGAAGAATAGTTTTAATAGCTACTCGTTCATAAAAGCATAATACCATAATAATTGTATATCCAGTGAGTTTTATAACCATACTAAACATAATATGCCTGTAGCGACGTTCTTCAGGCGTCGTAGCGTTATGACAAACTGTCACCCCAAAGGACGGACTATAGCTAATAGTCAGGGCGCGGGATCATGACTTCCCGTATAGATCTATACACATTTGACACGTTCTCCGAACGGGAGACTCTGTTTATAGACAGGACTTGAAGAGGTACCTTTTAGCAAAAAGGCAGTATTTGAAGATGTACATGTCTCACGGATTCTCAACTAAGTCTGTATTAAAGTAATAGTTTTGTATGCAAAGTTTATCCTTTTCACAATGTTTGACAAAGCATAAATCATAAGTTCTTTGAATGTATAAAATGGTTTAGTAACGATGGTTACCCTTGATATGATGTATTTGTATGTAAATGTATAAATAAAACATATTTCTATTTATAAAACATATTGTATCCCAAGAGGGTAAAGTTGTGTTGTGAGGTGTTTTGCAAGATAATTACTTCCTAAGATAGTTAAAACAACAGTATGAAAAGTATAGCAAAAGATCGATGTTTCACACGATTTTAGTCGTGTGTTTACTTGTATTCCCCCCCCCCCCCCCCCTTAAAAGTGTTTAAAAAGCATTTAAAGTGTGGTTGTAGGGGTATGAACTCACTTGAAAGTTTGAAGATAGCGAGATGGAAAACCGGGCAGAGTTTCGTCTCGAGAAACGGATTTTTCTCAGGATTCTCGGGAATCTCGGGAGCGTAAACTTCCTTCGGGGCTCGAGTATGGGAACCGGGGCTTCGGGATAGTTATTGAACGGAAAACGAGGCAAAACGCAAGAAAAACGAGAGAAAATGAGCAAGTTTCCCCAGAACCCTCGCATTCCTTTTATAGGGGTGCTGAACCGCCTCGGTACGCTGGGCGTACGAGGGTACGCAGCGCGTACTGGGGCGTCATCGCTTACGTACTTCGGATGGGAGGGCGTAGAGGAGTAGGGGCGACGTGGACAAACCGAGGCCCTTGATTTGAGTACGCGGGGCGTACGAGGGTACGCAGGGCGTACCTCGGTCCTATCTGCTGACTCCTCTTCGGATATTACCAAGGGTTTATATTTAAATTTATATTTATTTTAAATAAACTTCTAAAATTCATATCTCCTTCATACGAACTCCGTTTTTGACGTTCTTTATATCCCTGCGTAGGTGAGACTAAGATCTACAACTTTCGTTTAGACTCCGTTGGCAAATTATGAAATTATTTTTATTATTTATTTATAACAAGTCGTGATTAAGGAATTTCTTTAAAAATTCATAACTTCTTTATCTGACGTCGGTTTTTGCTAGACTTTTTACCGTTGAAATACCATTGTCGAGACCTTCGATTCTCGTTTAGGTCATTCGGGCCAAAAGTCGCTCGATCTCCGATTCGAGTTTTTACGTAACTTTGTATTGCCGGTTTTTGTCGGAAAACTTAGAATGGTCATAACTTCTTCGTTATAACTCGGATTTTAGTGTTCTTTATATGCTTGGAAATCTTAAGACGATATCTATTACATAGCGTACTCCAAACAGAGCCTTTGAATACTTCATTTTTCGATGATATTCTAATTACTTTTTCAAAGAGGTTACAAGACTTGAATTTCAAGGACCTGAAATGACGGGTTGTTACACTTTGTTATGATACTTTATGAAGAACCTCACTCCTTAAAAAATTTTATTTAAATTTTGTGGACTGTTAAAGTTTTCCACATCAATTTGAAACTTTTGAATTTAAAAAAGTTACCATTTTTTTGAAAATTATTTTAGAAATGGGCCCTACAAGGGGTGTTACACATTTGCATCAGAGCAATGGTTTAAGTAAACTAGGTTCTAGAGTTAGTACTTAGACTTAAACGGAGTTGCTTATGGAAGAGGTTTAGTTATCATAATTATATGAAATATAGTATATGAGAAATTTATGTGTGGGACTGTAGATACTTACATGTTATCTTAATCGCTAAGATGTAAATGTCTCAAAAAATACGGCGAACACAAGAAGTCTCCTACGCAATATGGAACCTCAAGATGAACAAGTGAATGAGGTGGTTCAACCTAAACCAACTACCTTTGGACAACTTCAAGCATTCATGATTGGTTTGATGGAAAAGTAGGAAGAGTAAGTGCTTGGAAAACTACATGAAATGCTTGAGGGATAGGAGAATCTCCTTAGGAGTAAGGTAAGAAGACTTCATGGAGAACTAGTTGCTCCCGAGGCCGTGGGTGGAAATTATAGTGGTTCTGCAGAGAGTATCTGCATGGACCCCATATAGAAAGCATTCTTAAACAATTGGATTTATGAGACGGAGATGGTGTTCTATGCATGCCAGTGCCTGAATAGCATGAAAGTGATTTTTTCCATTACTGTCTTTAAAAGGGATGCACTTGATTGGTGTCTTGAACTAAAATACAATGTGAATATGAGTGTTATTTAAAAGACGACTTGGGAAGATTCTCGGAGAAGCAAAAAGAGTGGTATTTCTTAGAAGATGACATTCATGACTTGGAATGGGAGTTCCTTTATTTGAAAAATGAAAGAAGATTGTGAAATAATATAACATAAAGTTCAGGAATGTGCTTAGTTTTTCAAGAAGATTGGCACCAAATGATGGCACCAAAGTTGACTGCTAAAAGCAGGGTTTTCCTTGGAACTCGAAACTGATCCTTGGAAAGCCCACAATCTGGATCATTCGATGAGAAAAGCAAGAGAAATTGAGAAGAACCATGTGGAATGAGACAATGATAAATTTGGCAACCATTTTGGTAAGAGGAAGACAAACAATGATGACTGCGGTAATGGCAATTCTAGCCAAAAGAAGGTGAAATTCAAAAAGAGTACTCGAAGATTTCTGAATCTAGGAAGAAGTTTGGACTCTGTAATATGTCACAAGTGTGGAGAAAATGGTCACTATGCTAAGAATTGAAAGAAATCTCTCGTGAAGTGTTTCCATTGTCAATGGGAATAGCAAAACATTAGTGAGTGCCTAAAGAAGAAGAATGAAAAGAGTCTAGGTAATGGGAAGAGAGATGAGTTGAAAGCTAAGGGAAAATCTTATCAAATGACTTCTATCGAGGCGAATGAGGATGAAAAGTTCATTTTAGGTACTTTCCAAATATATTCTTGTCCTACATGATTGTTTTTTTAATATGGGGCAACCCACTCGTATGTGTCTCCCGACTTTCAATGTGAATTGAAAATTTCTTCCTGAGAATTGGTGAAGGGATTATTTATGGAGACTATGTTTGGGAAATACATCATAGTAAGAACATAATATCATGGGGTTACATTACAATGAGGTGGAGTCGAATTCAAGAACAATCTTATATGTATGCATCTTGGAGAATTCGATGTTATTATTGGCACGGATTAGTTGTCAAGATTTGAGGCCAAGATTCTATGTGGGAAGAAGATGGTAAGGATAAATTACCAGAAAAGAAGCATGTATTGATATATGGGATAGTAAAAAAGTATCTAATTCTTGATTACTTTAGAAAATGTGGTAAGGTGTTTAACGAAAGGATGCCAAGCATACTTGGAATATATGGTGGATTAGAGAAAGGAAAAAGTATCCAAGGAAGACATTGATCTGCTTAGGGAGGTCCCAGAGGTTTTTCCTAGATATTTAGCTAGATTACCTCCCCATCGTGAAGTAGAGGTTCGTATCGTTTTAGCACCAGAAATGCTACCCATTGCCAAAGCTCCATAACGGTTAATAACATTGGAATTGAAAGAATTAGTGACCGAAATTCAAAAAATTATTGGATAATGAATTTATGAAACCTAGATCATCACCTTGGGGATCTCTTATCCTATTTGTGTTAGATTAGGTGTCGAAGTTCATAACTATTTTTGGGATGTATTTGACCCGGTTGGCATGGTCCATTTGGGTTGCATGGCATTGCAACACTTGGATAGACTAAATGAGAGAAAGAACACTTAAGGATTATTAATATATTATAAGTTCCAATATATTAATAATATTATTTAATTAGTATTGATCAAGAATTAATTTGGAATTAATTAAGGGATCAAAAAGGAGACTAATTAAACATATGGTTTATATGAATTGGGCTAAAACCCATAAGGTGCTCCATGGAGGTTACAAACCCATGGATCAGGAATATGGAAACCCATGTCAATTAGGGTTTACATGTTGTAACCCTACTTGTGACACAACTATAAAAGGAACCCATGACTAGCAAATCGGTACTATTAAGTGAAGAACAAGAGGGCTAGCCGATTTTGAGTGATAGTGAATTTCTCTCATGGTTATTCCAAGAGTTGTGGTGTTGTGTTAGACATTTGAGGCATCACACTTGAGGTGTTAGGCTCACAAGGTTCTCAAGGAATCCGAGAAACAAAAAGGCATGGTCTTTTACTAGCTATTATGTTTCACAGTTCCCGATACCATGCTAGTTAAGTTAAGAACCTTGGAAAATCAAAATTTGCATGTATCTTAGTAAAACATAGATGCAAGTTTTCTAGGGTTGCATGTACACCTTAGGACTGCTAGAATGCTCAAAACCCTTTAGTGGTATCAAAGCCTAGGCTTGTTTTCTTGATACTTGATGCAAATTTGTTGAATAAACTTGTGACAACCAGCAAGCTTCTGGTCAAGTCAAAGTCAATTCAAGGTCAACAAGTCAACTTGGTCAACTCATCTACTGTTATATGTTAGGGATTTTTTATGTTTACTAATGTACAACTATAAATCCTAATGCAAAGTAACACTTGAAAGTCCTAAATGTTCAAAATTTAAAACCCTAATCTGATTTAGGGAAGTAACAACTCTATAAAGTACTATTAAGTACCCTTCGGGGGTGTATAACACTCAAAATGGGATGAAGCTAAGTCTATACTCCTTGCTCTATGAAGAAAAACATTAATAAAGGCTCCCGATAAAGTCTCTCTCAATCTCTCCCACTATATATCTCTCTCTCCCAAATTTCTCCAAGTATGTGAAATCTCTCCCAAATCTCTCCAAGTAAGTGAAATGTCTCCTAAATTTCTCCAAGTATGTGAAATCTCTCCCAAGCCTCACCAAGTATGTGAAATCTCTTCCAAATCTCTCCAAGTATGTGAAATCTCTCCCAAATCTCTCTATGTACCTTCCTCAGTCGAAAACAGCCCAAAACCGAAGGAGGAAACCTAAAAGGACCCTCTTGGTCCGGAACCCTCTTAGTCCTGAACCTCTTGTCCGGAACCCTCTTGGTCCTAAACCCCTCGTCCGGAACCCTCTTGGTCCTAAATCTCTTGTCTGGAATGCCTCTAAAGGATCCAAGAAGACTCGCTTCTTCGGAACCCCCTAGCTTCGGACAATCTCGCACGTCCGGAAGAAGTGTTCCGGATGGTCTTGCTTAAGGCGCTTCAGAAATTCCAGTCGGTTTCGCACCTCGGACCGGACCACTGACTCGGCCTCCTGACTTCGGAACCGAGGAAATGCTCTGGAAACTCAACATGGGCTCCGGAATTCACTTAAAGGCTTCAAGTTTTTGTCATTTTCGGACCTCCTCTTCAGTTTAGGACATTTTGACGTCAGGAATTCCTCCAAACTCGTATTTTTCATGTCCTAAACCCCTTAAACACCTATTTTATGCCAAAATTAATTATTTTAAACATATCTATCTAAAATAATACCCAAGATTTTTAAGGAGATTCTAAGGGGTATGACTTTATGATGTGATGTAAATCTCTCATTTCCCATGCAAATCCAAGTTAAACACAAAAATACCCATGTATATAAGCTTTACCCACCAGCCCTCCATGGAAGTGTCAGTTCACCTTTATCCTCCCCTTTAGATACGTGAACTCCTTTTCCTCCCCAAGTTCCACTTCTCATTTCTCACTTCCAAAAAACTCCTAAGAATATTCTCAACTCCTTCAAGCTCCAAGTTCATACCTTCAAAGAAAAGTCCAAACTTTCTTTTTTGTAAGTATTTTCTTCTCTTTGAATAATTATTCTTCACATTATTCTAAGATTTCATTATATTTACACACAAAAATTATTCTTAGAATCCTCTAAAGATTTAAGAATCTTCCAAGTTTTGGAGCTTGGAAACTTCCTCATCACTCTTCAAACCACCCAGCAAGCTAACCAAGGTGAGCTTCATTCCCCACCTTTTTCAATGTTTTTTGGGGGGAGTACAAGTCAAATGTTGTCTAAATACTTGAATAATTGCATGTATACGTATGTTTGAATTTGTGTGAGAAATATTATTAAATTATTATTTTAGTAATATTCTCATGAACGTAAGATTTCACAACTTCATAAAGAACAGAGGATACTTTGTGTACAAAAGAGTCTCCCAACTATTGGGTGTGTCCAACTTAACCCCTTTAACTATACTTTCATGTCCAAAGATAAAAGTTATAATAAGGGACCTTTATTAGTTGACACTATTTCTAGTGATTTTCTAAAATGGGAACTTTGTGACTATTTGCAAACTATTAGGGATTATTTATAAATATTTGATAAATAATTTCACCAAGGAAATACACAAATGGAGCCTTTATGAAAGAAAATTTTGCATGTCATAAAGCTGCTGTCATAAACTCAAAGAAGTCAAAACTTGGCAATTTCCGACAAATTGAGTCACAAATAGTATTTTATAAAGAAAAAGGTTTGTGTGTCGGCTTTGATAATGTTGGGTCATTGTGATAAATATTTCAAAGTGGATTGATTTCAACAAACGAAACGAACGAAAACGAAATATCTAGTTACGACTACAACTATTATTATTTATTTAGTAAATAATGATTTTCTCGATTTCATCAAAGATCGGTTAGTATTCTAGTCAGACAAATCTTCTTCACAGTACATATATTAATACAATATTGTACGCTTTAAGTCCTGTAAGAGTTATAACTTGAGTCCCCTGGAGGGAGAGCATGAATTTGTGTATAGATCTATACAGGGTTGACACCCCGCACCTTCGTTGTTCATTACAGCTAGACCGGCCAGTCTAGGGTGACAAATGTATTGAACAAAACCAACGCCTGAAGAACGTCATAACAGGCACTCCGTCACATCAGTATGGTTATAACGACTCACTAGAATATATCAGAATCGTATTTATACAAATTTCACCTACGGTTCACACTTATCTACATTTGATCTCCTCAATGAGATCTTTTCCAAACAAGTGTTATGGTTTTTATGAAAGGTACTATTTTTATACGTCAGAAAATATAGGATTTTCTGGGAGAAATGATTTATTACGATTTTGAAAACAACGCATTAAGGCACAAATGCAACTATACTCGAATTGACACAAGACTCACAACTATTTTGATAAGAAAATATTGGATTTTCTGGATTTCTACACTATCATCGAAGTTTATACACAAATGCTTATGAACTCACCAACATATTTTATGTTGACGCTTTTCTAACGACTTGTATTCTCAGGAAATCAATAAGCAGGTTATGGATCGCTAACTCAAGAATATTTTGTTGTATTTTGGAATTTTCTTACTAATGTTTATTTTGTGTAAATTTGAGAACATGAACATGATGTAAAACAATGTAAGCTTGTTATATTGATGTATGATGTTTGGGTTGCTATGTTTCATTTATATATAATTGTTATGATACTGCACATTGACGTTACCCGCCTCCGGACGTTTCCGCTATTCTGGTCTGGGGTTGTGACAAAACTCAAAAAACTGCTATCTGCTGTGTGAACTCACCGAGTCCATGGGGGGACTTGACGAGTCCATGTGTTAATTCATCCTACTCGTCGAGTAGGCTTTTGCACTCGACGAGTAGGAGGCCCTGGATGCAGATTTTCGAGTTGTGCTGTTGGAAATGTACTAGAAGCATTAACCTAAACTGTTTTGGTCTTATAAAATCTTATCTTACATGGTGTAATGGTTATGCTAATCCATTTACAATGGATATTATCAAAATTTCAAGTTTTGTATGTTTTATTTATGATTCTTGAAATTGTTGATATGAATGTTCATGAACTTATGAGTTTAGAAGATCGTAGGAATTGTTTGCAAATAGTTTCTTAGTATAATTCTTGATCTTGATGTGTTTTAATGGAATCCATAATGTGTCCTCAAGTTATGGATTCCCAAAAGTCTTTCTTTTAAAGTCCATTAATGAACACATAGCTTACATAAAATGAAAAGTCTATCTTTTTAATAAACCATTAACTCATAAGTTATGAAGTTGAATAGTTTAGAAAGTTACAAAACATGCCCTCAAGTTTTGGAACATGTAAAGTCGCTTAAAAACTTTAAGTTCCAACCCCTAGAATTTTAAAAGTTAAAATTCAACCCTTATACTTTATAATATTATAAGTTAATAATATATATATATATATATATATATATATATATATATATATATATATATATATAAACAAGTCGTTTTACCGTTAGTAGACCTCATTCACGAAGCCGGTGTATAAGGGGGTATAAGGTTGTTGCCTATAAAATGGCAGCTTAATGGGTGTCCACTCTCACCCACCGCTTCCTTGACTGGTGGAGGGTCGTTAGCTGAACGGGTAGGACAATGACTTTAATCCTAATTAAAAGTATGATGATTGTAAAGTAACTAAATATTTTTATAAATTCCTAATCCTAGTTACTTTAGGAAAATGTGAATAAGGTGCTAACCCATGAAATTACACTTTGCACTTTGCTTAAGTCGTTAGTGGCGTGTGTGGTTAACCGGCACACTAACCTGGACTTAACAGGGTAGGCAAAGGATGGCTTAAGGTTTATCATAGATGGGTGGAGCGCGTGTGGTTAACCGGCACATCGGTTGATTTATAAACATTAAGACTACCAAGTAATTTGCATGGTTACTTCACACCTTGTTTTGTTATCCTCGGCATCCCAGTCACAAAACTTGAAGGGCACACTCGATATTGAAACATGCCATTGAAAAGTTCAATAAATTTCAAAAGAATCTAGGAGTTTCAAAACCAATTAAAACCTAATAATTTATTTCGTTTTTCATGGTGGAAATTGGTGAATCGTCATTCACCTACCTTCAAATATTTTATAGCTTGGATTACAACATCCCTCTTCAAAGTTATAAAATATTGTGTTGGGTCCTAGCCTTAATATTACATTTGGGTGTCTTATTAAGGACTATCTATATATCTAATCTAAAATTGTCTTTCTTTTTCAGATGTCTTCCAACAATGTTGCTTCTGGCTTAAACCCTACCGGCTCCTTCTCTCTCATGAAACTTTGTGGGAGAGTCATCTTCGATGGTTCCAACTTTATGGATTGGATCCAAAACATCAGGATGGTCACTCGTTACGAGGACAAGGAATATGTACTCGACAAGGAGCTTAAGGAACTTGATGAGTCGTCTGCTACTCCTAAGGAGATCGCTGAATTCCGGACTCATGAGAGAGATGCCACTAAAGTGGCATGTTTCATGTTGGCCATGATGACAGCCGAGTTCCAAAAGTCCTATGAGGACTATTACTCTTTTGAGATGCCCTGAGACTTGATGGACCGCTACCATCAAAGTGCTCGTCAAGAGAGGTATGACGCCATCTCCTCCATCATAACAACCCAGATGAAGGATGGTGAACCTATCACGGGCCACTAACAGAAAATGCAAAGGTATGTGGACCGTTTGTTGAAACTAAATGTGAACTTTCCCAAGGAGTTGGCAATTATTATTATTTTGCACTCCTTACCTTCTTGTTATGATCAATTCCGAATGACATACCACATGAACAAGGAGGAAGTTACACTAAGCAAACTTCAAGGACTCTTGAAGTCCATCGAAAGTGGTCTCAAGGGTAAATCGGTTGTTACTACTCCTTCTCCTACCGTGACCCCTGTCTTGGCAGTCGGGAAAGGAAAAGGAAAGAAGAGGAAGAGCTCTTCGAAGGGTACCAAGGGAAAGTCCCTTGATGGTTCCTCTTCAAGTGGAACCAAGAGAGGTTCTGTCACTCCTTTTGCTAACCCTAAAGAGGCCGAATGCTTCTATTGCCATGAAAAGTCGCACGGGAAGCGAAACTTCCCAAAGTACCTGCAAGATGTTAAGGATGGGAAAGTAAAACCCAAACATGCGGGTATTTACACTATATTTTCTAATAACTCACCCCATTCTAATTCTTGGGTCCATGATATAGGTTGTGGTATTCACATATGTTCTGATTTGCAGGGACTAAGAAGGAGTAAGGATGTGGATCATGGGAAGATAAACTTAATCATGGGGAATAGGAAAGCTTCACTTGTCACCAAGATTGGAGTTTATTCTTTGATGCTAAGTAGTGGGTTAACATTAGATTTGAATAAATGTTTTTACTCCTCTAAAACGGCATGAAATATTATTTCCTTTCATGGTTTGTACAAATAAGGTTTTACCTTTTCATTTGATAATGAATGTGGTGGTATTGATGCTTTCTGTAATAATGTTCTTTATTTTAAAGCATTACCTTGTGATGGTGTATATGAAACTGTGTCGGTTGTTGATAACCTAGGAAATAATGTGTTGTGTATTTATTCATCCACTAGCTTGGATAAAGCATCATTATGGCATTATCCCCTTGGACATGTGAGAAATAAACGCATAGGCCAACTCCAAAATGATGGAGTCTTGGAGTCATTTGACCTAAAGTCAGATGATAGTTGTGAATCTTTTTTACTTGGAAAATAACAAAATCACCCTTCACTGGTTATTGTGCTAGGGTGAGGGTTTGTTGGATCTCATACATACTGATGTGTGTGGAACCTTCAGAACCACCACAAGGGATGCTAACCGGTTCTATGTGACTTTTACTGATGATTATAGTAGATATGGATATGTCTACTCAATTAAGCATAAGTTAGAAACTTTTGAAAAATTCAAAGAGTTTAAACAGGAAGTGGAGAATCAGTTGGGCAGGAACATTAAGATGCTTCGTTCCGATCGAGGTGGTGAGTGTCTTAGTACAGAGTTCCTTGGCTATCTTAAGGAATGTGGAATTGTCTCACAATTGACACCTCCAAAGACACCACAACTTAATGGTGTGGATGGGAGGCGTAATCGAAGCTTGTTGGACATGGTTCATTCCATGATGAGTCGAGCTTCGCTACCAATCTCATTTTAGGGGTATGCCTTAGTGACTGCCGCCCATATTCTTAATCTAGTCCCTACCAAAAAGGTTGCCAAAACATCTCACGAGATGTGAACTGGTAAAGTTCCCAATGTGGACCACATAAAGATTTGGGGTTGCGAGGCTTTTGTGAGACGCGAGACTCGCGATAAGCTCGAACCTTGAAGTGAGAGGTGTATTTTCATTGGCAACCCACAGAAATCCTTTGGTTACCTCTTCTATAGACATAGTGATAATATGGTCTTTGTAGCAAAGGGAGGAGTCGTTTGCGAAAGAGAAGTCATAAGCCAAGGAAACAGTGGGAGGCAAACTGACCTTAAAGAAATTCAAGAGTCAAGTGGTGAAGGAACCTCAAACCCTAGCAATCAACCTGAGGAGGAAACTCCTGTTGATCCGAATGACGAGTCTGTACCTCTGAGGCATTCCACAAGAGTTAGGAATGCACCTGAGCATTACTATGGCTTCCATATTACTACAGAAGGTGATACACTTATCAGTGATAACACACTGATAAGTCTGGATGAACCTAACAGCTACACTGAAGCCATGGCAGGCTGTGAGGCTGCTAAATGGAAAGAGGCTATGGACAACGAGATACAGTCCATGTATGACAATCAAGTTTGGAATTTGGTTGACAATGTACCAGGTCGTAAGACAGTAGGGTGCAAATGGATATTCAAGAAGAAGACCAACATGGATGGTAATGTACACATTTATAAGGCACGACTGGTTGCAAAAGGCTTTTCTCAAACTCCGGGAGTTGATTATGATGAGACCTTTTCACCAGTAGCAAAGATTAAGTCTTTTAGGTTTATGTTAGCCATTGCTGCATTTCATGATTATGAAATATGGAAAATGGACGTGAAAACCGCTTTCCTTAATGGAAGGTTGGCTGAGGATGTTTACATGAGTCATCCATAGAGTTTTCTCAGCACAGAGTACCCTAATAGAGTGTGTAAGCTTGAGAAATCCATTTATGGATTTAAACAAGCACCTTGCAAATGGAATCTTTGTTTCGATGAGAAAGTCAAAGAGTTTGGTTTTTCGAGGAGCGAAGATGAATCTTGTGTATATGTCAAGGCTAGTGGAGTATAGTTAGCTTTTTGTTATTGTATGTGGATGACATACTACTCACAGGAAATGACATCCCAACTCTGTAGGAAGTGAAATCCTGGCTTGGGAAGTGTTTCGCTATGAAGGACCTTGGTGAAGCTGCCTATATTCTAGGGATAAGAATATTGAGAGATAGGAGTAAGAGACTAATTGGACTTAGTTAGAGTACCTACTTGGATAAGGTGCCGAATAGGTTCAGCATGCAGAATTCCAAGAAAGGAGAGTTACCGATCCAGAGTAACGCCAGACTGAGTAAGACTCAGAGCTCGAGTACATAGACTGAGATAGTTGAGATGAGTCGAGTATCATATGCTTCAGCTTTAGGCTCGATCATGTATGCTATGACTTGTACTCATCCTGATGTGGCCTTTATGTTGAGCATGGTTAGCAGATATCAACCCTGGAAAGGCTCACTGGACTGCGGTAAAGAACATTCTCATGTACCTGTGGAGGACTAAGGATTGGGTCCTTATCCTCGGTGGGATTGATGACTTGAGAGTAGTAGGGTATAGTGATGCTAGATTTCATACTGATAGGGATAATTTCCGCTCTCAGTCAGGCTGGGTCTTTACCTTAAACAGAGGAGCAATTACTTGGAAAAGTTCCAAGCCAGAGACAGTGGCTGATTTAACTTGCGAATCAGAGTATATAGAAGCAACTGAGGCAGCAAAGGAGGCTATATGGCTAAAGAACTTCACTGGAGACCTTGGAGTTGTACCAGCTATAAAGGAGCCTATGGAAATTTTATGTGATAGTGAAAGTGCAGTTGCCTTAGCCAAGGAACCAAGGGATCACGGAAGATCCAGACACATCGACAGAAAATACCATTTTATCATACATCGGATAAAAGAAGAACTCCTCGTGGCAAAGAGGGTATCATCGGATGAGAACCCAGCAGATCCCCTCATGAAGGGACTGGCTAGGGTTAAGCATCTTCAGCATGCAAGGTGCATAGGGCTAAAGGATGATATTAGTTTTAGAAGTTAGATAGATTTTGAAATTTGTAAAGTGTAATTGACATTTGATGATAAATAAAAGTTGTTGTTTATTTATAAGTAAAAATGTTTCTATCTTTTGTCAATCGTTTACTATCATTTCATTTTGCATGTTCTGACTTCCAGAATAATTATGCTATAGTATATCATATTATTCAAATTCTCCACAGTCGGTCATATGTTGGATTAGAAGCGATATCTGGGCCCCTCGATGATTTTATTTTGACCTATGTATCGGGCCCGGTCAGAACTAAATTGATGTGTTCGATTAAGTTCTATGTCAAACAAATCCGAAATCGGGAAACAAACTATTGGACAATAAGTAAGACATTGTTCCATGTATTTGTCCGACTGATATCTAGAACAGAGGATTATATGATCACTTATCTTAAATGGTGTATCATCATCATCACAGTTCCACGAGACCTTGAAAGACCTACGATTGATGATCGGTTCCTAAAGTTATTCTTGTAGATATTGTTATTAGACTTATCCAAGTGGGAGGCTGTTGGATTAGGTGCCTAAGTTCATAACTATTTCTGGGATGTGCTTCAACCGGTTGGCATGGTCCATTTGGGTTGCATGGCATTGCAACACTTGGATAGACTAAATGAGAGAAAGGACACTTAAGGATTATTATTATATTATAAGTTCTAATATATTAATAATATTATTTAATTAGTATTGATCAAGAATTAATTTGGAATTAATTAAATGATCAAATAGGAGACTAATTAAATATATGGGGTTGATTGTGTAAATCATCTATTCTTGTATATTGGGCTAATGATCCATGGTTTATATGAATTGGGCTAAAACCCATATGGTGCTCCATGGATAGTCCATGGAGGTTACAAACCCATGGATCACGGAATACGGAAAGCCATGTCAATTAGGGCTTACATGTTGTAACCATACTTGTGACACAACTATAAAAGGACCCTATGACTAGCAAAATCGGTACTACTAAGTGAAGAACAAGAGGGCTAGCTGATTTTGAGTGATAGTGAACTTCTCTCAAGGTTATTCCAAGAGTTGTGGTGTTGTGTGAGACATTTGAGGCATCACACTTGAGGTGCTAGGCTCACAAGATTCTCAAGGAATCCAAGGAACAAAAAGATATGTTCTTCTACTAGCTATTATGTTTCAAAGTTCCCCATGCCATGCTAGTTAAGTTAAGAACCTTGGAAAATCAAATTTGCGTGTATCTTAGTAAAACATAGATCCAAGGTTTCTAGGGTTGCATGTTCACCTTAGGAGTGTTAGAATGCTCAAAACCTTTCAATTTGTGCAAAAAAGAGACGGGTCAATGAGGATGTGTATTGACTACCATGATTTAAACAAGGTAACTATTAAGATGCGATACTCTCTACTGAGTATTGATGATCTCTTCGACCAGCTACGAGGAGTGTGTTATTTTTTAAATAAAGATTTGCGATCTAGATACCAACAATTTAAATTAAGGAATGAAGATGTGGAGAAGATTGCTTTTGAACACGTTTCAAACATTTTGAGTTTTTGGTGATTCCTTTCAGCTTAACTAATACAACGATGGCCTTTATGGATCTTATGAATCGAGTATGCAACCCTTACTTGGGTAAGTTTGTGATAGTATTTATTAATGGCATTCTTATCTACTCAAAGTCGGTGGATGAACATAGAGAACATTTGAAGTAAGTCTTAGAATACATTAAGAAAGAGCAACTTTATACAAAATTCACCAAGTGTGAATTTTAGATTCAAGAAGTGAAATTTCTCCGGTATGTAGTGAACAAGGAAGGCATTAAAGTTTATTCACAAGATATTGAAGTCGCAATGAAATGGAAAGTGCCAAAGAGTCCCCTGAAGTTAGAAGCTTTATTGGGTTTACAAGTTATTACCGGTGGTTCATCACGAAATCTTCGAGAATTGGGGACCCTCTGGCTTTTTTTTTTACCTGAAAGGATGTGATATATGAATGGACCAAAAAACAAAATGAAGCCTTCAACGAATTGAATAAGAGGTTATGTGAAGCTCCCATTTATACATTACCCAATGGTGTGGAAGACGTTGAGGTTATTAGTGATGATTGGGGGATAGGTATTGGGTGTGTTCTCATAGAAAGGGCAAAGGTTATATCGTATACTTACATGCAATTGAAAGAGCACGAAAAGAATTACCCAAATCATGATTTAGAACTTGTAATAGTCGTTCATGCCATGAAAATTCGGAGGCATTATTTATATGATACCATGTACAAACTTTTTAGTTATCACAAGAGCTTGCAATATTTGTTTTCACAAAAAGAATTGAACTTGCGCCAGCGATGGTACATTGAGTTGTTTAAAGATTATAAATGTGACATTGCTTATCATCACGGAAAGGCTAATGTTGTATCGGATGCCTAAAGTAGAAAGGTGACAAATGAAAGAAGGAGAGCAAGTGCCTTGAGAATTAAGGTGTTGTCTTCTATTGTAGGAATTATTAAGCAAGCTTAAAATCAAGAAATAAAAGTGAAAAAAATGAAGAAAAGTTGGAAAAGCCTGTTGTACTTTAAAATGAGGGAAATTTAACCATCGATATACTGGGCCATTGAACGTGTTGGAGAATGTGGGAAAGCAAGCTTATCGTCTTGAGCCACCAAAAGAGTTGTAAGGCATTCATAATGTGGTCTAGGGGTGTTCGTTTGGATGGATCGGTTCGATCCGATCCAATTAAGTAAATCCAAATTGATTTCGGTTTTCAAAATATGGATCCGAATAATCCAAACTAAATTCAAATCTGATCCGATCCGATCCAATTACAATTCAGTTGGATCAGTTTTTATAATTCGGTTTTCAAAAACGAAAACATTTTAAAATGACATGTAATTATAATATTATCCAATTTTTATAGAAGAAGCAAAAAAATATTTAGTTGTGATTTAAAATTTATAAACTACTAAGAGTGCATATTATAGTTTAATATTTAATAGAGAAGGAAATTTTAAGAGAAAATGCATATTAATGGTTTTTATTAGATGTAACTTTTTAAACTTATTTGAAAAAATAAATAATAAAATTAATAAATAGTTATAGTTATATTAAAAATAAATAAATAATATATTGTTATTCGGTTTTTTTGGATTATTCGGTTCATATTTTATAAACTAAAACCAATCCGAAATCCAAAATAGTAATTCGGTTTTGTTGAAAACCAATCCAAAAATCCAAATATCCGAACGAAATAGTCTAATCCAATTTGTCCAATTGGACAATTCGGTTTTATCCAAATAATGAACACACCTAATCTGTTCCATGTGTGATATCTAAGAAAGTGGGTTGGCTATAAGTAGAGTTATTTCCCATTGAAGAAATTCGTATTAGATGAAAATAAAAGACAGATCGAGTAACCAAAAGTGATCACGGATAGACAGACAATAAAGTTGAGGAGAAAAATGATTGATTTCATTCTTGTGAAATGGAACCATTGCTCAGGATCAAACCTTATTTGTGAGACTGAAGTGGAGATGAAAAAGCATTATCCACACCTCTTTCTAGATGTCACGATTTTGGTGATGAAATCTTCCTAAAGGGGATGTAATTGTAACATCTCGATAAAATAAAACATTTTAGAAGTTTAGAATAATAATTTCACAATATTCTAGTAATCGGGGTCTAAAATGTCAAATTACTAAAAGTATGAGTTGAGTAGCCTTTGATCCATTTAACTATCTAGGACTAGTTTAGGCATGCTTTGGATGGAGTTGGACTTGGTATGTACATTAGCAAATTTGTGTCCTACTTTATAGAACTTTGGGCCAAATTTTCCAAAACCCCAAAATTAGAAGATGGGAAGTGTAAATTTTAGAACTAAGAGCCTCACACTCTTCATTACAGTAGATGGGATCAATTAAGAGAATCTAGGGTTGTGTAGAATGGCGATTCAAGCATAAGAATACCCTAGGATTCGATCTGAAGATTTTCTAGTTCATTTGGTGCATGTTGTGAAATAGTCTAGTGGTTCAAGGTATACCTTCTTCCCCCCTTTATGTACAAATTCGAGTTTCACATGTTTCGTAGTAGTTGAATTCGATTTTCATCTCATTTGAGGACTAGGGTTTTGTGTTCTAAGGAAGCTAAGATGATTATGTTGGTTTCTAACTCAAATCCACCAACCCATGGTAGATTTGATGTTGGAATTGCTAAATCTCCACGAACCCTTGATTTTGCCAATGATAATGATGATGGAATAATCTAACCCTTATATGATTCCATGACCACTGAGGATTGTTTGATATCAAATTTTCATAGAATAGAACAATTCAAACAATGGTAGAAATATTTGTTTAGATTATGTGATTTGGGGACATGTATGAGTTCTGAACCTTAATGGTAATTGTTGGTGTTATAAGGAGTATTTATTGTTTGTAATCATGGTTCAATATTTTTTTTCATTAATTGATGGTCAACATGAAGAATCATTGTATCCTAGTGTGGTTCTAGTGATTGTTAGGACAAAAAAGGAAAAATGGAATAAAATAGAGAAATCATGTTCTTAAGTTTAATTTTATTATTTGGATGGTTGAGAAGATCACCATACTTAGTTATGTTGTTTCATTAGAATAGGTGTACAAGAAGGAAGTTCTTGGACAAGTCATTAAGCCATTTAGTTAATAGAGTACTTATCCATACATTGGAGCTTAATGACCAATTGATGCCAAGATAATTAGGAAAGCTTTATGGATTAAGTCAAATTATGTATGTGGCTTAATGAATTCATTAGGTCTTAATTGAGTATAAGGGGAGTAAATAGTCCTTACTCTGTCCATAATAACCTTGTGGTTAAGCTAAGTGGGCATTGGATTTCTAGAAAACATTTTATAAAGCTTTTAGTAAACTTTTGCAAAAATGGGTGTATAACAGGATTGACATGGGGGTGTTTCAAAATAGGCATAAGTGACACGAGGAGATGTTAGGCATGAGACGAGGCGTGTCACTGTAGTGTAACGTGACATGGGGCTGTGTCGGGTGTTATGTTAAGTACATTTTATTTTTTTGTAAAAAAGTAAATAACCTTCAATTGCCCTCAAACTTTATATATAAGCGAACAAGAAGTAAATAAGCTTATGGGGAAGGTCTAAATGATAAAAAACTTAGTGGGGGGTTTTTTGGTCATTTTTAGTAATGTACAATGATTTTTATAGGTAATCATTGAAGGAAGTTTACCATTGAAGAATAACTGATTGTAGGAAGCTAAAAGCTAAAGGTGAGTTACCAGGTACATACATACCCCTACTTACTTATTTTTATTTGATCGGTTTTACTTGATTTTCATCACATGGTACTTTATGTACCCATTTATTGTTATGTGACGTAATTGTGCATTCATGAAATGTGATTTTTGTAATGTTTTGTTGAGCCAAAGAGTGGAAATATTTGAAAAATGTTTTCATTATCTTATGTGTGCATATTCATACTAGGATGGGTGTGACTTTTAGATCATAGGCCCCCAAATGGACATTTGTAATTGTTGTTGTTGTGAGTATATTTCTAGATAATCCTCACATATTTACTACACCTCGTGTGGCCTAGGTTGGATGGCCCCTAGTGCCTTGATTGTGGATGTAAAGGAAAATTTGGCAAATTTCCTCTGTCATATGTTCTTCGCATCTGTCTATCAACTTGTGATTTGGACTTTGAGATTGACATAGGGTTGTGAATAGATGCATGCCTTGCATTTCATTTAGCATGAAAATCTTATTCATCTTTTGGCATTGTTGGAATATAATATTTCCGCCCTTTTCCAACTACAATCTGAAGTAAAAAATTTTGTGAGGATTAATTCGAGTATTGGGATTGTTATTCCTTACTCAAGATAAGTTAATCCTCGAGTAACTTACTAGACATTTCATTGTCTAGCTTATTTTAGACGTATGTTCAAATTAAGAGGATTGGTTCTTAGGGGATAACATTGTATTTAGAAGACCCCAACTTGTGAAAAACTTGAACCTTTGTTATGATATCTAATGAACAACCTCGCTCGTTATAACTTTTTATTTAACTTTTGGGGACTGTTAAACTTTAACGCATCAGTTTGAAACATTTGAACTTAAAAGTGTTTACATTTTATTTGAAAATGATTTTACAGCTAGTCCCTAGCGAGGGGTGTTACAATGACACTTGTATGAGAGACCATCGGAGGATCATGGCATCCATGCAGAAGGTTGTGGAAGGACTATAACAATGAAGACTGCAGGATGATTGCAAAAGTGAGTGACCGTAAGAATGTAGAAGGACCAGAAAATTCACATATTTTGTATGGTGGTATATGGTATATGTCAGAATTCACTAAGCTTTGTTCTTACGGTTTTATGTTTAAATGTTGTAGGTACTTCAGGTTCCAAAGGGAAGGGCCCGACTTGATCACATTTCATCCATTGGAGTTTTTCTGAACTATCGGTATTTTGATTTTACACCAATTTTGAGAATACTTTGCATAATCTTATTTGAGAATACTTTGCATAATCTTATTTTCTATTGGATAGATGAATTAATGGTTTTTATTTGTTGAAAATTGAAATTTTTACTTAGAAAATTTGGGACGTTACAAGTAGGTATCAGAGCCTTGATTTGAGGGATTCAGGCACACTACATGGTATGCTTGGACTCAAATTGAGGAATAGTAAGATATTAAAAAAAAGATTTTCAAAAAGGTTTTTATAAAGAAAGGGGTGTGATACATGTAATCCACCAAGCTCAAGTAAGAGATTCCCAAAATTGTTATACGTGAATGTTATGTTTTAGTATGCTATCATAGGGAATGCATGCTAGTATAGGGCTAAGTATTCGCTCAGGATGCATGATAGTATGCTTGATAGGAGAGATTCTTTGATATGTTTGTTATGTGATTAGGTGCCTAAGAGTTTGTGTTGGTACTGTAGATTATTTGATGAATGCACTAGAGGGTACATTGTTAAGACTAGATAGTCGTAGAATGTTTGATTCATCCTTGTTACATGTTCTTGTTTGATGAAGGCCTTATGGTAGATCCATTTATTGGAACATTTATTTTATTGCGATTATGTACGACCTGCATTCGTTGGATAATCACTGGTTTCAGTAGAGACTTTCATGACATGTTTGGACAAAGATAATCCTAGTAGAGTTGAAGAAGTACCTTAGTATGATATTGTACCCTCTTTAGCGATATAGCCATGTGTGAGTACTTATGGAGAAATAACTTAGAAAATATGGGATGACTCTTAAGGAAGGCATGCATAGGTGTAGAAGGTATTATTGGGCCCATACAACTTAAAGCAATACCACATGCAATTTTATTTAAAATAAGTGTTTGAGAAAGCTTTACACTCCCATTCCTCCATAGTCATTTTCCAAAATCGTTGAAGAGTAGAAGGATCTAGGGTTTTCTCCCCTAACTCGAGTAAGTTTCCTCTCATATTGGGTTCTTTTGAAGTTCGGATTTTTGATAGAGGTGAAGTTCATGGTTAACAAAAACCCTCACACTATTTACTTGAAAGTTCATTTTCACTTTGATGGTGTTTTTACAAGACACCCACTTAGATATACTGGAGGTGATACGTTCATGTTTACAGACCATCATTTTGTTGGAATGGATCATGAGGGGGTTGCACCTTTCTATAAAGGTTTATTAGAGAACCTTTAGAGAAAATTTACTAAGTACGCAATGAAAATTTGGAAAATTGACTTATGGTAATAATAAACGATTTCGACTATGCTGTTTTTATGGATAAAACTTATCATGCCATAGAAAAGCCTATAAACCTATATTTCGATCATATTAGAACTCCTTATTGGACGAAGAAAGTGCTGAATGGGTTCATTGATCCAAGGGGTGATAAGGAACCTTCACAAGGATCCCCTGATCCTGAACTTTCCAATATGTTTAATGTTGGTTTGGAAGATGAAATAAATAAGGAAGATTATACCCCTTTAAACAAGATCATGGATGATGAATTTCTTAACAAGTTATGTACATATGGTGGAGAAGGGAAAAACAGTGAATAGATGGATACTACTCAAGAGTTAGACAATGAAGTTGTTAAGGATCATCATATCTTTAATCGTCAGGTACATTGGAAGAAGAAAGTAGCAATTCTAGGCATGAAATTTGAGAACCCTAAACCGCATAATATCAAGCTATGTAATTATGTTGTTAAGAATGGATATCAACTATGGTTCGAATAGAATGACAATAAAAGGCTTCTAGTATTGTGTTGTAAAGGTTCTTGTATTTTCAGGCTAAAGGAAAGTTGGTTGAGTACATAACACAATTTTCATTTCAAATCACTAAAATCTAACCATCATTGTGCTAGTAACTACAAACTAGGTTCAATTATCACTTACCAATGGATTGGTAGCCACCACACCAAGGAGATTTTGCATAGACAAAAACTCACAATTAAGTAACTAAGATTGGAGGTCATCAACAAATTTGGTATTGAGGTTAGTATAAACCAATGCAGAAGGGCCAAAAAGCATGCCATGAATATTATTGAAGGTACCATTATTAAGCATTATTCTAATCATTGGTATTATGGAGAAGAAATTAGAAGATCAAACCCTGGGTCAATAGTCAACATGGATGTACTTACGATGCTAGATAGTACAAATCACTTTAGTAAATATTATGTTTGTTTGGATAGTGTAATGAATGGGTGGTTAGAAGGGTGAATGAGGGTGATTGGGATTGATGGTTGCTTCTTGAAAGGTTACATTTCTAGTAAGTTGCTATGTGTTATGGGGAAAGATGCTAGTAACCAAATTTACCCAATTGCATGGGTAGTAGTATGTGTTGAAAATAAGGAAAATTGGAAATGGTTTCTTTCATAGTTAAATGATGATCTCAATCTTGGTATGCTAAAAGGTTTCACTCTTATGTTAGACTAACATAAGGTAAGACCATCAATATTTGATGTGTTCTTTTTTAAAAGTATATTACCTAATTTATATCTAACTACTTTATATGTTGTTATATGGTCCTATGGAAGATGTCATGGAATTGCTACCCCAAGCTGAGCATATGCAATGTAAGGCACATTATGTCCAACTTTAGTAAAAGGTTTCTAGGGGCAGGGTTTGTAAATTTGTTTTGGACTACCGGTAATTCAATGACACAACAGATTTCAAGGAAATAATAAAGGACATTGTGGCTTTCATTCCAACATCAAGTAATTACTTGATGGCAAAAGTCCCTAAAATATGTTCAAGAGCATACTACCAACCTGGTAGATGTGTTAGTGTTGTGAAAAGAGGATGTGAAAGGTTCAATGCAGACATACTTAAAACCAAGAAGAAACCAATCATCACATTGCTTGAAGAATTAAGAATGTATATGATGAAAAAAATTGTTCAAATCAAAACTAAAGGGATGGTCACGTGAAGTTGCACCTGAAATAAGGCTAAATTTTAGTGAATTAAATATTAATATAAGGTTTTCGGGGGTATTTCCAAGTGGACTCAACCAATTTGAGTCTAGGTCAAGAAGTGTGGCATATGATGTAGATCTAGAGAAGAGAACATGTTCATACATGATTTGGCAGCTTAAAGGTTATGGATGTGTTCATTCTATAGGAAACTAGCTATATCCCACCTTTTACCTCCAAAAATAGAAGGATGCCTAGAAGGTCCAAAACAAAAAGAGTAATAGATGTGACAAAAAGTGGGAAAACATATAATTTCAAAGAAGAGTAAGTAAATATCATGTAGTTTGTGAAATTGGGAAGTGCATAATAAGAAGACATGTCTATCCCTTGATAGGGCAAGACTAGTGAAGTTACCAACAAAAAGGGTTAAAAGGAATAAGACAACAAAGATATTAGCACCTCACATTGTTATTCCTTAATAAGTATGTGTTTAATAACTATATATTATGTTTGCATTTTATGGTGAAAATATAAAGAGTGAGACTTCATAAGTGGCCAGTGAAATTGGCATAGGAATACAAGTGGAAGTGGAACTAGAATGGAATGTAGGCATACACAAGTTACAATGGAGAGTTGGACTTCACAAGTCAGACTTGATAAGAGTATTGGACAACTTCTACAAATTAGGAGGAGGAAAAAAGTGAAAGGGTCTTCAAGAAAAAATTGGCTAAACAAGTTATAGGAAAGAATGGAGAGGGGAACACTCTAGAAAAACCTGTTATCTTAAATTAGGCTATACATGGGATGCATGAGGAGTAATATACTAGGGCATTAAATGACATCCTTTTTTGTAGTACAAAAACATGTTGTCATGTCAAGTTTTGAAAGATTCTATTGCCATGTAGTGAATTATGTACGATTGTATTCTCCTTTTTATTGTCTAATTCGGCATTTGCATTAACAAAAAGTCTAAAGTTGTCTTCTGTGTTATTGCATTGTCCTTTGTTTTTTGTCCATACTACAAATGTTGGTGGACCACGCCACTTAAAAACATGTCACATGCATTCATCTTTTGGAAAGACAATTGAAAGCAAATGGATCAGTAAAGTATGTAGACTATGGACCAAGCAAAAATAAACAATTCATACAGTAGTGGAATAATTTGTGCATTATATAACATAATCAGTTTATAAAAGGTTATTATAATTCCCCCAATAGCACATTTTCCAGTTATATTTTGACATACAGAAGCTTCCTACAAGATTTACATTCCTATAGGTACATAACCTAAAAGTATAATGTCTAAAGTACATTGCCAAATGTACATCACCCAAAAGTAGATTGTCAAAAGTTCATCAATCCAAAAACCACCATAAAACCTTCTTACAACCTTTACACCATTCATCATCTACTTCATGGACACCCTAAATGTAACAGCCGTCTTGGCAGGTTAATCTCTTTGCTAGTTATTTCAATTATAAATTGTAGTCTAAATGTGAGTACACTAGGTGTACATTAGGTATGCACGGCGTACTCCTATGCATGCATGAGTCCAGGTGTCCCCTATGTATGTTGCGCGTACCTATGCGTACGCAGGGCGTATTCAAGCTAGAAGAAAACCCTAATTTTTAGGATTTGCATCCTATTTAAGCTCATTAAGTCCTTCAAGTTCATTACCTTATCAACCTCCTTTTCCTCTTGAGCCATATATTGAAACCCTATCCATTTTCCCTATAGTTTAAGCTTGTGTGTGTGTTTTAGGTATGTTTGGTGCTTAGAGAAGAAGAACAAGATTTATAAAGAAGCATTGGATCAGAGAAAGCCTATAAATCTAGAGGTTTATTATCATTTCTAGCTTATTGGAGGTAAAAAGCTTCTACCTTGATGACTCCATGTATTAGATTTTAGCTTAGAGCTAATTTCATCATAAAATGGTCCTTAAGGTATTCCTTGAGAGTATGAGCTACTCCAAAAGGTTATTGTAACATCCGGATTTTTAGGTACATTATTTATTCATTCATTTTTGGAGATTTTGGGAGGGACTCGGCGAGTTGATGCTTAGACTCGCCGAGTAGTGTTGCGATTTTCCATCCGGGTTAATGACAGGACTCGGCGAGTCGACTAATGGACTCGGCGAGTCCATGCTGTTTAATGAAACCCTAATCCCTGGGGTTTGAGACCTATTTAAAGGCCCTTATGGCCTTCAGTTGTGGCTACCAGTTGATAGAGAGAAACCCCAGAGTGTGTGAACGTTTTGAGAGAGAAAGGAAGCCATTTTTTATCCTTGTGTGGGTGTTTTGCAAAAAGAAGGTGACCAAGGCAAGAGGAAACTGAAGAGGGAGCTAATCTGTGGATTCCAGAGCTTAAGGACTTCATCTTGAGGTATATATTCGATTCCCTTTCTGTTTTGATGTAAGTTCTGAGAGTTAGGGTTTCTAGCCCCTTTTTGAGTGAGATTTGTGAAGCAATTGGTCCCTTCTTGTGTTGAGGCTTCGAATCTGGATCCAAAGAGGTCCAGAGACCTTAACTTATTCATCTTTATGGGTGTCATGGAGAATTATGAGTTTAGGGTGGCATATTGAGGCCATTTGTTGAAATAAGAGCCATTGGGTCGTTGCATGGGCATCAAGATCCAAACTTTACGTGTTTATATTGCTTAAGGAGGCTAGATCAATGAGTTAGAGTGATGTGTGTAAACCCACTAGTTTTAAACCTACTTTTAATTATCAAATAACACACAAAAGGCAGTGAACCTATCAATCGTGGTATAGTTCAAGCAAGTAGGGTATCGAACACAGGGAACGAAAAATTAAATACTAAAAACTAATTTATCTAATTTAACTAATAAGTAGGGGTTTTCTCTAGTTTTACAAGACTAGAAACTTACTAATGATTACTTGTTAAGCTAGATAACAAAGACTTTGACTAGATTCAATAACGGAGAAGTACTTCTATTTAGTTCAAGTTAATTGATCCTATGGTTGATTTCAAGGTAAAAGTGCAATGGATTAATTCTTTTGCTAGTTACCGATTCAATTGATTAGTTCCGTATTCACTTCATTAATCCTTAGCAAATAAATCAATTTAAACAATGGCCAGTTGTCTATTTCAATTAAATTTACTAGATATAATATTCGGGTTAAATTAGACTTGCAATAGCTAATTAATTTATCTTTTAATTAACTTCTTGTTTAATGGTCATCTCACAAGCTTGCACATAAATTTACTTGATTTTCTTATTAATCCTAGTTTCATGTTCGCTACACTAGACATATGACAAAAAGTGTTCACTAAGCATATGAGATTGATAACTAATAGATGTTCATGCTAATTAATTATCTCCCTATTAACAGAAAATCAATTATCATTCACACACAAGGTTCTTTAGCAAGCTAAAATAACTAAATTAACCAACATATAATTAGTCCTACCAAGAATCAAACCATATTACCAATTTCGTATCCCCAAATAGAAGTTTAAAGAATTTAGTTCATAACTAAGGTAAATAACAACAAACAAATAAGTTCAAGTTGCTGAATCATGTTGACAAAACAAAAGAAATAAGTAGAATGGTGAAATTATGCCTTAATTACTCCCGAAATTGGATTCTAGCTTCCTTGGTCGACTTCTAGGGTTCTTCTGGCTTCTTATTCGCAGCTAAGCACTTCTGAAACTTCCCAGAACTTCCTCCTCTCGATCTGTGGAATTATCTTTAAATAAGCGGTCCGACTCGTCGAGTCAAGTGGTGACTCGTCGAGTCCCTCTCACATTCCCCGTGTTGCGATAACTATCTGGGATCCCGAGTCATTATCCTTCTGATTCCTCGACCGGACTCGTCGAGTAGCTATCTGACTCGACGAGTAGAAGCTTTTTTTAGTGTTTCTCCTTCTTCATTCCACTCTCGAGCTCCTAACCGCTTCTCTTGCTTCCTTTTGCTCCCGAGCTTCATCTTTGGACTGAAAAACATAATTTAACACTTTTAAGTACCTTTTGTCCATAATATGCGATAATTTAGCTAATATATGAATAAAAAACTATACTAAATACACACTAAATATGCACATATCAAAATACCCCACACTTATCTTTTGCTTGCCCTCAAGCAAAACTGAATTTTAACACATAAGAATTATGTATAACAATTCCAATCTAACCCAGCCATTATGCCAAGACCGCAACGCATGCATTTGTGTCTAAAATTTTTCCTAAAGAACCCCCCATATTCCAAATACTCACAATCCTCATAAACATTCACCCACTCACCCCGAACTATGCTCATTTTATGCAACCCTTCGAATCCATCCGCAGAAAACCTCTTTACCCTCAAGGTATTTTTAATTGAGCAACCCAAGCATACATATTCTAGAAAATTACAATTTTTCGATACCACTATGGAATTCTTTGAATTCTTCACTTCTTTGAACATTTCATCTTTGATATCTTTGAATTCACCAACTTGTATTAGCTTTTGGCATCTTCAACTTTTTTGGATTTCTTCGAATTTTGATCTTTTAATCTTCACTTTATTTGCTCCAAAATTCTTCAAACTTTTTTCGTAATTCTCTTTTTTTTTAACATGTAACTCACTTTTTTTTTCACTCAAATCCTACATGCTTAAGCAGGGGCGCTCAAATTCAACCTTTATTGGCTAATGATAACAATTTTCCTGGATACATTTCAGGTTTAGGCTGCTAAACATATTGCATCCCTCAGGCTGAGCAAGATTGTGTTTTTGTCTCATGATTTCACTAGAATAAGGAAGCCACAAATGCACTAGAACGTGTATAGGCTCAACTAAACATTTGGGTCTTCATGCAATTATTAACACAATCCTAACATGGAATCCTAATTTTTACCAAAATTTTCTAATTAAGTCCTAAGTAATACTTTTGGTATGCAAAAATTTTAAAATTGACTATTATGTAACCAACCCCCTACCCCACACTTATGTGATGCAATGCCCTCATTGCATATGATGCATAAAAACATAAAAAGAAACTAAAGAGGGAATTGGAACAAACTCCCCTGGGATAGCAGTCGATAGGCTGATCATACTCATTTAAGCTCCAGCTTCAATCAACTTTAGACATGGTAACATCTCATCCATGCCTTGGGTGTCAAAACTCGTGTTGGTCGCTCCAAATACGTGGAAATCAGTGTAAGATCTTCAAGAATGGAAATGAAAGAATAAGTGAACAAGTGGGACCAGTAGCAGCATCAAATCAACAGTCCGTCGGTATAAAAAAATGATCGACTCGTCGAGTCTTATGATGGACTCGTCGAGTACCAGCGCGCCTTCTCAGAATATGTAGAAATACAAGGCGACTCATCGAGTCAGCTTAGTGCACTCGTCGAGTAGGCCACTGAACGAAAAAAAACTTGGTATTTTGCAACTGTTTTAGCTTCTAAAAACTTCTTTAACCCTTCCTCACATTTGGACTCAATTGCTCATACCCCTAGGACCGGACTCGACACTTTTGACGTTAAAAAAAAACTGTTTCCTTGACTCGCTCTCACTCGCGAAAACATCCATGCTTTACATCTCTAAACCATCCTAAGCAAGCAATCATAATTCAATCCTGAAAAATAACTAAAGCAAACAACCATTAAACATAATAAAATCTCAAAGCATAAACACCAAATAAAAATAAAGCAAAACAAAAAATTAAAATTGTTTGATTAAAAACACAAAAACATCAAAATTAATCTTCATCCTCCTCATCATCATTGGCGGCTCCACTTCCCCCGGCTCCGCTTCGTCTAGCAGTAATCCTCTCATCCCAAGATGGAATGAATGGGTAATTCCCACCATCAATATGTGGAATATTGAAGTGGTCAAAAAGTCGTATGTGGGATTGGTTGCTAAAGTTCAGCCCCCTCGCCAATTGATCCTGCATCCGCCTCATCTCTACATTGTACCAATCCATTGGTACGTCTTCATTTTCGACCGGAATCACTGGCGGCTCGTCCTCCACATCCCGTTCTCTTCTTGATCTCACCCTCCTTCCCGGTGCTTCGGGACCAACAACGGGGTCATCATTTGGAATGGCATAATGGCCACCACCATAGTCTTCAATTATCCGTGCTCTTTGGAAAAGAATGGGATTAAACGGGGGCGTCGGGATCAATGTCATGAAGTTCCAGGCTCCGCGGTTCATCAACCCGAATGAATTAGCCATTCGAGTGAAAAACATTCCTCCATTGATACGGGAGGTTTTGCGATCTTTGACCGCACCCTCCGAAAGGTATGAAGCAATACACCATGGGATGTTGCAAAAGACGCCGGGTGTTATTATGCTCCATAAGTAGAAAACGTCAAGGTTGGAGACCTTGTCATCATCTTTCCTTTGGTTGATGGTGGAGGAAATAAGGCGGTGAATGAGGCGGTGAGTCGGGGATCGGATGCTCCCTTCTTGTTCAGACTTTGGGATGTAAACTTTGTTTCCTATGGTATTCCACCAACCCGTGCTTGTAACTCCATCGGGAAATGCCATATGAGTGTTTGCCAAGAAGGCCCGAAAGATGTTTGTTGACACCAAGGGTTGATCATAGATCCCTAGTCGGCAGGCAAGGTCCACCACCGAGCATTGACGATACTCGCCCCCAAGACAAAAAGTAAAGCTCGCCGGGTGAAAGACATCCACTCCCCCGGTGAAAGACACCGTGGAGAAAAACTCCAAGCAAAGCTCTAAATACACCGACTCTTGTATGCGGAAGACCCGGCTCCACCTGTCACACACCATAGTTTCGCCTTCATGTTGGAACTCCTTCAAAAGGTAAGGAGCTAGTTCTTCTTCATAGCTAACACTTTGCAGCCATTCCCAATCAATTCTGTTCGGCACATACACCTCCTTCTTCTTAATGTCGGAGAGCTTCTTCTTCCACTTCCTCATTGTTGAAGCGGATTCAATTTGCGGGAAGTTTAACCATGGAAACTCCCCTTGGCTACCACTTGAAGATTGTCCTCTTCTGAACATGATTTCTGCAAAATAAACACACAAAACCCAAAAACACAGAATATAATTAAAAACTGGATTGTATCTGTAAATCGACTGGACTCGTCGAGTCCATGCCCGACTCGACGAGTCGCGCAACCTGCACGAGTCAGTCGACGGGTCGCATAAAATTGGACTATTAAACCTGTAAATTCTTTCAAGGGTTTTTGTTCAAGGACTTCCTACTAAGTAATAAGGCCAAAATAAACGTTCAAAACAACAATATTCATGAAAAATCGAAACCCTAGAATTTCATTACTTTTCAAAAACGGTTTTTTTCATGCAATTGCAGGTATAGATGGCCTTATAATCACACTCTTTCTAAAAATCAAGAAGAAAGTTGTTACCTTTTGAGTTTAAACCTTGAGAAATTGGAAGAAGATTTGAAAACAACTTTGAATGCTTGAGAGAGCGTTTGCGAAAGGGGTACCCGGCGAGTGTGGTGTGGAAACTGAATTTTTAGGGTTAAAACCCTATTTACCAGATGTAAAAGTAATTTCGAAATTATATTTTTTTTTTCTGTAAATAAAACAGACTCGTCGAGTCAGGGTCAGACTCGGCGAGTCTAGTCGCGCAGTCAAAGATTTTCTGGAATCACTATATACTCGTCGAGTCAGGGTCAGACTCGGCGAGTCATTTAAAAATTTGCATATTTTTCAAAACTTTTCTGTTTATTATGAATCATTTCACCCCACACTTAGGCTATGCAACTCTCAAGCAGACATGCCCGATGATTTAGAAGATTAAAATTGTGAAACGAAACAAAAACTAAAAAAAAAACTAAAGAGTAAAAGAAAGCAAACTCTAACGACGGGTTGCCTCCCGCCAAGCGCTTTTTTTTTAGGAGTCATTAGCTAGACTCCTTCCCATTTACGTTTTGTCATCTTCAAGCATCGGGAATGTACGCCTCTCTTTTTGTGGTTTATACTTGGTTTTGTAGGCGTGAATCTTTTTCTTGTAAGCCGTCTTCAATTCGTCTCTTCTCCTTTTCATTGCCTCATCTTCAGCTGCTTGGGCTTTCTTTTTTCTCTTTTTCTGCTTTACCCTCTTCTTTTTCACCAACTCTTGAACATCCTTCTCTTTAAATTTAATAACTTCATATTTCAGGATGGTCCGTGCTCTAGGTTTAGTGGTGAATTGGTGATCAGCTTCCTCCTTCCTTTCCTTTATTCCTGCATCCTTTCCCGTGCTTAACCCTTCCTCGAATTTGACCATATCAAGGCATGCCACATCGGCGTGTTGGACCTCCATTCCTTTTACTTCTTCTGCCGATTGTTCTTCCAAAGAATCAAAAACAGTAACTGAACCCAGGGTATGTGAAGAACTATCAACAAAGAAATCAACTTTGGTCAAGTTTTTATCCAAATCGACTGGACTCGTCGAGTCCATTATGACGACTCGGCGAGTCAGATCGGGTTCCATCAATCCTGGAGTGTTTTCTGAGTTGGCTCCTTCCAGTAGCTTTTCTAGCTCCTCCAAGTCTTTGTTAGCATCTTCAACTCCTTCAGAGTGTAGCGTGAACTTACTTGGGTCTTCTTTTAGTAAAATTTCAAGCTCTTTTTGTAATACCTCATCATCCAATTGGATAAATGAGATTTCTTCTCTCTTTTCTTCTTCTTGCTTGACTTCTGGAATAGCTTTAAACATCACCGACTCATCCCCCACTCTTAATGTCAATGTAGACTCACATATGTCAATTAGGGCACACGCGGTGTTTAAGAATGATCTTCCCAAAATAATTGGTATTTCGGGGTCTTCTTCCATTTCCACCACCACGAAGTCTACTGGAAAAATAAACTTGTCCACTTTGATAAGGAGATTTTCACAAATGCCTTGTGGATTAATTATTGTTTTGTTTGCCAAATGGATTCTCATATTTACCGGCCTTGCTGCTGGTAAATTTAGCTTCTTAAAGAATGAGTAGGGCATCAAATTAATGCTTGCACCTGAATCAGCCAATGCTCGTGTAGAAACTTCATTACCAAATTGGCACGAAATTACTATGTTACCCGGATCACCCTTCTTCTCAGGCAGCTCACTCATCAATATCTCCGCGACTTCAGCCAAATCTTTCCTAGCAGCAAAAAGGCCTTTAAGCAAGTTAAAGTATTTAGGAGTTTGGAGCATTGTTTCCACAAATGGCATATTGACTTGTAAAGCTTTAACATGCTCCATGAAGGTTCTATAGGCTTGAACGTTTTCTGCAGGCATGGCTCTGGTTGGGTATGGCAAAGGAGGGTTGTATGGCTTTAGAAAACTGGCAGTATCTTCATTCCCGACTGGACTCGTCGAGTCCATGAGAGTGACTCGGCGAGTCTGGTCGGGTTTTTCTGGTTCTGGTTTTTCTTCCTTCTCTGCCTTCTTCTTGGAGACTCTTAGTGTTTCTGTAAATTCTTCTTCACTGCTGGAGGTTATTACGCTCACGTTCTCCATTCTTGGATTGGGCTCGGTGTTGCTCGGAAGTTGACCCGGTCTTCTTTCATTCACTTGATGTGCAAGCTGTCCCAACTATTTCTCAATGTTGAGAATGGAAGCTTGCTGATTCCTCAGCATGTTTCTGGTTTCTTGCATTGCTACATCGTGATCATTATGTCTTTTCTCGGACGCGGTTATGAACCTTGTGAGTATATCTTCTAAATTTGCCTTCTTTTCCGTCACCGGCTCTTCCTTTTGATAGAATCCCCTCTCCCTCTATTTGTATTTCTCCTCCTTAGCCTTTTTATACTCTTTGTATGGGAGCCATTCCTTCTTTGGTTTCCTCTAGTCTTCATCGTATCTATCGCCACTGGAATAGAATACTTGAGCCTTTTTATTTCCATTCTCGTCTCGATCACATTCCTTGGTAAGATGGGGCCGCCACAATTTTCGCATCCTACCCTAATAGCATGGATCGTTTGATCCATCTTCGTCATTCTTCGGTCTAGGCTATCGAGTTTAGCTATTACCGCTTCCATGCCATCGTTCACCGAGTTTACTGCTCCACGACTCACTTCATTCCTCGGATTGTGGTATTCTCTAGAATGCTTAGAGAATTCTTCAATTAATTCCTTTATTTCCGGAGGTGGCTTTCGGGTGAGCGGGCCTTGTGAATCGAGTAGTTGCCTTGTGGTGACATTAACTCCATCATAAAAGATGGAGACCTCTTGTTGGCTATTAAGATCATGGTGTGGGCAATTTCTAAGTAGGCTCTTGTACCTTTCCCAAGCTTCATAAAGAGATTCTCCGGGTTGTTGCTCGAAGTTGGCAATGGCTTTCTTTAGCTTGGCTATCTTGGAAGGTGGGCAGAAATGGTCAATGAACTCTTCTTTCATCTTGGCCCATGTGGTGACCGATCCGGGAGGAAGTGATTTTAATCAATCTTTCGCAGCGCCTTTAAACGTGACAGGGAGCATTTGAAGAAGCTGGGTCTCGCGTGGAACATTAGGCATGTTAAAGTAGTCGGCCACATCATTTACTTCGTCCAAATGCTTGTAAGCGTCTTCATGATCTCTCCCGTAAAAAGGAATCTCCTTGAGTTGAGCGAGAATATGGCCCTTTAGCTCAAACGTAGTGGTTGCGGGAATTGCGGGTTGCACAAGTCCCGGCCCGGTGTCATCACGCATCCTTTTCTTCCACTCCCCCATGGGGACTTCATCGATGTTAGCCATAGTGATAGCTAACTCTTCTTCGGAATCGGTTTCGTGCTCGGAAATATGCTCTTTTTCTTCCTCGGTCTCGTACTCGATATCTTCGTGAATTGGTTCTTCAATTGTTAATGAGGCACTGGATGCTCCTGATTTGCTGCCTTTCTTCTTGCTGAAAACGGATTTCAAGTTCTTGAGTGGTGAGTTCTTTGAAGTTGCGGTTTCTCCTACGGCTTTTCCATTGCTTCTCTTTAGTGCGGATTCCGGGTCTTCCAAAGGTGGTACTAGAGGTGTGTCCGATCCTCGGGTCATGAAACAGCTGAAAAAAAACGAAACAAAAGAAACGAAACGCGTAAAAGGAATAAAAACGAAATACTGAATAGGGACTAAAACTGCGATGGACTCGCCGAGTCTGCTCGAATGCACTCGGCGAGTTCAAGGCCAAAACAGAAAAGAAAATTTTCTAATTATTCTAAAAACGGAATTTTATTAAAACTAAATCTACTTACTGATTTGCTTTGTAAATAACTTTGTGTAAGATAAATCCCACACAAAGGATCGATTAAACTAGATTTTACTATTAATTTTAGAACCGTTCCCCGGCAACGGCGCCAAAAACTTGATGTGTGTAAACCCACTAGTTTTAAACCTACTTTTAATTATCAAATAACACACAAAAGGCAGTGAACCTATCAATTGTGGTATAGTTCAAGCAAGTAGGGTATCGAACACAGGGAACGGAAAATTAAATACTAAAAACTAATTTATCTAATTTAACTAATAAGTAGGGGTTTTCTCTAGTTTTACAAGACTAGAAACTTACTAATGATTACTTGTTAAGCTAGAAAACAAAGACTTTGACTAGATTCAATAACAGAGAAGTACTTCTATTTAGTTCAACTTAATTGATCCTATGGTTGATTTCAAGGTAAAAGTGCAATGGATTAATTCTTTTGCTAGTTACCGATTCAATTGATTAGTTCCGTATTCACTTCATTAATCCTTAGCAAATAAATCAATTTAAACAATGGCCAGTTGTCTATTTCAATTAAATTTACTAGATATAATATTCGGGTTAAATTAGACTTGCAATAGCTAATTAATTTATCTTTTAATTAACTTCTTGTTTAATGGTCATCTCACAAGCTTGCACATAAATTTACTTGATTTTCTTATTAATCCTAGTTTCATGTTCGCTACACTAGACATATGACAAAAAGTGTTCACTAAGCATATGAGATTGATAACTAATAGATGTTCATGCTAATTAATTATCTCCCTATTAACAGAAAATCAATTATCATTCACACACAAGGTTCTTTAGCAAGCTAAAATAACTAAATTAACCTACATAGAATTAATCCTACCAAGTATCAAACCATATTACCAATTTCGTATCCCCAAATAGAAGTTTAAAGAATTTAGTTCATAACTAAGGTAAATAACAGCAAATAAATAAGTTCAAGTTGCTTAATCATGTTGACAAAACAAAAGAAATAAGTAGAATGGTGAAATTATGCCTTAATTACTCCCGGAATTGGATTCTAGCTTCCTTGGTCGACTTCTAGGGTTCTTCTGGCTTCTTATTCGCAGCTAAGCACTTCTGAAACTTCCCAGAACTTCCTCCTCTCGATCTGTGGAATTATCTTTAAATAAGCGGTCCGACTCGTCGAGTCAAGTGGTGACTCGTCGAGTCCCTCTCACATTCCCCGTGTTGCGATAACTATCTGGGATCCCGAGTCATTATCCTTCTGATTCCTCGACCGGACTCGTCGAGTAGCTATCTGACTCGACGAGTAGAAGCTTTTTTTAGTGTTTCTCCTTCTTCATTCCACTCTCGAGCTCCTAACCGCTTCTCTTGCTTCCTTTTGCTCCCGAGCTTCATCTTTGGACTAAAAAACATAATTTAACACTTTTAAGTACCTTTTGTCCATAATATGCGATAATTTAGCTAATATAAGAATTAAAAACTATACTAAATACACACTAAATATGCACATATCATAGAGGAACAGATCTGACCTCAGGAGCTCATTTGAGCTCGAGCATGGTATGAACTCGCCGAGTACCAAGAGCAGACTCGGCGAGGAGGGTTAGGGTTTCCCCATAGTTCACTCAGTGAGTACTTGCCGAGTTGGGGGAATGACTCAGTGAGTCAGAAGGAATTAGAGGACTGCAGTTCAAGGCGAAACTCGCCGAGTTCATAAGGGGACTCAACGAGTTAAGTCGGGGTGGCCCCGCGATTCATGCCAGGTGTAACCCGTCGAGCAAGGGAAAGACTCGACGTGTCATGCGGGACCAAAGGGATAGTGGACACGCGTAGACTCGCCGAGTCACCTAAGTGCACTCGGCGAGTCGGGTCAAAGTCTGACCATTGACTCTATTGACTTTGAGGGTTGGTCAACAATGGAGTCTTTGTGTCAAGAGAGTGTTGAGTCTAGTCTCGAGAGTTATATTTATGAGAGTATTTTACTTTATGTGATTAGTCGGAGGCTAGACCGTTTTGCTACCGAGTCAGAGCTTTACCAAGACATCCGAGGTGAGTCTTCTCACTATACTTACCTAGAGTGGTAACAGAGTTATGTGCTAGTATACTGCTGAGTTATGTGCCAGTGTATTTGTATTCTATTTATGTGTGTTATCATGATATGTGATATGCATGATTCAAAGTTTCTAGAGATAGGACCAGTGGGTCCATAGAGTTAGGGCTAGAGAGCCCACAGAGAGTTGGGACTGGAGGGTCCCACTAAGACACACTAACCAGAGAGTCAGCAGAGTTATAGCCTTGAGGTGCTAATATATGTGTTAGAGTGGTATTTTGGGGAATTCACTAAGCTTTATGCTTATGGTGTTACATGTTATGTGTTTCAGGTACCAATGATGATCGCGGGAAGGCGTCGACATGATTCGTACACACACATGGGATTTTATGTATTTTGATCTTGGGAAATGTTTTATGGAACAAAGATATGATACAATGAGATTTTATTAATAAATGTGTTTGGAAAATGTGTTTTGAAAATGTGAAAAAATGTTTTAAATTTTTACGATGTTACAAGTTGGTATCAGAGCTTTGGTTTGAGGGATTCGGATGCATCTTCGGGCATATCTGAACTCAAACCGAGGATTTGAGAAAAGTTTTATTAACAAAACAAATTTTTTAAAAGAGTAAAAAGGTGTTTTGAGACAAACAGAGCGGAGCCATGTGTACGATCTGCCAGCGCCCGAACGGTGATTTCCCAAAAATACCCTTGTAATAAGTATTACGATATATATTATGTTATGTTATATAATGAGCTATGTTATGCATGCTAGAGTAGAATAAGTATCCTTATTAGGACTAGAGTGGCCTGATATACGATGCCTTAGTCTAGGAGTTTTGCTGCTACGGATGCTTGAGAGTGTTTAGATAGCAGCGAGGAGCTTATGAGAGATTAGCTAGCGAGTACCATATGATTTAAGAGAGTAGAGTGCTTGGAATTTGGGACTTTGGGAGGAGGACTTGGGATGAATGCTGAGGCGGTGTGGTCGATAGTATTGGGCCCGTACTACCGAAGGCACTGGGTCAGTGCGCAGCCCAAGTAAGAATCCTTAGGGTACAAGGGATCAAGTAGGATTAGGATATCGAGTGTGTGTACACCCGAGTGAGTCTCTGATATCTTGTGTCGTATTTCAGAGAGACAATCATGGTGGGGACACGCCACAGGCCAGGGACTAGTGAGGGGGGGTTTGAGCGACGAGGAGATCCGCCAGATGATTCATGATGAGGTGGCTGCAGCCATCCGCGCTGAGATTCCAGAGATGTTTGGGTCTAGCAAGACCACCTTGATAGAGACATTTGACGAGAGATATGCTGCTTTTTCTGATGCTGCTGTTGCTGCGGCTAGACCGCAGGGTGGTGATGCATTGCTGTTCCAGGAGTTCAGCAACACAAAACCACCGGAGTTTGATGGGACGCAGGACCCGATTACAGCTATGAGGTGGATCTTAGACATTGAGGGGTGTTTCTTCACTTGCTCATCTCCTGAGCATTTGAGAGTTCGGGTTGCGTTGAACCAGCTTCGCTTGGGAGTGAAGGACTGGTGGAAGTTTGTGATGGCGTATTATTCACCTGCTGAGCTTGTCGCAGTGACCTGCGAGAGGCTCCTTGCTATGTTCCGAGATGAGTACGTTCTCCAAGTGGAGAGGGAGCGTTTGGCCCAGGAGTTTCTGACCCTCAAGCAGGGTACTGAGTCTGTTACAGTGAGTACGAGGATGTTCCATGAGCGAGCGATGTTCTATCCAGAGCACGTGTCCTCCGAGTAGGCACGTATGCGCCAATATCTGAGCATTTTGAGGAGGGATATACGGGAGTTCGTGGCGAACTCGACGTACCAGACATTTGTTGAGCTTCAGGCAAATGCTCGGAAAAGGGAGATAGAGCTGGAGACCCAGGCTAGGGAGAAGGCTGAGTCTCAGGGGAGGGATCGGCGACCGGTGCAGTCTCATCCGGCAGGCAAGCAGGCCAAGCCCGCTGATTCGAGATCTGGGAGTCAGAGGGGCCGCACTTTTGGCAAGTGCGGCAAGAGCCACGATGGGGTGTGCAGAGCAGGGTCTTGCTACAAATGTGGCAAGGAGGGGCATATGGCCAAGGATTGCCCCAAGGGGTTTGCAGTATGTTTTCACTACAACCAGACCGGACAATGGAAGATAGAGTGTCCATAGCTATGGGGATCAGCATAGGGAGCATCTCAGGGATCTTCCCCTGCTGCTATCAGAGCTACTGAGAGCCGGCCAGTGAAGGCCGAGGCACCGAATGCACAAGGGAGAGCCTTTCAGTTGACCGGGGAGGAGGTCCACGCAGCGACCGATGTCGTGGTTGGTATGTATTCTTTCATGTATTTATTTTGATGTTTGAGATATTGTGTTTATATTATATTATGCGTAGGTACTTTTCTTGTGAGTTCTGTACCTGCTTTGGTGTTATTTGACTCGGGTGCGAGTCGGTCTTTTATATCTGTGGCTTTCAGTCAGCACATCAGTATTAGTCGAGAGGCGTTGAGTCGACCTTTGAGAGTTTCCATAGTTGATGAGAGGGCGGTGCATGCCACCGAGGTGATCCGAGGGTGTGTACTCGAGATTTTCGGCGTTAAGTTTCTGATTGATTTAGTTCCTACTGCGATGGGAGATTTCTTTGTTATTGTGGGCATCGACTGGTTGAGCAAATTTGGAGCGGTTATCGACTGCGACAGACAGCTGGTGACCATACGAGACCCTAGTGGGGGACTTCTTATGGTGTACAGCGAGGGTACACGTTCTGGGTCAACATTTTTTTCGGCCGCTAGAGCGAGACAGAGTCTACAGCAGGGCTGTAGTGTGTTTGTGGCATACGTGTTGAATACAAGGGTTGATTCAGGGAGGCCGAGGGCAGTTGATGAGGTTCCAATAGTGCGTGAGTTCCCAGATGTTTTCCCGGAGGAATTTCTGGGCGTGCCTCCTGAGAGGCAGGTAGAGTTTCGTATCAATTTGGTTCCGGGGCGGCACCTATCACCAAGGCGCCCTATCGCCTTGCACCTCCAGAGATGCATGGGCTATCCTCGCAGCTTCAGGAGCTGCTGGGGAAGAGATTTATTTGGACGAGCAGTTCGTCGTGGGGAGCGCCTATTCTCTTTGTCAAGATAAAGGATGGTTCACACCGGATGTGCATTGATTATCCAGAATTGAACAAATTGACGTTCAAGAACCGTTACCCATTGTCGAGGATCGACGATTTGTTCGATCAATTGCAGGGAGCATCTTGGTTCTCCAAGATTGACTTGAGGTCTGGATATCATCAGATGAGGGTGCGAGATGAGGATATCCAGAAGACAACATTCTGGACTCGTTACGGGCATTACGAGTTCGTGGTGATGCCTTTCGGGCTCACCAATGCACCAGCGGGGTTCATGGATCTAATGAACAGAGTGTGAAGGCCGATGATTGGACCTCTCGGTGATCGTTTTCATCGATGATATATTGGTGTATTCGAAATCCAGAGAGTAGCATGAGGAGCACTTGAGGGAGATCCTTGGTGTTTTGAGATCGGAGAGGCTTTATGCCAAATTCTCCAAGTGTGATTTCTGGTTACGGGAGGTCCAGTTCCTTGGGCACCTCGTTAACCAGAATGGCATATTGTTCGATCCGGCCAAGATCGAGGCAGTGATGAGTTGAGGTGCCGAGATCCCCCACTAAGATCAGGAGTTTCCTAGGGTTGGTTGGCTATTATAGGAGATTCATCAGGGATTTCTCCAAGATCGCCATGCCACTCACCAGGTTGACCCGGAAGGGTGTTGCTTTTTCATGGGGCCCAGAGCAGCATGCTTCCTTTGAGGCACTTCGCCAGAGACTATGCGAAGCCCCGGTGTTAGCCCTTCCAGAGGGGATCGAGGACTTCGTAGTGTATTGTGACGCGTCGATATCAGGGTTGGGAGCGGTGCTTATGTAGAGGGGTCATGTGATAGCATACATACTGAGGCAATTGAAGCCTCATGAGATGAGGTATCCCACCGACGATTTGGAGTTGGGGGCAGTGGTGTTCTCCCCCAAGATCTGGCGTCACTATTTGTATGGGGTTCGGGGTACCATATACACGGACCACAAGAGCCTGAAGTATTTGATGGATCTGCCCAACCTGAATATGCGTCAGAGGAGATTGTTGGATATGGTGAAGGATTATGATTGTGAGATCCTGTACCACCCGGGCAAGGCTAACGTTGTAGCCGATGCCCTGAGTCGTAGGGCGGAGGGCGCCCCGATACGGGATGTTTGTATGAGGCTGACAATGATTACCCCGGTATTTGACGCCATTCGAGGGGCCCAGGCTGAGGCCGTGAGACCAGAGAACCGTAAAAAGGAGCGGGTTATCGGGCAGGTATCGGAGTTCGTCACCGATAGTCGAGGGCTTATGACCTTTCAGGGACGGATTTGGGTGTCGTTTGTGGGCGGAACGCGCATCATTTTGATGGAGGAGGCACATAGATCGAAGTTTTTGATCCATCCCGGGGCCACTAAGATGTATTTGGACCTAAAGAAAGAGTATTGGTGGCCCTGTATGAAGAGGGATGTTGCATGGTTCGTTGAGAGGTGTTTGACCTGTCGTAGGGTTAAGGTCGAGCACCAGAGACTGCATGGTAAGTTGCAGCCTTTGGAGGTTCCCAAATGGAAGTGGGAACAAATTACCATGGATTTTATCACAAAATTGCCGATGACTGCTAGGGGTGTCGATGCAATTTGGGTGATTGTGGACAGGTTGACAAATAGTGCTCATTTCCTTGCTATCAGTGAGAGCTCTTCCGCTGAGAGGTTGGCAGAGTTGTACGTGAAGGAGGTGGTATCACGGCATGGGGTGCTGATCTCGATTGTCTCAGATCGAGATGTGCGTTTCACTTCCAGGTTCTGGAAGAAGTTCCATGAGGAGTTGGGTACGAGGCTGCATTTTAGCACCGCATACTACCCACAGATCGACGGGCAGAGTGAGCGGACGATTCAGACGCTCTAGGACATGCTTCGGGCATGTGTACTGGACTTCGGAGGGAGTTGGGACACATTTTTGCCATTGGCTGAGTTTTCCTATAACAGCAGCCATCATTCGAGCATTAGTATGCCACCCTTTGAGCTGTTGTATAGGAGGAGGTGTCAGACTCCCATTTGTTGGGGTGAGGTCGGTCAGCGTGTGATGGGTAGTACATAGATAGTACTTCAGACGACTGAGCAGATTCAGCAGGTCCGGAAGAGGTTACTGACGGCTCAAAGTCGTCAGAAGAGCTATGCAGACAGGAGTCTCTCGGAGCTCGAGTTCCTAGTTGGTGACTTCATACTCCTGAAGGTATCTCATTGGAAAGGAGTGATCCGATTCAGGAAGAGAGGCAAGTTGAGGCCTCGGTATATTGGTCCTTTCAGGGTGACCGCCAGGGTGGGCAGGGTAGCGTACCGTTTGGAGCTACCTGCGGAGTTGAGTCAGATTCACAATATCTTCCACATGTCTCAATTGAGAAAGTGCATCGCTGATGAGTCGGCGGTGGTTCCTTTAGAGGACATTCAGGTGGATGCAAGCTTGAACAATGTTGAGAGGCCGATCGTGATTCGGGATAGAAGGATCAAGACCTTGAGAAACAAGGATGTGCCATTGGTTCAGGTCCAATGGCAACATTGGAAGGGCTCCGAGATACCTGGGAGCCGGAGTTGGAGATGCACGAGCAGCATCCAGAGTTATTTGTGGAAAGAAACTTTGAGGGCAAAGTCTGATTCTAGTGGGGGAGAATTGTAACATCTGGATTTTCAGGTCCATTATTTATTCATTCATTTTTGGAGATTTTGGGAAGGACTCGACGAGTTGATGCTTAGACTCGCCGAGTAGTGTCGCGATTTTCCATCCGGGTTAATGACCGGACTCGGTTAGTCGACTAGTGGACTCGGAGAGTCCACGCTATTTAATGAAACCCTAATCCCCGAGGTTTGAGACATATTTAAAGGCCCTTAAGGCCTTCAGTTGCGGCTACCAGTTGATAGAGAGAAACCCCGGAGTGTGGGAACGTTTTGAGAGAGAAAGGAAGCCATTTTTTATCCTTGTGTGGGTGATTTTGCAAGAAGAAGGTGACCAAGGAAAGAGGAAACTGAAGAGGGTGCTAATCTGTGGATTACAGAGCTTAAGGACTTCATCTTCAGGTATATATACGATTCCCTTTCAGTTTTGATGTAAGTTTTGAGAGTTATGGTTTCTAGCCGCTTTTTGAGTGAGATTTGTGAAGCAATTGGTCCCTTCTTGTGTTGAGGCTTCGAATCTGGATCCAAAGAGGTCTAGAGACCTTAACTTATTGATCTTTATGGGTGTCATGGAGAGTTATGAGTTTAGGGTGGCATATTGAGGCATTTTCTTCAAATAAGAGCCATTGGGTCGTTGCGTGGGCATCAAGATCCAAACTTTACGTGTTTATATTGCTTAAGGAGGCCAGATCTATGAGTTAGAGGAACGGATCTGACCTCAGGAGCTCATTTGAGCTCGACCATGGTATGAACTCCCCGTGTACGAAGAACAGACTCGGCAAGTAGGTTTAGGGTTTCCCCATAGTTCACTCAGTGAGTACTTGCCGAGTTGGGGGAATGACTCAGTGAGTCAGAAGGAATTAGAGGACTGCAGTTCAAGGCGAAACTCGCCGAGTTCATAAGGGGACTCGGCGAGTTGAGTCGGGGTGGCCCCGCGATTCATGCCACGTGTAACTCGTCGAGCAAGGGAAAGACTCGACGTGTCATGCGGGACCAAAGGGATAGTAGACACGCTTAGACTCGCCGAGTCACCTAAGTGCACTCGGCAAGTCGGGTCAAAGTCTGACCCGTTGACTTTGTTGACTTTGAGGGTTGGTCAACAATGGATTCTTTGTGTCAAGAGAGGGTTGAGTCTAGTCTCGAGAGTTATATTTATGATAGTATTTTACTTCATGTGATTAGGTAGAGGCTAGACCGTATTGGTACCGAGTTAGAGATTTACCGAGACATCCGAGGTGAGTCTTCTCACTATACTTACCTAGAGTGGTAACAAAGTTATGTGCTAGTATACTGCTGAGTTATGTGCCAGTGTATTTGTATGCTATTTATGTGTGTTATTGTCATATGTGATATGCATGATTCAGAGTTTCTAGAGATAGGACGAGTGGGTCCATAGAGTTAGGGCTAGAGAGCCCATAGAGATTTGGGACTGGAGGGTCCTACTGAGACACACTGACCAGAGAGTCAACAGAGCTATAGCCTTGAGTGGCTAATATATGTGTTAGAGTGGTATTTTGGGGAATTCACTAAGCTTTATGCTTATGGTGTTATGTGTTATGTGTTTCAGGTACCAGTGATGATCGCGGGAAGGCGCTGACATGATTCGTACACACACATGGGATTTTATGTATTTTGATCTTGGGAAATGTTTTGTTGAACAAAGATATGATACAATGAGATTTTATTAATAAATGTGTTTGGAAAATGTGTTTTGAAAATGTGAAAAATTGTTTTAAATTTTTACGGTGTTACAGTTATAATGTTAGATCCTAGTGTTTACAACGTCCCTTGAGCATAAAAACGGAGTCTTGATGGTTTAAGTTCAATCATGCAAGGATTGAAGGTGGTTTCAAGATGATAATGTGGTTAAAACCAATATTTGCCCCGTTAAGACATGAAAAAGCATAAAGTTGGCAACTGTATGGATTAATACACATTAATATGCCTATATCTAAAATTGGACATTGGATCTTAACTGATTAATACTTTAGAATGAAGTTTTGGTCAGCTGTAGTGTACGCCGGTCGTACCTTGGGGTATGTTGTGCATACGCATCTGAGGTCCCGACTAGCCAAAGGTCGTGAGTACGTTGGGCGTACTGGTTGCTACGCTGAGCATACTCTTCAGAGTGGACTTTGGGCTTTATTTCATGCCATTTGTGGGACTTAGGAACTTTGGGCCCTTGTTGGGCCATGAGATTTTTTGTAAAGGGCCTTTAGGCTTGAGCACGTTTTTGACATAGATTATTTTTTGGGCTTTGTGGCTAGTAGCATTTGGACCTTGATGAGTTAGGCCCATTAACGCAAGGAATAAGTAACTATTTTCCTTAAGGTCGGGATTTAGGGTTTGGACTCACGGGTTGTATTATTGATCTAATTTCTAATTAGGGTTTCTTTACTTGTGATTTAGTAGGGATTTCTAGTTCAACAAATTGAGGTGAGTTTTCTCACTATACTGTAGGACACTAGGATATTTTACGTGCTTGCTATCTTTGTGACTCCTGCTATATCTGTTATATGTTTGTGTGTTTGTTTGCTATATGTATGTGGGGTGAAATGGACCTGGTACAGTCTTGTGTTGACACATGAGTTGAAATAGACTTAGGGCTAAAATAGACTCGTGGGTGAAATAGATCCGGTACAGCTTGGGCCAACGCATGAGTTGAAATAGACTCGGGGGTGAAATAGACCCGGTGGTGAAATAGACCCCACACAGCCTTGAACTCGCAGATATGTATGGTATGCGGTATTATGGGGAACTCATTAAGCTTCGTGCTTACGATTTTCAGTTTATGATTCATGTACTTTCGGATCGAATAGGAACAGCTCGGGAAGATCACATTACACACAACATATTATTCAGCATTTTATATGACTTCGTTGTATTTGGGTGATTATTTACATACTCTAATTTTATTATGGTTTTATAAAAATGTTTTGGATGATTGTTTTATTATTATAAAAATGAATTTTGTGGTCATAAATTTTGGTACATTACACTAAAATAAATTAAAATATAATACCATAATCAAAACATAGAACAAACCAATCATCACATGCTTTCTCACCTTTCTATTTAGAGTCACAAATTCAATCAATAATTCTTGGATACGAGCATTAACCACTTCCCTCTCAGTCTGTCTAAGATATTTGTGCTTCTCAACCTTCTTATGCAGCATAGTCACTTAAGCAGTCCTAATCAATAGATCATTGATTCTTAGTTTCATATTCCATACAATATCTTTATAGTGTTTTGGTAGAGGTGGGTTTATCCGGTGTAAGAACTTACAACTTTCGTTTGATACCTATAAAAAAACACCTGTTAGGTTTTTTTTTAGCGAAATGAGGTTCCAAACTAAATGTAATGATTGATCGATTTATGAGTGCATAAGCACAAATATGAACATTGTAACCTCATTACCCTTAACAAAATAAACAAGCGACCCCATAATAAGGGTTTACTATTCAAAAGTTATGGTTTTCCGATCTCCATGGGGGGTTTTCTATACAAAAATCATAAATTTTCGAGTAAAATCGTTTCATAACTCAACTTTATGCAAAGTGTAGCTTACTATCGATTTTACACAATGATAGAATCAGCAAGCTTGGTTATTTGGCTTCCATGCTTGTCTTTGCTTCAATACTTGTTTATTGCGACATAAAAAAGGAGGATTAACATCAAAACGATAAATTGTGATGGTGTTATGTGATTCAGAAGAGTTAGACGACATTCTCAAAGTGTTTGTAATAGGGAAAGGATGTTGTGAGGGTTAATCTTTTCAATCCTTAGCAAAGTATTTTACCAAGATGACTGGATACACAACAAGAGTCAAGCGAACATGTCAATAATAACTTTTTTTGACTAACCTGTTAACCAGTAATAACTCGACGAATTCCTTCTTTTAGAAGATAATTTTCCACTTTAATGGCATCAGAGATACAAAATTTACTTTAAGGACATTTTAAAACAAAACCAAAAACGTTACCGTACTTTCATGTCATAAACCCAAAAATCTAATCTCATGCTTGCAAGCTAATAACATTTATCATTCTGTAGGTTTGTGATTTTAAAACCACTAGACTATTGACAAAATCAAGATAAGGTATTTGTGGGTGCTAACATTTTTTTTTGGTTCCAACTTATTGTCATCTACCAATAAAAAAATAACCATTTGTATTTAAATTACATTTGATTTCTTTTATTTTATCACTTTGTTAGGTCTTGATATATATCCAACGACTCTTTATTCCTTACAAGATTAATTGAAATTCTTTTTGGAATTTTCTGTGGTTAGATCCTGTTAAATAAAATGATGAACAAAGTTATAAATTATAATTACAACTTATTTTTAAAAAAATTTAGTTTATATAATATGTATTTTTCTATCATTATATTAATAGACAAAGTCATTAGAGACACACATACACACATATTAGGTTGTAGAATATGATTTTATGAAATATGTAGACATACAAAACGCAATCGGATATCCATACCAATGTACATATTAATTTTAACTTATCATTATAAATTTCAAGTCAACACAATATCCATCTTTATAAATTAGTAAATTTTTATAAATCATTGATTAGTCATTATAATTTGGAATAATCAATATCTTTTTCTTTCTCAACATGTCTAAATTTATTAACCTACTAAGTTATAAAATAATTGAGTTGTAGTAGTTAAATATTATAATTGTCACTCTCAAATGAGAGGTCATGGGTTCAAGTCTTGTTAGGAGACATATGTGGTTTTAGGAGTAGGTTAGTTTGCCGGTTCAAATATATATATATATATATATATATATATATATATATATATATATATATATATATATATAGACACACACACACACACACATACATATAGAAGGATTCAATTGAGAAAATAATGGTTGAGAATGAGGGAATCAGCCTCAGCCACACTTTTATTTTGACGCAAAGAACTTAGACGTACCAGCAAAATGGGTAACGGATATACATGTGTTTTCCAACGAAACATTTTCATAATTTTTTATTCTCTATAACTATAATAAAAAAATTATTTTTTTAGAGTTTCATCTATCGTTATTCATAAGTGAATAAAAATGCATCAGGTTTTTATTATAGTATATGCATTATTCACTTATAAATTGTGACAACCGTCAAATTCTGGTTAAATAAAAGTCAGCGGGTCAAACCGATAAACTCAACTAGTGCTTGTATGATAGGGTTTATTCTATGTTTACTAATGTACAACTCTCTATCATAATACAAAGTGTCACTCAAAAGTTTGAAATGTTCAAAAAATTCTACACCCTAACCAGGGTGAGTGATCTAAGAACTCTATACAGTACTATTATGTACCCTTTGGGGGCTTAAGAAACTCATCAAAAGTCATAATGGGGTTCACAAACTTTTCATTATAGAGCCAACCACTAATAAAGGCTACAAGCAAAGTATCTCTCAATCTCTCCCACTCTATCTCTATCTCTCCAAAATCTCTCTCAAAATCTCTCCCAAATCTCTCTCAAACCTCTTGGTAGTAAAAATCAATTTTTCCAATGTTTATGTGAACATCCATACCATCTCGATCCTTCCTTTGGCCGAAAACAACTCAAAACAGAAGAAGGAAACGAAAAGGGGCAAGGAAGGTTTGCAGGGCACTATTCACCTGCGAACCTTCACATGCCTTCACAGGTGCCAAACACTTTCGCTTCTTAGCCGACGTTCGCAACTCTACCGAGAAATCTCGCACGAACCCTAGCCTCTCAGACCCTTTCATTTCTGATCGACAAGATCCGCATAGGACTCCTCTCGCAGCAAACCGGACATGTTCGCATGATAGCCGGGCATCCTCGCATGCGAGCTCTTCCCTCCGAACTTCATCCTTTGCAACCGGCTAGGTTCGCAGCCTTCTCATCGAGGACTCTTGCATGACCTCCCTCGCACCGAACTTCCTTCCACCTACGGACCTTCGAGGTGCGAAACACTCCCTCACTACGAACCCACATTCGCAGCAAAAGCCTCGTCGGACCAACGAACCCTCTCGCAGCAAACCTCAGCTTCGCAGGTTTGTATCTCCCTTCCCGGTTTTTGACCACTTTCGGATTTTAATCCCGTTTTTGATGATTTTAACGGGGGATTTTCACCCGATTCGTATTTTTGACATACTAGACCTCCTAGACTCAAATTTTATCCCTATTTTGAGGGAATTATTATTATAAATCATACCTTTTGTTCAAGATCACAGATAAAGGTTTGTTGACTTTTGCCATAAAGTAAGACACCAAGCCATCCCCATACCTACTTTATGTCATTATTCACATCCTACATAGTCAAATCAATATCTTCCTTCAACACTTGATTAGATTTACCCTTGACCAAATCCATTCATTAAAACTTTAATCTTCACCTATAAAATCTCACATCAACCTCCAGAGATAAATTTTTTTTTCTCTCTCTCTCTCTCACACTCTCTCTCTAGAACTCAAAAAATTCCCCAGGAAGTCTCGAGCTCTTTCCCCGACTCTTGGTAAGTTCTCTATTTTGCTCCTAAATATTCATCATTTCTTCATTCAATTCACATCTCATTCACACAAATATCGACATCATTGTTCTTAGGATCTTCAAACCCTAAAGCATCCTTCAAGTATTCTTGACTTGAAACCCCACTTCATCAACCTTCCACTTTAGAGAATCACTAAAGGTGAGTTCAAACCTAATAGTTTTCTTCAAATTTTAAGGGGGGGAATACAAGTTACAACACCAAAACATATCCTAACTCAAATAACAGCTTTCCACAGAAAAGTCATGATCCATTCACGACCAGTCAGTGAAGATGGATAATTTCACACTGGTTAGAGACCACTAAAAATCATAATAAAAATTATGAACAAACTAGACAAATTTTCTGAACTTCCAGAGTTTACAGATTCAGTTTTTGACCTCCAGTGATTTTTCTGTGATTTTTATCAAAGTAGTGACAAAAAGGTTAAAACTAGTAAAAAGAGTTTACAAGTTTAGTAACACTTTGTAACATGTTGAGCAAAGTGTAAAACGATAATAACTACATATTGATTGTGTTTCCTGTTAAGTTGACTTTCACGAAACAAAAATAATAATACATCATAAGGGTTTTCATTCATTACAAACATATATGATAAACTATAATAGGTATAGATTATGGTACATTAACACTACGAACTTACTAAGGAAGGTCTATTCCTACTTCAAAAAGGGTTTTCAATTACACTACACGCAAAATCGTTAAATCCTGTTATGAGGCACTACATCATTGTGCTCTTAGAGTACTGGTTAAAATCCTGTAGTTTTAACCAGAGTCTCTTGTAGGGAGAGCCTGATACTTGTATATAGGTCTATATTGGGATTGACAACCCATACCTAAGTTGCATGCAACAACTAGACCGACAGTTCTGGGATGACAAATGTCATAACATTCCGACGTCTGAAGAACGTCGTAACAGGTTACTATGTCAATAGTATGGTTATAATAACTCATGTGGGGAGATAACGACACATATGGTTTACCAGAATTTCTACATTAAAAAGGGTTTTAATTATTTAAAACTGCTTACACTATTATAAGTATGGAAAAATACTTGTACATTCTGGTCTTTGAGTCTTAAGACTGCAACTCATTTTAAAAGGAAAATATTGGATTTTTCTTGAGCGTACACTATATTTACAAAGAAAGGTTTTCAACTTTATATACAAAAGCTTATGCACTCACCAACTTAATTGTTGACGCTCTTTCAAAATTACATGTATTATCAGGTAATCAATAAGAACAGACAACTATTAAGCTTTTGAGGATGGAATGCTACGTCGTCAAACAAACACTTTTATCATTATGTTGTAATCGATTTTGAAACATGTAACTCATGTAACCATGTACCTTTCTCGATTATATTTATGATAGTTGTAATTACTTTGATCACTATTAAACTCGTTGTTATGATACTCTACACCAAGTCTTAAACCCCCGGACATTTCCGTCATCCTTGGTTTGGGACTGTGACATGAATAAAACGTATGCTTAATTTTTTTTACAGTTTGAGTATCGTTTATATATGAATATAACACGTTATAAAGTTTCCTTACCTAAAATATTTTTTTTACATTATCTTTCGTCACATCTTATATTTATATATATATATGAATAAAACATGTATTAGTTATCGTCATATGTTATATTAATATATTAATAAAACATTTATAAGATTTTTGTTATAGTTTATTTGTTATTCGTATATAAATAAGTAGTATGTTAAAAAAAAAAAGATGAAGTGTTTTGAAAATTTGAACTACTTATTTATATAAGAATAACAAATGAACTGTAACAAAATTATGATAAATGTGTTCTTCGTATATTAATATAACTTGTAAGGAAAGTCAATACACGTTTTATTCATATGTGAATATAACATATGACAAAAGTTGATATAAGCAGTAAAGAGTTTATTATATGTTATATTTATATATGAATGATACTTAATCTATAAAAAAAATTATTCATATCTTTTATTCATAAGTTAATAACGAATGTACAGTACTAAAAATTTGATGAATTTTTATTCACTTATGAATAACAATAGCTGAAAATATAAGAAATATAAAATTTTATTTTATCTTAAAACTATATCAATATGGATGTGAATTTGTAGAGAATAAAAAACCATGAATTTTAAAATTTTTAAAATCGTTTTTCCATAAAGATAGCTTTTTAAAAATTAAAAAAATAAAAAACTATGTATTTATATATATTAAGATAATGATTAACATAGTTTAAGGAAACATGTTTTGTTGGAAAATACATGTGTATTCTTTTCTCATTTGTGTTGATACCATGGAGGCTTTTGCGGCAAAATAAATTAGTGGTTGAAAATGATTCTCCCATTCTCAACCTTTTTCACACACACACACGCACACACACATACACACACACACACACATATATAGCTGGTAGCGGAAGATGTAGCGGTTATTTGTTATCTAAGTGTTTGATAAAAGTAACTTATAGTTTTTTGAAATATATAAAATTACATAAAAGGACAATTGATTAAAATTAAATAAATATTTAAATATATTTTTAAGAGTAATTGTGAAAATTGATTTCAAAAGCTTAATAGCGTTTTGTTAAGCGCTACATGAAGTAGCTTTTAGATTTCACTACTGGAAAATTGGTAATAGAGTACACCCCCATCTAATACGGTTGTAAAAAAAACCCGTATTATAAAGGGATAAATAAATATAATACACACAATTGCAGCATCTAATACGGTTAATTGTAGCATCTAATACGGTCAATGAGATGTACTAGAAACAAAATCAAATAACTAAAAAAATACGCCCCCATTTTGATTAAGTACGACTAATACATAAACATGATCAACTTCCTCTTTAGTTAGAAATCCAACTTTAATGCCTTTATCCTTGCTGCTACAACTTTGATCCTGTTTTCAACTATTAAAGTATTTGTCCCTGGAAAACCTCCTGTTGACTACCAAGGACCTAGAGAAGCAAAACCAATCACAGAATTTGCACTCAAACAAGTGAAGACACTCCTTAAAGACAGATTAAGCTGAAAAACTACAATTACTGAAACAAGTGTATAGGTTTGTATGATGATATAAAACCATTATTCTCAAAGGAATGGAATTGATAGGGGAATGGAATGACTGATTCCATTCTTGTCATAGAAAAGAAAAGAGAGGTACATAACAGAAGCATATAAAGATGTGCATCAAAAAAGTGTACAAGTTTGTATGATGATATAAAAGTACAATTTTACCCTTGGGGTAATATATTTTTAATTTGACCATTTTGCCCCTTTATAGGCCATGAAAGCACAAATGGGCGATCTTGGACAGAGCTTAGGAATGACCCAAGGTTTGGGCAACCAGTTCAAGCAATAATCGAATTCCCATTTTGCCTTCATCCTTCAGAAAGCTGCAGTTTTGTAGACTAACTGTGCCAAAAGGTCAATATTACCCCTCAATTTTTAATAATAATAATTGTAGCAGTTCTTGTTCAGTTTATTGATTCAGCCACTTGACTATTTTCTGTATTTTATCGTTTTTATTTTCTGTATTTTCATTCTTTTTTGTAAGAAGAATTGTGGGGTAACACAAGTGACTTTTTTTATTTTTATTTTTTATTATTTTAGGTTTGTTATCGGTTTATTTTAAAAAATTACAAAACATCAAAAACCAATAACCAGATGAGGTTCAAGTTTCAATAGATTACATGCAAAGTTTGGACCATAAAATGGTCAAATGGAATGAACAGATTACATTCAAATGATTTTTCTTTAAAATTTTTGTTTTATTTTCTGTATTAAACATAATGAAAGCTTGTTATAACCAAAGGTCATAAACAAAATAACTTTTCCAATTTAATTAGAATAAGAAATTTTAGATTATTATTGTAAAAAGGATGAATCTTTTGTAGTTTATATTTTACAGTGTACTCTATAGATTATTTTTAAATACAATTAATGAACTTTTATTCCATGTCGAGTACAAGGGAAGAAAATACCATGAGGCAATTAAATTCAATAGGATATTTTTATGAGTAAAAATACTTGAAATAAAAAATTAAATAAGTTCATTTGATTAAGCCCCGCAGCAGAATTCATTCTTTGAGACGCTTTCTCCCTTTGAGACGCTTCCGGCATATGACCAAACAAATTCATTGCCATTTTCGCTCTATTACTTAGAGTTGTTTATACGAAACCTTAGCCTTCGGTCGACGACGCCTCCGCCTCTGGCCAACGACGCCTCCGCCTTCGGTTGACGACGCCTCCACCTCCGGTCTCCAGTCGACGAGACTGACGAAGTCTCCTACTCCGGCCTACAGCCGCTTCTGCCTCCTTCTTTCACGTTGTTTACAGGTACGCTCGGACTTTGGGTGTAGTTGATTTATTCGTTGATTAATGTTGTGTTTATGACAATGTCTTCTCTGTGTACGAAATATTACTTCATATTTCTGGTTGATAACCCTAGAAAGCATCATCGACTCTGTTTTGAACTTCATCTGCTGTTGCTCCAAAAAGAAAAAATTGTCCTCTCCAACTTCCTTCCTGATTTCAACATTAGCCCCATCTAATGTTCCTATAATCAGGCATCCATTGAGTGCAGATTTCATATTAAGAATATTTCAAAACCACTCAATGATCACACATCCTCCTCTATAACTATTCGATTTCACATTATAATTTTGTTAAAGTTCACATTTATTGCTTAATTATATAGAAACCAATATTTAGAAAAGCAAGATTTTTCATCAAATGTTGACCAAGATATATGCTTGTAGCTGTGAGAGCTGCAGTATCAGCATTTCGTAGGGAAGAAGAATCACAAGTTCACCATTCATCTAAAAGAAGAAGAGAGAGATCAGATCAGGTTTGTCCATTTTTCTTTATGGAACTCCATGTTAAAGAGGTAATTTGGTAATTTAGTTTTAGACATAATAGTAGTAACATGTATTGTATGGAATCAGGACAGGGTTAATTATGATGATTCAATGTTCATGGAGACACCACGAGGCAAAGGTCTTCAATTCCCATTTTTTGTTGCTGATCGTGTTATTATAAAGTCCAATATCTCTCATTAGCTAAGGTTTCTGATACTTCATCATCACAGCAAACTTCAAGTAAGATAACACCCAATTGGCTCTAAACCCATGTGGCATCTTTAAATGTATCATGTTTCAAATGTATGTGTGTGTGTTCTAAAGATAATTGTGTAGCAAGTTTTGCATATGTGACTGATTCAATTTCACTTCAAGTGCCTTTAGCTGTGGGGTATCGATTATTATTTCATCATCTTCTCATTAGTTAGATTAAGTCATAATCTTTAACATATCTTTACCCTCATTATTTTCTATGATCATTTTTATGCTCATTTTCTTATCAACAGGTCTGAGGTTATACATTGGAAATTTACCATCACATATGGATGAGGTACTAGTGCAAACAACCAAGAGCAGGAGGATCCGTATGGTAGAAAGAAAAACCAGAAAAAGAAGTGTTGATAAACCCAAAACGAAACATCTTGAAGCAAGGTATACATATTAACAAACATTATTTGAGTTAATATATGAATCAAGAGTACATAAAGCATTGAATTTGTTTTGAAAAGAGCATAAACTTACCTTGGGCATCTTTAATTTTATATAAAATTCTGGTTTTTTTTTTGGTGTTCGAGACTCTTAGAATTAATTATACGAGTGTTTATGCTTTTGTAGGCATACAATGGACAGTAAAGAAAAGAAAAAGAGAAGTGTGACATTGATCAGAGATCATTCCAAAGAATATCTATCAAATTTAACAGTTGAGTTTGATCAATTCGATAGAGCTATTGGACCTAACCGCTTTAAGTTCACCAGTTATCATGGAGTGACTACGAGGAAGATGATTTCTATCCTTATAGATAGTTGGGATTTAGTGGATCAATGTGACAAGGATCAATTGTGGTTGAACATAAAGGTAAAACTCATTTCAACACACTTTTGATATCATTTAATAGTAGCAATCACAATTTCCTGCCATGTTATTCTCTTCTATCATACAAGTTGTATCATATCATTTACCTAATAATTGTTATCTTCATTTTTTATTTAAAAAAGCAGAATTATTGGCATATACGAGATGATAATCATAAAGCACAAGTACTTAGAGATTGCAACACGCAATGGAAGGCCTACAAGTCGGCGCTTCTTAAGTTGTGGGAAAAAGGTGTCAATCCAGTAAAAGAATACCCGTACCTTGACAAAGCAATGTGGAAAAAGTTTATTGTTCTAAAATCCACGGAAGAATTTGAGGTCTGTTTGAGTTTATAATATTATTATGTTTTACTATTTCTATTTGGACAATTCATTTGTAAAGGAATTAAGAAGAAAAGGTTTCCTTTATTAAATCGGGTATGAAATTATCACATTTTTTATTCCCTTGTGAAATGATTTTGTTTGTGTTGTGATTCAAATCATCCCCAGGTTGAACATCATCAATTCCAATTGAGAATCTACCGAGCACTGCATCAAAATAATCTCATCATACATTTTCACCAAACATCTATTCAGAGCTCACAACTTCTCCTATAGCAGCAGCCTCACTTGGGAAGGTGTATAAGGGTAGATTAAAGGAAAATGGGGATTTGGTTGCTGTTAAGGTACAAAGGCCTTATGTACTTGAAATAGTAACTGTTGATTTATTCATCATAAGGAACTTAGGATTGGCTCTTCGACGTTTTCCTCAGGTAATATTTGTCAAAATTCAGTTCCACATAACATGCATTGTTTTTCTTGATTATCTGAGGCTAGAAAACAAGTGGTTAATGTTATTTGTAAATTAGTAAACTCTTTCTATCTGTTTTTCATATCTTCTTTGCATGACATGATTTCTCCTTAATGTCTCTTCAGATATCATTCTTTCAGAAAAATATTCAAGTAACTGATTCACAAATACAAGATATAATCATATAATATCAACTTTCTTTATGTGAGTAAATGAGTAAATGACCATTTTACCCTTCTGTAAATAAAAAAGAAAAGTGAATAGAGAAAAAGATTTCTAGATCCCAAATTCAATTCATCTTCTGTGTAATCTTCAATCACATTGATCCTTTTGAAATTTTCTGTCCAGGACCAAAAGATTCAGAGACTATTCCAATCTCATACGTATATAATCGTTTTAGTGCAATCAACAATTGTCCGATTGGGAGTGTGGTTACTACGTTATGAACTGGATGCATGAGTTTGTACTTTTTCGACAACATGGATTTCCGAATGTAAGTATATTGTTAGATATTTTTTTTGCATTTTTGTTTATTGTACTAAAGGCTCACCTTTGTTAAATAACAAATTTTTTATCTTAATTTGTTTGTAGAACATTTGGAAGGACAAAAAACCATTTTCTAGTGAGGAATTGGACGAACGAATTAAAACATGGCTGAGAACTTTTGGAGATAAAGTGAAGTCTTTTTCAAGTTAACGGTTAGTTGTTCTATATACATTGTTATAATTGGTTATGTTTTTCAAAAAACCATTTTCTAGTGAGGAATTGGACGAAAGTTTTTTTTATGGAAAATGAGATATATAAAAGTAGGATGCTATATTTTGTGTTTTATTGTGGAAGTTTGCAGATTTCAAGTTAGGGAGGTTGTTGTTATGGAGGTACACAAACATCCCTTGTATTTCATGTTGTATTTGCTCATATTTTTTTATGTTGTGGAGAAGTTTTCACCCTTGCATTGCTATAGATGAAGTTGTTAATGGCATGAATGTCCAATAATTTGAGTTTTCTTCATTAAAAGTTATTTGAGATTTTGAATCCTAAGTTTTCTTGTTTTTGTAGGCATACACTGAATTAGCCACAAAGGGTAAATAGAGGTCAGAGGTGTGACATTAATAAATTTAAGAATGTTTTTATGTTTAATGAACTAGGTATACAACTTTTAGATTGTATAGACTGTAGTCTGAATTCTGAAAGAATATTAATGTTTTTATGTTTAATGAACTAAATGGTTATTGTAATTTTTTTCTGTTTCTTAAAATGAAAACATGATCAATGATGTCCCACTTCTTATGATTGGAATGGAATCATATAGTAGGTTTGTATTTTATAGAGATTGATCAATTGGTTACAATTCACATGGTAAAAGCTTTGCAGAAATTAAAGAGTTTGTTTCAGTTGGAATAGTTGGAATGGTGATCCATGTGTTCCGCAGCATCCATGGAGTGGAATTGGCTGATTAATAAGGCTGGAATGCAAAGCCAGAATGGGCTGGAAAGGCTGCTTGAAAGGCTGGAATAAGGCTGGAATGCAAAGCATCAAGTACGGTTGTTTATTGGTGTATTAGATGTGTATATATGACGTATTAGATGATACTTGAGACATCAAGTACGGTTGTTTTGGTGTATTAGAAGTTTATATATGGCGTACTAGATGATTGTATGGGATGGTATAGGATACATATAATACGGTTAAATAGCCGTACTTTATTATGCATGTAATCTAATACACCCCTCTACTAGTACGCCTGCTATGTACGTACTATATTCATAATTTCAACCGTACTCTATTAACCTTTTTCTAGTAGTGTTTGGAACGTTTAATTTAAACTAAAAACGAAACGTTTGTACTGCCAAACAAAATTTTTTGTTTAAAGTATAGCGTTTTGTCAAAAGCACAAAGCTAGAAGCTCTGAAACGTTTCCAAAAGCTATGTGCCAAACAAGGATATATAACTTACAAAAAAAAAAATAAGAAATCTCAACGCGAAGCCACTATCATACAGTTGTGAATCTTTAATGTTATATTTTTATATTCTAAGACAACTTGCCTATATACGTATATACAACCCTCACATAATGCGCGCAACGCTAACATGATATAAACAATTTAATGCAAAGTGTGCAGATTCATGGATAGACTTGCCATGCGGACATATTTTCGTTGGGTGCAAGACCCTTCTATATCATTATTGGCTAATTCTTTATAGTGCATATTCCAATGTTACAGTTAGTCAACTTCGCCCTTCTCATCAATGAAAGGGTAAGCTTTTTAAAATATTTCAAGTTAACATTGTTATTGCGATTAAAAAAAAAAAAAAACTAATTCCAGCTTCGAAAATAACTTACTAGGTTAATACATTTAGACACGTTGGAGTATTTTTCTTTTATTAATGGGGTATTTTTATTTTATTAATTTTATATAATTATATTTTATTAAACTAAAAGAAAAAGAAAAAAATTAAAAGTATGGCATGACATATACTAGTTTTGTAGGATGACAAAAAAAATGATGTTATGCATAAGTGACATGCCAATAGTATGGTAAAACATAGTAGGACACACACAGGTTTATAGAGTGTGATGAGGGTAACAGATGGAGAAGCCTTATTTTCATTGTCTTATTCTCCATTGATTTAATCAATTTTTTCAAAAGTTTGATGACCATAGATATATCTCTGCACTCAAATCTTACTCTTATATGAGCTTGCTTAATATTTACTACACTGAGCTGGATAGTACATATCATGTTTTGGCTGTAGATTAGGTACGAATGTTGTCTCTCCAATTTTCAAGATAAATGGTATTAGCACAAATAAAAATGGAAATATTATTCAGGAGCTTGTGTGTTTAACGAAAAAGGGGTGGACACTTGAAATTGTTTTTTATATTAGAATAAAAAGAAAAGATTTTAAATGAGATTTTTGGTGTTATTTTGAATCAAAGTGTTTATAATGATACATACACTAAAGCCGAAAGGAAAGAAGTTGAAGACATGTTAACATGGTGGATGGCGCCAAAAATGTAATTTTTGAAATTGTTTTGATTATTTTTGATTCCAAAAAACAAGTCACTAAGGGAGAATGTTGGGTCTATAGTAACAGTTTGGGTTTTACTAAAGTCAAGGTTCATAATACAAGTGGACACACCAACACCACTACTAAGCGAATCACAACTTAGAGATGAGACAAATATACGATCCACCAATCAGCGCCATTATCACGATTCAGGTTGGCACTCCTCTCAGCGGAATCTGTGCCAAACGCCTTAATATGAAAGGTCACATGCCTTAACCAGTAAAGGGACCTCATTCTCCCTTCTCCCAATACTCACATACTTACCTACCAGATACTAATTTGATCATCATAGCGTTCTCCCAGGACCTCCTTCCGAAATGCAGTTGAGGAATCCCCTTTTGTTTTGACCCAAGTCTCCACCTTACCACGATGTTACACTAACGGAGCACGACTAGAGATCAACTTCACATCACACGACATATGAATCAACCATATTTAAAGGGTGTAGTCACGTCTAAGAAAATTAACTTTTGTTATCTATTTTCAAATAAGCTTTCCGTCTTTGTTTTGTTTTGTTTTAGTTTGTTAAGTTTAATTTATTTTAGATGTAAGTTCCACCTTTTGTTTTGTTTTGTTTTGGTTTGTTAAGTTTAATTTATTTTAGATGCAAGTTCCACATTTAGTTTTGTTGTATTTTAATTAAACAGGTAATCATTTTTCCTATAGTATGATACGATTAGGTGCACTTGCACAATTTGTGTTATAGTCCCCAGTTCTGGTGAAATATGCTTTAAATTTAAAACTAGATTTTACACATCATGTTGTTGGACTTGTTTGTACACATAATTTAGGATAATTTTATACACTTATAAATACATATAATGAGTAAGACACACATGCGCTTCAAACACAAGCCTAGAATTACACAAAACACCCATTGTCAAAAACTAATTTGTAATAATTTTGGATTCAATAAAGCAAACAATGGCAGTGTAAAGATTCTCACCACATGAGATTTTATGTCAAAGATCTTGATTGATCAATGGCTTTCTTCATAACATCTTGCGTTGTTTTATTGTCTCTTTTACTTCGATATCTTGAGATACAGTACAAACATCACAACCCTTGAACGAATTTGGTTGAATTATTCTTACGTTATATTTTACCAAAAAAATTTGGTATTAAGTGTATTATTGGCATATTATTAGATGCTAACATAGTGTTAGCATTATTTGAGAATTAGAAAATTTGTGGAATGTGTTATTGTAAAAGAAGTAGTGTATTGTAAGAAAAGAGTGATTTATCGCTTTGGAAAAGTGATTATAAAAGAATATATACAAAATCAATTTATATGGAATATGTCGTTAAGTTGTTTACTTAACGCACCGCATAGGAATCTAGTATGGGGCATTTTCCGGATGGTTTGTATATCCGGTAAAGGTTAATATCTTGTTTAAATAACTTTTCAAGGAAGAAATTTACTCCCTAGTATTGGTTAGTGTTTTGAATTATGAAAAGTGATTGACGTGTTAAGTAGACTCACGAAGAATATCGGTTAGTGTTTTGAATTATGAAAAGTGATTGACGTGTTAGGTAGACTCACGAAGAATATCGAGGTAACATATAAATATAGCCTGGAGGCTAGTGTTATAAATGTAGAATTTGATAATGATTCTTATAGGAAAAAAAAGGATGTGAACCCTACAGGTTGAAACATACATGTTGGCTAAAATAAGTCATTCGGTTGAAACAAACATGTGAGCTCAAATAGGTCGTTAGGATGAAATAAACCCGTTAGCTAAACTAGGTCATTGGGTTGAAATAAACCCTTTATTGTTTGTATGATCATATGTAGTATTTTGGGGAACTCATTAAGCTTTGTGGTTACGGTTTACAGTTTAAATGTTTCAGTCACTTCGAGTAGCCAGGGGAAGTGCCAGGTTTAACAGTATCCGGTTAACTATTAAGTACTCAGCCACAATCACTTTTGGGTTATATCATTAATTCATTAAAATGCCTAGACACATCATAACATCAAAAAGCACTTAACAATTAAGTCCTAAACACATTTTGCATTAATGAACTCGTGACAATCACTACAAGAATAACATCCATTAGCGGCAACGTATTTAGCGATGACAACCACCTTTAGCGGGGACAAGTAACTTTTGCATTAATGCTCCAAAAGTTGTCATTGATCTCTATCTGTCGATTTGTGCCTAATCTAACCGCTGAAAATGAACATCGTTCATACTATTAGTGGCAACGTTAATGACAGAGACATGTGTCACTGCTAATGATCTAAAAAAATGTGCAATAGGTGTTCCCTCCAGAGGTGTCACCACTAAAACCCTTTCATCGCCACTATAACCCTATCACCATTGCTAGTGCTTTGCATATTATACATCCATTTTCACCACTTTCCTGTCGTTTGTGCCTTTTTGCTCTCCTTCGTGATTTCCGATCAGTGTTCTCCAAGACGATCTATTAAAACACGAGCTTATTTTTCAACCACCACAAAACCTATATCACTGACGACAACTAGGGCATCATCGGAGATAGAGGCAGCATCACCTGTGTTAATTTCCTCCCCACAATGAACTGAAAAGGTCCTTCTCGTCCTATATTTTTTATTTCTCTTCTCTCTAGTAACCATCTACTGAGTTTAAGTGTTTGAGTTTTTTATTTAAGCATTGTTGACCTCTAAGTACGTGTTTTAATCACCGCTGCTAGATTTCAACCACAACAGACCCACCATAACACTCCCACAGCAACACCACCATTCTAGTTTTGTTCCATTATAGGTTCTATTCCGTTTCATGAAGTATTTTCATTTAGTTCTTCATATAGATCTTGTATGTGGTTTTAATGTATGTATAAATATATGTAATGTGTGTATATATGTATGTATAGAAAAATTATATGCATTATGTGTATGATCTATGTATATCAAATAGTACAATGATATCATGCAAAAATGAAAAAAAAGTATGATGTTATAATTTATATGCAAAATATGTAGGATGTATGTTTAAGTGTATTTGTGTGTGTTTGTGTGTGTGTGTGTGTGTATATATATATATATATATATATATATATATATATATATATTGGAACATCACTTAATTTTTAGGGGCTTATTTGGAAAATACAATGTTATAATGAAAAAAATGAAAAAAGTACAATGTTATAATGTATATGCAATATGTGTAGTATATATGTTATGTGTATTCATATGTATATGTATGTATGTATTGATTGGAACATCACTTAACTTTTAAGTGCTTATTTGGGAAGTACAATGCTATACTGGAAAAAATGATAAAAGTAAGATGTTATAATGTATATGCAATATGTGTAGCATGTATGTTTAAGTGTATTTGTATGTGTTTGTATGTACGTATTGATTGGAACATCGCTTAAATTTTAAAGGCTTATTTGGAAAGTACAATGATATAATAGAAAAAATAAAAAAAAGTAGGATGTTATAATTTACATGCAATATGTGTAGGATGTATGTTTAAGTGTATTCGTATGTATATGTATGTATGTATTGATTGGAACATAACTTAACTTTTAAGGGCTTATTTGGAAAGTACAATGCTATAATGGAAAAAATGGAAAAAATGAAAAAAAAAAAGTAGGATGCTATAATCTATATGCAATATATGTAGGGTGTATGTATAAGTATATTTGTATGTATGTATTTAGTGGAACTTCACTTAACTTTTATTCATATTGTGTTTCTATATTGTACATCCTATAATTTTGTAGGATATATATATGGGGTTTAGTTGGGTGATACTATTTTACATGATGACAGATGTGATGGGCTTATGATATGGAGTTAATGGAGCGTGGGATCCAACAACTCCGGTAGGATTTGATCGCGGACATCACGAAGAGGATGGTAAGTATTATTATTATATATTTATTAGTTATTTTTATCCATTTAATATACATTATCTTGACTAATATTTTTAATTATATTTTTTAGATGAGCTACCAAAATAAGAAGGTGATTATCTAAAAAAATCCAACTCTCAAAGTTGATACGAGCAAACAAGGGAAAGCCTATGGATTTGGATTTCGACGGAGAGCTCACATTTTCCTCTGCCGAGAAATGTGGCAATCATGAGATTCGTCAATATATGTGGCATAACATCTCTTTTAACGTATCTGATTAGGAAAATGTTTCCCCCACTTTACGAATGCCATAGTCTTGCATTTGAAGGTAAATTATTTGTATGATAATACTTTAAGTTTGTTTGCGATTGGTATTTAATTAACTAACTATTTTGTGTTTGTAGAGAAAGCTTGATTTAGATATGGTTAACTTGTAGCACCAACATAATCAGTTGTTGCAAAGCCTTAATGCATCTCTACCAAGACTTTATAGAGGCCGAAAAAGTAAAGCGCATAGTTATTTTCAAACACCCAAATTTATAAATTGTTCGACGGCAAACAAAGGAGTCTGTGCACAACAACAAATTGTAAATGAAGGGGTTCGTGATAGTATAGCAGTGCTTGTTTCAAAGAAGTAAGTTATGATGTATTTCACTATTTATTTAAAGTATAATTAATCTAATTTTTAATATTAAATAGGTGATTACTAGACTCGAAGCATTTTGTAAGGCTAATACCAATTGCCAAGGGTATTTGGTAGCCATATAGTCGAACAACTATATGTAAGTGGTTAATTTATATTTTCATATAAGTTTATATATATATATATATATATATATATATATATATATATATATATATATATATATATATATTATAATGTTCAACATTTTTCAAAAATGCTTTACTCCAAGAGATATTTCAACAAACTTAAGCTTCTTCTGAAGCTAGCAGTCTAAGAACAGATGCCATAAAAAACTGGTTTTGTAACATCCCAAAAATTACAGTAATTTTAAACTTTTCAAAACGACCCCTTTTACTAATAAAGATGTTTACAAACATTAGTGTTCTCAAAACATTATTCGAAAATCATTGCCTTCCAAGATCAATGACATAAAATCGGGATGTGTATGGCCACACATTCGCCTTGCCACAATTCTCAGGAATACCTGAAACCATAAACCAAAAACTATAAGCACAAAGCTAAGTGAGTTCCCCCAAAGTACCAACACACAACATATAATATATACCATAAACAAAATACTATGGGACCAATCAATCATCGGGTTGGAATACCCCATTCCCCTCAACCATCGGGCTGGAATGCCAACATACTATGGGTCTAATCAACCATCAGATTAGAATACCCTAGGTCCCTTAAATATCGGGATGGAGTGGCAACATACTATGGGTGTAATCAACCATCGGGTTAGAATACCCTAGCCCCTTCAACCATCGGTTCAGAATGCCAATAAACTATGGGTCCAATTAACCATAGGGTAGGAATACCCCAAGCACGTCAACTATCGGGTTGGAATGCCAACATACTATGGGTCCACTCAACCATCGGGTTGGAATTCCAACATGCTATGGGTCCAATCACCCTCGGGATGGAATACTTTAAGCCCTTAACCATTGGGTTGGAATGCCCCGGCCTGTTGGCTTACGCACAAAGAAGTGAAGCCTCAGCCACCGACCAAACATGTGCACATATAACAGATAAGCATGCCATTAACCAGATAGCAAACAAATAGAAAGATCTTAGAGATCACTAGGCATATCATCATCCTAGCTACAAGGATACCGATCTAACAGATCACTACAGCATAACAACATCCTATCCACCAAGATACCGATCTAATAGATCACAACAACACAATAACATGCATAACATGATATCAATCCAATGGACCAAAATGGTTGCATTTGACCCGCAACTACAATGAGGAAAACTCATCTCATACTGCCAAATCGAATAGATGATCCTTGACAGCTGGCTGACAGATCCTTGGACTGTCAATATCAAGCCAACACCCCATCTACAGCTGATCCCACGAATAATCTTTGACTGCAGCTTTGCTAAAATCCACATGCTTCAAATACCACAATGACAACCCATTAACATCTAGCCCATGACTTACACTATGAGTCGAAATTAGGGCAAAAGACCCTTTTACCCTTCCTCAAGCATGGCCCAAGGCCAATGCCCAAACTAGATGACCAAAGGCCCAAAATCCAAAATAAGCTCCTAAGGCCTAAATATGGCCTAATTTTCCAAATTTGGTCCAATTCCTTTCGTGGGCATTCTCCCAAGAAAGTCCAACAAGTCACAACAGCCCAACCATAAAATCCATATGGCCCAACAGGCCCAACAGAGTCGAGCCCAAAATAGAAGTGACTTCACAAGGCGCAATAAGGCCCAAAATATCCAATGGTCAACCCTAGTCCATTTTTGGTCAATTGTCAAATGTCTGAAAAGTCAACAATTCAAGAAACCCCAACCTGGCCTAGTACGCCCCACGTACTCAGCTGGTACACCCAGCATACAACCTTTGGGGCCAGTACGCGTAGCGTACCAGATGGGTACCGCCAGCGTACTCCTCTGAACCCGAACCAACTCCAAAAGGCACTTAATCCCATAATCCCTTGCTCCAAGCTCTCAAATTTGATTCCTATAGATGACTTACCATGTAAATTTGGCAACTTTACTTGAATGCATGGCTTAAAGGGGCTCTAGAGCTCAAAAGAGCTTAATAAAAGGTCGTAACACAAGAATGGGATCAAATACGCCATAAAGCTTGCACCTTTGTGCTTAAGGGACCTCTTAAATGACCAGATCTACAAGATTAAGCTTCTAAAAAACCCAAGCTCACAAGGAGCATCCAGGAGGGACTAAAATGACTATACAAGCCCAAAAGAAGATCTATTCAATGAGTAAGAAAGATGGACACTTTATACCTTCAAAGTCACGAAATAATGATGCAAATAATGAATCTCTAAGCTCCTATCAAAATATTGAGCCATCAAACTTCTCTTTCTCATGCACAAACCACTACCAACACTCTTCCAAGCTCCAACACTCACTCCAAGGTATCAATGAATGATAAGATGGGTGGATGTTGACACAAAATGATCAAAGGATGGTTAATATGTTGCTTATATATGGTAAAACCCAAAAAATTAGGGTTTGGTGCTGAAGGGAGTACGTACGCGTACCGCTTAGTACCCCGGGCGCACTCTTGGACCACCCACAATCATTTAACTCGGTACACCCTACATACATATCTAGTACGCCCCGCATACTAGATGACCTTCCGAAAATCTAAAAGTTTACATAACCATAACTCCTTCATCCCAAGTCCGTTTCCGACGAACTTTATATCCATGGAAAGCTGGCAAAAGCCCTACACCTCTAATAACTCACCTTAGCCTTAAAACATATCGATCAAAACCCAAAAGTCTTAAAGGATCGAATTGCCAATTTATGATCATGCTATTGGGCTCCGAAATACCTTTGAACACTTGGATCACTTAGAATTTAGCACCCTTATCCAAAAAGGGCCAAATCCTTTCTTCCTCAAGGCCCCAAGCCTTATGATAACTGATGATCGGGCTAGAACAACAAAAAAATGAATCGATTTGAAATCGGGTACTATAACTCTGCCCTACTTAAATTAATTTTGTTCTCGAAATCATTCCTTACCATCCCTAGTATGTTCGATAGCTTGAGGGACACTATCACGATCTTGAACATACAAAGACCTTCCTAAGGAAACCAAACCCAACAAAACTTTCCAACCCGAAGAAGAAGAAACCATAATCCGATGCAAAACCCAACCTACTTTACTTGAAATCTAAAGTCTCGAATTACTCTAACTCCCCGACAGACTGCCCATACTGAACCAATGCCAAATCCATGACACTTATCCATCAAACTATCTATTCAACTCTTGATAATGAAAATTCCATGAACACAATGAAATACAAGATATTTATTTACTTAACTGTCGAAACGATACATTACTGCTATAATTCTAAAGCCTCATAACTTGCCCGACCTTCACACAGGTAGAACCATTTAAGAGCACATACACATAAGCTAAATCCTGAACCCTCCAGATGATGCCTTTGACATATAGATTTCTTAACCCACTTCTCTTTGAAATAAAAACCTTACACATATACACTCATGATTCCCAACACGAGTTTCCACCAATAGCCAACTCGAAAATGGCAACTCATAATATCTTCTCTTAGACCCTTCCTTAAAACTGATGAGTATCCATTTGAATCTACCCCTAGTCCCTGACTGGAGACTCTATCAGAACATACATAAATGATTCTCCAAACATATCGATTGTGAACTTTACCCAAATCCAAATCCATATGATGTTCTACAAGCTTAAATAAACCTTGATTTTCTGCCATGCCATTGCCAACCATTGATCCAACGAGTAGAGATGATCAATCCAAAAATTTCTGCATTGCATCCAACCCCTATCTGCTGATGTATACCCCCACTTGGAAAAGCACTTGAGACAATCATGATGAACTTTATGATTCACGACTTCAAAACCGATTCACAACTTGATAATCAAACCCCTAACAACAGTTTGCGAACAAACGAAAATATAATTCATACATTCCATCGATACTTTCTGATACCTGACTGTTACTCCCAACAATCCTTAACTGTTCCCTTTAAACAAAACACATTGCACCTCTATTGGAAATACACATACTGAATTACCACAATAAACATCCTTAGGGACCCATAATCTCGTCCCAAAAAGGGAAGAAACGCCAGTGCTCTTACAAATTAGGAAAACATGACCATGAATGATCGGAACATACCTCAAAGCTTGATTGAGACTGAACAGATTCCATCAATACGCGCATAGCTCACGAAGGCTTTCTGGATGCTACCAAAAACCTGATCCTGTTATTACCAAGATTTCACAACCCAATGAGGCTAAACACACCCCGAAGCTAAAGGAACATAAACACGCTGAACTTGATGGAAGTTGACACATTCCTTGAACTTTAACTGTCACATCTTAAATTCTTCAAACAACCTCAGCTGAATGATGAACTCAACAAACAATGGTCTAGGACACATCGGTACTTAAACTACAAAACCACAAACCCACCTGGAACTGAATGCACACATTTATGGAAATGTTCACCGATAACCATTTCTCCAAACTAATATGAAAACTGCAATCCACACAATGAACCGAAAAATCCTTCAATGACTAAGACTCAACCTGAGAATCCTAGTTCTCCCCCACTTAGTGCTCAAACCACCACCCATTGGTGTTGAAACCAAATCATAACCCAACCGACTCAACCATCTACAAAGATACGTAACCCTTGAATAAATAATATACACAGAACCATCCTCCAGATACGGATCAAACAAATCCCAAAAGAATCCTGAGCATACACTCCTTTCCTGTAATCCCAAACAACAATCAGACACCTACCTAATTCCATTTGTGGGCCTTCACCCAAGAAAGTCCAACAAGTCACAACAACCCAACCATAAATTACAGATGACCCAAAATGGCCCAACACAACCAAGCCCAAAACCAAAGTGACACCACAAGGCCCAATAAGGCCTAAAATATCCAATAGTCAACCCTAGTCCACTTCTGGTCAATGGTCAAATGTCTGAAAAGTGAACAATTCAATAAAGCCCAACCTGGCCGAGTATGCCCCCGTACTCAGCTGGTATGCCCAGCGTACACCCTTTGGGGCCAGTACACGCAACATACCAGATCGGTACACCCAACGTACTCCGCTGAACCCTAACTAACTCTAAAAAGCACTTAATCCATAAATTTCTTGCTCCAAACTCTCAAATTTGATTCCTATAGATGACTTATCATGTAAAGTTGGCAACTTTACGTGCTTGCATGGCTTAAAGCGGTTCTAGAGCACAGAAGAGCTTAATAAAAGGTCTTAACACATGCATGATTTCAAATACTATAACACCCATTAAAATCATGCCAATTTATAACTTTTTCAAACATCCAAAAGTCATTAGTTATTACAAAATGTTTTCAAAATAGTTTAATATCAGAGTATCCCAGAAACCATAAGTCCAAAATACGAGGATGTTTACGGTCACGCCTTCCCATTGCCGAGGCATCTGAAGCACATGAAACAATAAACTAAAACCGTAAGTACAAAGCTTTGTGAGTTCCCCTAAAATACCCATACACATAACAATACGCATATAATCATAAACAACATACTATGGGTCCAGTCAACCATCGGGTTGGAATACGCCAAGCCCTCAAGCACTGGGTTGGAATGCCCACATACTATGGGTCCAATCATCCTCGGGATGGAATAACCAGGCCCACAACTATCGGGTTGGAATGCCTACATACAATGAGTCCAGTCATCCTTGGGATGGAATACTCACGGCCCACAACCATCGGGTTGGAATGCCCACATACTATGAGTCCAGTCATCCTAAGGATGGAATACTCACGACCCACAACCATCGGGTTGGAATGCCCACATACTATGAGTCCAGTCATCCTCGGGATAGAATACTCACAGCCCACAACCATCAGGTTGGAATGCCAAGGTCTATTGGCTGTCGCACAAAGCAGATAAGCCTCAACAACTAATCAAACATGCGCATATATCAGATAATCACATAATAGTCTATAGACAAACAAACCGATCTTAAAGACCATAAAAGCATAATAACATCCTATCTAGCAGGATATCGATCTAACGTATCATAATAGCATAATAACATCCTATCTACCAGGATACCGATCTAAGAGATGATAATAGCATACTTAATACTAGAACACAAATCTAATAGATCACTACAACATAACAACATACTAAATATCAACAATCAAAGGAATGCATAACTGTATATACTTAGAGGTGAGATAGTCACCCGGATAGGTGATCCTACTCTAAAACCGCAACCAAATAAGGAGCAGGTTAGACAACTTAAATCAAGAGTCCTCAGTATATCCTAATGATTATATACAGCCCCTAGGGCATCCCTCTACTAGCAGATAATCAATACTAATGGGTCGGCATTGGTGCCTTCGACCCACGGTGTAGTGAGGCGAAACTCACCTCACACTGATGAAGTCCCGCGGATAAAACTCCAACTGCTGGTTGACAGGTTCCCAAGCTGTCAACATCAAAACAACACCCAAATAATAATTAGGCTCCAAACCCAAGGTCCAACTCACAATCCAAATGCCCAATAGTCAACCAATAGACCAAAGCCCAACATATGGCCCAATTTTCCAAATTGGGCCCAGACCTCTACATGGTCTTACCTAAGGCCCAACCACTTAGTCCAGTCCAAACATTTGGCATTTCAATTGGTCCAACCTCTCATAATCCTTAAGGCCTAGTTATAGCCCATCCATGGCCTAATTTTCCAAATTAGGCCCAAACCCTCAAATAGGCCTTACCCTAAATCCCATCCAAATATTCTAGTCCATTTACTTGTTCTTGGATACCCCCTTAGTAGCCCAATCACCAAAATCCAATAGAAAGTCCCCACTCAAGGCCCAAGTAAATTCGGGTTTTCACATAAGATGACGATTAGGGTTAAGTGTTACTACTTAACCCATTAAGGACTTAATCCATTTAGTCCAATATTGCCTTAGGTTAATTGCAAATGATTATTAATTAACATTTTCAGTCTATAGACAATTCCAGTGCGAGTCCCGATCAAATTCCTAAAATTAGGATTTCATGACATTAGGGTTTTCCAAACCCTAATTAGGGTTTCTAACCCAATAGGCCCAAAAGCTAAGTACTTAGATCCATTAGGGTTTCATTAGGCCTACTAGGGGTTTATTAGGCCCACTAGGGTTTCATTAGTCGGATACCACCCACTACCACCTCGAGTAGTGGCGGCTCACGGCGGCAGCCACCACCTCACGGTGGTGGTTATGTTTCTAGTCCATTTTTGTCCAAGCATCCCAAATGAATTCTAAACACAAACAAAGCACACTGCCACCCCACATGGCGGCTGGTGGTGGTTATGAGTTTCTTTTCATTATTCTAATCTCTAATTACATTTTACAATGCTTAACCCAAAAATAACACATCCGAATAAAATACACACACAACCACCTTGTGGTGGCCAGTGCTGGCGCATGGCAGCAACCACCATGGCTGGCGGCCATGGTGGGTATCTTTTATGTTTTCCAGCCATCTCAGACCATCTACAATCACACACACGCACACGATTCTGATTTGTTCAAAGGGTCCAGCCACCCACCTGGTGGCTCGCAGCGGTGTTAGCGGCGCAATGGATCATTCACGGTGACAACAAGGTAACAACCACACGTATGCATCACTTGAGATCCAGAAGCAGCCACACACCTAGTGGCATTCAATGAACGGCGACAACAACTCATAGTATCCGACGGCAGCTTGTCGTCAACGGAATTGGGCAGTGGCGAAAATGGCGCATCGGCAGTGGTGGTGGTGGTACTTCGATTGCGAAGTAGCGGTGGTGGATGATACCTCTCATGGAAGCGACTAAAGAAGGAGAAGGAGGAGAAGAGCGGAAGTCTGGAGATATTATCATCAGGTGTTGATCGGAAACAACATAGCGGTGGCGCCGACGAGGAGGAATAAGGGTGGGGGGTGGAGGCTGATATCTGACTCTAGGGTTAGGGTTTGGATTAAGAGGGTAACGATTATATACGTCGTCCCATATCATATCTTTTCCATAATGACGCTTTGAGTCCCTCCTCTATTAAATATTTCCAAAAGAAGTCAATAATTTACCATTTAAACCCTGCCTCCTGAAATCCTTTACAACTGTCCCTCACTTAAAAAACAGGGTGTTACAACTCTCCCCCACTTAAATTAGATTTCGTCCTCGAAATCATTCCCTTACCATTCCTTATACGCCGAACCACCCAAGTAACATAGCCATAATCCCGAGTATACTCTAGCCTTCCCAAGGCAATCAAAACTAACCCAAACTGGGTTTTAAAACTCGAAGATGGTCAAATTCCTTGCAATATGATCACATTTATTCAATTCGAAATCGGAAGTCTCAAGATGATATGGCTCCCTGACAGACCGCCCACACTGAACCATTGCCAAATTCGTTGAACTTGACTCCCAACCGGTCACTCAACTTATGATAACCTGAGGTTCCTACTAGAAGACAGAGCCAGACCAAATTTCCCTGCAATACACTAATACTTGATAGAAAACTCATCTGGAATATCGGATTCCTGTCCATTTTTTGAACCAACGAGTAATCTTACAGTCGCTCCACACGACCTTCAAAGGAAACTTCGACTAGCAATAGCTGCCCAAGCTATATCACCACTCATGGCTCCATCAATCCTTCTGATCCATCTAATGGTAATAGTCTGACAACCTATAACCACCAAATCCAATGCCAAAATTTAATACTACCAGAATAACTGCAGTCTTACATCATGCTCGGTCTCCAACGACCTACCGTTTCCTGATTCCAATCATGTCGTGGTCTACCCACAATCTAATGAACTGGCCCACCCTGGCCTAATCATCTGAAGGAATTCGTGAATGCTACGGTTACCCCATCATGTATTACAACACTTTCGTTACAACACAACCGCAGCCCGATGCCTTACCCTCGTTACAACACTTTCAGTTCCTGTTGAACAACGTGAATTGAATGACGATCAATCTGAAGAAGGAAACAACAATAGATCTGTTAGTCAAACTGAACCGCTTGTGGTTGGGAGAAATAACCACAAGTGTAGAATGGAGAGAAATGGGTGCAAGTATAAGGATTTTATGACTTGCAAGCCATTGACCTTCACCGGAATAGAAGATCCCGTTGGAGTAATGGACTGGATCTCCGAAATGGAGTTGGCCTTCATGACTTGTGATTGCCAAGGCATGTTACAAACCATGTTTGTAGTACGTTAGTTCAGGGGTAGTGCTGCTCGATGGTGGAGCACTTTGGGGAAAACCCTAAGCCCTAATGAGCCACTACAACTAACTTTGCAGAGTTCTTGGTACACTTCAAGCGCAACTACTGCTCGGACCAAAACATGCTTGAGTTAGAAAACCAATTTCTAACGTTGAAGAAGGGGAGTATGACCGTTGACGAATATACGAATAACTTCATAGACAAAATGGAGTTTGCTTTGCTTATTGTCCCAGATGAGTTGGCAAAAATTGATAGATACGCAAAGGAACTTCCATGGGAGTACGTGGTGCCAATACGTCAGGCACTTACTTTGGAGGCAGCTATTTGGGCTGCCAAGTCTGTTGAAGATATGATAAAATGGAGAGTCTCCAGCAAGCTGAAGTTGGCGAAAAGAGAAAGTTTGAAGGAACTTCAGGTTTCAATAAAAAGAACAAATTCAAAAAGACTGGTTTGAGAAAATTTGGAGGAGGAGCCGAAGCCAAGTGGTGTGACAAGTGTAAGAAGAAACATGCTGGGAAGTGCAGCGTGGAAGTCACTTGTTACAAATGTGGAAAGCCTGGGCATTTATGCCAATGAATGCACCTTCAATAAGAACATATGTTTTGGGTGCAATGAAGAAGGGCATACTTTAAGGGACTGCCCGAAGAAGAAGGACGCAGAAAAACCCAATCTTCCACCAAAGCCGAAGGCGAGAGCCTTTCAGATGACACTCGAAGCTGCGAAAGAAGAAGTTGATGTCGCTTCAGGTACCTTTCTTGTAAACGAATTGCCTGCCCAAATTTTGTTTGATTCTGGAGCCAATTACTCCTTTATATTGCATGAATTTGGTAAAAAGCTAGCTTTGCCTATAGATAAGCTAGTTAATGCATTATTAGTCGAGATTACCAGTGGCAAGTTTGTACCTGTAAGCCATCGTATGAAAAACATCCTCATTAACTTGGATGGGAATAAGTTCCATGAGGAACTATTGCCTATCGAGTTAAATGGATTCGACATAGTTTTAGGAATGGATTGGCTTAGCGCCAACGATGCAGAAATATTATGTAGAAAGAAGATAGTAAAATTAAACCCGCCAGGGAAAGAGTCGTTTATGGTGTATGGAGACAAACGCAGATTAAATTCTAGAATCATTTCCCTAATGAAAGCCAGAAAGTGTTTGACCAAGGGATGTACATCATATCTAGCGTTCGTGATCGACGCTATGATGGAAAAGAAGGAGGTGCAGAATATTCCGGTGGTGTGTGATTATCCGGAAGTCTTTCCCGAAGATTTTCCCGGATTGCCCCCTGATCGACAAGTAGAATTTCGTATCGACTTGTTTCCAGGAATGACACCAGTAGCAAAACCACCATATCGATTAGCACCAACAAAGATGAAAGAACTTATGACACAACTTCAGAAGTTATTGGACAAAGGTTTCATTCGACCAAGTTCATCGCCCTGGGGAGCCCCTGTGTTATTTGTAAAGAAGAAAGACGGGAGCATGAGAATGTGCATCGATTACAGAGAGCTGAACAAAGTGACGATAAAGAACAAGTACCCATTGCTAAGGATCGATGACCTGTTCGACCAGTTCCAAGGTTCGAGCTATTTCTCGAAGATCGATCTTAGGTCGAGATACCATCAACTAAAGGTGAGAGAGAAGGATATCGAAAAGACTACGTTTAGAACAAGATATGGACAATATGAATTTTTGGTTATGTCGTTCGGACTAACCAATGCCCCAGCAGCTTTCATGGATTTGATGAATAGGGTTTTTAAACCATTCCTAGATAATCCGTGATAGTATTCATAGACGACATCTTGATTTATTCGAAAAGCAAGCAGGAGCATGAAAAGCATCTGCGTGAAGTACTAGAAGTCTTGAAAAAGGAGAAGTTGTATGCAAAGTTCTCCAAATGTGAATTTTGGATTCAAGAAGTCCAATTTTAGGTCATGTGGTTAACCTAGAAGGAATAATGGTTGACCCAGCAAAAGATTGAAGCTGTGATGAAGTGGGAACAACCAAAAAGCCCTATGGAGATTCGAAGCTTTTTAGGATTAGTTGGATATTACCGAAGGTTTATCCAAGGCTTTTCTTCGATTGCTACTCCACTAACAGCTTTGACCCACAAAGGAGCTATTTATGCTTGTAATGAGAAGCATAAGGAAGCATTTGAGAAGTTGAAGAAGAGATTGTGTGAAGCACCGATTCTTTCGTTTCCTGAAGGAGTTGATGACTTTGCAGTTTATAGCGATGCATATGGAGTTGGGTTAGGTTGTGTTCTAACCCAAAGGGATAAAGTGATAGCGTATGCATCGAGGCAATTGAAGGAGCATGAAAAGAACTACCCCACTCATGATCTGGAGTTGGCAACGGTAGTATTTGCCTTAAAGATATGGAGGCATTATCTTTATGGTACTAAATGCAAACTTTTCACTGATAATAAGAGTCTCCAATATCTTTTTAATCAGAAGGAATTGAACATGAGGCAACGACGCTGGCTAGAGTTACTCAAGGACTATGACTGTGAGATACTTTACCACCCTGGTAAAGCAAATGTTGTTGCTGATGCTCTCAATCGGAAGGTAAACCTTGAAAAGAAAAGGCCAAGAGCATTGAGAATTGAAGTTGTCTCGACAATTATGGAAAGTATAAAGAAAGCTCAAGAGGAAGCTTTAGAGAAAAATGACCGAAAGGAAGAACGTTTGGGAAAAACGTTAGTATTCGGTACAAACAACCAAGGGTTGAAGGTATTCCAAGATAGAGTTTGGGTACCTAAGACGGGCGGAGTAAGAGATCTTCTGATGGAAGAAGCTCACAAGACCATGTACTCAATTCATCTCGGCAGTACAAAAATGTATAGGGATCTAAAACCCTATTATTGGTGGCCGACGATGAAGCTCGATGTTTCTAAGTATGTGGCCGAGTGTGTAACTTGTGCTAGGGTTAAGGCACAACATCAAAAACTGTATGGGAGTTTAGAACCTTTACCCGTACCCATGGGTAAATGGGAAGACATCACCATGGATTTTGTGACTAAACTGCCCAAAACAAGGAACGGTCACGACATGATTTGGGTGGTCGTTGATCGCTTCACTAAGAGTGCGCATTTCATAGCCGCCAACGAGAAATGGTCTATGGATAAACTTGTGAATTCTTACGTGAAGGAAATTGTGAGGCTTCACGGTGTTCTGCTAACGATTGTATCCGATCATGACAGTCGTTTTACCTCAAGGTTTTGGAGGAGTCTACAAGAGGAATTGGGTACTAAGTTGTGTTTGAGTACAACTTACCATCCGCAAACCGATGGTCAGAGCGAACGAACGATTTAAACATTGGAGGATATGCTGAGAGCATGTACCCTAGAATTTCAAGGTAACTGGGATGAACACTTACCTCTAGTAGAATTTTCCTATGATAATAGTTTCCACTCAAGCATTAAGATGACACCTTATCACGCTTTGTATGGAGAAAAGTGTCGAACACCATCATGTTGGCTGGAAGCTGGCGAAAAGCAGTTTATGGGACCTGAAATAGTCCATCAGACTATTGAAAAGTTGAAAGTGATAAGAGAAAGGATGTTAGTTGCTCAAGATCGACAAAAGAGTTATGCTAACAAGAAAAGACAACCGATAACCTTTGAAGTTGGAGATTCGGTTTTACTTAAAGTCTCGCCGTGGAAGGGACTTATAAGATTTGGTAAAAGGGGAAAGTTGAGTCCAAGGTTTATTGGACCGTTCAAAGTTCTTCAGAAGATCGGGAATCAAGCTTACAAGCTAGAATTATCAGAAGAACTGGAAGGTATTCATAACACCTTTCATGTGTGTTATTTGAGAAAGTTCACGGGAGATGTGCCCGACATAATTCCGATTTCTGAGTTAAGGTTGGATGAAAACAAGAGGTTGATCGAAGAACTTGAGGCAATCGTTGATCGTAAGACTATGAAGTTGCAACGCAAGATGGTTGGTTTAGTGCTTGTGTGCTGGAAACATACGAATGGACCAAATCTCACTTGGGAAACGGAGAGTGACATGATGAGTCGCTACCCGCAGTTGTTTGGTGATATGTGATTCCGGGGACGGAATCATCCTAAGGGGAGAGAATTATAACACTCGTGTTTCTAGATAGGCATTTATATTGAGGTGATAGTCTAGGTTAACCTTTGTAACTCATTTTTAAGAAATGAAAAGGAATTATGTGAATATTATGTGAATTATGTGTTTTATGTTTAATTATTAGGGTTTAATTAATTAAGAATAAAAATAAGCGTCAAAATTAAAGTGTGAGATAAGCCCGATATCTTTACATAAAGTTGTAGTGGTCGAAAGAAGGATTTCGGGGATATAAAGAATACCAAAATCCGAGTTATAACGAAGAAGTTATGACATGTCGAAGTTTCGCGATAAACCGGCACGGTGCCGAGTGTCGTAAAAAGTGAGTTTTTGATAAACTACTTTTTAGCCTTAGTGATCTAAACGAAAGTTGTAGTATTCGTTAAACCGAGAAGTTCAATAAAAAGAACGCCCAAATCTGACTTCGTGTGAGGAAGTTATAATATTTCGAAGTTTCAGCTTAGAAGTAGACAACTAAAAACTCGAATTTTAGATCGAGTGATTTTTAGCCAACACAACCTAAACGAGAATTGTAGGTCTCATCATTAGAAGCACAATGGTAAAAAAGTCTGACGAAAACGGACGTCGGATGAAGAGGTTATGAATTTTTAACAGATTTTCTGTCCTGGTCTGTTAAAAATAATAATAAAAAAATTAAAGTTAAAATTAGCCGACGAAATCTAAACGGAAATTATAGCGCGTAATTTTAGCCACGCGTGCATATAAAGAACGTAAAAAACGGAGCTCGTATGCGAAAGTTATGGATTCTAGAAGTTTTGGCGCGAAAATCGAGAAAATTCGCATAGTCACGAGTTGCCACGTCACCCTCGCTCAAAACTCGCCACGTGTCTTGCTGAGTCATTCGTGCTGCTGAGTCATCCGAGCACCTGGCCTTATCCGAAGTGGTCCATTGAGAAGGCGACACGTACCCTCTTGCATGAGACCGAGCTCTCGCAAGCCGCCACGAACCCCCTACTTCGGACCCTAGACCTCGGTCCAATCACAGACTGCCAGCGAACCCCTCGCATGCGCAGACCATGTGCGAGCCACCCCCTACGATCCCTCGGATCTGCGATGCATGGTTTGTTCTCAGCCGTCCGATCAGAAGCCTCGCCCCTATAAATAGAAGGGTGCGAGACCTCCCGGGGAACTTTGGAAATTTGCCACTTTTAACCCCTTTTCCCATATTTTCTTCATATTTACATCCCCCAAAGCCCCGGTATCGATTATAAGCCCCGGAATACGCCACGAAGCGCCTGAGAAGCCCGGAAAATTTACCTTTTCGTTTTCGAATCCCGACCTTTGCAGAGCCCGGTTTCTCAATAAAACTCCCGGTTTTATTAGAAACGATGGTTTTAAGCAACAAATTGTCGCCCGATTATCATCAAATCATGTGAGTGTGTAGTCACTTTCATCTTACACCTAGATATGAAGTATTTTCTATAAAATACGTGCTATGTGTAATTATATTAAGTGTTTAATTTGAGGTGACTGTTGAATAAATGTTTTATACAAATTTTAAACTGTATATGTATTTTATCTACAAAATATGTTGGGTAGAACATGGGTAGATGAAATAGTTGATGTATGTTAAAATGGTGAGAGGCCTCGATGTTGTTGTTGTTGTTGTAGTCATCTAGCGGAGTATAGATGATGACCACGGACCTTTGTAGACAGTCCAGTGGAACACTAGCAGGTTCGCAACTTGTAGGTGTTGATGAATTAAATGTTCATTGGCGTACTCCATCCCCCCTCATGGTTGCCTTTAGGACATGTATGGCTGAGGAAACCCCTTAGCAGTAGTGTCCATCCCGATGATATTCCTTAGGCTAGGTCCCTTGTGATATGTGTTTAGGGACATAAAGTGAGGACAACAGGAATGGGTAATCAGGGTTATTGTTAATTGGTGAACTTAATAAGTATATTATTAATGTGGGTTGAAAACCCTATATGCTCAACAGGCTCCCAAGCCTGACCCACTCAGTTTTTATGATTACAGGTAGTGGACCCCGAGCATAGTCGGAAGATGATGAGAGATTTTTTATTATAGGCCAATATTTGTAAATAACTGTTGAAATATAATGTCTTGTTTATGCTTTTGATTTGTATCGGAACATGACATCCCGAGGTTTTGATATGGAATGAAACTATACATTTCTTAAGGAATGATTTTGATAAACTTTTATCATGTATTATTTTGGGGACCAATTCCGCAACATCTTTTAAAAAGATTTCTCTGATTTTATTTTAAAAGCATAAATTAAATTGGTCTTTTATGACCGAGAAATTAGAGGATGTCACACGTTCTACTCCACATTGAAACTTTTTTAACGATTCAGAATTATACATAATCTTGTAAGTATATCCATATTTACTAAACTTTAGTAAATCATAACGAATAGTCTTATCGTTCTTTGTAATGGACCTGACCAGCGCACAACCAAGCATAGCCGATCTCCTAGTCCTTCACTTGACTCACATATACAGGTGAACAAGGAATTATTCTTAATTTCCCAAGGATGAAAGTTTTCATTCATCATACAATACAAGTTACATGATTTCAAGTTTCTATCCAACTAAAACTTGGATGATGAGAATCCTTCCTTAATTGGTAAATTATGACACTACCATAAACAATAGAATCAATTCCATTCTCCAATATTGCTATCAATGGAATCATATAAACAACAATTTTCACAAATAGCATTGTAAGGTTACTTTAAATAAATAAAAACTTGTCTTTATAAAATTGCGGAAAAACTTTTCCTTACAAAGCAATGAAAACTATGTTGTTATCTATTCCTAAGTAATCTATCATAACTCTTAAGCAGCAGCCTAAAATTCTAATTTTCGAATCATGCGATCGAAATCCATCTTTGCGATCAGATTCAACTACTATTCTTCTAAGCTTCCTCTCCTTTTTTTCGATTATACAAAACACCAAAATGTGAACTAGTCACATCATTAATCAGAATCTCTAATAGGAACTTAATAGAGTTAGATAGTTGACTTTACCTGAAGCATAGTCAAATTTTTTTGACTTTTATCATCCTAGTGAACTTTCAGGTAAATAGGACAGCTTCGCAACCAATGCTCCTTGTTTTGGCAATGAACTCTTTTGTAATGATACACGAGACTATCTCATACTTGGCCTTTCTCTTTACCATGTGGTCAACCGGGTTGACTATGGCTGATCCCTTTCCATCGGGTGGAGAAGACTTTTCTGGACTTCCAATGTTTTCTTTATCAATGTCCATGTAGGCTTGGGAAGTAGATATTCCAATCAAATTTGCTTTACCAATGCTCCAAATCATTGCTGATTCAGCAGCAACAAGCAAATAGGTAAGATCCATAAGGGTCATGTCGTGATCGGTTATAAGGGAGTGACTAAAGAACCTAATCAACAACCAACTTCCTCGAGATTTCGACACACAACTCTCCCAGCTTGTCAATACGCTACTTCATCTCGAAGATGTGAGCATATATAGACATTTCTTGCTAGTAGGGATTGAGTGACCTTCAACTTTTCAAGAACTTGTGGGTTAGGGAGAATAATTAGAGGAGGTGGAGGAAGTGAAGTATAATTTCTAGTCCCATTAATTCATGATAAAGGGATTAACGTTTCACATTGATCGCCATGTAGGATGTCATCATCATTAGGAAAGCTTTATCCAAAAGGATAAGGAAGACCATAGTTGTTTGAACTAGACATCTATGAGGGAGAAATTCAAGCAAGTTGGTTTAAGTCCTTAATATAACACCCAATATGAAATATTAAGGCTAGGAACCAAGATACAAAATATTTGAAGGTACGAAAATGACGATTTACCGATTTCCACCACGGAAAAGTGATAAAAAATTAGGTCTTAAGCGGATTGAAATTCCTAGATCCTTTGAGATTCATTTAACTATTCAATGGAATATTTAAATCTTGATTGTGCCTCTCAAGATTGCGACTGGGATACCGAGGATCACAAACAAGAGCTGAATAACTATGCAAATTAGCTTGGTACACTTAATGTTACAACCACCTAATCAATGTGCCAGTTAACCACACACACTCCATTGATCTATGATCAACATCAAGCTACCCTTTGCCACATATTGTCAGTCCCAGATGAGTGTGTCGGTTAACCACACATGCTCCACTAACGACTTAACAAGGTCTAAAGTGCAATTTCATGGGTTAGCACCAAATTCACATTTTCCTAAAGTAACTAAGATTGGGAATTTAATAAAATTTTGTTACTTTATATTTATCATTATACTTTTAATGAATGGATAATTAATGTACTGTCCTACACGTTCGCTAACGACCCTCCTCCGGTTAAGGAAGCGGTGGTGAGAGTGCACACCCATTAAACTATCATTTTATTGGCAGTAACCTTATAGCCCCCCTTATAGATGGGCTTCGTGAATGAGGCCTATTAACGGTAAGACTGATTTTACTCTTATCTATATTTATAAATATTTAACCTATAATATTATAATAGTATAAGGGTTAAATTTTAAACTTTTAAAATTCTAGGGTTTGATTTGGAATTAAAGTATATATGGGGGTAACTTTACAAATTCCAAAACTTGAGGACAATTTTTGAACAATTCAAAAACTTTTGGTTTCCATAACTTATGAGTTTAATATGGTTTTTATGGAAGACTTTTCAAATTCCATAACCCGAGGACAAGTTATTGAAGACATAAAACTATTTTATGATGACATTTAAAATAAGACCTTTCATTTTTCATAACGTATGGATCTTAATGAACTTTTAAAGTAAAACTCTTCATTTTTCATAACTTGAGGACAATTTATGGAGTTCATAAAAACCATTAAGATCAATTTTCAATTAACACAATAATCAAATAATTTCTCTATGATCTAGACTAAACTCATAAGTCAAGATAATTCACATCAACAATTTTGAAGAAATTAGCTAATCACATAAACTAATAATAATCTTCAAAATTTGACAACTATCCTTTATTTGGATGAGGATAATCATTACCATAGCATTAAAATCGAATTTTATGAATAAAAGCATTTTATGGTTATCATCCAATTCCAAAACATGCAAAAAAACTCGAAAATTTGCACTCAGGACTGCCAACTCATCGAGTTCCTAGATGCACTCGATGAGTCCAAGAGTATCTTCAAGCAACTCGTTGAGTCACCTAGTGGACTCAACGAGTCCTGTAGTCAGAATGCAGAAAATTCGATTTTTTGCTTTGAAAACCAATAATAACATCAAATATAATAGAAAAAAACCCATGACTCTGATATTATTGTTGGGTTTTGTATACTACAACATCATATGGTGCACATACAACCCTAAATGCTTTGGATATATGTTTTCTCTAAATATATATGTAATGGTGTTTCCAAAGCATTAAGCCTATAACTAGCATGCAATTGACATAAACAATATAAAATACTAGTTAGGATGACATACCTTTTGTTGTACCTTGAAACCTTGTAGTATTTGGCCTTAAGAGCTTAGAACCAAAAGTACGAATGCCTCAAATGGCTCACAACGCACCTAGGATAAAGGTGACTCTTGAGAGAGAATTTCCATGCACTAAAACACCTCCATGAACTCCAATAACTAAAAGTCCTTGTTTTTAAGTTATGGAGCATATATTTATATGTATGATTCCAAGGGTCATGGGTATAACCCAAATCCATACACATGGGTTTATGAACCATGCTTCATGTGGCCCAAATCTTTATCCATACATAAACTTAGTCCAATATGGATCATGAGCCCAACACATATAAATATAACCAATTACCACAATTAGTCCCCATAGATATAATTAATCTCTCTTGATCACTAAATTAATTCCACACTAATTCTTGGTCAATACTAATTAAATCATATGATTTCATATTAATATATTAGAACTTATAATATATTAATAAATCATATATAACTTCTTCTCAAAAGTCCATCCTAAAAAAATCTCCTGATGATATGGAACCCAAATGTACCATGCTACTCTCGGGTCAACTAGATACCAATAATAGTTATGGGCTTAGACATCTAATCCAACAGTCTCCCACTTGGATATGTCTAAAACTATTATTCCAGCTACGACTCCAAAATCCTGACTAGCAATCGTAGCTCTTAAAAGCCGTTGTCAAAATCTGACCTAGTGAATGACGTGTCCATTAGATAAGGGATCATATATTCCTCCATTCTAGATATCATATGAACTGAGACATGAATTATAATCATTCTCTCGGTCCATTTGTTGTTTCCCGATTTCCGATTTAAGACGATCGACTAATTGAACAAATCAAATCAGTCTAGGCCCGGCTGAGCACTTAGGGTGTCATCACTAAATTATCGAGTGGCCCACAGATATCCCTTTTATCCACATGGGGTAAAAGGAATGGATAAACTTCAACCCAAATTCTCGCTTGTACTTACTCATCAAATTACACACAACTATATGTTTTATAATATCCAAGTTACCGGAGCGTTTACATATGTTAATGTGCAACCAACGCGTAACTACAACTGACATGTCTCCATTTGAAGAATATAAGATATTATCGTCTCATGATCACTCGTGATAAAATCCATGAAGTGATTCAGATGAGCGTGGGTTGGATCCAATATTCGAATCTTATGCCAGGAAGACTCATGAACACTACAGCCACATTGTCCTAGACAAACTACAAACCCATTCATGACAGTCTCTCCTCAATACCTACTTCCAAAGTATGATTGACTGTGGATGATTTGAAGTACCTAGTTATTCGGAAAGTCAAAACATGAAAAGTGAAACATAAGAATAATCGAATCCAATATGGTCTCAGAACTTATGAATATAAATAAACCATCTGTTATTTAATCACCATATTGATTACACGTTATTCATTGTATAATGTTTCGATTTAGCAACCTAATACTTGAATTAAAACAATAGATATGCCATGCTCCAAGCATGCACACTATGTTTGTCTATAGTCCTAACTTTGTGAATAGATCAATTGAAAACATTCAATGATGCTCATTTCACAATTCCAAATCCTTATTGCGAGTGTAAGAATTCCAAATTCTTGTCACTGCTAGAAAGTGTTAGATTCTAAACTATCACAGAGACTTGACCAATGATATTACAAAATATTCCTTTTGGAGATTGTTACACGACAATTCCATGGAATTGATGTCTCAAATTCAAAATACATTCTTTTGAACATCCTTCTTGCATGAAAGTTTCTAACTTTTTCATTATTCTTTGACTCCCAATATGGAAACATTCCATTTTTATGGTCCATCCATTATTATACTACCAACTTTCCTTAAGTGACCAATCCTTAGATTGTCCTTAACAATTGTTTAACCACTTTAGTCAATTTCTTTTTCCCTCTTAATGCCCTAGGCATTTGGAAAATTTAGAACACGAGAATATTATAACATATGCAATCAATCCTATACCCGAAGCATATGGGATACGATTCATAATATCTAACATAAAGACATGATACTTAATCATTATTTTGCTATAATATTTCTATTTTCCATGTTCTTAAAATTTAGATTATGAAGAGTGATGCCATAATCATAACCAAATGTTATAGAACGCCATACCTTTCCATATATAGAATTTCCTTATGTTGAACCATTCCAACATAACATTCATATGTATATTTGACTAAAATTGATTAAAATCTCAATCTAAGATTCTAGATTTGAAATGAAGTATGAATTCCTCTCCCTTAATTATAGCAAAACAACTTTTCAAACCATGCATCTTTGCAAATTGAAACATTTTGTTTTCTATAATTAACATTGCTAACTTGCAACACTTTCCATAATAATTACACTCTCACTAGCATTATAATTATTATCTTACTAGCATAACACTTATGCTCCCACTAGCTTTGACATTTATCCAGAAATCAGCTAGACTTCTAGAAATCAATACTTATTGACTTTCTTTCCAAAGTTCAGATTTCTGATACTTCATGCTCCGATAAGTCTTTACATGAATTCTCAAGCCCATACACTTTTTCAGAATAAATAGCACATGTGTGTGTTTGAACCTTTCAAAACTTAAAATAATAAGTCCCAATGTTCAAACTATTTGCCATTTCTCATAATTCGAACTATGAAAAGGGATGTCGTAATCATAATCGAATTTGAGAATGCAAACACGCAACTGCTAACTCTAATCCTTTAAAATCTACTTAGTGAAAGCATTTCCTCACCATCATTTTCATGATTCGGAATGAAACCTTATGACACTTAGATTTTTAAAGTATATGTGTTCCTATCCATATGAATTTGTCAAAACCATAATCACAAGAGAAGGTTAGTGAAAAATCCAAGATTATATGGACTGAACTTGTTCAATCTTAATTTCTTGCTACACGGTAGCACAAGGGCCTACCATTGTTTCGAGGTTGCTATGCAAACAATTGATAACTCATAGAACTGACAAGTATAGTCAACTTTAACTGGAATTGGCATAGAAATAAGAAATTGTCAACACGATAGGTTACAAACCTCAAGTGGTGTGCTAGTGATTATCGATAGGTTTACTCTTGATTAGTTATTGAAACTATTCCAAGATCTTTAAGACTCCCACTGACCTCTTGACATATAAGATTCTCTTTTTCAAGAACCATTCCTTGACAAAACAAATATTCAAGAGTTAGTGTGGATTCTTATCAAGATAAACACTTCACACAATCGGTCTTAGTTGGTATTTGTTTTATCTTAAACATCACAACTTACGAATTTCAAATGTACAAGAGTAAGAAAACATTTTACTCTACGTACGAAAAGTGTTATAAACCTTCTAAAGATTATGTCACTCAAGATACAATCTTGGAGTATGACTCTAAGAGTTGTTTTTGGAACGAAGTATGATTTATATTTTGATTTAACCATTTCAACAATTCACGATTCCTCTTCTTAGCGAAACAAATGCACTAAGATGTCCTTAGAGGATCAATTGTGATATGGTTTTTTAATCACTAAGATAATCATAAAACATGATACTCAAGTACTCTCCCATCTCTTCAGATTGGAGAAACTTTTATCTTTCTGCCTAATTTGATTCTGCTTCTTCGTTCTGCTCAACATTAAAACTTTTTCAACGATGCAGAATTATACTTAATCTGGTATGTATAAATATATTTACTAAACTATAGTAAATCATAATGAATAGTCTTCTCGTTCTTTGTAGTGGACCTGACCAGCGCATAACTAAGCGTACCCGATCTCCTAGTCCTTCACTTGAGTCACATATACATGTGAACAAGCAATTATTCTTAATTTCCCAAAGATGAACGTTCTCATTCATCATACAATACAAGTTGCATGATTCCAATTTTGTATCCAACTAAAACTTGGGTGATGAGAATGTTCCTTTAATTGGAAAATTAAGACACTACCACAAACGAAAGAATCAAATCCATTTTCCAATATTGCTATCAATGGAATCATATAAACAACAATTTTCACAAATGCCATTGTAAGGATACTTAAAATAAATAAAAAAATTGTTTATAAAATTGCGGAAAAACTTTTCCTTACAATGCTATGAAAACTATATCGTTATCAATTCCTAAGCAATCTATCATAACTCTTAAACAGCAGCTCAAAATTTTGATCTTCAAATCATGCGATCAAAATCCATCTTCGCGATCAGATTTAACATACTCTTCTTCTAAGCTTCTCCAAATAGGAACTCAATAGAGTTAGATAGTTGACTTTACCTAAAGCATAGCCAATTTTTTTTGACTTTAACCATCCTAGTGAACTTTTAGGTAAATAGGGAAGCTTCGCAACCAACGCTCCTTTGTTTGGCAATGGACTCTTTGGTAATGGTAGACGGGACTATCTTAGACTTAGCCTTTCTCTTTACCATGTGGTCAACCGGGTTGACTATGGCCGATCCCTTTCCATCGGGAAGAGAAGACTTTTCTAGACTTCCAATGTTTCCATTGTTAATGTCCATGTAGGTTTGGGAAGTAGATCTTCCAATCAAATTTGCTTTACTAGTGCTCCAAATCATTGCTGATTAAGCAGCAACAAGCAAATAGGTAAGATCCATAAAGGTCATGTCGTGATCGGTCATCAGGGAGTGACTAAAGAACCTAGTCAACAGCCAACTTCCTCGAGACTTCGACACCCAACTCTCCCAGCTTGTCTATATGTAACTTCATCTCCAAGATGTGAGCACATATAGACAATGCTTGCCAATAGGGATTGAGCGACCATGAAATTTTCAAGAACTTGTGGTTTAGGGAGAATAATTGGAGGGGGTGGAGGAAGTGAAGTATGATTTCCAGTCCTATTAATGCACGATAAAGGGATTAAACTTTCACCTTGATCGCCATGTGGAATATCATCTTCATTAGGAAAGCTTTATCCAAAAGGATAAGGAAGACCATAGTTGTCTAAACTAGACATCTATGAGGGAGAAATTCAAACAACTTGATTTAAGTCCTTAATATAACACCCAATATAAAATAATAAGGCTAGCAACCAACACGATATTTTATAACTTGGAAGAGGGATGTCGTAATCCAAGCTACAAAATATTTAAAGGTAGGTAAATGACGCTTCACCAATTTCCACCATGGAAAAACGAAAAAAAATTAGTTCATAAATCGATTGAAATTCCTAGATCCTTTGAGATTCATTGAACTATTCAATGGCATGTTTAAATCTCGATTGCTCCCTTCAAGTTTGTGACTGGGATGCCGAGGATCACAAACAAGGAGTGAATAACCATGCAAATTAGTTTAGTACACTTAATGTTACAACCACTTAATAAATGTGTCGGTTAACCACACACGCTTCATTAATCGATGATTAACATCAAGCTACCCTTTGTCATGCATTGTCAGTCCCAGTTTAGTGTGTCGGTTAACTACACACGGTCCACTAACGACTTAACAACATACAATGTGCAATTTCATAGGTTAGCACCAAATTCAAATTTTCCTAAAGTAACTAAGATTGAGAATTTAATAAAGTTTAGTTACTTTATATTTATCATTATACTTTTAATGAAGGGAGATTTAATGTCATGTCCTACCCGTTCGGCTCACGACCCTCCGCCAATCAAGGAAGCGGTGGGTGAGAGTGGACACCCATTAAACTGCCATTTTAAACGCAGTAACCTTATACCCCCTTATACACCGGCTTCGAGAATGAGGCCTACTAACGGTAAGACTAGCTTTACTCTTATACATACCTATAAATATTATACCTATAATATTATAATAGTATAAGGGTTGAATTTTAAACTTTTAAAATTCTAGGATTTGATTTGGAATTAAAGTATACATAAGGGGTAACTTTAAAATTTTCCAAAACTTGAGGGCAAGTTTTGAATAATTCAAAAACTTTTGTTTTCCATAACTTTTGAGTTTAATATGGTTTTTATTGAATACTTTTCAAGTTCCATAACTTGAGAACATGTTATGGAAGACATAAAACTATTTTATGATGACATTTAAAATAAGACCTTTCATTTTTCATAACCTATGAATCCTAATGAACTTTTAAAGTAAAACACTTCATTTTTCATAATTTGAGGACAAGTTATGGACTTCATAAAAACCATTAAGATCAATTATTCCAATTACCACAATAATCAAATAATTTTTCTATGATCTAGATCGAACTCAAAAGTAAAGATAATTCACATCAACAATTTTCAAGAAATTAGCTAATCACATAAACTAATACAAATCTTGAAACTTTGACAATTATCCTTTATTTGGATGAGGATAATAATTACCATAGCATCAAAATCAAATTTTATGAATAAAATCATTTTGTGGTAATGATCCTAATCCAAAACAGGCCACAAAACTCGAAAATCTGCACTCAGGACTGCAAACTCGTCGAGTTCCATTATGCACTCGACAATTCCAAGAGTATCTTCAAGCAACTTGTCGAGTCACCCAGTGGACTCGACGAGTCCGGCAGTCAGAATGCAGAAAATTCGATTTTTTTTCTTCGAAAACCAATAATAACATCAAATATAATAGAAACAACCCATGGCTCTGATACCACTGTTGGGTTTTGTATACTACAACATCTTATGGTGCACATACAACCCTAAATGCCTCAGATCTATGTTTTCTCTAATTATACATGTAATATTGTTTCCAAAGCATTAAGCCTATAACTAGCATGTAATTGACATAAACAATATAAAATACTAGTAAGGACGACATACCTTTTGTTGTAGCTTGAAACCTTGTAGTAGTTGGCCTTAAGAGCTTAGAACCAAAAGTATGAATGCCTCAAGTGGCTCAAAACACACCTAAGACAAAGGTGACTCTTGAGATAGAATTTCCATGCATTAAAACACCTCCATGAACTCCAAGAACTAGAAGTCGATGTTTTTATGTTATAGAGCATATATTTATATGTAGGCTTCCAAGGGTCATGGATATAACCCAAATCCATACCCATGGGTTTATGAACCATGCTTCTTGTGGCCCACCTCTTTATCCATACATAAACTTAGTCCAATATGGATCATCAGCCAAACACATATAAATATAACCAAATACCACAATTAGTCCCCATAGATTTAATTAGTCTGTATTGATCACTAAATTAATTCCACACTAATTCTTGATCAATACTAATTAAATCATACGATTTCATATTAATATATTAGAACTTATAATATATTAATAAATAATATATAACCTCTTCTCAAAAGTCCTTCCTAACAAATCGTCCTAATGATATGCAACCCAAATGGACCATGCTACTCTCGGGTCGAGTACATACCAATATTAGTTATGGGCTTAGACATCTAATCCAATAGGATCTTCCAGCCGAGCATAGCCAGTTCCATAGCACCTTTCACGTCTCCAAGCTACAGAAGTGCCTGGTAGACAACTCTGTGGTGGTGCCTCTAGAGGATATTCTGGTGGATGACAGCCTAAACTACATCGAGCGACCAGTAGCTATCCTCGACCAGAAGTCGAAGGATTTGAGGAACAAGAGGGTGGAGCTGGTGAATGTGCAATGAAAACACCGCAAGGTCTCAGAATGAACTTGGGAGCTAGAGGACGAGATGAGGGAGCACTACCCCAAGCTTTTTCCGGATGCAACAGCAGACTTCGAGGACGAAGTCTAAAATAAGTGGGGGAGATTTGCAATTCCCGGTTCCTGGTACGTATGCTAAATATGAATTTTTCTTTTTATATTGGGACTCGATGAGTTGGTGGCCCCAAACTCGTCGAGTAGTAGTGGATCTTGGTCGCGGTTGGAAGACTCCACTCGACGAGTTGGAAACCCCCGACTCAACGAGTAGGTCTGCCAGAGTGAAACCCTAACTTTCAGGGTTTGCACCCTATTTAAACATTTTATATGGCCTCCACTCCAGCCTCCATCACCTTCAGACCCTATTCTCAAAACCCTAATCAGCTTGTAAGTGTTCTTGAGCTATTTAGTGTCATTATAGTGATTTGAAGCTTGGAGAAGGATGAAAAGGCTTGGAGATTCAAGAAGGCAGTAAATCCAGAGCTTTGGTTGCATTTCCAGCTTGTTTGAGGTAAAAAGCTTTAACCTTGGCTTTCCATCACTTAGATCTTCTTTAGGGCTTGTATATTATCGTTTTTGGGCCATTTCTAAGTCACTTTCGGGATTGACTGCATATTAATGTATTAACATCAGATCAAGGAACCTTTAAGCTCAGGAAGCTTAAAATTGCCACCTTTATTAAGCAATGGCCCTATCCCATGCATTAGAACTCCTTTATGGTTTAGTTTTGGTGTTTTAGCTTCATAACACACATGTATGCACGTAAAGCTCTTAACTTTACGTGTTATATCGACCCTAAGAGGTCAGATCTATGATTTAGATACAATAAGCCCGACTAAAATCGGCTAGATGGACTTGGACTTTGGGGGACTTGACGAGTTGTTCATAGGACTCGGCGAGTCGGGTCATGGTTCCCCAATCTTTTCTATTTCTTAGCGATTTGGTTGAGTCTATAAGAGGACTCAACAAGATGGATGTAGTTATGGACTTGAAAATCAAAGAACTCGACGAGTTTAATGATGAACTCGACGAGTTGAAGGCAAATGTCCCGACTCGGCTAGTTCAAGGAAGAACTCAGCAAGTCAAGGGCTAAATGTTTCAACTTATATGAAGCAGGACTCGATGAGTCATGAGCAAAAGGTCCTAATTCTATAAGAAGGAGAACTCGACGAGTTCAAGAAGAACTTGGCGAGTTAGGAGTAGAAGTCCCGACTATGTAAGAGGAAGCTCGACGAGTTCTTGAAAGACTCGAATAGTAGGATCGATGTTCCAGAAGTTTGTGGATTATGGAACTCGACGAGTTGGAGGACCAACTCGGTGAGTTGAGTCAACTAGATGTTGACTTTGACTAAAAGTTGACTTTTACTAGGGTGTTGACCTTGACTTTGACTTTAACCTGAGTTGACCCTTGAAAGGGTTAGGATTATGAAAAGGTGATTAAGGAAGATTGTTATGTGTAGGAGGTTGTGAAGAGTTGATCCTAGCACCGAGGACAGTGCAGATACTACACAGTATCGAGGCGAGTTACCTTCCAGTAGACGTGGCTCTAAGGCACCAAGCCCGACCCACTAGTAAGAAATATAGTAGAGATAATTGTCTTCGTGATAATTATTTGGTATGTTGTTATCTGTTATGTTATGTGCTAGCATGATATGATGTTATGTGATAGTAAAAAGTTAGGGGAAATAGTCCCCAAGTACGGTCGTAAGGACCGAAGGGTAGGTCGGGCACCCTAGATATGCCTGACAGTATGTTCATGTATGTTATTATGTGGTTGTAGTAAGGGTGAAATACTCCCGTATCTGGTTGAGATAAATCAGAAGGTAGGTCGGGCACCCCATAATTTCTAGACAGGGTCGGGCACCACAAAATTGTCTGACAGGGTAGGTCGGGCACCCCAGAATTGTCGGACAAGGTAGGGTGGGGACCCCAAAATTGCCTGATATGGTAGGTCGGGCACTTTAGAATTGTCCGACAATATGTTTGTTATGTGGTATGCGGTATGATGGGGGAACTCACTAAGCTTTGTGCTTACTGTTTTCAGTTTTGTTTTCAGGTACCTCTTCATCGAAGGGGAAGGAGCTGACACGGTAGCAGCGCATCACACACACATGATTTCCGCATTATGAGATTCTTGGGATTGTACTCTGACATTGTTACTATTTTTTATGTTATGGTTTGAGACATGTGACTATGGTTTTATGAAATGATGTGACTCGATCACGTTTTCATATAATTGTTTTTTTTTTCTAAATCATTATATAAAAATGAAATTTTTGGTTTTGAAAATTGAGATGTTAAAATTTGGTGCAGTATATATTATTAAATTTTAACGTTTCAAACTATTTTTCTTCAAATAATATTTCGTAGTAGTTTTTATAATTTTTATACTTTTTTTTTTTAATTTCAATGTTAAATACTAAAAAAAATACAATTAGTAGCGACACAAGGTTATTAGTGGTGACGTAAGGTATTAGCAGCAAAAGTCCATTAGCAGCGATGCATAGCAATAGCGACAAACTACGGAGCATTAGCGACGAAGTAACATCGGTGACCTTTTAGTAGTGACATCCTGGACTTCTAGCGGTGACACATGTCGCCGCTAATACTCTCCATTTTTGTAGGGAGCGCTTAGACAAAGAAGATCAAAAGAGAAAAGTAAGTTAACCGTTTGGGAAGAAGAAGAGCGTCACTGATGGTAAATTTTTGACAGAAGAAGATGTCGTTGCATGGAACTTATGGCAGAACAACGAGACCTGAAGGAGAATAGCACCATATGTGTGGGTTGTTATGGTTGTATAGGACATAACAATTAGCAAAACTACTTCATCGCCATCGGTGGCAGAGTGGAAATCAGTGATACCGTTTTGGTGAGTATTTGTGGTAAAATGGCTTGGCTGCTATTGCCGTCATCTCTATAGGTTTGGTTGAGAACGTGTCCCAGCCGTTCGATCGATCAACAACAGAGATGGCTAGGATTTATTTTTGACGAATCAAATAGATCGCTGACCTGGGCATTAGGGACAACACCTTTAGCGCGGCGACAACAAGGGGCTTCATGTCATTGCTAAAGGGTATGTCGTTGTTAAATTCGTTGCCCTTAATTCTCCTACTTCTTTGTAGTGTGAAGACAATTATGTAACAAAAGTTATTAACTCAGTATTTAATAAGGTCAATCTTCTTTACTGGTTAGCATACTTGGAGTTCGAATATTGAGCTTGTGTTTATTTTTATAAAAATGACGACCTTTTTATTTTGTAAAATCTATTCACATTGGACCTAGTTATATACTTTGGCTGGTCGAAAGCAAAATACACAGCTGTCGAGTGTATAAATACAGGTAGTTTGTTTGACAATAAAAGTTGACGTAGAATAATCAACAGATAATTAAAAAATAAAAATGTAACAGGATTAAAAATTATATTTTCACGACTTATATAAAAATTGTGTATTTAAAACGATATCATATAATAATCCTAGTTTCCTTATTAAAATAAAAAAGTATGATTGATTAACAATTTCAATGTTTGCTATTTGTACCCCAGAGCCGATCTCATCCTCCCAAAGCAAACTCAGTACGTTCATATTCGCAACCCAAACCATACATATTCAGCCACAAATATCACAAACAAATGTCTTCTTCGGGTATAAAGCGAACAATTCCAACCAGGGAGATCCTCAAAGCCACAGAGGGCTTCGCAAACCAAATTCCGGGAGGAGGTGGGGTATATGCGAGGGTCTACTATGCAAAACTCGGTGAACAGTGGCAAAACCAAACCGCTGCTGTCAAACGCTTTATTCAAGGTGTTCACAAAGTAAAGGAGGAGTTCAATAATGAGCTTGAGGTGGTTTCAAGACTCCACCATGAAAACATCATCGGCTTCATTGGCTACAATGATCAATACAATTCCATGATGTTAGTTTATGAATACGCTGTCAATAGAAGCCTTTACGATCATCTGGTAGACCCCATGAAGAGGATTTGGTTAACGTGGGGGATTCGTCTGAATATTTGCATAGATGCAGCAAAGGGTCTCAACTATCTTCATTCGGGTCTTGGGAAGAACAAGAGGGTAATTCACAGATCTGTGAACCCGACACATATATTGCTAGGTGAGTATATGGTAGCCAAAATTTCGGGTTTCAGGTTGTCACAATCAGGCCCCAGAAATAAGGTAGATGATACTCCAGTCGAGACAACTGTTGATCTGGGTGACAAATATTACTTAGATCCCATTTACAATGAAAGTCGCATCCCTACAACAAAATCAGACGTTTACTCGTTTGGAGTGCTACTTATTGAAATGGTGACTGGTAAGCTTGCTAAAGACACCATCACTGGTTTTGGTCCTCCACAAACACTCATAGATTGGATTCGTAGCAACTATGATGATGGACTAGATAAAATAGTCGATTATCATATTAAAGATCAAATTAAGATCGATTCTTTCCATGAGTTTAAGGAGCTCGCTTATGGATGCATTAGTTTGAACTCAAACGATCGCCCTACCATGCACCAGGTTATGAAGAGGCTTCAGGAAGCACAAAATATCCAAGTAAGTCTTTTCTTTTAAATTTATTGTCATCAATAGCTAAGAGGTCATAAATATTTTGTGATCTATCCTCTATGATGTAATATCACAAAAAATGGAAATTTCTTAGATATTTTACCTTTTAAAACTACAACATTAACCAAACAAATTAAGAACAAGTCTATAACGGTAGGAATTCAGTACTCTTTGAATTAAACTTATAGAGTTTAATGCAAAGTTTAATGGTTTGATACATTATCATTTTACCTACTATACAACTATACATTAATTTTCCTACAATGCATTGATCTCAATAGGGTTCTATATATATATATATATATATATATATATATATATATATATATATATATATATATATAGAGAGAGAGAGAGAGAGAGAGAGAGCTAGGTTCAAATGTGGATTGACATCTATTCTGCGGATATGTGGATAATGGTATTTTATGAAAATGATAAAGAAAATATGTTGTTTGATAATTAATATGAATACGTTAAATTTTATAAAATTATTATAATTGTTACGTGTTTTCACTAATTAAATCGTCTATAAGATTATTATAGATTTTTTTAATTATTCTCATTATGCCAGAATATTATCAGAATGTTAATTGAGTCGTATTCTGTAAAAATGAAAATAAATGAAAAACAATGCATAAGAACAAAAATGAATTACAATTAGTGAGAATCCATTAAAATAACAATAGTTCTGTGAGCTTGAACGTATTCACATTACTAAACAATATAATCTCTTAGTAATTCTCATAAAATAGCATTATCTACATGTCCGCACAGTATTTGTCCATCCACATTATAACCTAGCCCCATATATATATATATATATATATATATATATATATATATATATATATATATATATAGGGCTAGGTTATAATGTGGATGGACAAATATTGTGCAGACGTGTGGACAAATATATATATATATATATATATATATATATATATATATATATATAATGTTTCATTTTTCCGATTGAAAAGTTCAATGACCATTGAATTTTATATGTAATCTATTGAATGTTAATTAAGTATGCCACCTTATTCAACTCTCCCATTAAACTATGCATTATGGATGCTCTGGATGCATTTAACATCTGAAGTAGTGGGATTTATTTGTTGAACTACTAGATTTGTCCTTTTCACATAAGAAAAACCGTGTCTTTAAGAAAATAAACTCGGTTGCATCTGTTTATACTCGCAGATCCATGGACCAACATTTACAAAAATCACTAAGCGTAGCCACAAATATGAACAACTAGAAAGTTGGTTAATTCCACTTAAAGAAATCAAGTTGGCAACCGGAAACTTCAATCCTATTACTCAGATTGGAGAAGGTGGATTTGGGAATGTCTACAAAGCACAACTCTCTGAACGCTGGGAAAACTGCACAGTGGCCATCAAACGTCTTGACCCAAAAAGTCACCAAGGAAAAAAGGAGTTCCTTACTGAGATTAAGTTGATTTCAAGCTTCCACCATCAAAACATCATTCCATTCGTTGGTTACTGTGATGAAGAGAAAGAGATGATCATAGTGTATGAGTATGCTAATAATGGTAGCCTTGATCATCATCTCCATGACCCCATCAAGAGGGGTCTCATAACATGGTCACAACGCCTCAAGATTTGCTTAGGAGCTGCAAATGGACTTGAATACCTCCACTCGGGTCAAGGTGACTTCACAAGAGTAATACACAGAGACATCAAGTGTGGAAACATACTCTTGGATGAAAATATGCATGCAAAAATTTGTGATTTTGGTTTGTCAAAAGAAGGCCCCAGAAATCAGCAACACACACAAATCTATACCAAAGCTTCGGGTACCAACTTCTATTTGGATCCTCTTTACCAAGAAAGTGGCATCCTCAGAAAAGAGTCTGACGTGTACTCATTCGGTGTTGTGTTGTTTGAAATATTGAGTGGGAGACCCGCATATAAGCCTACAAAGTTTGTTGATGGTAACCCACAATTTCTGATAAATCTTGTCAGACGTTACTATAACGATGAACCCGAGAAATTAATTGATCCGGCTATAAAAAATCAGGTTGATAGCCGATGTTTTAATATGTTCAAAGACCTTGCATATCAATGCATAAGTTTGGAGTCAGAGGAACGCCCTACCATGGAGACAATCATTGACACACTTGAAGATGCAATCGATTTTCAAGTAAGTTCGTTATTTATTGTTATTCATTTTTTGATGGAATTCTGTTTTCAAATCCAAGATAGAAAAGCATGAGGATAAGTTGCTCTACTGTTTTTTCGTGATACGTTTTCAAAAAAAAGTCTCTACCTTATTACCAGCACCATAAATTATGTAAAGGCGTAACTTTGTTTAAGGGAGTTTAAAAATAATACACGGTTTCACAATCTTGACTTGGGGTTATTTATTTAAAAATGGTGATGATAGTTTGTTTTTGTTTTGCAGGATGAAAATAAAAATGATGTTGAGAAAGCAACTTTCGGCTGCTGTTGTTTGCAATGATGAATCCGGGGTACAAAAGATACAAGTCGTTTAATTGTTTTTTTGGAATATTTCGAAAGCTTATCATCTAGAAAAGTGAGGCGGGTTACAGAGAAAGAAGAGAGCTCGCGATTAGGGTTTAAGTTTTTGGACAATGATTGCTATTGTAATGTACGCTAGGCCCTAAAATAAGTTATAGTAGATGGCTAATATAATCCGGTTTTGTAACCGGGGTCATATGGAGTCAAGTCATTTCCAAAACTCTAATAAAATCCAATTATACAGCGGAATCAAATCATGAATTTATCATATGATCTATATATGTTGCATAACAAGTAATTCCCCAAGATCTTCATATTTCTAATGGCTAACAAAAAATAGTATGGAATTATTTTGTTTTACTAGTGCCCAGTGGCATTTCCGGCCAACTCCACCACCTACAAGAAAAAAAATAAATATTAACCAAAAGAGATTCCCATTGATTAGTAATTCAGATCGAATCTCAAACCAAGAAACATCCTTGTTAAGCTCAATGTCTTCATTTTGATTTAAATCTTTATAAATAAACGTCAATGTGCAAAATTCCTAAATTAAACATTTAGTTGATCAGCGGATGATAAAATTGAATCACCGGTTGCACGCATATGATTGAGGAACGAATCGTCGTTGTACTTCAAGTTCCTAATTTCACTGATGTTTCAGTTACTCTTATTAACCTAAAAAAGGGACAAAACTTCATAAATGTTGGTATTTAGAAATCTGAAGTTTAGTCCTAAGTTTAAAAAATCTCATAGATGGTCCCTGTGTTTTCAAAACTTTTAACCAACGATCTTTTTTTTCCTAAATCTGTTAGCTTATGTACCCTAACTAAAAGGCATTTCCGTAGTCTCTCTATCACAGAGACCATTTATGAAGTTTTGTCTTAGAAAAAATAAATATAATTATTTAATATAGAAAGGATCTCTCTTTCTCTCTCTTGATGAACCTTCCAAAATCCATATAGATGTACAGATTTCAAGATTTTTTTTCCGATTCACCCAAATTGTAAGCATACATGTGATATTTATATACATTTTTGATTTAACATCAAAAACATCAATATGATTTCATAACCTTTTTGTTAATTTGTGAGTTTGTAACAAAGGCAAGCATTTTTCATCTTAGTATGATTTCACAAATTTAAGTTTATTGTCCACCAAGTTCTTGATATTTTGTTTGAATCATATTTCCATGCTATAATCTATTTACTTGATTTCCTTACGATATTCTCCCCTTTCCATTTCAAGGAGGATTAATAAAAGTTGGAGGTTGAAGATGATCATGAATACAAAATGAACACGGAAGAAATCTATAGAAACCCACATTCCTACCTTCAAACATCACGCACCAAAATGCTTTTCTGTGTTCATCTTCTTCAAAATACACACACATAAAATGATTAATGCAGACACCTGCAAATTGATGGTGAAAAACTCACAAATTGACCTTTAAGCAAAATCCAATCAGTGAATGAAAAAATCAAAGCTCTCAGAAACCTCTGATCTTTAATTATGTGTGTTCGTCAGAGACCATATCTAGTCCATCAAGTTTATTTTCTGAAATTGTTTTGATTTAAAGCTTTTGTCTTCTCAGATGCTCTACGAATCGACCCTTATACCAAAAATCGAGGCGATGATGATATAGTTGTGCATTAACTTCTCCAAGCACTAGTTTCTGGTGATGGGTGAAACTCAACCCGTAACTTGGCGAGGCAACACAAATGGTGTTGTAGCCATGGCATGTCTGAATCCCTTTCTCCGGTTTTTATTCCAAACTTGCAGATCCAAGTCTCTCGTGATAACATGTGCTCGATCTAAAGGTGGTTGCCTTTTCTCCTCTCTATTGAAATCAAAGTCTAATTTTGACTTTTTTAGTCAAACATTGTTCTTCTTGCAAATAATTTCATATGATAGCATGTTTTTCTATTTGGGAAATTAAAATCTATCAGGCCTTTCATTCATCCATCTATACTAGAGAAAGATAGAGTGTGTCACACCCCGAAACCATAGGCGGAAATGTTCCGGGGCGGAGGACGTCATGAATATCACAACCAATGTACATAGTAAGCATAGTAAACACAAAACTTTACATTACATAGATTCATTTACATTGTCTGAAAACAAGAGTTACATGTGTTATATATATATATATATATATATATATATATATATATATATATATATATCATATGAACAAAAGTTAAGACGTGTCTTCTACATACTCCGTCTTCGCTAAAAGGATCGCTGGGTACCTGTCTAATGCGGACCTGAGAATACAAGCAGTTTGAAAATCAGCATAAAGCTGGTGAGTTCATAAGTGTTTTGTTTTCTGAAAATGAACATGTTTCCTTTGGTTTTCCGAAAAAGTTTGGAAAGGAATAGTCGCCCAGAGTAAGGATACAGCCTATGGATATGTCGTTAACGTTCTCTTACTCACTGTTAGCTATGTCTACGGTAAATGTTTCGGTTACTAATGAAGAACTATGTTTAAGAAGGTGTTTGAATGAATACTAACAAACTTTCTTTCAACACTAGAATTGAAAAGGATTACAGGCATAAGTTTATCGAGGAGGAATATACCTGTGGCAACGGTGGGGTCGGCGGCTGGCTCATTTTGTCCAATAGCTAGGACTCTCCCGGTGTTGCCAATTGTTGCAGTTTTTGGGCAATTTCTCTTGTAATGACCAACTTCACCACAACCATAACAGGTCTGACCAATACCTGCTTCAGAAGCTTGGCTGGTTGATTGGGTTGGCGCCTTGCAGAATCGAATCGTATGCCCCTTTTTACCAGAGTTGGAGCATGACAGTTCACGGCAGGGGCCGGGGTTATGGTGGTATTTACACTTGTCGCATAAGGGAAAGGTTACCAGCATACCTACTGGTAGGTGCTTGAGCTGTGGATCCTACTGCAGAAGCAGCAGCAACAGGGATAGTAACAGCATGGACTGCTACAGTTTGCTGCTTCTTCGAGGACTCCTGAGAAGGCTGACTCTTCTTCTTCATCCAAAACTTTCTTTTCTCACCGCTCCTCTATGTCGCCTCAGGAGTGGTGGCTGCTTCCTCTAAGTCCTCGCTATGATCGATCAGGGTTTGTGCTAAGCATTTGGCGCTGTCGTAGGTGTCTGGCTTCGTAGCCAAGACATTTCCCTTGGATGGCTAGGTCAACCCCCAGATGAATCTCTCAATTTTCTTACTCTCCGGGGTAACCATTCCCCGACAGAGTAGCGCCAAGTCATCAAATCTTTAAGTGTAAGCGGCGATATCGGAACCCTTCATCTTCAGGTTCCAGAGTTCATGTTCTGACTTCTGCATTTCGCCCCAAGGGCAGTACTCTGCAAGCAAAAGTTCCTTCATGGCCTCCCAACCCATGGCATTGGCTACAGGTACAGTTAGGAATTTGACTCGGCCGTTCCACCAAGTTAGCGCTTTATCGGTGAACGTGCATGCAGCGAACTTCACCTTATCCGATTCAGAGCAGGCACAGATTTCAAAAATAGATTTGATTTTCTCGAACCATCGAGTTAGGGTAATGACACCTCCAGTGCCATCGAAAGATGTGGGTTTCGCGTTCATAAAGTCCTTATTGGAACACTCCTTCCGGTGTCCTTGGTTATCATCTTGGTTTTGGGGCTGGGGACCACCTCCTGAACCACCGGGGTTCATTTGAGACATGGCGGCTACCACTGCGGCAGTAACAACTGCCTGGAACATCACAGGATCAAATTGGGGAGGAGGTGGTGGCGGAGGAGGATTATCGTCGTTCTTTGAGTTGGGTCCCTTTCTTGGAGGCATCTTGATCTAAAAATATTAGGAAAGAGAGGATGGTAAGTCCTCTGAATTGAATCAAGAGATATGGAACAGGGGATATCTCATTAAGACAGATATAGAATTCTATTACGCGATAAAGCAGGAAAGAGTTATCAAAGCAGATAAACTGTCGCTAAGGAATGATTGAGGAACAATGTTGGGATGAGAATTTCTATAACAGATTTGGCTCGAGAAATACTCCCATAGTATTTCATGATTCACTGTGATGACGGCTCGTTGTTTGGGTATTAGGTAAGTTTTAGGCATGCTGCATACCACAGTCACTCCCAAGCACATGTTGGCTGTGTCTCGAATGAATATAGTTATCCAGACTATATTGATCCTAGACACAACTACATAACTGCCCAGGTTTAACCACATCGTACAACACCCATTTACTTATGTTCTGTTCTACTTGTAGTTACAGATTTCGACGGTTAGGTATACTTCTATACTCTTGAAAATACTTATATTTTAAGGTATACTTTTAGTTCAGAGCGCTTAGGCCCCTTAGTGTTTATAGTCTTATACCATGTAAGGTTTGGTATACTAGTTCACTATAAACAAGGGCTCTGATACCAATCTGTCACACCCCGAAACCAAAGGCGGAAATGTTCCGGGGCGGAGGACGTCATGAATATCACAACCAATGTACATAGTAAGCATAGTAAACACAAAACTTTACATATTTACATTGTCTGAAAACAAGAGTTACATGTGTTATACATATATATACATATATATATATATATATATATATATATATATGTATATATATCATATGAACAAAAGTTAAGACGTGTCTTCTACGTACTCCGTCTTCGCCAAAAGGATCGTTGGGTACCTGTCTAATGCGGACCGGAGAATACAAGCAGTTTGAAAATCAGCATAAAGCTGGTGAGTTCATAAGTGTTTTGTTTTCCGAAAATGAACATGTTTCCTTTGGTTTTCCGAAAAAGTTTGTTAGCCAAGAAAATCCCATATTTTCTTATAAGTTTAGTTTAGTTATCCGTTTGTTATACTATCCGGTTATATACAGTTCAGTTATCTCAGGAAAAACCCTTATTTTCCTAAAAGTAAGGTTTAGTTAAATACCCCAGTGTATAGTTTAGTACATAAAACTATATATTAAAAACCATTGGAAATTCCCATCCAGTACAATAGTAGATATTTTTATTACATAAAAATATTGATTGAAAACCATGGGAATACTATCACATACCAGATATAAAATAGTTTTTAATACACAAAACTATAGTTTGAAAGTCATGGGAATACTATCTCGTACTTGATATAGATTGAAAACCATGGGAATACCATCCCATACTAGATATAGATTCAAAACCATGGGATTACCATCCTGTACTAGATATAGATTCAAAACCATGGGATTACCATCCCGTACTAGATATAGATTCAAAACCATGGAATTACCATCCCGTACTAGATATAGTCTTCAAAACCATGGGATTACCATCCCGTACTAGATATAGATTTAAAGCCATGGGATTACCATCATGTACCAGATATAGATTTCAAAACCAAGGGAATACTAACTGTAGCTAGCAGTTTAGGTGTGGGATTGTCAGTCCTGAATAGATCTATTCACAAATTCCACGCTCTCCCTCCAGGAGACTCTGGTTACACTTCCGGGGAGGATTTACTGATAACCCAAAGGGTTTAATAATGACGAATCTCACAAGCTAGTATTAAATTATTCACGGTGTTTTCAGACGTTATCAAACATACTAATCGTTTTGAAACATAATACAGTGAAAACAGTTAAATATAATGGAATTATATGGCAATATACTCTAAATTAAACAGAGATAAACTGAATCAGACATAGTTTATCTAATAACTTTACATAAATTTATGCTCGTTAAACAAGAACTAAAGATCCCAAATTATTCCCATAATAATTTGATTAATTTGATTGTTTCCTTTACTGAAATCCATGTAGTTATAATCGATAAAACATCTCTTATGCTCAGCATAATACATCAGGGGTAAAGATATCTATAAATTTGCCAGATATTTATAGAAATACATCAATTTTAGATTTTGAAAACATTTATATTTTGCTTGTATCCCCCCCCTGAAAACATTGAAAACACGGAAAAGGTGTAGGTGTATGAACTACCCAGTCGAGGAACGTGTCGTCTAGGATGCTAAATGTCAGTTCGGGGCTTGATAACGCGCGAGGTTCCTATGTAATATGGAATGATACAAAAATGTATCTAATTAGACTTTAATTCACTAATTAGATGTGATTATACACTCCAAGATGCAAAAACACTACAAATCAAGTGTTTGGAGTGACCCGGGTGGCATCTATGGACGAATATGGCTTAGATAATGAGTTTGCTCTTTAAGAGTAAACTCCTTAGGGAGTTTACGGCCCTAAGACCATGTCCACATGAGTTCACATCCTTGAACTCATAGATGATGGGTTTTAAGGTGCTTAAGGGTAAAGTATTACTTGGGAAATGTTGCTAGGATTTAATCTAAGGCATAGGAAGGAATTAAACCACCACAGGAACCATCAAAGGGAGTTTACGGCCCCAAACTAGGAGTTTACAGCCATAAGCTCCTATACCTTCCTTCTATTAGTGTTTTGGTGGCCTAAGATCAATCACATGTGATTCAAACTAATTTTACAAGCCTTGGAATGGATTTATGGCATTATTTGGCTAATGTATAGGAGTTTACGGCCCAAGAACCTATCCTTGGGGGGTTTACTGCCGTAAGCTCCTATGATGGTTGTTTTCATCATGTTTAAGGCCCCTAAATCGATTGTGGTTGCTTTTAGACTTTAATCCAAGGTTTAGGAGGTGTTTAAATGGCATTTTAACACCTTAAAAGGAGTTTGCTGCCCATGATATGGAGTTTATGGCCCAAGCATGTTCTTGGGCAGTAAACTCTCATTTACCCCTAAATGATGAGTTCTACGTGTTCCAAGTCCATTCGAATAAGTCCTTATGTCATTTCTAAGCTCCATGAGTTGTTTGAGAGGGGTTTTGGGCTCCAAAACCCATTTTATATGTGTTCATGGCCCATGAGTGCTCCAGGGCCGTAAACACATGTTTATGGTCCTAAATCATAGATTAAACACAAATTTGAAGGTTGAAGAGATTATTCAATGAGTTAGGATGGTTACCTTGATGATTTGAAGTTTGATTTGGGTGATTGTGAACTAAGAATGAGATTGTAGAGAGAGTAGTGAGAGAGGGTGCAAAAGCTTCAAAATGAAGTTAATTGTCCTTTATATATGTTTCAAGTTTTGGACACGGTGGAATTTTACCCGATACTAACGTTATACGATGCTTTTGGTCACACCCGATAAAGTTGTCGTAACCCGATATGGTCGAAACTAAAATTTTCTAAATAATAACTTGGAATGTTTTCTTGGGTTTCTAACGTGTTTGAACACCCATTAAGTCATAATAAACGACTCAATTTTAATGACTTAATTTAATAACGAAACGGAAACAATTCGAAAACGACAAATTTTATTGACGGAACGGGTTACAATGACGGAAAGAAGTTCGGGTTGTCACATTATCCCCCTGTTAGAGGGAATTTCGTCACGAAATTCAAAATTTAGATACGAATCAAGGATTTTGAAAGAGATACAGATACTTCTGTTTCATCGGATCTTCACGCTCCCAAGTGAACTAGGGTTCTCGCATGACATTCCAGCGAACCTTCACTATCGGGATACGGTTTTTGTTTCGTACGTTTAATCCCTCGATCTATGGTTTCGATTGGTTCTCTCATGAAGTTCAGGTTTTCGTTGATCTCGGTTTCATCAAAGGGATCACTAGAGTTTCATCAGGTAGGCACTTCTTAAGAATAGAGACATGGAATACAAGATGGATGTTGCTGAGTTCTGAGGGTAGTCGGATTTTGTAGGCTACGGATCGATCTTAATGAGGATTTCGAAAAGTTCTATGTATCTCGGGTTTAGTTTTATGCGTTTCATAATGTAATATGCCTTCTTCATTTACTACATGGCCAAAGAAAATGGTTAGACCGAAGGGCATCACTACATCTTCGTAGTGACTATATCGAGTCCTGAATGTTGTTTTGGAAACATCATTCATGGGAACTTGTAGCTGACTGGGTAACTCCTGCATTTCTGCTGGAGCCTATTGATACGAAGATTTGGCTACAGGGTTTGCTCATGGAATTAGATCGATGCGAAACTCTACTTGGCATTCGGGAGAAATTTCCGGGAACTCTTCGGAAAGACATCAGGAAAATTATAGACTTTGGGGATGCAACTTCCTGTTTCTCGATGGTCACATAGACTAGGAACTTATGGAACTCCATTCGGAGAAGCCTTTTGAGCTTTGATGCAGGAAAAGATATGAAGATTTGAGCTAAACTTATCGCCATAGATCGTGAGAGTCTGAACAGAGGGAAGGTTGAGACAGATGGCTTTTTCGTAATAAAGGAAATCCGCATGATTGGAACTCAACCAATCAATGCCAATGATAACATCAGAGCTTTCTATAGAAACTGGCATTAGGTCGTCGAGAAAAGAATGATCGTTCGAGGTAAGGGTACAGCCTATGAATTTATCGCTAACGTCCTCTTTCTCCTTGTTAGACATCTTGACGGTAGACATTTCGGTTACTAATGAAGGACTAAGGTTAAGATGATGTTTGATTAAATAGATAACAGGTTCTCTTTCAACAATATAATTGAAAAGGATTGCAAGTATAAGGGCTATCGAGGAAGAATATATACCTGCGGCAACGGTGGGATCGGCGGCTGCCTCAGCTTGTCCTATAGCTAGGGTTCTTCCAGTGTTGCCAGTTGCTGCTGCTTTGGGGCAGTTCCTCTTAAAGTGCCCAACTTCACCACAATTATAGCAGGCCTGACCGACACCCGCTCCGGAAGATTGATTTGTTCATTGGGCTGGTTTTCTGTAGTTTCGACCAAGGTGGCCCTTCTTACCACAGTTGTTACAGAGACGTTCGCGACATGGACCGGGAGTACGGTGATGGTAGCTGCACTTGTCACACCAAGAAAGGATACTGGTATATCCACTGGTAGGAGTTTGAGCTGTGGATCCGACGGCAAAGACAACAGCAGGGACAGTAGTAGCACGAATTGCCACCATTTGTTGCTTCTTCGAGGACTCCTGAGAAAGCTGACTCTTCTTCTCCTTCCAAGATTTTCTTTTCTCACCAATCCTCTATGTCGGCTCAGGAGTGGTGGCTGCTTCCTCTAGGTAATCGCTGTGGTCGATCAGAGTTTGCGCTAGGCATTTGGCGCTGTCATAGGTGTCTGGCTTCGCAGCCAAGACATTTCCTTTGGTTGGCTGGGTAAACCCCCAGATGAATCTCTCAATTTTCTTACTCTCCGGGGTAACCATTCCCCGACAGATTAGCGCCAAGTCATCAAATCTTTAAGTGTAAGCGGCGATATCGGAACCCTTCATCTTCAGGTTCCAGAGTTCATGTTCTGACTTCTGCATTTCGCCCCAAGGGCAGTACTCTGCAAGCAAAAGTTCCTTCATGGCCTCCCAACCCATGGCATTGGCTACAGGTAGGGTTAGGGATTTGACTCGGCCGTTCCACCAAGTTAGAGCTTTATCGGTGAACATGCAGGCAACGAACTTCACCTTATCCGATTCAGAGCAGGCACAGATTTCAAAAATAGATTTGATTTTCTCGAACCATCGGGTTAGGGTAATGACACCTCCAGTGCCATCGAAAGATGTGGGTTTCGCATTCATAAAGTCCTTATAGGAACACTCCTTCTGGTTTCATTGGTTATCATCTTGGTTTTGGGGTTGGGGACCACCTCCTGAACCACCGGGGTTCATTTGAGACATGGTGGCTACCAATGCGGCAGTAACAGCTACCTGGAACATCACAGGATCAAATAAGGGAGGAGGTGGTGACGGAGGAGGATTGTTGTCGTTCTTTGAGCTGGGTCTCTTTCTTGGAGGAATCTTGATCTAAAAAGATCAGGATAGAGAGGATGGTAAGTCCTATTAATTGAATCTAGAGATATGGAATAGGGGATATCTCATTAAGACAGATATAGAATTCTATTAAGCGATAAAGCAGGAAAGAGTTATCAAAGCAGATAAACTGTCGCTAAGGAATGATTGAGGAACAACACTGGGATGAGAATTTCTATAACAGATTTGGCTCGAGAAATACTCCCATAGTATTTCATGATTCGCTGTGATGACGACTCGTTATTTGGGTATTAGGTAAGTTTTAGGCATGTTGCGTACCACAGTCACTCCCAAGCACATGTTGGCCGTGTCTCGAATGAATATAGTTGGCCATGCTATATTGATCCTAGACACGACTACATAACTGCCCAGGTTTAACCGCAGCGTACAACACCCATTTACTTATGTTCTGTTCTACTTGTAGTTACGGATTTCGACGGTTAGGTATACTTCTATACTCTTGAAAATACTTACATTTTAAGGTATACTTTTACTTCAGAGCACTTAGGCCCCTTAGTGTTTATAGTCTTATATCATGTAAGGTTTGGTATACTAGTTCATTATAAAAAAGGGCTCTGATACCAATCTATCACACCCCGAAACCATAGGCGGAAATGTTCCGGGGCGGAGGACGTCGTGAATATCACAACCAATGTACATAGTAAGCATAGTAAACACAAAACTTTACATTACATAGATTCATTTACATTGTCTGAAAACAAGAGTTACATGTGTTATACATATATATATATATATATATATATATATATATATATATATATATATATATATATATATCATATGAACAAATGTTAAGACGTGTCTTCTACGTACTCCGTCTTCGCCAAAAGGATCGCTGGGTACTTGTCTAATGCGGACCTGAGAATACAAGCAGTTTGAAAATCAGCATAAAGCTGGTGAGTTCATAAGTGTTTTGTTTTTTGAAAATGAACATGTTTCCTTTGGTTTTCCGAAAAAGTTTGTTATCCAAGAAAATCCCATATTTTCTTATAAGTTTAGTTTAGTTATCCGTTTGTTATACTATCTGGTTATGTACAGTTCAGTTATCTCAGGAAAAACACTTATTTTCCTAAAAGTAAGGTTTAGTTAAATACCACAGTTTATAGTTTAATACATAAAACTATTTATTGAAAACCACTGGGAATTACCATCCAGTACAGTAGTAGATATTTTTAATACATAAAAATATTGATTGAAAACCATGGGAATACTATCCCGTACCAGATATAAAATGGTTTTTAATACACAAAACTATAGTTTGAAAGTCATGGGAATACTATCCCGTACTTGATATAGATTGAAAACCATGGGAATACCATCCCGTACTAGATATAGATTCAAAACCATGGGATTACCATCTCGTACTAGATATAGATTCAAAACCATGGGATTACCACCCCGTACCAGATATGGATTGAAAACCATGGGAATACCATCCCATAGTAGATATAGATTCAAAACCATGGGATTACCATCTCGTAATAGATATAGATTCAAAACCATTGGATTACCATCTAGTACCAGATATAGATATCAAAACCATGGGATTACCATCCCGTACTAGATATAGATTTAAAGCCATGGGATTACCATCATGTAGCATATATAGATTTCAAAACCATGGGAATACCATCCCGTACTAGATATAAAAACTATAGATTGAAAATAGATATAAAATCAAATCCGTGAATAAACTTATATTAATACGTATTGTGAGTTGGGTAACCATGCTGATACGACACTGAGACCTCCTTGACGTTCGTTAGACATCGGACGATATCCAGAATTTGTCATCCCAGGCGTGCCCGCCTAACTGTAGCTAGTAGTTTAGGTGTGGGATTGTCAGTCCCGAATAGATTTATTCACAAATTCCACGCTCTCCCTCCAGGAGACTCTAGTTACACTTCCGGGGAGGATTTACTGATAACCCAAAGGGTTTAATAATGACGAATCTCACAAGCTAATATTAAATTATTAACTGTGTTTTCAGACGTTATCAAACATACTAATCGTTTTGAAACATAATACAGTGAAAACAGTTAAATATAATGGAATTATATGGCAATATACTCTAAATTAAACAGAGATAAACTGAATCAGACATAGTTTATCTAATAACTTTACATAAATTTATGCTCGTTAAACAAGAACTAATCCCAAATTATTCCCATAATAATTTGATTATTTTGATTGTTTCCTTTATTGAAATCCATGTAGTTATAATCGATAAAACATCTCTTATGCTCAGCATAATACATCAGGGGTAAAGATATCTATAAGTTTGCAAGATATTTATAGAAATACATCAGTTTTAGATTTTGAAAACATTTATATTTTGCTTGTATTCCCCCCCCCCTCCCTGAAAACATTGAAAAACACGGAAAAGGTGTAGGGGTATGAACTCACTAGTCGAGGAACGTGTCGTCTAGAATGCTAAGTGTCAGTTCGGGGCTTGATAACGCGCGAGGTTCCTATGTAATATGGAATGATACAAAAATGTATCTAATTAGACTTTAATTCACTAATTAGATGTGATTATACACTCCAAGACGCGAAAACACTTCAAATCAAGTGTTTTGAGTGACCCGGGTGGCATCTATGGACGAATAGGGCTTAGATAATGAGTTTGTTCTTTAAGAGTAAACTCCTTAGGGAGTTTACGGCCCTAAGACCATGTCCACATGATTTCACAGTCGTGAACTCATAGATGATGGGTTTTAAGGTGCTTAAGGGTCAAATATTACTTGGGAAATGTTCGTAGGATTTAATCTAAGGCATAGGAAGGAATTAAACCACCAAAGGAACCATCAAAGGGAGTTTACGGCCCCAAAATAGGATTTTACGGCCATAAGCTCCTATACCTTCCTTCTATTAGTGTTTTGGTGGCCTAAGATCAATCACATGTGATTCAAACTAATTTTATAAGCCTTGGAATGGATTTATGGCATTATTTGGCTAATGTATAGGAGTTTACGGCCCAGGAACCTATCCTTGGGGGGTTTACGGCCGTAAGCTCCTATGAGGGTTGTTTTCATCATGTTTAAGGCCCCTAAATCGATTGTGGTTGCTTTTAGAGTTTAATCCAAGGCTTAGGAGGTGTTTAAATGGCATTTTAACACCTTAAAAGGAGTTTGCTGCCCATGATATGGAGTTTACGGACCAAGGATGTTCTTGGACAGTAAACTCTCATTTACCCCCTAAATTATGAGTTCTAGGTGTTCCAAGTCCATTCCAACAAGTCCTTATGTCATTTCTAAGCTCCATGAGTTGTTTGAGAGGGTTTTTGGGCTCCAAAACCCATTTTATATGTGTTCGCGACCCATGAGTGTTCCAGGGCCGTAAACACATGTTTATGGTCCTAAATCATAGATTAAACACGAATTTGAAGGTTGAAGAGATTATATAATGAGTTAGGATGGTTACCTTGATGATTTGAAGCTTGATTTGGGTGATTTTGAACTAAGAATGAGATTGTAGAGAGAGTAGTGAGAGAGGGTTCAAAAGCTTCAAAATGAAGTTAATTGTGCTTTATATATGTTTCAAGTTTTGGACACGGTGGAATTCTACCCGATACTGACGTTATACGATGCTTTTGGTCACACCCGATAAAGTTGTCGTAACCCGATATGGTCGAAACTAAAATTTTCTAAATAATAACTTGGAATGTTTTCTTGGGTTTCTAACGTGTTTGAACACCCATTAAGTCATAATAAACGACTCAAATTTAATGACTTAATTTAATAACGAAACGGAAACAATTCGAAAACGACAAATTTTATTGACGGAACCGGTTACAATGACGGAAAGAATTCCGGGTTGTCACAGAGAGAGATTGAGAGAGAGAGAGAGGTGGGACCCTTTCTATTTTAAATTATATTTTATTTTTTAAAAATAAGACAAAAATTCATAAATGGTCCCTGTCATAGTGAAATGACGGAAATGACATTTAGCACTAGTACATAAGAGATTTGATAAGGCGGTTAATATAATTTGTTGATGCGGTTTTCCAACCGCCCCAAAAAATATAGCATAAAAAAAATAACACCATTTGTTGATGCGGTTTGTAAACCGCATTAGAAAACATCCTAAACCGCCTTATAAAATACCAAAACGAAAATCGCATATCGCACCAAAAAATCAGGAACCACTCTATTAAATAATAGCACCAAAAAATCAAGAACCGCTCTATTAAATAATAGCACCAAAAAATAGATAACCGCCCTATTAAAGAGTAGCACCAAAAAATAAAAAACCGCCCTATTGAATTATTGGGCCAATAAATCGGGAAATGCTTTGTTAAATAAAAAACCGCCTTATTAAATAGTAGCACCAAAAATTATAAAACCACCAAATTATATAATAGGCCAAAAAAATATAAAACCATTCTAATAATGTACAGAATCAAAACAAAACTGCACTATAAAAAATAATTTAATAAATCATCAGTAAACAAAAGCATACTATTAAAAAAAACTTCATTATACAAAAAACCAACAATTTCTAATTTGCATTTTAGTTATAATAAAACACAAAACAAATTCTTACAAAGTTCTTTTCCGACTATCGTTCACCATGTAAATTAAACGAGGTACTATTTCTGAGACCATATCTTCAAGTTTAGCGGGCAAAGCATAACTCTTTTTTTTCCAAAACTGCAACAAACAAACACAATATATATATATATATATATATATATATATATATATATATATATATATATATATATATATATATACATACTAGCCATTTGTCCGCGCAAAGCGGCGGCAGCGAATAGTTTCTTTCAAGCAATTAGTTCCATTCGGATACATGTTATATTTCTAAGAACACTTGCACCATTATCGATCGGTTTCAGAAAAATAAAAAGTACAATGCCAAAACCAAAAAATATTGTGGTAGTGGAAAAGGAGATGAAGATTTGAATTAGTCTTCAGTCAACAATATTTTATGCAAAAAATTAGGGAACTCCAATTTGAATGAGCTTTTAAATTTCAAATGATTTGTCGAAAAGAAGTGTTTCAGATTTCGAATGCACCAGATACCAGAGAAGAGATATTTTAGGAGTACAAGTTGGGTCAAAATTGATGAAAATACTAATTCAATCCCTAAAAATAAGGAAATACTAATTTAAATGTGTTTTTAATACTTGTATCCCTAGCATTATCATTTGTAAGATATATATTATAATATTATTTTATTAATAGTTGGTATATTTTATTAGTAGTTGGTTGTACTTAAAAGCTTAAAGACTTGAACGTCTTAAAAAAAATATGATTATTATATTGATTCTATTTATAGAAATAATAAGATTTCTTTTATAAGGTAGTTATATATATATATATATATATATATATATATATATATATATATATATATATATATATACAAAATATTGATATTTTAAATATATACAAAATACATACTTTATTTTCAAAATCATGTTGAATGGTCTCAACAAACTCCTTCATATTTTTTATTACTATAAATCCACATTCTCATCCACCTTTTTGTTTGTAGCACTGCATTTTAAATACAATAATTATTTCAAATCACTTGAAATATATTGATAAAAACTAATGTAGAACATACATTTACTGTTTTCCACATATTAGCTCGTCTCGGGAAAACATTATCAATCAAAGAAGCAAAGAAGTATTCGTCCTTTTTATTTTCTTTGTTCTTTTCAAAAACTAAAGAATAAAGAATATAACCACATTTGCTTTCAGGACATAAGATAAAAAGCATATTTGTGTTAGTTTGTGTAAGTGTATTGTGCATATGTATGTGAACGTATTATGAAAAGAAAGAAAAATACCCCTGTAAATATCGAGTAAGAAAATATCGTTTGCCTTTATGATATGAAAATACTTCTTCGATATGTTTAGTGGCGGGCGACATGTCTTTTCTAGTAATTAAGCGTGCAATGCGAAGCGGATAAAAAAACACATTAAGAATTGGGCGACCTAAAAAGAAGCCTATATATATATATATATATATATATATATATATATATATATATATATATATATATATATATATATATATATATATATATAATGTTAGTAAATATTAAATATATCTGAAAATTTATCATACCATATTAAAAAAATAATAATAATAACTTACATCGCAAACCAATTGTGACATCCCCATTTTCACGGCCAGAAAAGACCGATTTTGTTTATGCTTTATAAAAATCAGAGTATCTCTTTTAATAAAAAAAGGTTGCGGAATTTGTTCCCAGAAAAACATGATAATCGGTTATCAAAGCATTTCTAAAGAAATATATTTTTATTCACTTTTAAAACATTTGGGATGCCATCGTCAATACAGAAACATAAGCATAAACAGAACTTACATTCATTTACACTAGTGATCTACATCTCTTTTAAATCTCTCAGTGTAATGTGACTTCATATCAACACCTGTGACATAAATAAACTGAGTGGGTCGGGTTGGGAAACCTGGTGAGTACATAGGGTTTTCGACCCACAATAATATAATTATTATGTTTAAACAATCAAACACTCAACCCAATTACTCATCCCCATTATCTTCTTTATTCTTAAGGACCTACCCTAAGAATCAGCTATTTCTCATTCATTCATTCCTAAGGATCATCCTGAGGAAACAACATGAAGTCCATTGTTGCCAATGACGCATTGGTCAAGCGCAGCTGCTAATATTGTCACTTAGGCGCAGCTGCCAGAATTGGTACATTTTCTATGAGGCGCTTCTGCCAGTATTGACCTTTAAACACTACTGTCATGGTCATAAGGCCCCCTATTAGGCGCAGCTGCCGATACTGTCCTTAGAGCGCAGCTGCTAGGACGTTTACCGTAGATCTAAATCATCTACGGGTTGTGGCACAGCTGCCAGTGCTCATCTATAGGGTACTAGGTCCACTACTGCCAATGTATACCTATAGGGCACTAGGTCCGTACTACTAATGTTCCTCTATTTCTACTTTTATCCCTCATCATTCATCTACCCATGTTTTACCCAACATATTTTGTAGATATAAAATACTTTATACAGTTTACATCATTTAAAACATGTATAAAAATCTTTCACCAGCATAGACAACAAGTATTCAGACAATATGCACACATAACACGTAATTTATATTAAAATACTTCATATCTATGTGTAATATGAAATGGACCATGCACTCATAACACGTAATATATATTAAATACTTCATATCTATGTGTAAGATGAAAGGGACCATGCACTTACAACGCGTAATATATATTAAATACTTCATATCTATGTGTAAGATGAAAGGGACCATGCACTCACTACACATAATTTATATTAAATACTTCATATGTATGTGTAAGATGAAAGGGACCATACACTCACTACACATAATTTATATTAAATACTTTATATATGTGTGTAAGATGAAAGGGACCATGCACTCACTTGAATAGGTGGTGATTCCGAACTCAGACAGCACTTCGTTATCTCAAAACAATTTTTCCTTGACAAAACCTAGTATCAATAACACTAGGGTTTAGTTTTTAACGTTAACCGCGACTAATTAATAGTCTAGCTATTATTACTATTATATAAGCGTTAAATAACACTCAATATAACTCATAATAATAGCCCAAATAATTATTTTAAGGTACTAATAATGTTACTATAATTAAATAAAAGCTATATTAAATATAGTATAGGCGTAGCTCACTTACAGCGGGTTTTTATTAAAAACCGGGCTTCGCTGGAGCAACGTTGCCGAGCTGAAAGCTTTTCTTCTCGGAGCCGTCGGGCGCTCCGAAGCTTTTTTCTCGTGCTAGGCAGGTTCCCTAGACTTGGGAGGGGTTTAGGGAGGCTAGAGAGAAGTTAGAGAGAGAAAGAGAGGCTAATGGTGTGAAGAAAATATGAGGAGTTCACCCTTGTATTTATAGGAGTTTTATAGTAAAGTAGTCTCCAAGCTTCGTCCGTATCTTTCGCGTATGACCTCCATTTTCTACGTTATATATATCCATGCATTAGTATTGATGAGTACTACAACTTTCATTTAGACCCTGTCAGCTAGTTCTTATTGTATCTCAGATTTACAAAACTGTATTCAAATTCGTCGCGCTCGAAGAGTAGAGACTAAGCTTCGTCCATATCTTTCGCATATGATCTCCGTTTTTGACGTTCTTTATATCCATGCGTAGGTAAAAATAATATCTACAACTTTCATTTTGACTCCGTCGGCCAATTCTCGACCGATTATAAATTTAACAGTAGGAGGAGATTAGACTGTTAAATGACCGCGAAGAATTCGTAACTCCTTCATACGGACTCTGTTTTCATCTATCGTTTTACCTTTGAGTTCCTATTAATGATATCTTCAACTCTCATTTAGGTCGCGTAGGCCAAAAACCGCTCGAACTAAAATTCGAGTTTCGGGTCGTGCACTGCTAAGCCAAATCTTAGAAAATTCAAAACTTCGTCATACGAAGTCAGATTTGCGCGTTCTTTTTATGGACGCTCTCAGGTTAACATATTCTATGACTTTTGTTTATATCACCAAGGCCAAAAAGTCTTCTATCATAAATTCACTATTTACGTCGCGTCGTGTCGTGCCGGTTTTGCCGTAAAACTTCGACGGGCCATAACTTCTTCGTTATAACTCAGATTTTGACGTTCTTTATATGTACCGAACCCTTGAGACATATTCTAAATATAGGTTAAGATTATTTATTCTAAATAATCTTTTGTTGAAAAGTCGTTTTCGACCCCTATTATATCTAAATTGACTAGCCCGGATCTACGGACGTTATAATTATCTCCCCCTTAGGATGATTACGTCCCGGAATCATCAACGAAACAGGGCTTACATGATGACTCCATGCGTTATCTCTTCATCCTAAGTAAAAATTGTAACTTCGATGTTTCTTCGAACGAATATCTAACTCTAAGACTTCCTGATTGCAGGCGGTGCTCGATCTTGCACTTGCTCCCTATCTCACGTTAGACTCCAAATTATGACCTTCAAGTCACAATTTCGATCCTTACTGGAGACTGCGTCTTTTTCTTAACAAACTTACAATAAGTTATTTTATTACTAAAATTGACCGATGTGTCATATTCTAATGACTTATCATCGTATGTTCCCATGCTTAGACTCAGGTCTCTTAGAGTCTTCCAGAACAGACTATACATTTCTTCATGTTCTAATTACGTCTTAAAAGGTAGCATCTCTAGTTACAATCAATTATCGCGATACCTCTACCAATCGCTTTGATTACCTTTTATTTCAATCTTCCGGCTTAAGTCAGATGCTACATCAAACTTGGTTCTCTGAACCACGTAACATACTCATCGTAGTCGGACTCGATACGATATGACCACTAGGGTCGGAATAACAATCATCCTCTTAGTCATTACCGAAACGATGGTAACGACATATTTGAATAAAATGGTATCAATTACTAGCTTCTTGGTAACCTTGTGACTTTCCCTGATCCAAGCGTGAGTCCTGTGCTTCCGGTAGCATAGGCCTCTACTACCATTCACACCTACTCATACTCGTCTCAAGTATTGTCTTACAGTTCTCCAAGTTATTATCACAAAAACAATTTTAACACAAATGTGTCCAAACAATCATATAATTTTCCCTAGACTCTACAAGGACTTCTTCCATGTGTATCATCAATCATCAATTCTGCTTCAACTCGGTTGGTGATGGAAATGTCAGACGATGGGATAACTTCATGGATTATACCAAAAATCTTTCTTTCTACTAATGGAACATGTACTTCTCCCGTACTAGACGTATTATTTATTAGATGCAATCTAATGGCAATATATCACTCTTACTATATCTTCCGATAGGTATCATTCACTATCGTAAGCCTTCTCATTTCTTCATTTACTCAATTCACTACCATTCTCACCATGATGTTCTGCACACCAGAGCAGTTGTTTCGTGTATCGAGACGAGAATAAAGATAAAGGAAGATTTAGACGCGTATTCCTCCTTATTACCTCGAAAAATTTTATGCCAGTTCTAATATCGTAATTAAACGTTTAGAACTCTGAACACATAAAATTTCCAGATCCGGTCGGCAACAGACCATAGATCCGATCAAACGATAACATAAAGCTTCCCAAATCATTTAGCACATAAAAGCATTTTAGGCATCTTTCCTAATTAAGCTAGTACTTGTGTCTATTCATGTGTACTTCCTAAAATATATCAGACACACTCCTCACAATCATCGCTTAGCATTCTAAGTTTAAGTCTAGAAATAAATCATTATTCCTAGTTCGCTTAAACTAATGCTCTGATACCAACTGTAAGATCCCCTCTTTCACGGCCAGAAAAGACCGATTTTGTTTATGCTTTATAAAAATCAGAGTATCTCTTTTAATAAAAAAAGGTTGCGGAATTTGTTCCCAGAAAAACATGATAATCGGTTATCAAAGCATTTCTAAAGAAATATATTTTTATTCACTTTTAAAACATTTGGGATGCCATCGTCAATACAGAAACATAAGCATAAACAGAACTTCCATTCATTTACACTAGTGATCTACATCTCTTTTAAATCTCTCAGTGTAATGTGACTTCATATCAACACCTGTGATATAAATAAACTGAGTGGGTCAGGTTGGGAAACCTGGTGAGTACATAGGGTTTTCAACCCAGAATAATATAATTATTATGTTTAAACAATCAAACACTCAACCCAATTACCCATACCCATTATCTTCTTTATTCTTAAGGATCTACCCTAAGAATCAGCTATTTCTCATTCATTCATTCCTAAGGATCATCCTAAGGAAACAACATGAAGTCCATTGTTGCCAATGACGCATTGGTCAAGCGCAGCTGCTAATATTGTCACTTAGGCGCAGCTGCCAGAATTGGTACATTTTCTATGAGGCGCTTCTGCCAGTATTGACCTTTAAACACTACTGTCATGGTCATAAGGCCCCCTATTAGGCGCAGCTGCCGATACTGTCCTTAGAGCGCAGCTGCTAGGACGTTTACCGTAGATCTAAATCATCTACGGGTTATGGCGCAGCTGCCAGTGCTCATCTATAGGGTACTAGGTCCACTACTGCCAATGTATACTTATAGGGCACTAGGTCCGTACTACTAATGTTCCTCTATTTCAGCTTTTATCCCTCATCATTCATCTACCCATGTTTTACCCAACATATTTTGTAGATATAAAAGACTTTATACAATTTACATCATTTAAAACATGTATAAAAATCTTTCACCAACATAGACAGCAAGTATTCAGACAATATGCACACATAACACGTAATTTATATTAAAATACTTCATATCTATGTGTAATATGAAATGGACCATGCACTCACAACACGTAATATATATTAAATACTTCATATCTATGTGTAAGATGAAAGGGACCATGCACTCACAACACGTAATATATATTAAATACGTCATATCTAGGTGTAAGATGAAAGGGACCATGCACTCACTACACATAATTTATATTAAATACTTCATATGTATGTGTAAGATGAAAGGGACCATGCACTCACTACACATAATTTATATTAAATACATCATATCTGTGTGTAAGATGAAAAGGACCATGCACTCACTTGATTAGGTGGTGATTCCGAACTCAGACAGCACTTCGTTATCTCAAAACAATTTTTCCTGGACAAAACCTAGTATCAATACCACTAGGGTTTAGTTTTTAACGTTAACTGCGACTGATTAGTAGTCTATATATTATTACTATTATATAAGCGTTAAATAACACTCAACATAACTCATAATAATAGCCCAAATAATTATTTTAAGGTACTAATAATGTTACTATAATTAAATAAAAGCTATATTAAATATAGTATAGGCGTAGTTCACTTACAGCGGGTTTTTATTAAAAACCGGGCTTCGCTGGAGCAACATTTCCGAGCTGAAAGCTTTTCTTCTCGGAGCCGTCAGGCGCTCCGGGGATTTCTTCTCGTGCTAGGGAGGTTGCTTAGACTTGGGAGGGGTTTAGGGAGGCTAGAGAGAAGTTAGAGAGAGAAAGAGAGGCTTATGGCGTGAAGAAAATATGAGGAGTTCACCCTTGTATTTATAGGAGTTTTATAGTAAAGTCGTCTCCGAGCATCGTCTGTATCTTTCGCGTACGGCCTCCATTTTCTACGTTCTTTATATCCACGCATTGGTATTGACGAGTACTACAACATTCATTTATACCCCGTCGGCTAATTCTTATTGTATCTCAGATTTACAAAACTGTATTCGAATCCGCCGCGCTCGACGAGTAGAGACTAAGCTTCGTCCATATCTTTCACATACGATCTACGTTTTTGACGTTCTTTATATCCATGCGTAGGTAAAAATAATATATACAACTTTCATTTTGACTCCGTCGGCCAATTCTCGACCGATCATAAATTTAACAGTAGGAGGAGATTAGACTGTTAAATGACCGCGAAGAATTCGGAACTCCATACGGACTCTGTTTTCATCTACTGTTTTACCTTTGAGTTCCTATTAATGATATCTTCAACTCTCATTTAGGTCGCGTAGGCCAAAAACCGCTCGAACTAAAATTCGAGTTTCGGGTCGTGCACTACTAAGCCAAATCTTAGAAAATTCATAACTTCGTCATACGAAGTCAGATTTGGGCGTTCTTTTTATGGACGCTCTCAGGTTAACATATTCTACAACTTTTGTTTAGATCACCAAAGCCCAAAAGTCTTCTATCGTAAATTCACTATTTACGTCGCGTCGTGTCGTGCCGGTTTTGCTGTAAAACTTCAACGTGCCATAACTTCTTCGTTATAACTCGGATTTTGACGTTCCTTATATGTATGGAACCCTTGAGATATATTCTAAATATTGGTTAAGATTATTTATTCTAAATAATCTTTTGTTGAAAAGTCGTTTTCGACCCCTATTATCTCTAAATTGACTAGCCCATATCTACGCGCGTTACACCAATGAATAATGCTAAAATCAAGCCAACCTCTTAAAAGTAGTTGCAACACCTCGATATATTGGATGCTAACTTGAACCCTATGGCGATACATCCCTTTGGTTGAAAAAATATTAACGACATTTGCATTCCCAAAAAACTCTGCTACTTGAAAACTAACACATTGAATTTGAGGACTTTGTTGTTCTAATTTGCTCAAGGGTGTATATAATTCAAGATCATCATGTGTATGGAATTCAGGTTCGGGTTCGGTTTCGGATTGGGATTCAGAACCGATATCGGATTCAAATTCGGTTTCGGTTTCGGATTCAAGTTCGGGTTCGGGTTCGGGTTCGGGTCCGGGTCCGGTTGCATTTAAATCAAGATGTGGTGGATTCATAGATAACATCTAAAGACAAAAAAAAAACATTAGTAATTAGGTAAGATTATGTACAAACATAAAACATCTAAAAACAAACATAATAAAATATAAAAATAAGCATAAAACAAGTTTTTAAGACTAACCATATCAAGGTTTAATGTTTATTGTTTAGGGTTTAGGGTGTTTGTTTTATATTTAAGGTTCAAGGTTCAGTGTTAGGGTTTACGGTTTATGGTTAAAGTTTCAAGGTTTAAAGTTTAGGGTTTAGTGTTTAGTGGTTAGGGTGTTTGGTTTAAGTTTAAAGGTTTAGTGTTTAACGTTTAGGGGCTAGGTTTTACGATATACGGTTTACTGTATATAGATTTGTGTTGGAGTTTTGGGTTTAGGGATTTGACTTGCATGACTTAGATAATTGGATGTTTTGTTTGTTTTGTTTTAACCAATTCCTTTGTGAATAGTGATGTACGTCTTTAAAGAACAGAGTTAGCTAAAATATTTTTTTTATTTTTTTTCGTTTTACCAATAGATCATACATTAATTGAGTGTAAAAATCAAAAAAAAAATTACTCGATGCTTTTTAAATTATTAAATTTAGTTTATCTAAATAAGAAAATAACAATACATAATTATCTTCTCTAAAATACAACTCAATCCGTGTGATGCATTAAAGAATATCCTCTAAAATTAGACCAATCATTGACCAAACCCTAAAAGTCAACGAAGTCAACTCCAGTCAACGGTCAAACTTTGACCAGACTCGTCGAGTGCACTTGGGCGACTCGGCGAGTCCACACTGGTCCTCTGAAATCCTCAAAACCTCACTTGACACGACGAGTTCCCTCTCCACTCGCCGAGTGACTCGGCAACGAATCACGGGGCAACCCCGACTCGACTCGTCGAGTCTACCTATGGACTCGGCAAGTTGCTCCCATGACAACATTCATCTGACCTCCTGAGGTAAGATCTGTTCCTCTAATCGATAGATCTAACCTTCCCAAGACCAATAATCACGTAAAGGTTAGATCTTGACCCACATGCAACGCTCATCGAGTCTCTCTCTTAGACCCAAAAATAAATGCTAAAATATAATACTTGGAAATCCGGATGTTACAAGTTTTTAGTGGTTAGGGTGTTTGGTTTAAGTTTAAAGGTTTAGTGTTAAGGGTTTAGGGGATAGGGTTTACGGTTTACGGTTAAAGTTTCAAGATTTAAAGTTTAGGGTTTAGTGTTTAGTGGTTAGGGGTTAGTATTTAGTATTTAGGGTTTATGGTTTAAGGTTCAAGGTTCAGTGTTTAGGGTTTACGGCTTAAGGTTAAAGTTTCAAGGTTTAAAGTTTAGGGTTTAGTGTTTAGTGTTTAGTGGTTAGGGTGTTTGGTTTAAGTTTAAAGGTTTAGTGTATAGGGTTTAGGGGCTAGGGTTTACGATATACGGTTTACTGTATATAGATTTGTGTTGGAGTTTTGGGTTTAGGGATTTGACTTGCATGACTTAGATAATTGGATGTTTTGTTTGTTTCGTTTTAACCAATTCCTTTGTGAATAGTGATGTAAGTCTTCAAAGAACAGACTTAGCTAAAATATTTTTTTTTATTTTTTTTCGTTTTACCCATAGATTATAAATTAATTGAGTGTAAAAATAAAAAAAAAATTACTCGATGCTTTTTAAATTATAAAATTTAGTTTATCTAAATAAGAAAATAACAATACATAATTATCTTCTCTAAAATACAACTCAATCCGTGTGATGCATTAAAGAATATCCTCTAAAATTAGACCAATCAATGACCAAACCCTAAAAGTCAACGAAGTCAACTCTAGTCAACGGTCAAACTTTGACCAGACTCATCGAGTGCACTTGGGCGACTCGGCGAGTCCACACTGGTCCTCTGAAATCCTCAAAACCTCACTTGACACGACGAGTTCCCTCTCCACTCGCCGAGTGACTCGGCAACGAATCACGGGGCAACCCCGACTCGACTCGTCGAGTCTACCTATGGACTCGGCAAGTTGCTCCCATGACAACATTCATCTGACCTCCTGAGGTCAGATCTGTTCCTCTAATCGATAGATCTAACCTTCCCAAGACCAATAATCACGTAAAGGTTAGATCTTGACCCACATGCAACGCTCATCGAGTCTCTCTCTTAGACCCAAAAATAAATGCTAAAATATAATACTTGGAAATCCGGATGTTACAAGTTTTTAGTGGTTAGGGTGTTTGGTTTAAGTTTAAAGGTTTAGTGTTAAGGGTTTAGGGGATAGGGTTTACGGTTTACGGTTAAAGTTTCAAGATTTAAAGTTTAGGGTTTAGTGTTTAGTGGTTAGGGGTTAGTATTTAGTATTTAGGGTTTATGGTTTAAGGTTCAAGGTTCAGTGTTTAGGGTTTACGGCTTAAGGTTAAAGTTTCAAGGTTTAAAGTTTAGGGTTTAGTGTTTAGTGTTTAGTGGTTAGGGTGTTTGGTTTAAGTTTAAAGGTTTAGTGTATAGGGTTTAGGGGCTAGGGTTTACGATATACGGTTTACTGTATATAGATTTGTGTTGGAGTTTTGGGTTTAGGGATTTGACTTGCATGACTTAGATAATTGGATGTTTTGTTTGTTTTGTTTTAACCAATTCCTTTGTGAATAGTGATGTAAGTCTTCAAAGAACAGACTTAGCTAAAATATTTTTTTTATTTTTTTTTCGTTTTACCAATAGATTATAAATTAATTGAGTGTAAAAATCAAAAAAAAAATTACTCTATGCTTTTAAAATTATAAAATTTAGTTTATCTAAATAAGAAAATAACAATACATAATTATCTTCTCTAAAATACAACTCAATCCGTGTGATGCATTAAAGAATATCATCTAAAATTAGACCAATCATTGACCAAACCCTAAAAGTCAACGAAGTCAACTCCAGTCAACGGTCAAACTTTGATCGGACTCGTCGAGTGCACTTGGGCGACTCGGCGAGTCGACACTGGTCCTCTGAAATCCTCAAAAGCTCACTTAACACGACGAGTTCCCTCTCCACTCGCCGGCTGACTCGGCAACGAATCATGGGGCAACCCGACTCGACTCGTCAAGTCTACCTATGGACTCGGCGAGTTGCTCCCATGACAACATTCATCTGACCTCCTAAGGTCAGATATGTTCCTCTAATCCATAGATCTAACCTTCCCAAGACCAATAAACACATAAAGGTTGGATCTTGACCCACATGCAACGCTCGTTGAGTCTCTCTCTTAGACCCAAAAATAAATGATAAAATATAATACTTGGAAATCCGGATGTTACAAGTGTTTAGTGGTTAGCGTGTTTGGTTTAAGTTTGAAGGTTTAGTGTTAAGGGTTTAGGGGAGAGGGTTTACGGTTTACGGTTAAAGTTTCAAGGTTTAAAGTTTAGGTTTTAGTGTTCAGTGGTTAGGGGTTAGTATTTAGTATTTAGGGTTTATGGTTTAAGGTTCAAGGTTTAGTGTATAGGGTTTATGGTTTAAGGTTAAAGTTTCAAGGTTTAAAGTTTCGGGTTTAGTGTTTAGTGGTTAGGGTGTTTGGTTTAAGTTTAAAGGTTTAGTGTTTAGGGTTTAGGGGCTAGGGTTTACGATATACGGTTTAATGTATATAGATTTGTGTTGGAGTTTTGGGTTTAGGGATTTGACTTGCATGACTTAGATAATTGGATGTTTTGTTTGTTTTGTTTTAAACAATTCCTTTGTGAATAGTGATGTAAGTCTTTAAAGAACAGACTTAACTAAAATATTTTTTTATTTTTTTTGTTTTACCAATAGATTATACATTAATTGAGTGTAAAAATCAAAAAAAAAAAATACTCGATGCTATTTAAATTATAAAATTTAGTTTATCTAAATAAGAAAATAACAATACATAATTATCTTCTCTAAAATACAACTCAATCCGTGTGATGCATTAAGGAATATCCTCGTCCGTAGATAAATAGAATCGAATGGTTGATAATCAATATGTTTTGATGCTTTTATCGGTTTTTATGCTATTTTTTTTTTTATGTACTTTTTTAGGCGGTTTATATGCATCTTTTGATGCTATTTTTTTTTATCTCTTGAGGCGGTTTTATTTTTTGAGGCGGTTTGTATATCTTTTGATGCTATTTTTTTTCTTTTGTTTTTTTATCTTTTGAGGCAGTTTTTATAGTACTTCTTTTTTATCTTTTGAGGCGGTTCGTTTCAATTTTTTAGAGCGGTTTTCACGTAAAAGTAGATTGTCTATTTTTGTTAACAGAACAATTAAAGGTCTGTATTAAATGCACATCACAAGTGATCAAACAACACAAGTAAAAGTCTTCCCTGATACATTTAAATCTTATTCAATATTTTCTTATAAAAATTATGCAAACATTATAGTTATCAAAAGAGAAGGACAATATTGTTATTACTCTTTCAATAGATAGTATTTGATACAAAAGTTATGTAAAAAACAATATTCAAAAATGAAAAAAAAAAAGCATTCATACACTTAGTCAACATATGTCCCTTCCATGTTAGGTCGTACGAATGTTGTGCGTTCAATATTATTGTAATTACCGGGTTCAATACTAACCAAAATGGGTGGTAGATCATCAAAGTGGTCGTATTCTTCTTCGTCAACGACATCATCAATACCAAGAATACGTTGTTTTCCTTGTAAGACGATGTGCTCTTTTTTCTTGCTCGGGTCTTTGATAAAGAAAACTTGTGTGACATGTTTTGCGAGAACGAATGGCTCATATACATAGCCATTATTTGTAAGGTCGACAAGTGTAAAACCATATTTATCAACTTGAACACTTGTACGGTTATTCACCCATTTACATATGAACACAGGAATAACAGAGTCATAATAGTTCAACTCCCAAATTTTTTGTATAACACCATAATAAGAATCTTTGGCTATTTTTATCAAAGTATCATGATCCCGTCTGTCGAATTCGGTTGTTGATGCTATCATTGTAACTCCACTATTCTGCATTGTACTTTTTTCATCTTGATCTTTGGTGTAAAACGTATAACCGTTAATGGCGTACCCTTGATAAGATTTAACTCTACAATCTGGCCTACGTCCCAACCTTTTCACGGTTTCATCAACATTCATTTCTGCTACCTTCCTTTCTAGCCACCTTGAAAACTCTTTGTTATGATTGTTTATGTACCACATTTTTTCCTTACCCGGGTATTTCGAGTTTAACATGTCCATGTGTTCATCAACGTATGGAGTAAGACATTTCATGTGTTTTAAGACCACTAAATGTGCAACTTGTAACTCTTCATAAGTTGGCATGGTTATTTTGAAACCGACTCCTCCCTTACCTTCAAGTCGACGTGAATGACGAGTTTTAGGAACACCAACACTTTCGACATCTTCCATATAGCCTACAAAAAATATTAATATTATATATAACATATTATAGATTGTTATAACTGTAATATATTATTAAATATGATTCCCTTGGCAGAACTCAATCACCTCTTCACAAGTATACCCTTCAACAATACTCCTCTCTGGCCGATTACGGTTTCTTACGTAACCTTTTAGGATACCCATGTATCTTTCAAAAGGGTACATGTACCGTAAGAATACAGGACCACACGCTTTAATTTCTTGTACGATATGAGATATGAGGTGAACCATTATATCAAAAAATGAGGGTGGAAAGTGCATCTCAAGTTCACAAAGTGTAATATAAATGTCTTTCTCCCATCGATCCAAATCTTCTACATCAATAACCTTTGAGTGAATGTTGTTAAAAAACAAACAAAACTTAGTGATAGAATGCCGAACATCATCTTGTAAAATTCCACGAATTGCGATAGGAATCATATGTGTCATTAAAACATGACAATCATGAGACTCCATTCCAAACAATTTATAGTCTTTCATCGACACAAATCTTTTAATGTTTGCAGAATAAGTTGATGGGACCTTAATATCATGTATACATTGACAAAACTATATTTTTTCTTGTTGATATAGTATAACAAGCAGGTGGGAGATAGACACTGTTAGCACTCTATTCGGGGGCAAGATCTTCACGTATCCCCATCTCGGCCATGTCCTTTCGGACGTTAACCTCTTTAGTTTTATGCTTCATCTCTAATAATAAGCATATCAAGCTCTCACATACATTTTTTTCTATATGCATAACATCTAGACAATTTCTAACATCCAAATGTCTCCAGTAAGGCAATTCAAAAAAAAATGACTTTTTTTTTCCAAAGGGCATTTTTATCGACACGAAATCTTTTTCCCAAGACAACATTTATACCCGCAACTCGTGAAAATGCATCAAATCGTTTCCTCATCATTCTGATCTCAATACTTCCGTCAAACTCAATAGCTTTCTTCCTAAAACGGTGACCCTCTCAGAAGGAATCTTCGATGTCCCATGTATACAGTTTTTTTGCAAAAAATCATGGCCCGCAATTGAAAGTGATGTTTCTTATAAGCATCATATACATCCACACCCGAACTCCAAAGAGTTTTTAAGTCATCAATCAAAGGAGACAAATACACATCAATATCTTTACAAGGTTGTCTCGGGCCCTAAATCAACAACGACATCATAATGTCTTTCCGTTTCATGCATAACTGAAAGACCCCAACTTTCATATTTATGAAAGACCCAAACTTTCATACTATTCCAACATTATTCTTAAGTTACTTCCTCGAAACATGCTACATGCATATTTATAAAACAATATTTTATATAGATAAAGTGATTACAAAGGATTGGATACAAACCGACTAAGTTTTATTACATTTCATATCTACCCAGGAATCTACTATTCATATACATACATGAACATTAAAATACATAGAAATAGTATTAACTATTCTAAATCTTTCAGCAGTATAAAACTATATTGGATACTCATCACCTGCAATTGTTAAATATTGAGAGGGATAAGCGATAATGCTTAGTGAATTCAATAAATAGATACAATATAATCTTATGCCTTATATATATCAATATGACATAAGCAAAAGGGAACAAGAACAACAATAGCATATGCGTATCATATGTCACGCTTTCAATATCAACTCAAGATTTGATTCAAAGATTTACGATCAATGAGACATAACAATTTCCATGTTTGATATGCATGAATAAAGCTTTTTGGCCCGAACGGCACAGAAGATATACAACTTCGGATTAACATTTTGGTAGATTTCAGGCTTAAAGCCCTGTCTAACCATTTGCCAATACCATAGAATAGAGTTCATTCTCTTACGGAGTCATGCTCTACATGGTCAGAGGCTACATACCAGTCCTATCTAACCTTCTGCCAATGCCATAGAATAGAAGTCATTCTCTTACGAGACATGTTCTACATTGCCAGAGGCTACATACCAGTACCACCGTGAATCTAAGTCCTTTTACTGATCACATGGTCAAAGGTATAACTTTGCTATTAAAAATAGCGAATAAAAATAACCCGGGAAAATAACCCGGAATAATAACGCTGAAAAGCACATAGCACATATAACACATAACATACAATTGTTCCTATATATTGAACTCACCTTAAAATAATCGGGGGTTAAAATAGTAATTTGAGCAGCGTATCGGCTCCAAATATGGCTTTATTTGTTGAAAACCGGGAGAATTAGCTAAAAACCGGACTCTAAAAAGATAGAGCTTCAAAACCGAAAAGATAAATTTTTCGGGCTCTCCGGGCACTTCGGGGTGTATTCCGGGCTTTAAAAATAATACCGGGGCTTCGGGGAAAGTCAAAATAATAAAAATATGGGAAGAGGGGTGAAAAATGGCAAAAATCCATTTTTACTCGGCAAGTCTCGCAACCCATGTATTTATAGGGGAGGAGGAGCTCGGATCCGAAGCCAGGAGAAACACGCGGCAGCAGCGAGGGGCTCCAGATGGCTCACATGCGAGGGAGGCAGGTGGCTGCGAGGCTCGGACCAGCTGGCAGCAGGGCGAGGCTTCGGGTGCGAGGGTCGGAACAGCTGGCTCGCAGATGGTAGCCTCGGATTGGACCCAACTTCGGTCCAATGGGAGAATGACACGAGGGTCGGATCACGTGTGGCATGCGAGGATCACGTGGCCTTTCGGACATCAGTGCGACACGCGTCGCTTCTCAGGCATTGCCACGCAGCAGCTTCGGACACGTGGCCAACTCTGAGCGAGGGTGACGTGGCGTTTACTATTCACACAAAAATTAAATGAAAAATATGCCAAATCTTGTAAAATCCATAACTTTTGCATACGGGCTCCGTTTTTGACGTTCTTTATATGCACGCGAAGCCAAAATTATGCTCTACAACTTTCGTTTAGACTACGTCGGCTAATTTTGACTTTAATTTTAATATTATTATTTTTAACAGACCGGGACAAGAAAATCCGTTAAAAATTCATAACTTCTTTATTCGACGTCCGTTTTCGTCAGACTTTTTACCGTTGCACTACTAATGACGAGACCTTCAATTCTCGTTTAGGTTGTGTCGGCTAAAAATCACTCGATATAAAATTCGAGTTTTTAGCTGTCTACTACTAAGCTGAAATTTCGAAAAATCATAACTTCCTCATATGAAGTCAGATTCAAACGGTCTTTATATGAAAGTTGATTATTTTCACGAGTTCTACAACTTTTATTTACATTACTAAGGCTAAAAATTAGTTTATCGAAAACTAAATTTTTACGCGACAAGGTATTTTCCGGATTTATCACGGATCTTCGTTTGGTCATAACTTCTTCGTTATAACTCGGATTTCGATGAGGTTTTCGCCTAAATGTTTCTAACGAGATTATCTACAACTTTCAATAATAAAATTTTACTTATTTCAAATTTTATATTTTCGCTAAATTTTCATGATTTGGCTATTAATTGGAATCTCATAAGACTTCCAACATTTTATAAGTGATTCTAAACATAGTTTTACTTCATTTCTAGTAAAAACTAGCTGTTAGAACTCAACACTCAATTTTATTCACTTTTAATAATAACAATACACAATTTCAGAACGTGTATGTTACAATAACCACGGTGGAAGATTGTAAATGCATAAAAGAACTGGCCACATACTATGACGACTGCTAATGTTCCCAAAAGGATTGATCCCGTCAGAACTAAGCCCAAACTGTATGTTTCTCATCTCTTTTCCAAATTCAGGATACTTCTTATCAATATTTCTCCACTGAGGTGAATCTGCAACATGTCTTAGTTTTCTGTCAATTACACGTTCTTCCGAATGCCAACAAAGTAACATTGCTTCTTTTTCGTTTGAAAATAACCTTTTTAGTCTTGGTATAATAGGGAGATACCACAACATTTTAGCCGGTGGTCCATTTTTTGTCACATCATCATCTACTTCATCCGAATCTTTTTTCCGTTTATACCTCGATGCACCGCAAAAAATACAATTATGTTTATTCTTAAACTCCTTTATATACAACATACAATTATTTGGACATGCATGTATTCTTTCAACTTCCATTCCCATCTGACACATTAGCTTTTTTGCTTGATATGTAGAAATGGGTAATTTATTATCTTCCGGAAGAATGTCATGCAAAACCTCTAATAGACTTGTGAAACTTTTATCACTCCATCCGTTTTTCGACTTTAAGTTAATGAACCTCAATACCACATCGAGTTTCATAAATTTGGAACCGCTATCTACTTCTTCAAATAGGCGTTGTAACTTTTCTTGTTCAACATCACCCATATTAGTCTCAATGTCATCAAACATTCCATTGAAATTGTCATTTGAATGGTGATCATCTTCATCAACATATGAATCGTTGTTGTATGTACTATTATTAATATTTATATTGCTTGACGTTGTGCCACAATCAAGAAGTGTTTCACCGTGTCTTGACCAACAAGTGTAATTAGGAACAAAATCATTTTCCAACAAATGATACTTTATTTCTCCGGTACAATTAAATGTTTTAAAGTTTTTACAAAGGTTACAAGGCCAAGAAATCGATTCATTTCCTTTACTCGTGCGATTTGCTTCGGCAACCCTAATAAAAGTTCGAACACCCTCTATATAAAGTTCAGAAAAACGTGAAGCTTTGTACATCCAATAATCACGATTCATCTGAAAGTTAAAATAAAGAAACAAAGAATGTAATATAACGATTTTCAACAAACAGGTTATGTAAATTTTTAACATTTTAATAATCTATAAAAATCAGTTTAAAAAATAACAATTAAACAATCATTTAATAAATAAACAAGTAGAATAAAATCAAAAAGAATAGAAATTTAATTTACCTTTAATGAAGATAACTAGAAAATGAGGCTATTTTGAGTTTTGCAGAGGGTCGGCGAAGAAGAACGTTCGCAGTTTCACACATTTACAAAGAGAATCCCACTGATAATAGCTAGTTTTTAATTGATGCGTTTTTTCATAAAATCGCATAAAAAATCTACATTTAATGATGCGGTTAATAAATAAAACGCACCAAAAAATCATTATTTAATAGTGCGTTTACAACAAATAGCATTAAAAAATCTTTTTTAATGCTATATTTATTGGAACCGCATTAATAAATCTGCTGGAGGATCTTTTTATTGCTCTTTTAGGGCGGTTTTCTTAGTTTTTAATGCTACCGGCCTTTAATGAGGCGGTTTTCAAATACAACCGCCTCAAAACATAAAAATGATTCGCACTATAAAAGTTCTTCTGTACTAGTGTAGTTAACAGACAAAAGCTAACGGATTTAGCAAAAAGGACAGTTTGTTAATTGTTTTGAAATCGTAGGACCATCTGTGATGTTTTTTAAACATAGGGACTAAACTTCAGATTTCAAAATACCAAATGGATCATTTATAAAAATTTGTCTATAATAGATTTGGGGCCTAAAATAAATCTAGCTAGTGTTAAAGATGGTTAAAAATTTATTCAATCATGTTATTGGGAATGGGTACTTCCCTTCAACCCTATTTTTTGTGGCGTGGCGTGTCATATCATCTCAACATTATATCATTTTAACTATAAAATGTTAACTTTTTCAATAATTATAAAAATAAATTATATAATATTAAATAACTTAATATTTAAATTGAAAAATGACATTACTAGCCCAAGTCCTAGAAATGCACTACTTGTAATCATCCTTACCATCATAGATATGATCCGCCAAATCTTATAAAATTGCTCTTCCTTTTGTGTGTTGTGAATATTGACGACTATAAAAATATTTCGTTGAATTTAGTTGAAATTGTCATGTGCCACGGCTCCATTGGCATATATTATCTCCTTTATCTTCTCTCCTTTATCTTCTACAGCGATGTTATTCATTAACACACACACAAATATATATATATATATATATATATATATATATATATATATATATATATATATATATATATATATATATATATATTGAAACATCCAAAAATTTAAGACAAAAATTTTCATTTTTAGTTTAATAATTCATAAAACCAACAATATAAAAACATCCATAAAAACATCCCATGTCAAAACCAAAGTGTTACTAATCAAAACATGTTATCATAAAATAATATCATAGTGTAATCCCAAAGATCTCATGTGCGGAAAACATAGTATGATGCGTTGCGATCGAGTCAGCTCCTTTCCTTTGAAAACGAAGGGCCTGAAATCAAAACTGAAAACTGCAAGCACAAAGCTTAGTGGGTTCCCCCTATCATACCACATACCATACAAATAACATACTGTTAGACATATCTAGGTGTCCGACCTACCCCTTCAGTCTTTTTCAACCAGTAACCACCTAACATATATGGGTGTTGGCTTACCCCTCGGTCTCTTTTAACCTGTAACCACCTAGCATATCTGGGTGCTGGCCTACCCCTTCGGTCTCTTTCAACCGGTAACCGGAGACTATTTCACCTCTACCACTATCCAGTGTTGCAGAAATCGGCATTGACGGTCGATTAATAGACCATTAATCGCTTGGCGGCCTCATGCCGATTACAATTAGAGTTTGGCGGTCACATTAATCGCTTTGGATCAATATCGGTCAAAACCGGTTCTTGGAGGGCTAGTCGGCCTAATCAGTCAACAATTGTCAACGAATTAAAAAAAAAATCAATGGCCGGTCAAAATTAGAAAAAAGGCTCCAAAATCAAATCGTAGCCCTAATATTTCATTCATTCGCTTTTTGTTTCTCTGAACGCAGCTTTGACGAGGGCTCAATTTTATCGTTGTTTCATTGGCGACTCATTCCGATGCTGGCATCGCCGGTGATACCAACTGACGTCGACACGGAGGTCAGAAACGCAACTCAGGTATGTAACCTATTACACCGTTTGTGTGTTTTGCTCTATGATGCTTACGACGACGCAACTCATAAGCAAATAAATTTTATTTACAATGTATTATCTACAAAGTCTATATATTTCATACCACCCAGGTAACGTGTCCGAATATCTACCTTAGTTTATTGAAAGAAAAATTATGGATCCACTACTTCCTGCAATCATTGGTTACTGCCTTCGTGGTTAGGTCCACCATGAAAAAAATAATAAGGTATATAATTTAAAAGAAGTAGCTCATTTAGTATTAAAAATAATAAAGTTTATATGTTACAACTAGCTTCAATATTAAATAAACTAGCTCCATGAAGCATTTAACTAATTTTTGTATATGGTATATATATGTGTGACTATGGTATATATGTGTGACTGTTTTGGATTACTCTCCCTTCGAGAATATGAAAAGAAGAGTTATGTATAACTAGTTTTCAAAAAAATAGTGAAATGCAAGTAGTGGTTTGTGCAGTAAGATATAATGTCCCATTTTTATATATCTTAAAAATAAAGATAGGAATTCAATTAACAAATGTTTCACCTTTACTTTAATTATATTTTGAACCGTCAACATGATGATTTGTATTTTGAACAGGAAACATATTCTACTTCACCATTATTGTTTAACAATTGAATTACGATGTTATTTTTCTATATATAATAGTTGTGGATTAACCAATGACATCTAAAAATTCTACTTCACCAACGGTTGAACCTACAGCCACCGTAACTCATAAACGGAATTTGGATGATATTTGTTGGGAATATGGTTTTGTCGGGATAAAATAGCTACAAGAATAACAGGTTATCACGACGACACGTAGCCCGATAACAAAAGTCGTCGCTAAAAGGTGGTCTTTGTCGATGACAAGTAGTCTCCAAAACTTTTGACTACTTTGACCATATCTATTTGAACTTAAAAGGTATCCAGATGACAAGTCGTCGGGACAGCATGGGTGGGAAAGACAAAAAAAATTGCGGTCATCTGAAACTCTATGCCGACGACAAGTCGTCGGTATAGGGTACAACAAATTGAATTTTTATTTATTTTTATTCCATATTGTAGAAAACCGAAACAACATAGTTTTCTGAAACTCTATGCCAACAACAAGTCGTCGGTGTAGGGTAAGAATCCAACGTGGCGATCCGCATAAAAATTTTAATTTCTTTTAATAAAGACAAAAGATAGAAACGACGTCGTTATTTGAACCCTATACCGACGACATGTCGTCGGCATAGGATTTTACCCTTACAGAACGTATTAGTGCATTGTTCATTGTTCAGCTGCATACAATCTTTCTCTCTTAGACTAGACAGGCGATTTGCACCATCTTCACCGGCGACGAGATATAGGTACATATTTGGTTCTTGTTTTCTTGATTGTTTATGATTGCTCAAGATTTTAACTCCAAATTTGGGGGTTTTTTCTTTTGTTTTCTTATTTTATGTTTTTCTGGTGCCCACCAGCCACCACCATCAAATCCGACCACCGGAATCCGGTCATCACATCAAGAAGAACAAAACATGTTAGTGTTCAATTTTTTTGTTGAAATTGATATATGTTTGATTTAATGTTTGTAATTTTAGATTTAACCATGAAGACTTGTTTTTTGTTTTCTAATTTTTATATTAGATGTTTATTATGTTTTTTTTTGTTAATCTTTTTGTTATTTTGAAGATGAAAACTTATTTTTTTTTTGTTATTTAAAAATAAATCTTATGCCGACGACATGTCATCGGTATAGGTTTTACTTGTAAACACTATTGTAAACTTTTCCCGACGACAAGTCGTCGGTATACATTTATAATAAAACTTTTTTTTTTTACGTCGAAAATATTTCCCGGAGATCCTTTATAGACGACAAGTCGTTGGCATAGGTGGATCTGTACCAACGACATCTATACCGACGACAATTTTGACTTTTACTAACAGAGCTATACCGGCGACTTTGTATGGTCGACAAGCCGTCGGTATAGGTTTTACCGACGACATGTCGTCGACATAGTTATTGAAAAAGTCCTCGATATAGGCCTCTCATTCCTTGTAGTGTAAGTTGGATAAAGTAAAATGTAACTTGTGTGGAAAAGTCGTTAGTGGAGGGATTTCTAGAATTAAACAACATATTGCTCATGTGACGGGAAATGTTTCTTCATGTCCAAACTCTACAAAAGATGATCGATTGAGAATTTGAAATTATCTTAATGAAGGGAAGTTAAAAAAGATAGCTAAATGCACACATGATGAGTCCTTAATGATCGGAGGTGATGCAAAAATTACATTATTGTGTTGATCGTGGATGAAATAGAAGATTTTTTAGGGTCTAAAGCACCAAATGTTATAGGCCCCATGGATGACTTTGCAAACAAAATAAACCCCAAAGAAGCTTTGAAGAAGGGAAGCGAAAAAAGTTTATCTTAACATTATTGTTCAGAAAGATAGAATATTAGCATGTCATAAATTCATTAGTAGGTGGGCATATAAACGTGCGATTTCGTTTCATGCATTGGAAGATGATAACTTTAAAATGATGTTGGAGTTTGTTGGCCAATTTGGAACCGGGCTTCCACCTCCTAATAGATATTCTTTGAGCGAAACACTTCTAAACCGTGAGGTTGAAAGAACAAAAAATTTGTCGAAAAGAAATGAAGAAGAATGGAAAGAGATTGGATGCTCGATCATGAATGATGCTTGGTCCGATAGGAAGAGAAGTAGCATTATGAATTTATGTGTAAATTCAAAAATCGGTACAACGTTTTTATCAACAAAAGAAAGTTCAAGTGAAGCACATACAAGCCAACACATATATGATTATGTGGAATTTTGCATTCAACAAGTTGGTCCCGAGCATGTTGTTCAAGTTGTGACCGATAATATGACGAATAACATGGGAGACGCGAAGTTACTAAAAGAGAAAATACCAACTATTTTTTGGTCATCATGTGCGACACACACCATTAACCTTATGCTCGAAGGTATTTTTATTTTGTTTATTATATTATTTAGTTTTTTAGTTTTAACATGTTTTATTTTATACTATAATTCATTAATTTGTTATTTAATCATGTTTTTTCTTGAAGGTATTGGTGGAAGGTTTAGAAAGTCCTAGATCAAGCAAAGAAACTAACCATACTCATTTATGCTCACCACAAAACCTTGACTATGATGAGAAACTACACCAAGAAAAGGGGAATTATTCGACCGGGAGTCATGAGATTTGCTTCTGCCTTTCTAACATTACAAAGCTTATCTGAAAAAAGGAGCAACTAAAGCATATGTTCTCTAGCACCGAATGGGAGGAATGCAAATTTTCCGGTACACCTAAAGGGAGAGCCTCATATGGAACGGTGACAAGTCTCCAATTTTGGGCTGGTGTGACATAATGTTTAAAAGTGTTTTCCCCTTGGGTGAAAGTCCTTCAAATGGTTGATGCAGATTGGAAGCCCTAAATTGGTTTTGTTTATGGGGAGATTAAAGTAGCAAAAGAAGAAATTATGAAAGCTTTGGGTGGTCAAGAGAAAGCTTAGTAGCCTATTATAGATATTATAACCAACAAGATGAAAGGTAGGCTATATTCAAAATTACATTTGATGGCTTATCTTTTGAATCCTTATTATCATTATAAGGATTCACAACTCCAACATGATCCCAAAATAATGGATGCGGTTCTTGAAATTTTTGATACATTACTTTTTGGAGAATTAGAGATTCAAAGACAATTTGTGACTATTGACTTGCCAAAGTACAAGGAAAAAGTTGATAGATTTGGAGTGGAGCTTGCATATAAATCTTGTATGGTGAACGATGCCGACTTTGATCCGGGTAATTTTTTTACTTTTAATTATGTATTTTATAAAACAATAAAAATTTATGTCTATTAATTTACTAATGTGTTTTTGTTTAAAAACTGTAGTAAGATGGTTGTGACTTTTTGGTAGCTCAACTCCTCATTTGACAAAGATTGGAATGGGGATTCTTTCTTTAACTAGTAGTTCATTGGGTTGTGAAAGGAATTGGAGCACGTTTGAAGTGGTTAGTTATAAAGTTATAAACTTTAAATATCAAGAAGGTTTTTAAACCTTTTTTTGTGTACTTTTGTAGGTACATACAAAGAAACGAAATAGATTGGAGACAAAAAGATTAAACAATCTTGTCTATGTTCAATTTAATGCTAATTTAATGGAAAAAAAACAAAAAGAAAAAAGATAGTACTTTGGAAGAGTTTTTGGAAAATGATTCACATTTGGCTCAAGAATGGGTTGTTGATTGTTATGATCGTGATGTAGATGAAGTTGACCCTGAATCGATTATGTAATCGACTGACGAAGCTCTTGGGACTAATGATAATCAAGCACCCCATCAAAATTCAACAACTAGACAACTTTTTGATGAAGACTTCGAGTCCGAGAATGAGGAGCAAGTGTTTGAAGAAGGGGAATACGAATCAGATGGAATTCAAATATTGGAAGAAGTCGGAGGAGATTAGAAGAAGATGAACATTTAAATATACGAAAATGTGTTTTTTTGGATTATAAAACTTCTTATGGACTTGTACTGTGTTGGTTTATTTCTTGTATGTTTAAATAGTATATTATGACCTTTTTTTTATGGATATTAACATATAATAATAATAATAATAATAATAATAATAATAATAATAATAATAATAATAATAATAATAATTAATAATTAGTAATTAAGGTTCTCTGATTAATCGTCGTCAATACCGATTAATCGCTTGGCACCAGTCGACCGTCGAGCGTCCGTCGAGCGCTTTTTACAACCTTGCCACTACCACATAATATCCTAGCATATACACAAAAATCACATACTGCCTAGCATATTTGGGTGCTGGACTACATCTTCGGTCTCTTTCAACCGGTAACCGGGGACTATTTCACCCTTACCACTACCACATAATTACATAGCATACTAGCATATAAAACATAACATATAGTGGCAAACCAGACAGTTATCACAAAGGCAATCATCTCAAACATAATCACCTACTGGTGGGCTGACATTGGTGTCTTAGACCCACCTCCGCTGGAAGGTAACTCACTTCACACTGCTGAAGTCCCGTGGACAAAACTCAAGCTACTGGATGACAGATTCTCGAACTGTCAACATCAAAATAACACCCAGTTAATAATTGGGTTCCAATATATAACCGTAAGTCCATGCTTGGGGTAAAAGACTAATTTACTCCCATCTTAGTTTGATTCAAGCTCAAGGCCTAATCTAAAGGCCCAAAAGTCAAACTATGAATCAAAGCCCAACATATGGCCCAATTTTCCAAATTGGGCCTAAACCTTTACATGCTCTTACCCTAAGGCCCAACGATTTATTGCAATCCAAACATTTGGTATTCCATTGGTCCATTATCTCATAATCATCAAGGCCCAATTATGGCCCACCTATGGCCCAATTTTCCAAATTGGGCCTAAACCCTCACATGGGCCTACCCTAAAGCCCATTCAAATATTCTAGTCCATATACTTGTTCTTGGATAGCCCATCAATAGCCCAATTACCAAAACCTAATAGTAAGGCCCAACTCAAGGCCCAAGCAAAATTAGGGTTTTCACATAAAATGACGATTAGGGTTAAGTGTTTCTTACTTAATCCATTAAGGACTTAATCCATTAAATCCATCACTCTACTAGATAAATCTTATGGTGTGATCGGGTATAATTCATAATTCAATTCCAATGGCCTAAAACGCGGGTCTCGATAAGTCCAAACCAACAAATCCAAAATTAGGGTTTTCTAAACCCTAATTAGGGTTTCCAGCCCAATCGTGTTCCCATTAGTCAAATGATTAGATTTTTAGGTTAATTAATGTTTCATTAGGTCAACTACGGTTTCCTTTGGTCAATTAGGGTTTCATTAGGTTAAGCACCACCCACTGCCACCTCGGGCGGTGGTGGTCAACGACGGCACTCGACACCTCATGGTGGTGGTTATCGTTCTAGTATAATCATGTCCATGCATCCCAAAAGCAGTCTAAACACAAGAAAGAGCACACCGCCACCCAACATGGCGGCTGGTGGCGGCATAAGGCGGCAGCCACCACCTCACGGTGGTGGTTATGAATTTATTGATTATCCCGTCACTCATTACAATTATACAACGCAATATCCCAAAATAAATACACACATACCATAAGATTGACACACACATATAGCCACCCTTGTGGTGGTCGGTGGTGGTACAAGGTGGCAGCCACCACCTTACGGTGGTGGCTGTGTCTTTTCTCACGAATTCCGGCCAAACAACCCCACACACAACACACACTCATAGCAGAATTAAACACACACACATGTTTTTTGTTTGAAAAATGGGCCCAGCCACCCACCTGGAGACGTACGGTGGCGGCAGTAACACAAGAAGGCGGGCAGCAGCGGCGGCCAACAGCAACAACGGTGGCTAATGGCAACATGAGAACGGGGGAAGGAATGAGCGGAGACCCCCCACTGTAACAGCCCGGAATTTCAAATATTGCTATAATCATGATTTTGGGGATGTTTTAAGAGGGGACTCGGCGAGTTGGAGCCTAGACTCGCCGAGTAGGATCGCAGACCGGGTCGCAGGTTCGCGACTGGACTCGACGAGTCCAGATATGGACTCGGCGAGTCGACGCTGTTCAGCAGAAACCCTAACCGTTCGGTTTTGGATCGTATATAATGCCCCTTAGGCCGTCATTGTCCGTCTTTTGGTCGATTGAGAAGAACCCTAATCGTTGTGGACGTCTAGAGCAAGGGAGAAAGCTATTGGAACTTGGAAGAACTTGTTAGGCAAGAAGAAGAAGAATTTGGCCAAAGGAATATCAAGGATGATCGAGTCCTGAGGTTTGCGGGACACACAGAGTGCGTTTCCAGGTAACACTCGGACCATTTCTGTTATTTTGATGTGTCTACGAATCTAGGGTTTATGAAACCCACTTAGTGATTAGATGGGTTATTATGTTATTACCCAGACGTTTATACCCCAATAATAAGATGTTTAGAAGTCCAGAAAGTCCCATGATTGTATATCTCGGGACCATACGTAATTCAGGAAGCAGTTGCTCGTCTGCATGACATGGACTCGCCGAGTTGTTCTTCAGACTCGGCGAGTAGCTTGAAGATTAACTGGGACTCGTCGAGTCGTTCTTCAGACTCGGCGAGTTGAGTCGGGGTGGCCCCACGATTCTTCCAGGAGGAACTCGTCGAGTAAAAAGGGGATACTCGACGTGTAGAAAGGGAATCTTAAGGAATCGGTGAGTCAAGGGCGAGTGGACTCAGAGTCGTTGAACTCGGCGAGTCTTGGGGTGACTCGGCGAGTTGGGTCGCGGGTTAAGCGAAGTTCTGAGTATGGGGACTCGGCGAGTCATAGGGTTGACTCGGCGAGTAGGGTCAGTCAGGGGTTGACTTTGACCTTGTCTTTGACCAAGGATTTGACCAGTGGTTCCAGGGGTATTTTGGTAATTGTTGTTTATTGTTCGAGTTCAGTGCATTGGTGGCTGTCCAGGGGTGGAGATCGTATCAGTGATCGGAGCAGCTTGAGTTATCTGTTCAGTCGGCAGTTTCAAGGTGAGTTATCCTCACTATATCGCTAGGGTTTATGGCACCAAGGCCGACCCTTTTACCGGATGGAAATCCGGATGGTTGTCATTACATGTTATGGGCCGGAAGGCATTGCTATGTGGACCGGCAGGTCATGGTCTGGAAAGGCGTATGTATGCATTTAGTATGTTGACTGATTCATAGGGTAATGTTATGCTAGTGACCGGCTAGACCGGTATCTTGTTAGAGTAATGCTATGATATGTGATCTGTTGATCGATTGTTGTTTATGAACTGCGATATGATTATTTGTTATATGTGCTATGTATGTTATGGGCCGGAAGGCGATTATATTATGGGCCGGAAGGCAATATGTTATGGGCCGGAAGGCGATAGGTTGTGTGATGGACCGGAAGGTCGGCGTGGGTAAGGCCGGAAGGTTTACCCAGCAGGGACGGAAGTCCCCTGAGACACATGGACCGGAAGGTCAGGGCCTGGAAAGGCGTATATGCGGTTGGTATTCTGGGGGTATCTCACTAAGCTTTCGAGCTTACAGTTGTGGTTTTATGTTTCAGGTTCTCAAGAGTCTGTGGCAAGGCAAAGGCATGATCGTACTGTTCCCCGCGTTGGTGTTTTATGATATGAACCTGGGAAATTACTCTGTTTAATAATGTATTGAAAACCTCTTTGTAACAATGTTAATAAAATGGGTGATTTTGAAAAGTTTTAATTGTTTTGAAATTTTGGATGTTACAATTTGGTATCAGAGCCTTGGTTTGAGTGAATTGGGGAAACATTCGTGTGACTCCAGTCTCAAATCGAGGAGGATTTTAAAAAGAGAAATTAAAATGAGAAATTAAAATGGTTTTCAAATTAAGTAAAAGGAGGACGCGGAGGTACGATCAGCCGGAGCCAGTAAGTAACCCCAAGATACCATACATGATATTTGTTTATTTGAGCTTGATAGCACAGCATGCTAGAGTTAGGCTAGGGATCTTCAGGAATTCATGATAATGTTGCCTGATTTGTGATGCCTGTAGCCTAGGATCCCTTATGGGATATTCTCAGTGTTCCTCTAGTGGTGAGGGTTGATAGTTGTTATGCATGTTCTCTAGGGTATTGTGGTAGTACTTCATACAAATATGGGTAGGTGTGGAAGGTAGTATGGGCCCGTACTACTGAAAGCACAGGACCCATACGCGTATCAGGGAAACCATGGTCTCTAGGGTAGGGTTGCGAGAGTTGGATCCCAGGATTTTGGGAAGCGTCGGAGATTGGTATGGTGTTTTCGGTATAGAGATTTCGAGGCATGATGATAGTGGATCCGGATCAGGATCGGGAGCTGGAGAGCAAGTTCCGGGTGGATTGGTGCCGTCGAAGGTTATCGATCGGACGAGCACGAGCGAGCGGGATGCGAGGATTCGCGAGATCCTGCGTGAGGAGGTCGCTGCATTGTTACAGGCTGAGTCGCCAGAATTGTTTGGGTCGGTCAGGACCGCCATGGTTGAGTAGTTTGATGAGCGATATGCGGCTCTCGCAGAGACGGCTGCCGCGGCGGCTACAGCGGCTGTAGCAGCGGCAAAGGGAAGACCTAGTCGGGGTTTCAGTATCGGGACTTCTATTATACGAAGCCTCCCACATTCGACGGAGTTCAGGACCCGATTGTTGCTATGAGACGGTTATCAGATTTGGAGGGGTGTTTCTCCACGAGTTTATGCCCTGCTGATCAGAGGGTGAAGTGTGCTCCGAACCTATTGAGGCTCGGGGCGAAGGATTGGTGGAGACTGACCACGGGGTCATATTTCGACGCACTGAGGGCTGGGGTTTCAGAGGATCAGTTCAGAGAGATGTTCAGTACTCGCTATGTACCGCGAGGTGAAAAGGAGAGATTGGCTCGGGAGTTCCTTGAGCTGAAGCAGGATTTGGAGTCGGTGACTGAGATCACCAGGATGTTTAATGGGAGGGCGATGTTTTGCCCTGAGTTCGCTTCGGAGCAGGCTCAGATGCCCCGATATATGAGTATGCTCAAGGGGGTATCAGACAGTTCGTGTCTGCGCGGAGGTGTGAGACCCTGTTGGAGTTGCAGGAGGCCGCCATGTGGCGTGAGTTAGAGGTTGAGTTGCAGTTGCGTGAGCTGAAGCAGGCCCCGATGCAGTCGCAGTCGGCGCCGAAACGGTTCAGGACCGTAGACGTTGGAATGGGGGATTGGAGCAGCCACACTTGTGGGAAGTGTGGGAGGAGTCACACCGGAGTTGCTGGTCCGGTGGTGCATGCCGCAAGTGCGGAAAAGAGGGGCACTATGCGCGGGATTGTCGGCAGTCAGTGCCGATTCGGGATTTGAGGATTTGTCATCATTGTCGGCAGGTTGGACATTTGAGGGTCAACTGTCCACAGCTTTCTGCAGGATCGGTGCAGGCTCTAGCACCGGCCACCTTGAGGAGTTCAGGAGGAGGACAGGATAGAGCAGAGCCCAAGGGCTCAGGGTTGTGCTTATCGGCTTGCGGCAGAGGGAGACGGAGCAGTGCCGGAGGCAGCTGCGGGTATGATGCGGTCTTGATGTCTTGATTAGCTTGCGTTGATTGTGGCGTATTGTTTGTGCTGGTAGTGTGGATTTCGATGCGGTATTCGTTGTTTCGCGGGATTGACATGGTTATGAATTGGTGCTTCAGGTTTCGCTTTGGCATTCGTTGTTCCCTGATGGTTTGGTATGGTTATAGTCTGGTGTTTTAGTGCCGGTAGCTTTGTGCGGTTTTCGATGTGGTATTCATCCTTTGGCAGATTGTGGGTTTGGTTACGGGTTATTGTTGAGAATTCAGTTGGTTATCGTTCGTGGGGGTTGTTAGTGGAGATGCGGCACTGGGTTGAATGTCAGGTAGCATCTGCAATCGTGGAGTGGATGATTGAAAGACAGGGTTCTTTTGGGTGGATTGATCAGGGAGGAGATGTGTTTTGCTGAGGGTTGCTTATGCTTGTGGGAAGCAGTCAGCGGGTAAATGTTCTCTTTGCGCAGGATTGTTCTGAGAGGTCGTTAATGACGATCGGTGGCAGTTAGTCAGTGCTTTAGTGGGGGAGAATTGGAGAATTCTCTGGGAAATCGATGAGTATGGGAGGGTGCTTAGCTGTTGGGATTCAGCAGTGGTTGTCAGCGCAGAGTATAGGCCGACGAGAGCGAGTGTCGGGTATGCGGGGCGGGATACAGACCTAGGGCATTCGATTGTGGAGGCCTGAGAGAAGGCCGGGATCAAGCTTGAGTAAGTAACCGGGGTTATGTGATCAGAGTATTGGTATGTTTGAGGTACGTGATGGGTTGTACTGCATTAATCCCACGAGATTATGTTGTGCATGTTTCTAGAGCTGGAACCGGAAGGTTCCAGAGTTAGAGCCTGAGGGTTCGCAGAGTTGGGTGTACGGACCCACAGAGATATAGCCTCGAGTGGCTAGTATGTGTTATGAGAGTCGGTCCAGTCATGCTGGAGACTCTGTTGGTATTGCTGGATCAGTTTGAGATTGCAGATTGTGTATGTTGCAGTGTGATTGCATTGGAAGGTCTGGCCCCAGGTTAGTGATCTTGTTTAGCTGAGGCAGTGATTTTGATGAGTGGAGAGAGTGCATGGGATTGAGAGCCCCTGCAATGGGAACCAGAGTATGTGAATAGCGGTTACGCAAAAAGGGTGGTGTCGCCTGGGGCGAGCACTGTGGCACCGGTTGGAGTGGCATTATGGCCAAGAGGGTTCCTTGGAAAAAGGAAAAGAGGAAGGTGTGTAACTCCGAAGGGGTGCAAGTTCACGAAAGTGAAAGCTGCAGAGCAGAGTTATGGTTAGAGTATTTCAAGTATGGTTTCGAGCATCGTGTTCGCGGTAGTGAAGTAGGAACCCATCCGGGTTGGGATGACTGTCGAGACTCGGAAGGGATGCAGGGGGAGAGAGAATCTTGAATTCTCAGTATGATTCTGATCAGGGTATAGGACGGATATTAGTGGTTCGTCTTGGGAGATGTTCGAGGGTATCATCAGTGTATCGGGTTTTTCAACCTGCGAGTGTTGGGACTAGTTCAGTATGTGTATGTGATGGCAAGAGGGAACTTGTGAGAATTGCTCTGAGAGGGAGAATGGATCTCTCAGTCGGTCCGGAATGGACAAAGTGGGCTTTGGATCGGGGATCCGGTGGTTCAGGGTTTCCTAACCCTTATGGGTCGAGTGATCGTTGAGATTTAGAGCAGGGTTGCATCTTGGGTAATTTTCAGTTGCAGGGAGTGATGGGCAGTACAGAGAGCGTGCTTCAGTCGACAAAGCAGATTCAGCAGATTAGACTGAGGTTATTGACCGCTCAGAGCCGACAGGAAAGTTATGCAGTCAGACGCCGGTCCGAGCTTGAGTTTCAGGTCGGTGACTTCGTATTCCTGCAGGTCTCTCCTTGGAGAGAAGTGATTCGATTCAGGAAGAAGGGCAAGTTGGGGCCCCGGTATATTGAACCTTTTCATGTGATTGCGGGGGTAGACCGTGTGGCCTATTGGTTGGAGTTGCCCACGGATTTGAGACAAATCCACGACATTTTTCATGTGTCGCAATTGAGAAAGTGTATAGCCGATGAGTCGGCAGTGGTTCCATTAGAAGACATTCAGGGGGATGCGAGCCGGAATTATGCCGAGAAGCCAGTGGCAGCACAGGAGGGGGTCGGAAATGAACTGTGATCTGGAACGTGAGAAATGGGAGCAGCATCCGGGGCTATTTTCAGAGTGAGACTTCGAGGGCGAAGTCTAGTTCTAGTGGGGGAGAGTTGTAACAGCCCGGAATTTCAAATATTGCTATAATCATGATTTTGGGGATGTTTTAAGAGGGGACTCGGCGAGTTGGAGCCTAGACTCGCCGAGTAGGATCGCAGACCGGGTCGCAGGTTCGCGACTGGACTCGACGAGTCCAGATATGGACTCGGCGAGTCGACGCTGTTCAGCAGAAACCCTAACCGTTCGGTTTTGGATCGTATATAACGCCCCTTAGGCCGTCATTGTCCGTCTTTTGGTCGATTGAGAAGAACCCTAATCGTTGTGGACGTCTAGAGCAAGGGAGAAAGCTATTGGAACTTGGAAGAACTTGTTAGGCAAGAAGAAGAAGAATTTGGCCAAAGGAATATCAAGGATGATCGAGTCCTGAGGTTTGGGGGACACACAGAGTGCGTTTCCAGGTAACACTCGGACCATTTCTGTTATTTTGATGTGTCTACGAATCTAGGGTTTATGAAACCCACTTAGTGATTAGATGGGTTATTATGTTATTACCCAGACGTTTATACCCCAGTAATAAGATGTTTAGAAGTCCAGAAAGTCCCATGATTGTATATCTCGGGACCATACGTAATTCAGGAAGTAGTTGCTCGTCTGCATGACATGGACTCGCCGAGTTGTTCTTCAGACTCGGCGAGTAGCTTGAAGATTAACTGGGACTCGTCGAGTCGTTCTTCAGACTCGGCGAGTTGAGTCGGGGTGGCCCCACGATTCTTCCAGGAGGAACTCGTCGAGTAAAAAGGGGATACTCGACGTGTAGAAAGGGAATCTTAAGGAATCGGTGAGTCAAGGGCGAGTGGACTCAGAGTCGTTGAACTCGGCGAGTCTTGGGGTGACTCGGCGAGTTGGGTCGCAGGTTAAGCGAAGTTCTGAGTATGGGGACTCGGCGAGTCATAGGGTTGACTCGGCGAGTAGGGTCAGTCAGGGGTTGACTTTGACCTTGTCTTTGACCAAGGATTTGACCAGTGGTTCCAGGGGTATTTTGGTAATTGTTGTTTATTGTTCGAGTTCAGTGCATTGGTGGCTGTCCAGGGGTGGAGATCGTATCAGTGATCGGAGCAGCTTGAGTTATCTGTTCAGTCGGCAGTTTCGAGGTGAGTTATCCTCACTATATCGCTAGGGTTTATGGCACCAAGGCCGACCCTTTTACCGGATGGAAATCCGGATGGTTGTCATTACATGTTATGGGCCGGAAGGCATTGCTATGTGGACCGGCAGGTCATGGTCTGGAAAGGCGTATGTATGCATTTAGTATGTTGACTGATTCATAGGGTAATGTTATGCTAGTGACCGGCTAGACCGGTATCTTGTTAGAGTAATGCTATGATATGTGATCTGTTGATCGATTGTTGTTTATGAACTGCGATATGATTATTTGTTATATGTGCTATGTATGTTATGGGCCGGAAGGCGATTATATTATGGGCCGGAAGGCAATATGTTATGGGCCGGAAGGCGATAGGTTGTGTGATGGACCGGAAGGTCGGCGTGGGTAAGGCCGGAAGGTTTACCCAGCAGGGACGGAAGTCCCCTGAGACACATGGACCGGAAGGTCAGGGCCTGGAAAGGCGTATATGCGGTTGGTATTCTGGGGGTATCTCACTAAGCTTTCGAGCTTACAGTTGTGGTTTTATGTTTCAGGTTCTCAAGAGTCTGTGGCAAGGCAAAGGCATGATCGTACTGTTCCCCGCGTTGGTGTTTTATGATATGAACCTGGGAAATTACTCTGTTTAATAATGTATTGAAAACCTCTTTGTAACAATGTTAATAAAATGGGTGATTTTGAAAAGTTTTAATTGTTTTGAAATTTTGGATGTTACACCCACGAACAACATAACTGAAACCGTCAGTGTTAGCGACTGTTTTGTCTTCAACGGAGGGAAGAGAAGAACAAGTCAGAGAGGTGGAGGTTAGCCATCATCGGGAACAGCAGCAATGGGCCTAGCGTCCAACGAGATGAATGGTGCAGAATAGAAGAAGAGGCGAAGAGGGTGGAGACATCCACCGGAAACAACAACAATGACACCCTTTAGGTGTTTTCCTTCTGATCGCCCGCTGCCATGGCGTCTAATGACAACTTTTGTCTTCAACGAAATGGCACAACGACGATGGAGCTCGGTGGCACAAGGAAACTATGGGAGAGATGGTTGTGGCGGCCGGTGCTGGGAGACATAAGGGTGGTGGTAGCGGCTGATGAGGGAGCTCCTAGGGTTAGGGTTATGGGATGGGTTCGATACCTGACACCCTTGATACTTCATTCCATAATGACAAAAATGGTCCCTCCCTATAAGAATCTTTTCAAACAAAGTCCATTATTTAGTCTTCATACCCCTGCTCCCATAATTCCTTTCATATTTAGTCCAATAATCACCATTTAGCCCCTTAGCCTCCAAAATCTCTTCAAATTAAGTTCCAATAATTTACCAATAAGTCCTTGCCTTCATAATTATTTTCAAAACCAATCCGGAACTTACACTTTTAACCCCCAACTTCTAAAACTGTGACATTTAACTCCTCGAGACCCACACCTTGCTATATTATTATTGATTTTAGGGCTACTATTCATTAATTAATTTGTCTATTTAGTTATTTAATAAACAGGATGTTACACACACACACACACATATATATATATATATATATATATATATATATATATATATATATATATATATATATATATATATATATATATATATATATATATAAATGCATATAAACCTTAGGAACAATATACTTTAGTGTCTTTAGAATTTAGGCACAAAAGGTTTTTTAATGTTACATTTTTTCTACCTTACAACATGTGTCCTATAATTTTCTAGCATTCTTTCAATATATATATATATATTTATTTACTATTATATAAACCATATTTGACATTTCTTGAAATTTAAAAGGTACCATACATCATGTACAACCAAATTATTCTTACCAATCAATAAACACATTTTACACTTACAATTTAGAAGTAAACATTAACTTTAGAAATTAAATCAAGAAATTAAGCAATAATTTCTATTTTCTCCTCAGTATCTCTATAAACGCTTTTTTCCTCAAAAAAAAAATATCAAAAACCCTAATTAGATACGCCGGCATCCTCATCAGCCCGATTCATCCTCCTCACCGCCATTGGTAGTGAACCACCCTGATTCAACTGAGCCCTCTCACAACATTTTTCTGGCAACAACAACGCATCATGATCTGTCAATATTGCTCTCTCTCTCTCTCTCTCTCTCTCTCTCTCTCTCTCTCTCTCTCTCTCTCTATATATATATATATATATATATATATATATATATATATATATATATATATATATATATATATATATATATATATACCCTAACTTGCTCTCCATCTCCGTCACCACTCAACGACACTGACCATTGTAGCAATCATCAATGCAACCACCAGTAAAACTAGTTCCAGTTAGATTATCGAGTAGAAGAAGGTCGGATATATGATTCCAAAAGGTTCAAGTGTAAGGTGTTCGACGTTTTCCTTCACTAAAGCTGTTACCTTCCATAGACCGAGTTTATAGAAGTTCCTGATCATGGAAGAGCAACCAGGTCCTCCTTGAATGCAAATGAAAAGGCGAGGACCACCATTGGCAGTGAACGACCATGAACCAGTAGTGCATCACCACCCATTCTTCTTTTCTCGCACCACCGACAGGCTCTATCCAGCTTCTACCCTCGCAACCCCACCCTAAATTTTCATATATCTCTATTTCTTTATAAACCATTAATCTAAACACACATCATTACTGATCGTCACTAAGGTGGTGTACACTTTGTGGGGTTTTTTGTTCGTTTTCGACGACGTATGCACAAACTACAGTTCGGAATTTTTTGTTGGTTGATCAGATTTGAGAGCAGATTTGGAATTCATCATCATCGTTGTTTTTTCTACCATGTAACATACTCCCCTTCTCTCTATCTTTTCTTCTCTGTATCTGTGGAATTTTTATTGGTCTCTTGTTTGTACATAACACAATTTGGATTTATTTTTTGGAATTTTTTATGGAAATCACTATCACCTTTTTCGTTTTCACATTCGGGTGATCCCCCCCCCCCCCCCCCCCCCCCCCCCCCCCTATCTGTATTGCCTTGGCAAAAAGCTAATGCAAATGAACACTTTATCAATTGTAATTTTGTGGGGTTTTATGATCAGTTTGAAAGGTGTGTAGTAGTACAACATAAAATGGTGAAGACATGTTACTAAGTATGGACAAATTAGAGGATTGTTCTCCATGTAATGAATCTTCTCTTTAATTTAGTGTGTAGCTTTTTCATTTATATGTTTTTGTATTTAATCTATTTATTTTCATCATGTTTGAACAAGGTTCTATTTGAAAGTCGAGTGTCTGTTTAAATAGGTAACTTTGCATCTCTTATACTATGATAGTTCACTTCAAACTTCTATTTGAATATGACTCTATTTAAGCTGGTAACATGAATCTATGGAAATTATTGTATTATATGCTAATTAGGCTTAATTAGTGCATCCTGATTATCTAGACTAAATATATGTTTAACGAGAGGGATAAAATCTCAATAATTTTTAGTTGGTTCAATATGGTTTGTTCGTTACTTTATTTTACATTCATATGAAATTATAGAATTTTATTGTAAATGTTGACCGACTTATTGAATTTTTGATTGTTTGTAATCATTCTGATGTTGTCCGTCCAAGAAAGATCAACAATTGGGTTCGATGGATTTAGTGGATCTTAGGGTTAACTAGAGGTTTATAATATAATTTTCCCTTCAAGACTTATTTTTTTTCTGAATATTGTTGTTATGCACAACCCATACCAATGTTCTCAAGGAAGTCAAGGAAAGTGTGACCCAAAGAACAAAATTGTGGGTATTTTCGTCTTTTTTGTATTTCCTTTTGTTCTTTGACAAATGTTTAACAGTTGACAATCATGACTATAGATATTTTTTGGTGGTTTGGATCCAAGTGTTTCTGCTGAAACCCTAAGAGGGGTGTTTGGTCAATTTGGTGAACTAAGTCATGTCAAGATACCCATACACAAACGATGTGGATTTGTTCATAGGTTTAGATATTAACTAAATGAAAGTACGCTGCCATTTTAATGAGAAGCAATTTTGTCGTATGCATCAACCTTATTTGATGAGCTTTCATAGGGAGTTCTCTTTGGGAAATTTCCAAATCAGGTAACTATAAAAGATGTCTACAAAGGTATTAGACATCATTGAAGGTACGTGAATTTGATGGTCATGAAAGGAAATTTGTGAATCTTGAGTTTGAGTATTAATGAAATACATTTATTTTTATTTTTTCATGCACAAATATGCTTGGAGAGGATTAAGAGGTTTAAATGGATCCCCAATGGTTACAGTTTCCTTACTCAAGGTATGCTCGATTTTAAATATTTTTTTCGGCATTTGATTATAAAAATGAAATCTCCAAGGGTATTTTTAGAAATTTCTTTTCCGCCTTTTCGTTTGCTGTGTGAAATACATAAACTAATAGCAAGTTAAAATCTGTCTTTTTTTAATATATTAATTAGTATATTAATATAAATATATATGTTTGAAAAAAATACTTGTATTGTTTTATCGAAAGTTCCATAATTATGGTTATTAATTATTAGTTTTTAGTATGATTTTATGTGACTGAAAATATGTTTATAATTCTATTAATTTTGGTATGATTTGTAAATATTAATGATAAGATTTTGTACAATTTTGGTATGATTTAATTATTTGAGTAATTTTGTTATGTTCATTATTTTTTGTATTCTTTGTAATTGATTAATTTTGGAATGATAATCACACTTCCAAAATCATGTCTAACTTACTGTATATACTGTATTCCATATTTCCACCTATAAAATGTTAATTTTCTTTACTTCCCAATTCGATAGAAAGGAAATCCACAGGACTGTTTCAGTTGTTTGGATTTCGTGAAAACTTCTTTATTTGTTTGGATTTTGGGACGACAAAAGGTTATTTTAACTTCATTTTATGTTTTCTGTCTTAAGTAGTGGGTATGAAATATAAGGTTCTGTTTAATTCAAAATGATCATTTCTAGGGCGATATTGACAACTAAAAATGAAAGTATTGATTAGATAAATGACCAAATGATCGAACGAATTTCAAGAGAGCAAAAAGTTTACTACAGTTTTGATGAAGCGGAAGACAATAGCAATAACTTATATCCAACGGAGTTCTAGAACTCGCTGAATGTTAGTGGTCTTCCCCATCAGTATCTTCGGTTAAAAATTGGTTGCCCAATAACACTATTACGAAATATCGATCCATCAAATGGATTATGTAATGGGACCAGATTGATATGTAGAGCTTTCCAACAAAATGCCATTGATTCAGAAATAGTTGTTGGTCAACATGCTGGAAAAGATTGTTTTTGCCAAGAATTCCTCTATGTTTGTCTGATGATGAGATGCTTCCATTCAAATTGAAGAGAAGGAATTTCCACTTCGCCTTAGTTTCTCGATGACGATCAATAAAGCTCAAGGACAAACAATTCCAAACTTGGGAGTTTATCTATCAGAATCGGTATTCTCACATAGACAACTTTACGTGGCCTTATCTAGAGGAATGTCACGTGTTAATACAAAGGGATTAGTTAAGCCAGAAAAAACGTTTGATCATGATGCAATCTACATCAAAAGTAGTGTACAAAGAAGTCTTATGTGATTAATAAGGTATAATTAAGAACTCATTATTATACAATTGTTACAATATGTATTTTCTATAATAATTTGATGTTTATTGCAAAAACATGTCAATATATTTATGCATCGACTTTTATTGCGAAACATGTCAAAATAACACATAGATTTATTTATCAGCGTTTAATTGTAGAAATGAAAGAATTATCAATATTTCGTAACTTGTTTAATACTTAACTATTTTTATGTTTTGATCAAATTGCCGCAAAAAAAATATTCAACAAATGAGTTAATTACCGCCCGGAAGCTATTCGTCGCCGCTAGTGTGTGTGTGTGTATATATATATATATATATATATATATATATATATATATATATATATATATATATATATATATATATATATATATATATATATATATATGGACAAGTTATATTGAGAACACTAAAAGATTGAGAAACGCGAGAACAAATGTGGACCAATTGTTTGATAAGGGTCTAATTAGCAAAATTCATATTTACATCAATATTAATTAGGCAACATGAAAATAACCTAGACGTATTAAATAAACATGTAACAGCCTTTTTCCATAATTGAAGCCAGAACGATGAAAAATGTTTTTTGAATAAACATAAATAGAACCAAATTTATTGATTATGCACACCATAGCTCCGACATTTGTAGTGGAATCGTAATTTGCAAGAGAGTGCAACAGTATCATTGTAATAGTTGGAAAAAAAGATTTCAATACTTTCATTGAAATCATTTGCGATGAAGCACACCGGTGGTGGGGTTTTTTTATAGCGATAAATGTTACTTTAATTCACTGATCGGTATTGGTGATAAGGTGAAGGTAAATGACATTGATTTCATAATTTTTGTTTTCTTTTATTGATTATGTAAAACGAAAAAGAGTTGTTAAATTCTGTTAATTTTTTTTGTGAATGGAAAGTTGTTATTATGAACAATCACTTACGATATGTATTCATTTGTTATAAAAATGGTAGTTCTGATTTAAATGATTTATCCTGATGTATTATTCAATCGTGAATGAAAATAAAATCAATAGTGATTTACTAAATTGTTCTCAAGTTATTAAATGGAATAGTACGATAATCAATAATGAATGAATAATGTGCTATCACTAAAGATTTGATTCAGTGATGATTATAATGAACTAGACAAATTCTAGCGCGTTGCGCGGCGTAAAGATTTGATTCAGTGATGATTATAATGAACTAGACGAATTCCCGCGCAACTGATTATAATGAACTAGACGAATTCTCGCGCGTTGCGCGACGCAGGTTAAAAGAAGATTGTTAAATATTTAAAAATATGTGTTTAAAATGGTTATTTATTGACATTATATATATATATATATATATATATATATATATATATATATATATATATATATATATATATATATATATATATAATCTCAACTATTTTGAACGATATTATTTATTGACATCAACCCACCTTCGTCGTTAATAAAATTAAATATAATTATCAATTTAGTATTATTTATAAAAAATATATTTTTGATTAATTAAATTTTTTTACTTATTCGGTTATTTTCTAATTTCTATAATGATGATCATGTAGAATACAATTTATTTGTAGCTAACGTTACATAATTTTTAATTTGATGTTATTATCATTTACAATTATTTTTCATTAATTTAAACCACTTATTATTATTAATAATTTAAAGAAGACTTTTATGATACACTAAATATTGTTACTCAAATATGAAACATATACTAAATAATAAAATGATAAGATTGCAATTTACATTTCAAAACAAACTTTCATGGACAATATAAAATATTCATGCTCTTTCTAATTTACCATTTATTATTATTATTATTAAGTGAAAGAAAACTTCTAAAAAACACTTACTTTTATAATTAAAATGTTAAACATATACTAAAATATAAATTGATAAGATAGATAATTTACATTTTAAAAGACACTTACATGGATAATATGGATAATATGACATATCAATGATTTTTAATTAATTATTTCTTTGAAGCAACACAAATATACAAACATATATACAATATCTAATTAAATACTATTTATATCACATTCCATAACATATGATCGATAATATGAATCTAATTTAATTTACATTTAAATTTCAATAATAACATACAATGATTGTTTTCAAATAATACTTATACCAAGAAATACACACACACACACACACACACACACATATATATATATATATATATATATATATATATATATATATATATATATAAGGATTAGTATATAACAAACTTACAACTTAAAAACTTTAACATAATAGCATGGCTCAAAAATGGTCCAAAGCCCTCAAACCAACACAAAAACCTTTAAACTTGTTTTCTTTGTAAATTATGTATGTGATTTGTATTTGTTTTTCTACTCAAAGAGATTGACATTTTTATAGTAGACTATCCATTAGTTGCTTATTAAACATATTATATAAGTTATAAAACATTTAAATAGTTAATCATTATTAAGAGACTTTTGAGTGGTATTCATTTAAATAGGAGGTTTCATATGAATATTGTTTGAGTAAAAATATAAGTTGAATAGCCTTAGGAGTTTCAAATGCATGAGGTTCAAGGAAAAGTGCTAGCTTTATAAGATATATAGATATAGATATGCTAGGTGTAAGACCCATGTATTACATAGGTTAATTAAAAAAATAAATAGATATAAAGGTCTAAATAATTAAGAACTTTTGATTTTTAAGAAAATAAGAAAAATAATTAATTATTAAAATTACTTTTTTATCTTATAAATTTAAATAAATAAACAAAATAAACTAATGTGATTTAATTTGGGAGTTTTAAAATAAAATGGTAAGTCCATTAATGAAAATGATATTAGTTTATTAATACATTTATTGTAATTATTACATTAAAGTATCATGTGAAACTTATTAAAATAGAAAAACCCATAAAATGAGAGTAGAAAAGAAATTAATTCAAAATAACCACAAAATGACATTTGGCAAATTGAATGAGAATGTGATATGTGGCAAAAAAAACATTCATTTATTAGAGTAGACTAGTCGAATTCCTGCGCGTTGCACGTGAATATAATTATTTAAATAAAATAATAACATTTAACAAATTATGATTTAGTATTTATACATGTAAAACCAATGTCAATAGTAAAACGAACTCTATAGTTATCATATTAGTTTTATTAATTTTAATAAATTTATATCATTAGTTATTTCCACTATTAATTCATGATTTTATAGATCATTTTATGTTGTGTAAATTATATATGAAACATATATTAATTTCTATGTATAAAAAAAACAAAGTAGTATGAAAAATAAATACTACAACTTTTGATGATTTTATAGAATGTTTTAAGTAATGGAAATTATATATAAAATGCATGCCAATTTGTACATGAAACAAATAACAAATAGTATGATAACTACTATAGCTTTTAATAAAATAAAAACACTAGAACATTATAACATTTACATCTAACAATTTTTTTTTCAACTCTTTCATTTTATATCACAAATTTTTCAAACATATGATTTTTTAATCAAAATTTACTTATATACTACTAATATAGCTACAATGTGTATGTTAAATAAGTGGAAAAAAACATTGCATATTAATAACCATAAGTTTAAAAAAAAATTAATGTAGTGGAAAATATAATGGTAAATTACATTAAATTTGAAATCATAATTACATTTAAATAAAAAACTATTGAGTTGTACTGAGAGTTTTAAACTATTTATTTGTGCCCAATAATGTAATATAAATATTAACAATTATATGTCATAAAAACAATAGTATAAGTATTATCATTGAAATAATAACTTTTATACTAAGTTGTAACTAATATTATAATAATTTTAAATATACAATAAAAAAGATATAAAAAGTTATGTTGGATTCAAATTGAATTAAGTTTTTTTATTTAAAATTATTTTAAACTATATGTATATTTAACTAATTTATAAATAATTTATTTGAATATTTTTTATTTCCTATATTATTATTATTATTATTATTATTATTTTATTATTATTATTTCTTTTAAATTTTTCATTATTATATTTCAAATAAACTATCATACTTTTTTTATTGTACTTTCATTTTTTTTTCCTTAAAGCTATGAAATATTGGAAGAGAATGAAGAATCCAAATAAAATGGTGATTTGCATTTCAAAACTATAATAATTGTTATGTACTGCGACAAATCTTAAAAAAATATATGTTAAGAGTGGATTACGAGAGTATGAGTGTTACACTCGAGTTATATTTTTAACACTTATATTTTCTTATGAAAATATTAATATTGTATTTATTTTACTTTACCTTTACGATAAAGAACGAATTTATTTAAATTACTATAAAAACATTTAAAATTAGGTACATCCATATAAGTTTTGGTAGAACATAAAGAATTCATTTTGATAACACACAAAAAATCATTCGTTCTAATTCTTCATTATCACCAACAATCTGGAATAATACTTGTAAACTCCTTTCATCAAAATCAATTAAAAAAAACTCTATCGATGTTATTTACAACAAAATAAACGATAGAAATTAACATAGTATATATAACATAAAATACATGTTGAATTATGTTCTCTTGTACATAAAATATATATTTTTTTCACATAAAAAACAGAGAGATAACATAAAAATACATACATGTTAACAAACTTAATTGCTCTAATTGATAAATATGTTGATGGTTGATTTACCAAAAGTTCATGAGGAGTAATTATCAATGTCACTTCATCATTTTGTGATTATACAAAGATGAATAACATATAAACTTAAAAAATGATCTCAAGTATACCTTTACAAACATACCTAATTTTGAACGATGGTTAATATCTAAGACTTGACATGCACCCAATTTTAGTTTACATGAATTTATATTTGGAAAAGTTGCAATTGCTTTTTACACCCATGAAACCATTCGTATAACTCTTCAAACCCTACAAATATAATATATCATTTTGTGTTGACATACATGCAATATGTAATCTACAAATTTCTTATATAGGCTAAATATTTCATTTAACTCATCAATTAAATAACATGATTTGAAGAGTTTTAAAAGTTACAAATCATAATATTTCAATTAACCATAAATTAATTTGTATAAGCTGAATAGTTTTGGGAGTTTCAAATGCATGAGGTTCAAGGAAAAAAGGTTTTGGGAGTTTCAACTGCATGAGGTTCAAGGAAATATGCTAGCTTTATAAGATACTAGGCGTAACCTCGCGCGTTGCACAAGAATGCATTTAAGTGGTTAAAATAATTATGGGGAAAAAATAGAAATATGTTGAAATTTACATTTTTAGTCATGTATTAGGCATTAACCAAATTATCAAATAACATAAAAATCCACAAACTTATATTTTGATACTATCTAATATAGTCCATACCTTATAAACTTTAGTTTTACTTTTATAATATCCAATATATATTATAAGTTTTTATATAACATTAATATAATCTACTTTTTTTATGTCCGATAATATTTTTTTTTGGATAAAATAAGAAATAAGTTGTTTTGAATGATCTATTAATAAATAATATTGAACTAATAAACTTTGATTTACACTATTTATATTACACCAAAACATCCAAGGTTTCATATATGAACTTTCAAATATTAAACATTGAAATTAAGAATTAATTCATACAAAATATATCATTATGCATAAATGTCATCAAGAGTTTTAAAATAAGTCGATTAGTAAATATGATATCTAATTTTAATTACATATTTTGCAAGGCGTACGTTTGACTTTATGTTGGTGCGCGAAGAATCCTCTTCCTTAATTTGTACCTAAAAAATTAAGGTGAATAGGAATATAAAATAGATATTACTAAGCATTAATATAAATAATTAAAAAGGGTATATGGATCTCCTACCACTGGTTAAAGAAAACATACCTATTTACACCTTGTTTTCTAATTATATAAACAAATATGATTAACCAAACATAAAAATGTTATCTTTATGAATGTTATTTCATGTCGAAGTTAGTCATGTGTGAATTTTAGATATCTTACTTGCTTGTTCACTTGGTATTGGTGAAACTCATGGTTTAAGGCCGAAGCTTGGACGTTTAGAAGTTTCTATGTTGGAGTTACATATTCGAAGGACTATTTGATTTCAATTTATCCATGGTCTCTTTGAACTTAGAGTGGGTGTACAGTTTTGACCAGTTTGGAACTAGAGTGTTCGTGGGTGGTGGCAGAGACTAGTAAGCTTCAAGTGGGGGAGGGCTACTTATCCTGAATGAAGGACTGGATACATCATATCTACTCGTCATTCCGTCTACAAATATTGGTGAGTCGTGAGCATGGCTATCGTCGAAGGATATGGTTCCCGGGAAAGACAATGTTTAGCAGAAACTCTTGAGATCTGAAGATAAGGATTCCGTGGATTACTAAATCCATCACTACATTAAGGTTTAATGGATCGCGTCGTTGAAGGGTTAGATTTCGTTAGTTCGGCTCGGGTTAAGGGTTTTGACTGGAATCTCTTTTCATGTTCTTTTCTGATGAACGGTTTGTAATCCGAAACACGATCCAAACACCTGATGGGGTCTAGTTGTTGGATTAGGTGTCTAAGCCCATAACTATAATTTATATGTACGTGAACCGATAAGAGCATGGTCCATTTGGATTGTAAGACTCTGGAACAATTTGATAGGATGGATATTTGAGGAAGAGGTTATTGGGATTTATTAATATATTATAAGTATAATATATTAATTTACAAATCACATTATTTAATTAATATTGATCAAGAATTAATTTGATATTAATTTAGTGATCAAAAGAAACTGATTAAAGATACAGGGACTGATTAAGTAAATCTGTAATACTTTTAGTTGAACTCATGACTCATGATGATTAGAGTTGGACTAAACCTATTTGAGACTCCAAGAAGGTTTAGCACAAAAGATCTACGAAATATGAAGAGTCATTAGGGTTTACATGGTTGTAATCCTAAGTTATAACATAAGTCCCTAACACCCTAAAATCGGCCTCCATGCACAGTAATTTGGGACTGACAATGTGTGGGAAATGGTAGATTCTTGTTAATTATGGATCAATGGAGCGTGTGTGATGCCTCAAATGTCTTATAACAAACCAAGTGTGATGGAACAAGAGAATGGACTTGACTGAGAGGTTTGGGAGATCAAAATCAGCTAGCTACAACTCTAGTGTACAAGGGGGCCGATTTTAGGGTGTTAGGGACTTCTTTTATAGCTTAGGATTACAACCATGCAAACCCTAATGACTCTTCATATTTCTTAGATCTTTTGGGCTAAACTATCTTGGACTCTCACATAGGTTTAGTCCAACTCTAATCAACGTGAGTCATGAGTCCAACTAGAAGTATTACAGATTTACCTAATAAGTCCCTGTATCTTTAATCAGTTTCTTTTGATCACTAAATTAATATCAAATTAATTCTTAATCAATACTAATTAAATGATGTGATTTCTCAATTAATATATTATAATTATAATATATTAATAAATCACAATAACCTCTTCCTCAAATATCCATCCTATCAAATTGTTCCAGAGCCTTACAACCTAAATGGACCGTGCTATTATCGGGTCAAGTACATAACAATTATAGTTATGGGCTTAGAAACCTAATCTAACAACTAAACCCATCAGGTGTTTGGATCGTATTTCGAATTCCAAACCCTTCATTAGACAAGAACATGAAAAGAGATTCTCGTCACAACCCTTGACCGAGCCGAACTAACCAAATCTAACCCTACAACTATGCGATCCATTAAACCTTCATGTTATGATGGAGGTATTAATCCTTGGAATCCTTATCTTCATATCTCTAGAGTGTCTGCTAAACATTGTCTTTCCTACGAACCACATCCTTCGACAATAGCCATGCTCATGACTCACCAATATTTGCATACGAAATGACGAGTAGATATGATGTCTCGAGTCCTTTTTCTGGATATGTAGCTCTCACCCACTTGAAGCTGACTAGTCTCTGCCACCACCCACGAACACTCTAGTTCCAAATTGGTCGAAACTGTACTCCCACTCTGAGTTCAAAGATGACATGGATAAACTGAAATTAAATAGTCCTTCGAATATGTAACTACAACCTAGAACCTTCTAAACGTCCAAGCTTCAACCTTAAACGATGACTTTACCAACAACAAGTGAACAAGCAAGTAACTTAACCAAGATATCAGATATTCACACATGACTAACATCGACATGAAATAACATTCCTAAAGTTCAATAAGGATATAATTAATCAACATAACCATAAATAGGACACACCATAGACATCGGAAGCTACCGCACACGCTTCTTCTGAAGAAATCTGACAATCTCAATTCCTAGTCCTAGAGATCTCTGCTTTCCCCTAATGTCCATCTGGCAACTACTAGGCTAAAGGTGTCGGATCCAAAACCTTCCATCCTGCTCACCATGGACTAACAACCTTGACATAGATTGGTTTACTACATTTGAAAGATATCTTCGTCTCTCTTTAATTAGAGTCTCGATAGTAATGACCCTCCTGATTAAATAATGTGATTTCTAAATTAATATATTATACTTATAATATATTAATAAATAACAATAACCTCTTCCTTAAATATCCATCTTATCAAATTGTTCCACAGTGTTATAACCCATATGGATCATGCAATTATCTGACCAAGCACATACTAATTATAGTTATGGGCTTGGACACCTAATCCAACAGTTACCCCCTTCCATAAATCGATCATAAGGTAGAATCCATACAAGGATTCAGACTGAAGTGTTTTCTAGATGCATATAAGGGGTATCACCAGATCCTGATATGCAAGGAAGATGAAGAAAAGACCGCTTTCTATATGCACCACGAGGAGTTCTGCTACACCAAAATACCATTCGACCTGAAGAACATAGAAGCAACCTACCAATACCTCACCGAATCTATCTTTGCCAAATAGATTGGAAGGTACATTAAGGTATACATTGACAACATGGTCATAAAAATCCTAGATGAGAAAAGACTACTAGAAGACGTAGAAGAAACACTAAGAACATTGGAAAGGGTCAAGATGAAGTTGAACCCAGGGAAATGCTCCTTTGGCGTAGAAGATGGGCAATTCCTAGGGTACTACATCACCAAAGAAGGAATCCAACCCAGTTCGGTCAAAGTTGACGAGGTGATGGACGTACCATCCCCCCACACCTTGAGAGCTGCTCAAGTGTTGAATGGTAAACTAACCACTTTGAGCCGTCTTATCTCCAAGTCGGCAGAAAAAGCCATGCCAATCTTCCACACTCTAAAAGGATGCATTGAGAAAAGTAATTTCCAATGGAAGCCAATAGTAAAAACAATGCTCCAACAGATCAAGGAGCCTTTACATAAACTACCTACACTGGCCAGCCCCATCTAAGGTAACACAGTACAAGCATACCTCTCAGCATCAAATGAGGCTCTCTTCTCGGTACTGGTAGTAGAAAGTGAAGGAAAGCATACATCGGTCTATTTTTTCAGTCGGGCTCTACAAGGGCCAAAAACCAACTACCCTATCCTAGAAACGCTGGTACTCACAGTCATCTACATGACACGATGCTTGAGACGATAATTCCAAGCACACTAGATAGAAGTATTCACAAATTGCCCAATCAAAGAGATACTACTAAATCCAGAAACATCTAGGTTTCTGGAAAAATAGGAAATTGAGTTAGGGAACATGATATCAGCTATCTTCCACATGCCAACATCAAAGGGCAAGCGCTGGCAGATTTTGTTCTTGAAATACTAGGAGATATAAAAATAGGTCATCCACAAAAATGAATTACTAGATTCATACCGACAAGGAGGTATCCAAGGATGGACCCTATACACCGAAGGGGCATCAAAGAAAGAGGGATTAGAGTCAGGCCTAATCTTAATAAGCCTGGGTGAGGAAGAAATCACCTACGCCCTCTGCTTCGACTTCCATACCTCTAATAACGAGGCTAAATAAAAAGCCCTGATGGCCGACCTATGAATCGAAAGACAGATGGGTGCAAATGTAGTGACAACCATGACATATTCAAGGTTGGTGCCTAATCAAATAAACAAGGAGTTCGAAGCGAAGGGAAAGAGAATGGATAAGTACGTAAAGGCCGTTTAGAAACTTGTCAAATCTCTCAAGAGTTTTACCATTAGGCAAATTCCAAGAGGGGAGAATAGGAGAGCAGACGCCCTCAATAAATTAGCATCAACGTGCTTTAGCCACTTGTCCAAGAAAGTTTTTGGGGGGAAGTGTTTTGTAACATCCGTAAAATTTCAATAAAATTTTAACTTTTAAATAACCCTTTTTCTATAGAAGTGTTTACAAAACCATTATTTCCAAAACCTTTAGTTAAAATCAGAATCATTTACGCATAGTCTTCGAAACAATAACGTTATCAGAGTATCCCAAAAATCATAAGTGCAAAACGTTAGGATGTGTATGATCACGCCTTCGCCTTACCAAAAAATATGAAGTACCAGTAACAATAAAAAAAACCATAAGCCCCCGAAATGTCATCAGCCCCCGACCATCGGTAACGAACTCTAAAACCAAACCAACAACCCGTTCCCTCTTCTGCATCTCAGGTTGCACAGCCTTGGCCTGTGCCCCACGAATGGCGTCCAACACTGGAGCTATCACAGTCCATCTCAAACATACATCCCACAGCGGGGTGCTCTCCGCCCTGCGGCTCAGTGCATCGGCTACCACATTAGCCTTGCCTGGGTGGTACAGGATCTCACAATCATAATCCTTGACCACATTCAACCACCTTCTCTGACGCATATTTAGGTTGGGCTGATCCATCAAATACTTCAAACTCTTATGGTCCATGTATATCGTACACCGAACCCCATACAAGTAGTGACGCCAAATCTTGAGCGCGAACACCACTGCCCCCAACTCTAGATCATGGGTGGGATATCTCGTCTCATGAGGCTTCAGCTGCCTCGATGCATATGCTATCACATGCCCTCTCTGCATCAACACCGCTCCCAACCCCAAAATCGATGCATCACAGTATACCACAAAGTCCTCCATCCCTTCCGGGAGGGCTAACACCGGGGCTTCGCATAACCTTTGGCGAAGCGTCTCAAAGGAGGCCTGCTGCTTGGGGCCCCATGAAAAAGCAACACCCTTCCGGGTCAACCTGGTGAGTGGCACCGCGATCTTGGAGAAGTCCCTGATAAATCTCCGATAATAACCTGCCAACCCTAGGAAACTCCTGATCTCGGAGGGTGACCTCGGCACCTCCCAACTCATCACCGCCTCAACCTTGGCCGGGTCGACCAATATCCCTTTCTGGTTAACGAGATGACCCAGGAACTGGACCTCTCGCAACCAGAAATCACACTTGGAGAATTTGGCATAAAGCCTCTCCGACCTCAGAACTCCGAGGATCTCCCTCAAATGCTCCTCATGCTGCTCTCTAGATCTCGAATAGACTAAAATATCATCGATAAACACAATCACTGACCGATCCAGCATCGGCCTACACACTCGGTTCATGAGATCCATGAACACGGCAGGGGCATTGGTGAGCCCAAAAGGCATCACTACAAACTCGTAACGCCCATAATGCATCCTGAAAGCTGTCTTCTGAATGTCCTCATCTCGCACCCTCACCTGATGATATCCGGACCTCAGATCGATCTTGGAGAACCAAGATGCTCCCTGTAGCTGATCGAACAAATCGTCGATCCTCGCCAACGGGTAACGGTTCTTGACCGTCAACTTGTTCAACTCCCGGTAATCAATGCACATCCGGTGTGAACCATCCTTCTTCTTGACAAACAGAATAGGCGCTCCCCACGGCGAGCTGCTCGGCCGAATAAACCCCATCCCCAGCAGCTCCTGAAGCTGCGAGGATAACTTTTGCATCTCTGGAGGTGCAAGGCGATAAGGAACCTTAGAAATAGGCGCGGCCCCCAGAACCAAATCGATACTGAACTCCACTTGCCTCACAGGAGGCACACCCGACAACTCCTCAGGAAATACATCCCGGAACTCATGCACTACCGGAACCTCCTCAACTAACCTCGATCTCTCAGAATCCACCCACGTATCCATCACATACGCCACAAAACCCTTACAACCCTGCTGTAGACACTGCCTCGCCCTAGCGGCCGAACACAATGCTGATCCCGAATGTGTACCCTCTCCGTACACCATAAGAACTCCCCCAATAGGGTCTCGTATGGTCACCAACTGTCACTCGCAGTCGATAACCGCACTGAATCGGCTCAACTAGTCCATGCCCACAATGACACAGACATCACCCATCGATATAGGAATCAAATCAATCGGAAACTCAACACCGAAAACCTCTAACATGCATCCCCGGAGAACCTCCGTGGCATATATCACCCTCTCGTCAGCTATGGAAACTCTCAGAGGCCGACTCAACGCCTCACGACTAACACTGATATGCTGACTAAAGGCCAAAGACACAAAAGACCGACTCGCACCCAAGTCAAATAACACTAAAGCAGGTACAGAGTTCACAAGGAAAGTACCTATGCATAACATAATATAAGTTTAATATCTCAACACCAAATAAATACACGAAAGAATACATACCAGCCACAACATCGGGCGCAGCGCGGACCTCCTCCGCGGTCAACTGAAAAGTCCTCCCTCGAGCTCTTGGCGCCTCGACCTTCACTGGCCGACTCTCGGTAGCTCTGATGGCGGCAGGGGCAGATCCCTGAGATGATCCGCGCAACTGCGGACACTCTGCCTTCCGATGTCCAGTCTAGTTGCAGTGGAAACACACTACAAATCCCCTGGGGCAGTCCTTGGCCATATGCCCTTCCTTGCCACACTTGTAGCAAGATCCTGCTCTGCAGACTCCCTCATGACCCATGCCGTACTTCCCACAAGTGCGGCCCTTCTGGCTCCCTAGTTTGGGATCAGCGGGCTTGGCCCGCTTGGCTGTCGGCTGAGACTGCACCGGTCGCCGATCCCTCCCCTGAGGCTCCGCCTCCTCCCTAGCCTGGGTCTCTAGCTTAATCTCCCTCTTCCGGGCATTTGCCTGAAGCTCGGCAAATGTCCTGTATGAGGAGTTCGCCACGAACTCCCAAATGTCCCGCCTCAAGATACTCAGATAGTGGCTCATACGTGCCTGCTCCGTAGACACATGCTCAGGGCAGAACATCGCCCTCTCATGGAACATCCTGGTAATCACCGTAACAGACTCAGTACCCTGCTTGAGGGTCAGAAACTCCTGGGCCAGACGCTCCCTCTCCACCCGGGGAACGTACTCATCTCGGAACATGGTAGTGAACCTCTCCCAGGTCACTGCCGCAAGCTCAGCAGACATAAAGTGCGCCGTCACAAACTTCCACCAGTCCTTCGCTCCCAAGCGAAGCTGGTTCAGCGCGAACCGAACCTTCAAATGCTCAGGAGATGAGCAAGTGAAGAAACACCCCTCTATGTCAGAAATCCACCTCATAGCTGCCACCGGGTCCTGGGTCCCATCAAACTCTGGCGGTTTTGTGTTGCTGAACTCCCGGAACAGCAATGCATCACCACCTTGCGGCCTCGCGGCAGCAATAGCTGCAGTAGCCGCTGCAACAACAGCCTCAAAAAGAGCGGCATAACGCTCATCGAAGGTCTCAATCAGCGTGGTCTTAATAGACTCGAACATCTCTGGTATCTCTGCCCTGATGGCCGCAGCCACCTCCTCATGGATGATCCGGCGAATCTCCTCATCACTGGTCCCACTACTCTCAGGCATAAGATGTGTCCTCACCATGATCTACCTCTGAAATACAACATACGATAAATTAGAATCCATTCGAGCATACTCACACTCGACAACTCATTCCTCCTTGATCCTTGGTATTCCAAATATTCGTACTTGGGCTATACTTCGCCCTGGTGCTTTCAGTAGTACGGGCCCAATACTACTGTCTGCACCGTATCAGAATACACCCCAAGCCCTCCTCTTCGGATCCCAATTCCATGTACTCTATCATGCATAGGCCACTCTCTAATAGACCTCTCATAAGCCCCTCGCTGCTACCTACTCACTCTCAAGTCATCTCATAGTAGCTCACCTCTCCCTAGGCTAAGGTATCACAAATCAGGCCACTCTAGTCCTAATATGAATACCTAGCCTACTCTAACATGCGAATACATCATATCAATATCAATATCACTTAACATGAGGGTATTTTGGGAAATCACCGTTCAGGCGCGGACCGATCGTACACACACACTGCTCTGCGTTTCTCCAAAAATATTTTACTCTTTTTGATAGTACTTCTCAAATCCTCAGTTTGAGTTCAAATACGCCCGAAGGTGTACTCGAATCCCTCAAACAAAGGCTCTGATACCAACTTGTAACGACGTAAATTTCAAAACAATTTTTCGCATAATATAAAAACATTTTCATTTAATTTTCATAAAAACATCAATGTTTGAAACTCCAATCAATGTCATACAAAGCATCCCAAGATCACATATCATAAAAATCCCATGTGTGTGTACTGATCAAGCCGACGCTTTCCCACGGTCATCACTAGTACCTGAAACAAATAACACCAACACTGTAAACACAAAGCTTAGTGAGTTCCCCAAAATACCACATATAACACAAATTAGCCACTCGAGGCTATAACTCTGTGGGTCCGTGGACCCTACTCTGTGAACCCTCTGGTTCTAACTCTGTGAACCTTCCGGTTCCAACTCTATAAACATGCACAGCATAAATCACATAGAAATAATGCAGTACAACACATAACATACATAGCATACAAATACTCTGTCACATAACTCTGATTACCTACTCAAGGTAAAGTATAGTGAGAAGAATCACCTCGCGTATCTCGATACTCGCAAATCCCGGAATCACTCGCGCTCGATCCTCCAAGCTATAATCCTCCTATAATACAATATATCTCTAATTAACACTTTCTCAACTAAGGTTGACTACTCCTATCAAGTCAACACTAGTCAACTCTGTTTAACGCTCAACGGTCAACTTTGACCGGACTCGGCGAGTGCACTAGAGCAACTCGGCGAGTCTATACATGTTCACTGCCTCACTAGGATCCTCTCTTGACACGTCGAGTACTCCCCTAACTCGACGAGTTCCACCTGGCATGAATCGCGGGGCCATCACGACTCAACTTGCCGAGTCTCAAGAACAACTCGGCGAGTTCCAGCTTGACTCAGTCCACTCGACAACCCTTTCTGACTCATTGAGTCAACCCCTTAACTCGGCAAGTCCACTCGCTGAGTGGTTAAGGACAATCTTCATGCTACTCGCCGAGTCTGTTCTTCAGACTCGGCGAGTCCATGCCATGCATCAACTCAAACTCGCTCCTGAGGTCAGATCCGCTCCATTAACTCATAGATCCAGTCCTTCCAAGCACATTCATCACGTAAAGTCACAATCTTGGCTACCATGCAACGCTTACAAGGCTCCTTTTGGTGAAATGACCTCTAAAATGGTAACCTAAATCCCCAACTCAAAAGGAAAGGCATAAAGCAGGGCATTTGGGACTCTCTGGACCTACTAAGGTCCAGATCTAGGTACCATTTCCCCAAGGGACCTCTCACACTCTAAATACAAGGCAAACAAGGCATGAAGAAACCCTAGATTTGGCCATATCAATAAAAACACAAGAATAAGCTCTGAATATTACCTCAAATAGCTTCCTCTGCCGAAATAGAAGTAGATCCAAGCTCCCCAACTCTCCTAGCTTGGCCTTCCTCTTCCTTTCTTGCAACACACACACAAAGATGGTGAATAATGGCCTCTTTTCTCACTCACAAGGACTCTCAAACGCTTTGGTGCTCTCAAGGTCGAAGGTAGCCGCAATGAAGGGCCATAAGGTCCTTTAAATAGGGCTCAGGACCGGGAAATTAGGGTTTCATTAAACAGCGTGGACTCGCCGAGTCCAGACGCGAACCCGCGTCCAAAACCGCGATCCTACTCGGCGAGTTTGAGCTCCAACTCGCCGAGTCCCTTCACAAAACACCAAAATATATAAATAAATAATACCTGGGAATCCGGGCAGTTACATTTTGCATTTGATACATTTGGTTTTCTGGCACCAGAGACGGTGGAACTTCTCAACAGAGTCCAATGAGTCATGCATTCTAATATCATATCTCTTAGATCCACAGATGTTTTCAAAGGAATTAGTTTTGTCATCCAGAAATTACTAGCAGCGCAACTTGTTGCATATTTGCCTTTCATCGGTATGTATTGAACTATATTATTATTTGATATTAATATTGAAAATCTCTATATTTGCAATAAATAAATAAATAAAGAGGTGGAATGAACAAGTAATTCCGTGTAGACCTTCAAAAAGTAGTGATCTTGGGCTTCATAACTACGTGATCTTGGGCTTCATAACTACGAATGGAAAAGAAAGGGGATGAAATTGGCGACCAATTGTACCCGAGATGATCATGAGAAGATGAATCTGGAACGAAAGGTGGAGGTTAGGGCCCAAACTTAGGGGTATAGTTAGTGGAGTCTTTATATATATATATATATATATATATATATATATATATATATATATATATATATATATATATATATATATATATATATATATATATATATATATAATAGAGAAGTTGAGTAATCTAACAACTTTCTAAGAACAAGTTCGCAATGAGCATTCTAAACCAAGAAAAATACATTTTTTAACTGATTTTGGAACCGTATTCTGGAATTTCAAAAAAAAGTTTGAAATCCGAATAACAATTCTGGAATTTCGAGAAAAAAACATTTTTTACTTATACTTAACAAAAAGTTAATCAAATATAGTAAATGTAAATTATATACGACATTCGTGTATAAAATCATACTTTTTATTGAAAATGAGTGATATCAAACGCCTAGAAATGGACATTTCGGATATAAGTGGAGAGGTTTAAAAAAAAAAAAAAACAAAAAGTAAATCCAGAATTTGAAGATTTAACCCGTAATGAAACATTCTCTGGAAATTTTTTTTTGAAAAGTAGTCTGGAACGTGAACAGTAGCGCAAAATGAGGAATTCAGATGAAAGTGATTATTTTTCAAAAACTAAACAAAAATGATTATTTTCTTAAAAAAAACGTATTAATATCTGTTAGATTCTCCAATTTCCCTATATATTAATATACCTTAAAAAATAAATAATTAAAATAAAAAATTGTCTATATAAACAACTCCAAATGTGAAACAAGATATACTATCATAACCAACAATACAAGATTATAAACACCAAAAATTAAAATAACTTGTTATTTTTTATAAACCGCAGGGGTCATCTCTGCAATTTAGTATGATAATAGGTTTATTTTGTTGCAGTTAATGAAAGGGTGGAGTAGTTGTATGTCAACATTACAACTTTTTGTGCACTCGACCATTATGGAAAGCTAGTCACCTCCGTTCTACTTGGCATACTCTATTTTATCCCTTCATGTTACGTTTTTTTTTTCTTTCACCGTACTTATTTTTGATGTATAATTTATAAGTTTAGAGTAACTCACAATACGTTACTTATTTATTTATTTGTTTATTTTTAAAGAATAAACGTCACTTTTTTGGTTCCTAGCTAATACCCTTACACGAAATAAAATCCTAATTTCTTCAGATAAAATCCTTAAAAGTTGTAGTCTCAAACTCACAAAATCTTCAACGGTTTGGGTTTTAAACATTTATTCGTCTCCAAATTTATTAATTCTAAACCCACAGCAATTTAATTTTAATATGTTTACATCTTTAGCTTAAAAAAATCAATAAAGATCAAAATATGAAAAGTAAAAATCATAAAAGCTTACAAGTTTAAATATGAGTTTCTCATGATAAAAGAAAAGAATTTCAAAATACGTGCAGGGAAAGCACTGAAGAGCCCAGAACCTGTTTGCTGGAAAAGGAGAAACACATTATATACCCACCCACCATCATATACATTCTTATTAGCATGCATGCCAACATCTGCAGTTATTTTATTCTTCCAAAAAAGAAAACATCATTGAATTTAGGATCCAAGTGTATTATGTTGTTTATAGCCCCGTAAAATCATTTTTATTAAAAATAACTGTACTAAGAATTAAATATTAGTTTCTATAATAATATTATGTTTTGTTTTTTGGAAAAACAAACTAATCATCTCCTAAACAACATTTAATTTTACCTATGTCTCATTATGCGACTTGAACCATCGACCTTTAGAAGGGATAGCAACATCTGATATATTATTTACTAAGAATTAAAAAGTTAGGTTAGAAGTGTTTTGATATATTATGTATATTAATTACTTGTAGTGTTGACAAATTAGTTACACCTAAAAGAGTTACATGCATGACATAAATTTATATCACAAGGTGTCCAGTTCATTTATTTGTTGGTCTCTTGAAACTAATAGTTATACAAAAAACCAGTACTTAAGTGATTACCAAGTTAGCAAAACAATCAGGTATTTTAACCATACAAGATATAACCTCAATTAAGTATATTGACATTATCATATGTTGTTATTAACTATCGACCAATAAACTATATAGCAGTGTTAAAACTTGTTTCGAAATGTCTCTATATTTATGTAAAGAGCTTTAACGGCCCACGAAACTGACACCAATCTTTTTTCCATTCAAAAGCAGACAAGAGTTGATAAATATTAAAACATCTTCCTACTCAAATTAAATCACGTTTAATAAATTAGTTAAATATTCAAATAACATAAAAAAAATGTTAAAAATTTATAAAAGTAACTAAGGAATTTATGTAATTACTAAAACATCGAAGGAAAACATGTTAGAGAATAAGGGAAAAGAATAACAACAAATACAATCTTATATAGATTCAATGATGGTGTTTATCAAACACTTTCTGAAATTTATAGTTCGTCCCTTTTACTTGGGGTACACGAATTTAGAAATAAGATAATCCAAGAATGAACCAATCTGAATTACAGTCCTAATTCACATTGTGAAACACAGAATACCATGTTGTTTTTATGTTCTTGAGAGAGAAATAGAACAAATCTTTTCGTGTATGTAAGTGCCAACCCGAATTCTGAACTAGAAAACATTTTTATACTATAGGGAAATATGGTTATTTGCGGTTGCAAAACTAATGTCTGAATCATCATTATGTCATCAAGTAGGTTTTTGGCGGGAAATTGCATGGTCGGAGTCTCACCTGATACGAAAATTTGTTTAGGTTTTGGAGCGCTGCCCCTAGACCCTGTCAAGGGGTTGCAACCGCTTCGAAACCTGCATCCATCATCCAGGGGCGTTGTCCCTGAACCCCTGTATTCCTGAGTGCAGATTTATCATTCTGAGTGTGCACCTCGCACCTCCAACATCCTATCTCAATAATAATAATAATAATTACACCAAAATATGTTGATAACACTAAAATCACCAAAAGAACATGTAACTATTAATTTGTTTGATGATATTTCTACTAAAACTGAAGGCAAGACACGTTCGCAAGTGTAATAAGATTTAAAGCTTTTAGTGAAAGCACGTAGCATGCATAAGCATAACAAATTCATAATCATATCATTCTAAAGTATTTCATAAACATTTAGGATCTGGTTGTCACTAAGAATGTTCATAAAATTGGCATACTATTTCTCATTCTCACAATTTAAGCCAAGGAGTGTCAACTCATTACCTAATCTGTTATGATACCAAAGAACGACAACTAGAAGCTCATATTGAGCTCAACTTAGTTTTAACCGAAATGCCTAGTATGCTCAAGAATCATATTAAAGTGATATTGTTAAATAACATATGACACCAATGGGTCACACTAACAACAACTTGATACAATTGATTATTTATTAGAAATTGATTTTAATAAATATTCAATAAAACTCTTATAATTAAATTGGAAATTATTTTTTTCATAGAAATAATAATTTTCATTACCAAGTAACATTATATATTTTCATATGGTATGAATTAATAAATTATACACAACTTTTGGGACTAGTTGAAAACCTTTTGTCTTTTACTTAGAAGACAAATTTTATATTTTATAAACCTTGAGTTTATAAAATTTAAACTAACTTTCTTCTTCTTTATGCAAATTTCGAGATATGCATAAAAAGAAGAAGTGTATGACTTGTATAATCATGTTTTAAAGGCATGAGAGACGTGCTTTTGACAATGAGGACACATTTGCTCAAAGTGCTAAGGACTAATGGTTAATAACTTAACTTTATGCATATAAATAACAGGGCTCGCATTTGGCAAGAGTGTTCAATCCTTCCTTGAGGCATATGGCCGAAAGTTCCTCTTCTTCTCTCATTCTCTCTAGTTTTGCTTTGAGGACTTGGAGATTACTTGCATTTATACTCTCTTGAAGTTATACTTTGGTTATGAACTTCAAGCTTAAGAGTTTAAGAGTTTTGGACTAGCATCAACATCAAGTTGAGTCATTGTTGGTGTCTCAAAGTTTCCACATTCTTCATCAAGTTCCAAGACTCCCAAGAGGACCCAAAGGACTACAAAGGTTGTTATTTCTTCACTTCTTCTTTGGTTGGTGTTTAAATCTTTCTATAACTTGCAATAAGATCCTTGGTGGGTATAAAATGTTGATGTTATTTCAAAATTAAAGTCTTCCGTTGCCATATTTTTCAAGTTTAAGAAACTATTTTTGAACTAAAACCCAACATTAACCTTCTAAGGTCACTCGATATACAATAAACCTCATATTGTGGTGGCTGATGTGGTGCAACAGTGTACAACGCACACATCACCGACCCCCTCAAGTGCACCACAACATCCCCACTGTAGGAAACAACAATACCCTTCTTCTTTCCTTTTATGACTGTTGAGCCTCAACGACTACCTTTCAATTTTTTTTATTTTTTTATTTTATTTAACTTCACTATAAATATAAACATTCACTTCTCATTTTACAACACAACAAACACCAAACACCAAACACTCTATATACAATTTCGTTTTTATTTAAAAATGTCTTCATTGTCGTCGTCCACTTCATTAGATACAATGATGTTGTTGGAAGTGGGGTTTATCGGAGACGTTTTGAAAAAACAATATCATATCTACAAGAAAATGAAACCAAATTTCATAATCAAAACTTAGAAATCCTCATTTACGGAGAAATCTTAAAGTCGGGGACAACCAACTTATCAATGTCTACTTTGCCGATGATGCAATGTATGTCGTAAAATTCAGATGTCGGTTCCGGATGAGAAAGGAATTACATTTACACATTGTTGACGACATCAAAAATCGATTTTCATAGTTTTAGCAGCGAGTTAATGGTAGAGGTCAGAAAGGTTTCTCCTTAATTCAAAAATGTTATTATACAATTCGTCAACTAGCATTCATCATGGGGCCGGACTCAAGCAATGAGGATTTGAGGATGTTAGAGCGAACAACGAGGGAATGTGTATACAATTTTGCTAGAGTTGTGATTATTCTCTATCGTGGTCGCTATTTACGTAATCCAACAATATGTGACACCTACCAACTATATACAATACATGAAAACACGCATGGGTTCTCTGGAATACTTGGTAATCTATATAGTATGCATTGGGGTGGTTAATGTGGCCTAATGCACGGCGCGATTAATTTATGCAGGTTAATGAAACGACGCCAACAATAATTTTAGAAGCAGTGGCGTCTATGACAATTGGGAAATTCTCGTCATCGACCATCATGAGAGATTATCATCGAAAAATGATGATAATACAGTTTTTTATATTTCAAGAAAAATATGATTAGTTATACATTATGGTAAAAAATGAGTGACCAAAAAGTTACACCACTTTTTATAATTTGTCAGTGCACTTGGATAGTGGATAGCAAAAAGGTCCCAAGGATATAAAAGTTGTAACAATCTGACTCCAACCGGAGGATTTTTGATTTTATAAAAAGTAAAAATTAACGTGTTAATAACTTTATTACCGTCAAAATGGTATAAGGAAATCCGTTGAGTTTTGGCTGACGTCACTAAAAGGAAAATCATAGTACTCCGAGAGATAAGAACTTTAAAAGGAAAAAGCTCGAAAACGGAGTTCGTATAAAGAAGATAAGAATCTTTAGAAAAATATCAAAATACAGGTTAAAACTAAAAGTTCAAATTTTGCAACACAGCCTTAAGGAAAGTTGTAGTACTAGTAGAGAGCTACACAAATATATAAAGAGGGTAACAAACAAGGTTCGTATAAGGAATATATGAATTTTTATAGAAGATTTAGACTTACACGCCAAGTGCGTTTTATGCTCGATGCAAACGTCTGATACCCAGACTCGTCGATATTAGAGAGAGGTGGACCATCGAAAGTGTGACACATGGCCAACTTTGGATGGAGCCACAAGTCAAGTGCACTTTGCGCATGAAGTGCCCCGTGTGGACAAACAATATAAATAGAGGTATTTCTTCACACCTAAAACTCTCTCACTCTCTCTCTCTCTCTCTCTCTCTCTATCTATCTATCTCTATCTCTTGAGCTATTTCAGAAGTCCTCACAATGGTGTGAAGCTTCAGGTGCAGTAGCAAGGATGTTTTAGATCACATTACTAGGGTGAGTTCACGACCCCATGTTATAACCTTCAGAGATTTTACAAAGTGCGGGGGGGGGGGGGGGGGGGGGGAGGGGGGAATACATGCTTATCAAACTGCTTTATAAAAATATATTCATATCTATAAATATCAATCATTATATAAAGCATGAAACCTTAGGATAATGTAGCTATAGATACCATACCTAGTTGTAAGCTATGATATTAAGCGTAAATGTTATGATGTCCGGTAGTCTAGAAAGAGATATTACGTAGATGTTATTATGACCAATTTCCTAGGATAACATAGTACCTAGAAGTAATGTTGGTCAAATATAGAGATATGCACTCTACCTTAACATTACTCTGCCCAACTATCTTGTTTTCAAATTAACCATAATTAAGGCATAATATATATATATATATATATATATATATATATATATATATATGTATATATATATATATATATATATATATATATATATATATATATATATATATATATATATATATATATATATATATATATATATATATAGACACACACACAAAAGATAATTATGAGATCTAAAAGTATAATTATCAAATATAGAGTAAAAGGTTCATATTGTGATAGATATAGGACATAAGTAAGAAAGAAAGATGAAAAGGTAAAATACCTTTTCATCTTTCTTTCTTACTTATGTCCTATATCTATCACAATATGAACCTTTTACTCTATATTTGATAATTATACTTTTAGATCTCATAATTATCTTTTGTGTGTGTGTCTATATATATATATATATATATATATATATATATATATATATATATATATATATATACATATATATATATATATATATAATTAAATTAATTACCTTTTAGCTAATTTAACCGAACCATATTCACATAAATATTTGTCATCCCCAAGATAAAATGAAAGACCTTTAATTAATCAACATTTGTTTTAAACAGACTTTATAAGGCTTAGTTATGTTTATTTTGGCTTTGACCTAATAACAAAATCTCTTGATAACCCAAAATATATCATCTGGATTGGCCTGATAGACATATCCCAACATTCTCAAGCTCATTTCACCAAACCCATATCAATGACTTACACTAAGATAGTAAAAATCAAACAGGAAGTATGATAGCTCATCATTGGTGCCGTATCAACCTACATCCATATCCTTCATTCTCCTTACACATCATCGCAACCCATCCCGATGAACACGAGGTTGTTCTGTTATGCTTATTGGTGTATGTAACGCCCGTAGATCCGGGCTAGTCAATTAAGAGAAAATAGGGGTTGAAAACGACCTTTCGACAAAAGATTACTTACAATAAATAATCTTGACCAAGTTGTAGAATATGTCACAAGGTTTCCGTACATATAAAGAACGCCGAAATCCGAGTTATAACGAAGAAATTATGACCCGTCGAAGTTTCGCGACGGAATCGGCATGGCACCGGGAAATGTAAATAGTGAATTTACGATAGAGCGATATTCAGCCTTAGCGATCTAAACGAAAGTCGTAGAATACGTTAAACCGAGAGCGACCATGAAAAGAACGCCCAAATCTAACTTCGTATGAGGAAGTTATAATTTTTCGAAGTTAGCAGTGTACAACCCAAAATTCGAATATAAGATCGAGCGGTTTTTAGCCAATACAACCTAAACGAGAATCGAAGATCTCGTTAATAGTAGCGTAACGATAAAAAGACACACAAAAACGGACGTCGGATGAAGAAGTTATGCATTTTTAACAGATTAATCATGTCTCGGCCTGATAATAATATAACTTTTGAAATAAAGTCAAAATTAGCTGACAGAGTCCAAACGAAAGTTATAGAGTACGCTCGTACCTACGCGTGGATATAAAGAACGATGAAAACGGAGCTCGTACGTGAAATTTATGAATTTTTAAAGTTTGCACTTGAATTTGCGAAGCCTATAGCGAAACCGATGACGTGGCTCGATCTGGGTCGTCGCTCCCTGACCACGTCTCGCTTCGGATGAAGGACACATCACTCCTCACATACGCGCCGCGTAAAAGGAACGCCCCGCATTCGGACTCGCTTGGTCTCGGAAGCTCCACGTCGCCCCACCGAAGTCGCGCCGTCTGTCGACCTGATCCGAAGCTACGCGCCGCGTCGACTCGCTGAACGCCATGCTTCCGAGGAGCGCCCCGTGCAGGTCCGAGGAACGCAGCGCGTTCCCAGCAGCTCTGACCTATAAATAGTTGCGAGATCTTTCGAGTTTTTCACACCATTCTCACTTCTCTCTCTCATTACTTTCTCTCTTTACAGGTTTTAACCCTCCCTTAAGCCTAGGTGAACCCCTAGCACCCGAAGGAAGCCCCGAGACTCCCAGAGTCCCGAGACAAAAAGGGTCTATTGGTTTCGAAACGCTACTGCAAGCGAAGTCTGGTTTTCTTTAAAACCCACTGTAAGTGAGCTACGCATACACAATTTTTAATATAGCTTTCAAATAATTATAGTAATGTTTTTAGGTCCTTAAAATAATTATTTGGGCTATTATTATGAGTTATATAGAGTGTTGTCTAACACTTATATAATAATAATAATAGCTAGACTAATAATTAGTCGCGGTTAACGTTAGACTAAACCCTAGTGGTAATGATGCTAGGTTTCATTGAAGGAAATTGTTTTGAGATAACGAAGTGCTGTCCGAGTGCCAAGTCACCACATAATCAGGTGAGTGCATAGTTACTTTCATCTTACACATAGATATGAAGTATTTTATATAAATTACGTGCTTTGTGTGCATATTATCTGAATACTTGCTGTCTATGTTGGATGAACGATTTTATACATATTTTAAATGATTTTAATTGTATATGTGTTTTATATCTACGATAATGTTGGGGTAAAAAATGGGTAGATGTATTTGATAGACTATGAGTTGGATGATGAGTTGAGAAGTGTTATAGACCACGAGGTGAGGGTGAGAGGTGGATGATGTGAGAAGCCTTTTCCCAAATGATGGCCTCGTCATTCAGCAGAGTATGGATGACAACCACAGACTATTCTAGATAGTCCAGTGGAACACTAGGAGGCTCGCAACCTGTAGGTGTTGTGAACGATGTGTTCACCCGGTGTACTCTAAACCTTTGCGACCATGTAGACTTGGTGCCTAAACCTTGGCGATCATGCAGACTTGATGCCTAAACCCTGGCAACTATGTAGACTTAGTGCCCGTTGTGTAAACCTTGGCGATCATGCAGACTTGATGCCTAAACCCTGGTGACTATGTAGACTTAGTGCCCGATGTGTAAACGATGGCAACGATGGACTTCGTGCCGATTCCTTAGGATGATCCTTAGGAATGAATGAACGAGAAATAGCTGATTCTTAGGGAAAATCTTTGAGAATAAAGAAGATAATGGGGATGGGTAATTGGGTTGATTGCTTGATTGTTTAAACATAATAATTATATTATTGTGGGTTGAAAACCCTATGTACTCACCAGGTTTCCCAACCTGACCCACTCAGTTTATTTATATCACAAGTGTCGATATGAAGTTACATTACACTGAGAGATTAAGGAGATATAAATAATTAGTGATAATGAATGTAAGTTCTGTTTATGCTTATGTTTCTGTATTGACGATGACATACCAAATGTTTTAAAATTAATAAAAATACTTTTCTTCGGAAATGATTTGATAACGTATTTATCATGTTTTGCTGGGAACCAATTCCGCAACATTTTTATTAAAAGATGTACTCTGATTTTATAAAGAATAAACAAAATCGGTCTTTTCTGGCCATGAAAATGGGGATGTCACAGTTGGTATCAGAGCATTAGTTTAAGCGAACTAGGAATTTGTAGGATTTCTAGACTTAAACTTAGAATGTTAAGTGATGATTGTGAGGTGTGAGCACTAGCTTATTTTAGGAATTATGCCTAAAATGCTTTTATGTGCTAAATGCTTTGTGCCTTATATGTTGTTATTTATTCGGATCTATGGTTTGTTGCCGACCGGATCTAGAAACCTTATGTGTTTAGGATTCTAAACGTACGACTACCATATTATAACGTTTCGGAGTGATATGGATGATTTAAATTTCTATCCTAAATAAAGATCTAGATTCACCTTATTCGGTGTATAGATCAAGATGGCAAGGACCCGTAGCAGAAACGTAAACGCAAATGGAAATAGGAACCAAACCCCTCAACCTCCAGTGATACAACAAATACATGTTTTCGAAGATGTGGCACATGAGCCAATAACGATGGCCGGAGTGCAAGCGATGATTCAGATGATGTTGAATCTCCAAATGGAGGAAACAAGGCGTTTACTTCAACATAACCGAGAAGAACTTACGGTACCAATTGAACAGCCCGAGTTGAATGATGGGTAGTCATAAGGACGAAACTATAGTGGGACGGTTGGCCAAGCCAACCCACCGATAGTTAGACAAAAAAATCAGGATGGAGGAAATGACGGACGTGGATGCAAGTACAAGGATTTCATGGCATCCAAACCCCCGTGTCTTTCTGGAAGCCCAACACCGGTGGAAGTTATGGATTGGATCTTCGAGATGGAGACAATGTTTGAGAGTTGTGAGTGTAGCAACAGACAGAAGACCGCTTTCGCGGTTCCTCTATTAAAATCTGTAGTACTAAGCTGGTGGAAGCTGCTAACTGATTCAATTCCTAAAGTAGAAGCTAGTAAGATGTATTGGGAGGATTTTCTGGTGCAGCTAAAGATGCAATACTGCTCTGAGAAAGATCTTCTGGAAATCAACAATGAGTTCCAGAACTCTCCAAGGTTAACAAGTTTGCCCATGGATTACCAGCAGACTTTGGTCCAATGGTCAAACAAGCAACCATTTTGAAAGCCGCCATCTGGGCAGCCAGGAATGTTGAGACCCAGATTAGGGAAAAGGTTCTAGAGAGAGCTAAAGTTGGCGAGAAAAAGAAGCATGAAGGATCTTCAAAATCCAAAAAAGAAAGGAAATTCTGAAAGACTGAAGAAGGAGGAGGAAGTGAAGCCAAGTGGTGCGAGAAGTGTAAAAAGAAGCACTTCGGGAAATGTAGCGAGGAGGTGACTTGCTACAAATGTGGAAAGTCGGGGCATTACGCCAACAAGTGTGTGTCCAACAAGAAGGTGTGCTATGGATGTAACAAAGAAGGGCATATTTCTAGGGACTGCCTAAATTAAAATGAGGCAGCAAGGCCAAACATACCACCAAGGCCAAGGGCATTCCACATGATCCTCGACGAAGTGGAAAACAACGCGAGGAACCAAGGATGAGGAATTCATTCCCGAAAATCAAGTTATGAGGTAGCCAAAGAGATTGAACCAAATGATGTAGCCTATTAGAGGCATAGTCTAGGGTGAACTTGAACACCTATGTAATCGTTTCAAGGAATAATATAAAACCTTCGTTTTGTTATCTGATGTGTTAAGTTGTTTTGTGATTTTCTTGTATGACTTGGAAAACTGCAAGACAATACTTGGGACGAGTATGAGTAGGTGTGAAAGGTAGTAGATGCATATACTACCGAAAGCACATGACTCACGCTTGGATTATGGAAAGTCACAAGGTAACCAAGAAGCTAGTAATTTATACCATTTTATTCAAGTATGTCGTTACCATCGTTTTGGTAATGACTAAGAAGATTGTTGATATTCTGACCCTAGTGGTCATATCAAATTGATTCCGACTATGATGAGTATGTTACGTGGTTCAGAGAACCATGTTCGACGTAGCATCTGACTTAAGCTAGCAGATTGAAGTGAAAGATAATCGAAGCGATCAATAGATGTATCCCGCTCATTGTGAAAGGAGTTGATAACTAAAAGTGCTACATGTTGAGATGTGATTATAACACATTAGAACATGAAGGAAGGTATATTCCATTCTGGAATTTGACTCTAAGAAACCTGAATCTAAACGAGCATCACATGATGACAGGTCATAATTTGGAGTCTAACCTGGTATAGTGAGCAGGTGCACGATCGAGTACTCCTTGCAGTCAGTAAGTCTAAGAGATAGACTCAAAGGAACATAGAAGTTACAATTATTACCTAGGATGAATAGTTAACATAGGGAGTTATACAAGCCTTGTTTCGTTGATGATTCCGGGATGTAATCAACCTATGGGGGAGATAATTGTAATGCTGTAGATCCGGGCTAGTCAATTAACAGATAATAGGGGCTGAAAATGGATTTTCGACAAAAGATTACTTAGAATAAATAATATTGACCAAGTTGTAGAATATTTCACAAGGTTTCTGTACATATAAAGAACGCCGAAATCGGAGTTATAGCGAAGAAGTTATGACCCGTCGAAGTTTCGCGACGGAACCGACACGGCACCGGGAAACGTAAATAGTGAATGTACGATAGATCAATATTCAGCCTTAGGGATCTAAAAGAAAGTCGTAGAATATGTTAAACCGAGAGTGTCCATGAAAAGAACGTCCAAATCTGACTTCGTATGAGGAAGTTATGATTTTTCGAAGTTTCGGCTTAGCAGTGTACAACCCGAAATTCGAATATTAGATCGAGCGGTTTTTAGCCGACACAACCTAAACAAGAATTGAAGATCTCGTTAATATTAGCGTAACGATAAAAAGACAGACAAAAACGGACGTCGGATGAAGAAGTTATGAATTTTTAACGAACCAATCATGTCTCGGCCTGTTAATAATATAACTTTTGAAATAAATTACAAATTAGCCGACGGAGTCTAAACAAAAGTTGTAGAGTACGTTCGTACCTACGCGTGGATATAAAGAACCTTGAAAACAGAGCTCTTACGTAAAATTTATGAATTTTTAAAGTGTGCACTTGAATTTGCGAAGCCTATAACGAAACCGATGACGTGGCTCGATCTGGGTCGTCGCTTGCTGACCACGTCTCGCTTTGGATGAAGGACATGTCACTCCTTGCATACGCGCCGCATAGAAGGAACGCGGGGACGTGGCTCGATCTGGGTCGTCGCTTGCTGACCACGTCTCGCTTCGGATGAAGGACATGTCACTCCTTGCATACACGCCGCATAGAAGGAACGCCCCGCGTTCGGACTCGCTTGGTCTCGAAAGCTCAACGTCGCCCCACCGAAGCCGCGCCATCTGTCGACCTGATCCGAAGCTACACCCCGCATAGACTTGCTGACCGCCATGGGTCCGAGGAGCGCCCCACGCATGGTCCGAGGAACGCAACGCATTCCCATTAGCTTCGGCCTATAAATAGCTGCGAGATCTTTCGAGTTTTTCACACCATTCTCACTTCTCTCTCTCTCTCTCACTACTTTGTCTCTCTAAGTAATATTTTGTCGAAAACTTCATTAGGTTGATTGCTTGATTGTTTAAACATAATAATTATATTATTGTGGGTTGAAAACCCTATGTACTCACCAGGTTTCCCAGCCTGACCCACTCAGTTTATTTATATCACAGGTGTCGATATGAAATTACATTACACTGAGAGATTAAGGAGTTATAAATCACTAGTGATAATGAATGTAAGTTCTGTTTATGCTTATGTTTTTGTATTGACGATGACATCCCAAATGTTTTAAAATAAATAAAAATACTTTTCTTAGGAAATGCTTTGATAATGTATTTATCATGTTTTACTAGGAACAAATTCCGCAACATTTTTATTAAAAGAGGTACTTTGATTTTATGAAGCATAAACAAAATCGGTCTTTTCTGACCGTGAAAATGGGGATGTCATAGTGTAGTAACACAGCCAGGTCGTGCATCACCTCCATTGCAGCTTGCTTAAACCTTCATCGACCGTAACAAATCTCATATACTTTCTCTTTATTTCCCTGTCGGGGAAGAAAATCAAAGAACTGCATGTTTAATCTTCAAGAACTCACCAAAGGAGCAAAACGAAACCCACATCTACTCAACGGTGGTCTGTGGTGGCAGTGGAGTGAGCTCCAGTGGCTAAGAATGCCATCTACGATGGTAGTGGTAGCTCTTGGTAAGGAAACGAGAGGAACAAGGAGATATATTTAAAGAAAAGAGTTTTCTTACAACACCAAATGCTCCAAGTACAACACCAACCTCCTCCACTCACACACCATGATTTTCGGCGACAACCTTCCTCAAACGGAGCTCCGATGATATTCGATGATTGTTTTTGGGGAACTCAAACAACGTTCCGGTAGTGGAAGCCTCCCTCCACCTTTCTTTTCTCTCTTGGACTCAAACACTCTCCTATAACTCTCCATCCACACACAACGAACACAAATGCAACAAAACTAGGGTTTTTTTCTCAAACACTAAACCTACAATTTAGTCTTTAATTATATAGTTATTCATTATTATGTATAGGTTGTATTTAGAAATCACTAAATGGAAAACGGATCTTAGAATTCTTCCCCACTTAAGTTGTATTTTGTCGTCGAAATCTAAATCGATTAGAATTTCTAAAAACTGTACTAACACAATCCATATGCTCCCTCTGACCACTTCATAAATCAACACATCCAAATCGGATACTCGAGACCATTCAGAATCTAACTGATGCCAAGAAACAACCCAATCATTTGAAAACTTTCAACTATAAAAACTACCTCTCTCTCTCTCTCTCGAACGGTACGACCCTACTTATAGTGAAACCACTCAAACCGTGAAAACTCTTGAAGATGCGACTACAACCAACTTCATCAGCACCCTTCACAAAGCTGCGACTATAACCATCCCTAATGACTGATGATCATCCATTTTTCGTACCCACTTCTAGTCCCAGACTAGAAACACCACCAAATAGTGCAGATTAACATCCAAAACCTTGCTATCACAAAGTTCAACCAGTCCCAAGTCTGGTAATTATGCCTAAAAGATCTCAATTGCATACTTTACTTCTTGATCAGTCATCACTAACCAATCGCTCCCACGAGCACAAAAATGGTCAATCCAGAAGAAAATATCGTGTAACATCTGTGCTTTATAAGCCAAGGTGCACAACCATCTAATAAAATCATCCAAGAATCCCACTACGAACTCCATAACAAGAAACTCTATTTACTTGAAATCATTCGTGCAACAACGAACAAGGATCCACTAAGAAGGAACTCCTTGAGGAACTGCCGATAAACAACAATGACTTTCCCAAGAAGTCAAAATCATAAAAATGGCCGGCCTAAGCTATCGGTCACCGAGGAAACAGTGAAAACACCACACTACTTAAACACCCGACCATGCCAAACAACTTACATGACAACACACGGGTCTCCATTACACAACTGCCTGGTCTAACTCACATAAGTGAAATTCATAACGGTGTGCAACACTCTGTAATGGTATCCAACCATTGGAATGAGAAGCTCATGGTTCCACACCGTTCTCGCCATCATCCAACCATGGCTTGAAGACTAACGACCGACACCTAGTATGCCTATAGGCATGCGACCATCATCCCACCGACCAATAGGAACCCAACCAACATCCCACTCAACACTTACAAAGAAAACAGGAGCCATAAAATTCTATGACACACAACCTTCTGTAGTCCATGCTACCACCGACGTATCATTAGACTAAAACAAGGCTACACACAACTAGAAAATGAGATGGACAATTGAACGCTTGCTGCTACTTGAAACACAACATTTCACACCCCAGGGAGAAAACACAATGCTCCTCAGAACGACTGTGTTCATTCTTAACATAACCTTACCCAGGGGTGAAGTACCATCGAATCAAATGAAAGGACGAACCTCAACCACTAACAGAAAAATTTTGCTAACAGCCAAAATAAAATCCCACGAATGCGCAAATATACCGAGAAACTTTCAATTCAAAGAAGAATTCCATAATTATCCAGAAATGTTGCTAACATCCTAGTCAAATCAATCCAAATACCAACCACCCGATGGGACATGACAAAACTAGACTCTACATAGGCCACAGGCACACCTGAAAAACTACACAACGTCACTCCAACATCCGAACTCCCAATAAAAAATACAACTGCCATATAAATCCTACTAGAGACCAAGATATACGTCTTACAAAACTTAACGAAGGGTTGATGCATCAATTTCTCCTTCAACTAGTATTGCTCGGAGATCCTCGAATGACACCTAGATGCCGATGAGGAATAAATTGACAAATCGATCATAAATAGATTGAAAACTAAACCCAATGAACCCACACATACTGAACAAACCCCACACGAAAAATACTCTTACAAAACTCTATGGTTGATCGATAAATCAACAAGTTTCCCATCACAACCAAAGATAACCAATCCATACCTTGGGAAAATAATGTTCTCTATATCCGCTGCACAAATCGAGTGGCTCAACACTCCTCTATTATGATCGCTGGGGGTCCGAAGAGGAACCACTTACCACATTAAGTTCCTTACCCATCAGCCTCATACTTTGTGGACAAAAAGTGCATCCTTGAAGACATAAAACTAACAGAAACACGCTTTGCACCCACGATGTAACGCCCTGTCCCGAATCATTACCCATTCGGGTGTAGGTGACATAATGTAGATGATTCGGGTGTTCGGATTGGGTTTTGGAGCCAAGGAGTATTTTGGTAAAATGGCAGCACATGATTTCATGGAAATTATATTTTTGTTCGGGAAATTTTATGGCAAGTACGAGTTGATAAAAGCGTAGATCTTCTCGTTACATTTTCAAGGATATAAGGATTGTTGAAATCGGATTTATAACGAAGAAGTTCTGTCCTTCAGAGTATTTTAAGGTTTAAGTGTTGGGTTTTTGTTCAAAAATACTTTCATAAAGTTGAAAAATATGGCAACAGAAGACTTTAATTGTTGAAATAACATAGACATTTTATACCCACCAAGGATCTTCTTGCAAGTTATAGAAAGATTAAAACACCAACGAAAGAAGAGGTGAAGAATAACAACCTTTGTAGTTCTTTGGGTCCTCTTAGAAGGCTTGGAAGTTGATGAAGAATGTGGAACCTTTAAGACACCTACAATGACTCAACTTGATGTAGAATGCTAGTTCTTTGTATAAAACTCTGAAGCTTTGAACCAAACCCAAGTATGGCTCAAAGAGAGCAAAATGGAAGCATCAAATCTTCAAAGTGCAAGACTATAGAAGATATGGAGAGGGAGGGAGAAACTCTCGACCATAGCAAGAGAGAATGGGGAAAAAACTTCAAGAATGGAAGCCTCATATTTATAATGCCTAAAAGTGATGTTATTAACCATTGGTTCCTTCAACTTTAGAAAAACTTGTCTCCGTGTCTTAAGTATGTCTCCCATGCCTTTAAAGCATGATTAGAGAAGTCATACACTTCTTCTTTTTATGCATATCTCGAAAATTGCATAAAGAAGAAGAAAGAAAGCCAAACTTTTAAAAACTCTTTTATAAAATATAAACCTTGTCTTTTAGGAAAAAGACAAAAGGATTCAGCTAGTCCAAAAGTTTGTACATGACTTATATATCATACCATATAACATATATTAAGTTACTTGCTAATGGAATTAATTATTTCCATGAAATAAATAATTTCCAATTTAATTATAAGAGTTTATTGAATATTTATTAAAATCAATTTCTAATAAATAATCAATTGTATCAACTTGTTGATAGTGTGACCAATTAGTATCATATGTTATTTAGTAATATCACTTTAATATGAATTTAAGCATACTAGGCCTTTCAATCTGGCACTTGCGCAAGACTCATATTAGACTGATATAGACAGTGGTGAATGTCTAGCAATATTTCACTGCCCCTAAGACCATACGACTGTTTGTGCCATTCTATCAATGCCCAATTCCCAAAAAGCTCAAAGCTACACTTGGTTTATGAGGTAAGTTTATTAGTTATCACTTTGCTACAGACATCATGTTGAACATGAGATTCCGATCGCGATCGATCTCATTAGTTTTTCAACTTCTGGTAAGGCGCCATAGATGTCTAACTCTCAACACATAAGAGGAACAATTCCCATCTTGACTACATAAGCCACTTGCATAGTTCACACCATACCTGAAAATGGCTTTTATAACTGCCCGATTAAGAAACAACATTCGGCCATTATCAAAGCATAGTACTCCCTACACTTAAGTCCCAATATGTATCTCTGGTGTTAAGGATACAAAGATAGTACCTTTTAATCAAGTATCATTCACGATAGCAATCCCATGAGATGATCTTGATGTTGGTCAGTTCAATACTGGTTCTATGACAAGTACCTATGAAACTTTGTTACAACCATTTGCCTAATTTCATCTAATGAGAGCCAACCAATCCAATTCATATTAGTCTCACTTCATAATTGTTCCCACAATTATAACCGACTATGAACCTTTATATTAATAAGATTATTCATGGATTAAACATGTTAATATAGTACACAACAAGTATAAATGTGATGATTATATCCCAATATATCACAACATTATATAATAGTTGTTGTTATAATGTTGCAATATCCAAATACTAAACCCAAATAAAAAATCCATTTCTAGAATAATAATGTCTTATAGCTGAAGTGTGATCATTCATACTTAGCTCAAAAGAACGACTTTATCAATGGATTTGACTAAATTTAATTCTATGAATACTATCATTTCCATTCTTAGATTTACTCTAAGTATAGTTAAATATCTTAGAGAATATGATTGGTGTTCTTTCGTGACATAGAGTCTCTTAGCTAGATTAAGTATACTCTCGAATTCACAAAGATTTCTATGTGATCCTTGAATGGCAGAAACTAACAGAGTTTTTCAATGATCACATTCATCCAATCATATTTGAAATCAACTTCTAAATTAGTGTATTCTTATTTTGTAGTAGATTGTGTCATGTTTTTCTTGGACCTCATTCCAACAAAACTTAAATTTCATTCCAGAATGAAGTCAAAATCCAATTATAATTCATAATTATTTAAATATGTTTATAAATTAACATCTTGTGTTGCTCTTTCCATAAATATACTTTCTAAACTGATTGTCTCATATGCATTCTCTTAGTTCTTCTAAAGTACTCTTAGAATGCTCTCATAGTCATCAGTCACTTAACCATGTATTCAATTGGTATCATCTGACATGCTTACAACATGATCAAATACCATGAACTATGCATAATATGGCATAAATAATGAATTCATTTGCCAAGAAAATAGAATATAATTCATTTCATCTAGTTGAAGCCTATGAGCTATGTACTTTTGAGGCTAGCTCAAAATTGTGCCATATGACAATGCCAAGAATTCTCCAATAGAACCTTGTGTCTTGATCCTTTTCAAGATATTGCCAATATATGTATAAGGATATGAAACCTTTAACATTCATTTTATCTATCCCTTATAGATTTTACATTCCAAGAATGTATCTTCTCCTTCCTAAGTCTTTCATTTTAGAAACATTTTCTAAGACAAGGTGTAAATGACCTTGCTTAGTATGAATGTGATTTCAAATGAATAAGTATGTCTCACTCATACAAGATTAGGAATTTCACTATGCTTCCACTGGTTCTTATTAAACACACATGTTCTATTCGTTTTAATATAAAAACACACCTTGTGGTTTTACATAAAATGATGATTATAACATTTAAATGTTTTCTTTATATCCACAACTGGATCTCAAGCTCTACATATTTTGTTAGGATAACATGGATTAAGAACACCTCCAAGCTAATCTATATATATCTTCCAATAGATGTCTATAAACAAAAGCGGTCTTTCTTGAAATCTATTTACTATATCTCATATTAAGAATAAGAATTTATAGCAAATAATATCCTTGCTGATGTAATCATAACTACTTGTGAAGAAAGGTTTGATCACAGTCAATATCATAAGTATGATGATGACCACATTCAATGACATGAGTTTAAGAGAATCCTTTTACTACAAGTCTTGTTTTAAATGGGTATGGTTATCCATGTAATTTATTATTTGTATAGGAATCATTTATTCCTTCTAGCCTTGCTATATGGATAAATTTTAATCAAGCCCATACTTGATTCTCATACATGGATTTCATCTCATGTTCACAACTCTAAGTCATTTATTAGATTCAAGATCTGACATAACATCTTGGTATTTGATGGATTTTCCAGAAACCATTAATAAAAGCTCATCAATGAGAGATTCCACATTTCTCAAGTCATAGATGATTTCTCCCATTAATGTAAACAATTTGTGTTTGTGAATAGCTGTTATTCAATTTTAACATTCCTTGTTAAAACTAGTGCCAACTATTACTACATAAACTTATGCTTCTTGAGCTGCTTCAAGTTCCATGTACCTCCCACTTGCTTTGTTATTAGAAGCTTGCTTTCTACTAACTTAGCTTTCACAAGAATAAGAAGACTTATTCTTGGAGGGTTTGCATATAAAAATCTAAGCCATATTTAGAGTATTATACAAATATGTATTTAGTAGATTTTGGGTTTAGAAGCTTTTGTCCAACATCGGCTTCAAATCCACAAAACATTAAGTAAGATGAGGATGAAGCCATTCCATACTAAATCATATAAAATGTTTAATCTACTTATTATTTGGTGTTTGTATTCAAGATACAATTAATAGTGATTAAAGTATTATCTCAAAAAAGATTAAAGGATGATATTTCTACCAATTAGAAAGTAAATCATACCAACTAAGATTGAATTCATCCTTTATTATCATTAAGGCCTTAGATGGTTCTTACTGGTTTGTATCTCAACTTTTGAAACCTTCAGCAAAGATTTCACAATTATATTTTACCATGTAAAATATAATTAAAACTACTATAGTTGTTAAAGTTGACTTGGTATGTTATACTTAATCTCACACATTCATTAGAAAGGAAGTCATACACCAAAGTGTATAATTCCTTAAGTATTTTCTCTACACCTTAGTGAAAAATTCATTAGGAATCCTTTACGTGTAAATAAGGTTCACGTATGTCAAATAAACTACATTATTTGCCTTTAAAGATCCTTTTCTTGAAGTTGGAATATGTGAATGCCATTTATATGATAAAGATAACAATGTCAAAGATAAGTTTGATTTAAAACAAGTTTAAGTCAAAAGTGCTTGTGTATAGAATTTATTTTATAAAATGTTGACATTTACTCTACAATTCTATTAAGAGATCTGGTCATATAAATAGAAGTTAATCATTTTAGAATACGAATATTATCGTTATGAAAAACGATTAAGTAAATTATCAAACATTTGAATAAAATAACTGAGACTTAAATTTAGACATGCTAAATTAAAACATACATTGTTCCAAAATAAATATTGTATTACATTACAAGTAATTTATGTTCTAAGCGTAAATAAGAAAGCAAACTTCTAAAGTGTAGTTCCAACTTGATTGTGCTCTGCTTGGTTACTCTTCAATAAATATTTGCAAGCCAATTACAAATATTTGGTTAACATTTAAGTAGCAAGTACCTAAGTGTTATATGAAAGTGTGAGTTCTATCTAGTAGATACAAGAAGTACTAGTCTTTTCCAGACTTTGTTTCCTAATAAGAGGAGTAAATCCTCTTCTAGTGTCCAGTTTCTTCTCAAAAGAAACAAGATCCATCCATGTGGGCTTTAGTAGATTTCTTGGGTTTAAAGGTGTTCAGTCCATAAAACATGGGCCTCTTAGATCGCACTAGGTGACTCTTTAACCTTGTATTATTCCAATGTTTAAACTAGCTTTAAATAATATATCACTATATTTTTTCGAATATTGCTTGACCTATTATATCATCAGATATATGTTTAAATTATCCAAGACTACCTAGAAGTCATGAATAATTATTCCTAGGTTGATATTAGAAGCATCTTCAGCATCATAGTGATGCCTTTACTAGGTATCATGTTCAGGTTTAATTGCTCAAAGGAAATATTTTAGGACTAGGACCTTTAAGTGTATATAATTTCATATCTATTATGAGATTGTCTCTTAAGACATGAACTCATTCACTGAAGTTGTATCTATTGAATGTTAATGTTTCATTAAGTCATTAAATAAAATGACAATACATGATAATGATAATGGATTACTTAACTACAAATTTTTTGACAAAATTCATTTAGTATTTTCAATATTTAATATTTAATAATTAATACCCTTTTAGTTTCCAAAAACATTAATTATCAAAGTCTAGGATCCAAGTTGCAAAACAAATAAATGGTTAGGTATCCTTTATCCCATCCATTTGAATTCAACCCGGTAGATATCGATTATCAATTTTATCTGGCTATATAATTCCTAGATTTATAGGATCACTAATAACAAATTTAATTAGACATGTTTGATCCCATTTATGCGTTGGAACTCTCTTGCTTAAGTATCCCTTGTCACAAAAGATTTCCGATCAAATAGTTTAATTTGAAAAAACTTGTGTAATCGGCCTATAACTTGGTTATAGAAATCGCGAATACACCCCGACCATCAAAATATAACACTAAGTGGTTAGGTATCCATTATTCCACTAGTGCATACAAGAGACGTGCGAGCGTTCTTCAAAAGGACTACATTGATTTGAGGTTTGTAAAGAAATGATTTTTATGTGTTTTATAATTCTAGTTTAAAAACATATGATATCATGGTTATTACATGCATTTAATAAACCATGGTATTAATTTTCAAAAGAAAATCAACTTTAAAGGTTCTATATAAAAAGCTAGTTTTTATATAATTTTTCGCAATTCAATTTTAATAACTGATATTAAGTTTGATCGCATTTGAACCTTTTATATATTTAATAAAACTTCATTTTATTACTTTTATATTTGGAGTTTATATAACTTATGAAAATCACTATTTAAAAACTTATAATAGAGTATTTCAAAATTTGCCGTTATTAACGATTTTATAAAACCGAGTTTTATTTTAAAATAATAACTTGTTAAATCTTATGTCCAATTTTGAAAAACCCAAACTCCATGTGATGTTTATTTTGTTCAAAATTATTTTAGCATGTGAAAAACTAATTTCATCAACCACACAAAATAAAGCATAAAATAAACTTCACAAAACATGCATAAAATGATATGTGCATAAACACAACCAACTAATGACATTTTTGTGAGCCAACAAAAAAATGTCAAGTCCATTCCTAAAGGGACATTTAAGGGGACCAAAAACTTCTTGTAATATTTTTGAAGAAGCTCCCACTTGATTAAACACTCGTTGCTTACAAAAGATTTGAAGGTTTTCTTTAAAGGAAAATTTTCAGATTTCATGACACTTTTCAGAAAGTGTCATCTTTCTGTTCAACACTTGTTCAGCACATGTAAAGCATTCATGACACTTTTCCGAAAGCGTCATCTTTCTGCCCAGCACATGTCGAACTCGAAATTTTCCCTTTTGTCTTCAAAAAATGGCTCCAACTTCATTTCTTGCTAAATTTTTGTACAACTAAATTATCTCTAAAAACTAATCTATCACTTTACAAAAATAAACAAGAAAAGCTAATCTATTTAATTATTACATATCATATGAATAAATAAATTGTTACAATCATTTTCTAATAAAAATAACCAACACAACAACACCACATTGGTCCTTGGCTAGTTTATGCAAATCATATACATCAATATACACATCAAAAAACCTTTGTTTTTATAAGACAAATCTAAATGACAAAATATGCATGAAACTTTTGTCACATAAAATAACAAAAAAGTTGTCTAAGAAAATATGTATGGACTTATTTTTATACAAAAACAAGTTATCCATATTCTCCAAAAACTAAGATTTCCAAAAATCAAAAAAATCTAACCAAACTTGCAAGGTGGCTAATTGTTGGGTTTTAGTTCAAAAATAGTTTCATAAACTTGAAAAATATGGCAACGGAAGACTTCAATTTTTGAAATTACATAAACATTTTATACCTACCAAGGATCTTCTTGCAAGTTATAGTAAGATTAAAACACCAACCAAAGAAGAAGTGAGGAATAACAACCTTTGTAGTTCTTTGGGTCCTCTCGGGAGGCTTGGAAGTTGATGAAGAATGTGGAACATTTGAGACACCAACAATGATTGAACTTGATGTAGAATGCTAGTTCTTTAAATAAAATTCTTATGCTTTGAACCAAACCCAAGTATGGTTCAAAGAGAACAAAATGTAAGAATCAAATCTTCAAAGTGCAAGAGTAGAGAAGATATGAAGAGGGAGGGAGAACCTCTCGGCTATAGCAAGAGAGAATGGGGCAAAAACTTCAAGAGTGGAAGCCTCATATTTATAGTGCCTAAAAGTGAAGTTATTAACCATTGGTTCCTTTAACTTTAGACAAACTTGTCTTCATGTCATAAGTATGTCTCCCATGCCTTTAAAGCATGATTAGAAAAGTTACACACTTCTCCTATTTATGCATATCTCGAAAATTGCATAAAGACGAAGAAAGAAATTCAAACTTCTATACACTTTTTTATAAAATATAAACCTTGTCTTTTAGGAAAAAGAGAAAAGGATCTAACTAATCCAAAAGTTTGTACATGACTTATAAATCATACCATATGACATATATTAAGTTACTTGCTAATGGAATTTATTATTTCCATGAAATAAATAATTTCCAATTTAGTTATAAGAGTTTTGAATATTTATTACAATCAATTTCTAATAAGTAATAAATTGTATGAAGTTGTTGTTAGTGTGACCCGTTAGTATCATGTGTTATTTAGTAATATCACTTTAATATGACTTTTGAGCATACTTAACCTTTCAATAAGGGTAAACCCTAGTACACGGGGCATATATAGGGAGTACGTGGGGCGTACTAGTACGAAGTGTAGTACGTTGGGCGTACATTGGTCTACACTGAGTGTACCAAGGAGGAAGGATCACGAAGCCTCGGCCTCGTACGTTGGGCGTACAAGCGGTGCAAGAAACCCTAATTTTGAGTATGTGTGCCCTATTTAATCATCTTAAGTCTTTAGGGTTAGACTCTTTACCAGCTCCCAAACCTCCCAAAACCCTAAATTGACCCTTTAGCCTCTTTGCGGTGTTCTTGAGCTTTTAAGAATACTTTGGTTCCCATTTTTGCCTTTGTGAAGGAAGTAGAGAAGCTTGAAGTTGCCTTGCTTGCTGAAAAGGTTTTGGATCGAGAATCATCATCTTTTGTGCAAACTTTCTGAGATATCAAGTTTAAACCTTGGCTTTTAGATGTTTAGATCTCCTTATAGCTTATTTTGTTATGCTTTTGGTCCCTTCTTGGGTTGATGGAAGAGTTATGACGTTTTAAGGGCTTATTCGTTTAGATCTGAGTTTTTATTAGACTCTTTAAGCATAAAGGTGCAAGCTTTATGGGGTTTTTCGTCACCAGCATGCATTAAGTCACTTATTAAGTCCTTTTTAAACTTAATATGTCACACCCCCAAACCAGAATGGCGGAAACATTCGCGGGTGGATGACTTCACGTAGTATCACAACAATTGAATATTGTAAAGAAAGTAACACAACCATCATATATATAATAAAAAACATATATTGTTGCATTATACATATTTGCAAAAGAATATTAAAATATGAAGATATAAATGTTTAATAATAAACGTCCTTAGCATTCCTTCTTCAAAAGCTGGTGGTTACCTGTATTACTGATTCCCTAAGAAATACAAGTGGTTTCGAAAAAGTGACAACAATTAAGTTGGTGAGTTCATAAGTGTTTTGTATTGAAAAGTATGTCCTTTTGGTAGAAAAATCATTGAACGTGGTTTTCAGAAAATCCAATATTTTCTATATATAGTTTGAAAAGTTCCCAAAATTGGAGTGCGTTAGTATTTTTCATACTTGAATGATAAAGATAAACTTTGTGTTCCAAAATAATGTAAATATTGAATGCATAAATGAGTCTCGTAAATCAAACTTGTTTTTATACTTGCATGTGAGTTTTATAACCATACTATTGACACATACTGCCTGTAACAACATTCTTCAGGTGTTGTAGTGTTATGACATTTGTCACCCCAGACCTGCCGGTCTAACTGTAGCTAACAGTTTAGGTGCAGGGTTGTCAATCCCGTATAGATCTATACACAAGTATCACGCTCTCCCTCCAAGAGATTATGGTATATAAAATAGGACTTGAAATGCATACATAAGAGTACATTGAAGTTTGAATATCTCACATCGCTTAGTATAAATAGATTTACGATAAGAAAGACTTTACTTCATTTTGTTGAAAGTATTTCGTTTTTCAAGATGTATATGTAAGAATGTATGAATAACTTGCCTACTATACCCATTATAGTTTTTCAGAAAGTATGTTCCATTTGGTGAAAATAACTTGATGATATCCTAGCCGTTTATACGTAAAGTAAGATGTTGGTATCGATAATCAATAAGATAGATGTTACATTTATGTTTATAAAACGTTACTTTTACTTGTATTGTACTTGTATTTCCCCCCTAAAACATGAAAAGACTTGAAAGGTAGGGGTATGAACTCACTTGTTTGGTTTGAAGAGAGTGGGGCTAGAGTCGAGCAGAACTTCGACTGCGGAAAGCTGCGTCTTCGAGCTCTTCGGGGATCTCGGTAGCGTAGAATCTTCGTCGGGGGATAGGGTGCGGAAACCGAGGGCGTCGAGACAGCTTCTGGTGCTTGAAAGTATGAGAGATTATGTGGGAGTTTGAGAAAGTGTGCCAAAACCCGTAGCTCATGCCTTCTATTGAGAGTGCTGGAAAGGCGAGTACGCTGGGCGTACCACCGGAGTACGATGGGCGTACGCATTACGCTGGGCGTACTTCGTTTATGCTGGGCGTAACTTTGCGTCATGGCTTATGAATCGAGTGTAGCTAGGCGTAGAGCTGCAGCCGATGGGACTCGACCCTACACCTGAGTACGCTGGGCGTAATCCTGGCTTCCGTCTTCTAAATTCCGTAACTTTCGCGTACGGGCTCCGTTTTTCGCGTTCTTTATATCCATGCGTAGGTGAGATTATGCTCTACAGCTTTCATTTAGACTCCGATGGCTAGTTTTGACTTTATTTTTAATGATATGTTTTTAATAGGCCGGGACTGCTAAAGTCTGTTAAGAATTCATAGCTTCTTTATTCGACGTCGGTTTTCGTTTGTCTTTTTATCATTTTACTCCTATTGTGGAGACCTTCAACTTTCATTTAGGTTGCGATAGCTAAATAACGCCCGATCTTCAACTCGAGTTTTTAGCCCTCTACTACTATTACGAAACTTAGAAAATTCGTAACTTCTTCATACGAGGTCCAATTTGGGCGATCTTTTTATGTACGTTTACAGTTTGACGAACTCTACAACTTTTGTTTAGATACTTAAGGCTAAAATGCATTTTATTGTAATTTCACTTTTTACGTTAAATAATGTTTTAACGGTGTGCCGTAAATATTCGAGTGGTTATAATTTCTTCAATATATCCCGGTTTCGAATGTTCTTTATGTTTTTGGAAACCTTGGCACGATATCTAACATTTGATGCATCCCAATTTAGATATTTGAACACTTTATTTTTGAGGTTAATTTCGTTGATTCCAAATAGTTTTCGTTGTAGTTGACTTTTGAGTGTTACATCGCTTTTGGAAAATATAGGGTTGTCACATAAGAGGTTCATTTTTCTATCCATGAACTTAAAGTTAGCAAATTTACATGATAATTCTTCTAAAATAGGTTAGATCTATGTTTTGGAGCTTTGTCTTTAGGGATTAAGTGTTGAATCAAGTTTTCGGATGAAGGGGGCGAGTACAATGGGCATACAAGCAAGTACACTTAGAGTACAAACCTTCAAGCGTGTACGCTATGCGTACATGCTGAGTATGCCCCACGTACTCAGTCTGTTGGGCCTCGTATGTTTGGGTTTCGGGTTTGGGCTATCTTTTTGGCTTAATTTCTTGGGGGCATTGTTGGGCCATCTGAATGCAGGTGTTTGGAGTACTAGGAAAAAATTGGTGGGCCTTAGGGTAAGGCTCATGTAGGGATTTGGGACGAATTTGGAAAATTGGGCCATATGTGGGCCTTAGATGGCTAATTGGTTTTTGGACCTTTTTGGGATTGAAAGATTGGGCCTTAGACTTGGGCCAAACTAGGTAAGGGGAAAAATTGTTAATTGGGTGTTATTTGATATTGATAGCTTGGGGAATTTTCGGACCAGCAGACATGGATTATCAGTGTGATTCAGCAGTGTGAGATGAGTCTCCTCACTGTACTATTGGGTCGAAGGCACCAATGTCGGCTTATTGGTTTATGTATTATAGGAAGACCGAGGTGGCCCTTGGCATTTGCATGAAAGACCAGGAGGTGGCTCTTGGCAAATATGTATACAAGACCAAAGTTTGGACTCTAGTAGTTAAGTAGATAAGTAGTTGCATATTGTATGCTAGTTGTCTTTGTGATGCTTGCATGGAAGACCAGAAGGTGGCTCCTGGAACTTGTCTGTAAGACCCATGGATTTTTTCCCCGACTTGGTAAGGAAACACTATGATAAGGCTCATGGCATAATGACAAGATTATGGTTGGCACATAGCTTCTCTTATTGCATGTTTGATAAGTATGACTCATATGATATGTATGGTATGTGGTATTTTGGGAACTCACTAAGCTTCGTGCATACAGTTGTTGTTTATGGTTTTAGGTAATTCTGATTCGAAAGGGAAGGGCCTGGCTTGATCGCAGCACATACACCCATATTTTCCACAACCTTGAGATTTTGGGATTGTACTCTGATAACTGCTCTTATTATAAAATACATTTAACTATTTTAGTAAATGATAAATGGGTGTTTTGGTTGTTTTTAAAAAATGAAATTTTTACCGTCATATTTTGGGGTGTTTCGCATGATCTGACCAATATTGTAATTCTTTGTAACCACAGAGGACTCCGACGGGTCATTGAGAAACTTAACAAGAAACTTGCTATCCATGAGCACTTTAATAGTGGCCGACTTCCGTTCTCTTATGCAACAAAAAACCGAACCAAAATCTAGCATACCTGAACCGTAGATTCACATGACCCATTGTGCTACAACCGTTAAATCGAACCAGGCGATAATTCTCTAAGCTAAACATCCAGTTCTCCCCTACTTAGGGTTCAAACCATCATTGAATGTCGACTATAACCTCAAAGCCTTAGACCGTCTCAACAAAAAACATACCAACCTTGAACTTCAAAATGCATAACACAACACAAGATGATCCTTAGAATAATAATTTGCTAATCTAAAGGAAACTTCAAATCCTAGATTGAGACCTTTGATACTTCCCCTAGCACCGCCACCTTAATCATGGCAAAATCGTTCAGAATACCATTGGATTGACAAGCCACATTACGAACTGCACTTCACGCAACCAAAACTTGCATTCAAAGGATTTACTTACAATCTTATACTCCTCTTAAGCTTAAAGAACCCCTTGCATATACTCTAATAATAGCACCGAAAAACTCAACATATCAATAGAACTCTCCTTTCTGAATCAAGAATATATAGATGCCTCCTCGGCTAAACTCGATCTTCTTAAAACTACGTCACACATCCGACTTGTGACATAGTCTTCACCTAGGCAAAATAACAAAAAGAACAATCGAATCTCGAATATTCCCTTATTGTAAGACGAAAATGATTCAACACGAACCGTACAATAACCCTTGCAGCAGAAACTAATGTGGAAAACACCCTCCCTTTCTTCCTTCTATCTTCGTACACATATCCGATCACTTTTCCATTAGACATGGGAGGTTGGACGAATATAACCCCGTCATAGGGAATGACATCCCAAGTAATTGGTTGACCATCCTACCAAAAGCTGCAATCCTCGAATCAATACTCAAAATTTCCTTTCCTCTCGAGCCCTACAACTCAAACGAGTACTACTTTGAACAAGATCCACGAAACCTTAGGACCATCCAATTTTCATACGTTTGTGCTCTTCAGGCCTAATATGTCATGGCCACTTAGACCCGAACAAGCACCAAATTCACCCTCATCCAGAGCAACCATAACCAAAATATTGGCAGCATGAGGACGGGATATAACTAACCATAGTGCTAAACCATCAAACCTGGCCTCTGTGGGCCACCAACTCCTTAACTAGATCCTCTCATGAAAGCCATATTGAAAATGAACAAAATATATCAGAAATGCCACAATTCATGCTACTACAACCATTTCAGAAAACTAACCCTCGGGGTTTGTGACTTCCTTGCTACACGTAGGGGTCCTATGCTTCCAACAATATGGCCCATACTACCTTCCACACTTACCTGTATTTGTGTTAATGGATTGTCACAGACCACCCAAATGTAAAACCCCACTACTAGGATACACATAAATCCTATTCTCAATCTATCGAGAGTGGCTAATCATCCCTTAACCTAGCCTGCTACCATCACGCTCACTCATGCAACTTCCACTAACCCTTTAGCCGCTCATGTATTCTAATCATACATAATGTTGGATTCCATACACAGTCGAATACTTGATTCTACCCTAAGGCTATGACTAGACAAAGAATAGGAGATAAGCTTAATTCGAACATTCTTAGCTTATCAAATCTTACTTATGTATAACTATGATGCACACACTAAACGACTACAATAATGATGTTAGTTTCATCTAACATAAAAGAAATTCTCCTAGGCTATTAGGCATCATACGTTAGGAAATTCTATTATGCAATTTCTAAAGATCCATAGCCTACTACTAGCATGTAGTTTTATCATAATCATCATAAACAATTAACAGTGTGGGTATCTTAGGGTATACTTTGTTGCTTCGGATGATCGTACACATCTCATTATCCCTTGGTTACCTTTGAAAACAATTTGAAAACTTTTATAGATCCGTAGTTTGCGTCTGGATTTACACACATGCTCATCCAATTATCTCAAACCAAGGCTTTGATAACAGCTTGTAACATCAGAAAAATCATGATCAAATATTCAATTTTCAATTAAAGTAAAAACATTGTTTCAATCAAAACCCAATTCATAAAACCAAGAATCAGATATAATTATCCCAAAATTATAATATCGCAAAATCTCTAAAACATATAACTGAAGAATGCGTATGAACACACCTTCACATTGCCCCTATCATCTAACGTACCCAAAACCGTAAAACTGTAACATCCCAAATCCGATTAAAAATTTTCATTTTTCAAAACCAATCCAGAGACCATAAGTGTTTACAAAACATTGTTTCAAAAGTGATAATCAATAATCAGAGCGTCCTACAATCCAATTAACATAAAATCCAAAGGATGTGCACGATCACACCTTCGCCTTGCCACAATCATCTAAAGTACCGGTAACATAAACCAAAATTGTAAGCCAAAGCTTTTCGAGTTTCCCCAAAGTACCACCACACAACATAACTTATACATAAAAACATGTTGGGTCCAATCAGTCATTGGACTGGAATACCCACGGGTCTACAACCATCAGGCTGGATAACCCCCGGCCTAATCAGTCATCAGACTTCCTCGACTCACTTAGTCATCAGAATGGAATGCCAATATGATGGGTTTTAGCCATAAGAACTTTCCTATGTGCGCATGCAAAACCCTAATGCTTGGATCTAGGCTTTCTAATTAAACATGCTTTGAATCCAAGACTTCTAATGACTAATTAGGTATAAAACAATACAAAATCAGATCTAGAAGTTTACCTTTGAATCTCTTGTTTTGATCTTGTTGTCTTGGAGCTCTAGAGTCACAATTGTCACTCCGCTAATGGCTTACAAACACCAAATAGAAAAGAAGATGATTTGAGAGAGAGGTTAGAAGGAAATCGGCCAGGGGTTCTCTACTTGAGATAAGATGCCGATTTCCCTTGGCCATGGGGTCTATTTATACTTGTAGACTCCTTAAGGGTTTCACCTTAAACCCTAGTTGGATAATCTTTCCTTAAAGCAATCCAAATCCTTTCCTTAGATAAGCATTGGACGATTTGAGGCTATCCCTAGCCCTAGAATCCGTCCACCCTTCATCCAATAAGGATTTACAGTCTAAAGTGTAACTATCAAACAATTGACAGTTTATACCCTCTTATTTAATTAATCTCTCTATGTCACCAAATTAATACTAATTAATTTATGACTTATATTAATCAAAATACAATATTATTATTCCTTATATTATTCTCATAATATATTAATAATATTTATTCTCTCATAATAAATCATCCTATCAAGTTGCTATGGTGAAGGCAACCCAAAAGGACCATGCATAATCGGGTCAAATACTTGCCTAATATAGTTACAGCCTTAGACACTATTCCAACAGTCTCCCACTTGGATAAGTCTAGTAACTATATGCACAAGTACAATTCGATTTGCAATCTTAGCTCTCAAAGACGCTGTCAAACTCTGATCTAATCAATCTTGTCCTTTAGATAAGGGATCGTACAGTCCTCTGTTAGATATCATGCTGACAATATCTATGGAATGATTTAGTCAAGAATTTAGGTTTCTCGATCTATGATTTATTTGACATAGAACTTAATCGAACACATTAATTCAGTTCTGACCGGGCCCGACACATAAGTCAAATCAAATCATCGAGCGGCCGAGATATTGCTTTTACCTTCTTAGGATAAAAGTTACAGATAAACTTCGACTTATATGCATTTACTTATTCATTAATCAACTATACACAACAATGCGTTTTATAACACCGAGTTACTGATGTGCTTTCGCATTATCAATGTACAATCAATTAACAAATAACAAACCATATATCTAGGTTTTAAAACTATACGATATTATCGTCTTGCGATCACCCTTTTATATCATATTCCATAAGGTGATTCCAGCAAGCACGGGTTTGTTCCAATGCTCAAAACCAGTTCATAAGCACTCATGAACGTCGCAGCAACCCTTTGCTATGTCTAATACCATTTAAACAATCTACGCACCAATTCACGATAATCTTCATTCATATCTACTTCCAACATATGAACGATTGTGGACAATTTGAATAATTCGATTATTCTTAATAAGTTTAATTATTCTGGAAGTCAAAACATGCAAAATGAAACAATAGTTAAACAATTAACATAAGATAGTAACATTACTCATAAATAAAACTCCTTCATTTAATCATCAAATGTTAATTACATTTATCTATTACACGTTTCTACTACTATCTAATCTATGCTAATATCATCCTTCAGCCCAATACTCCTAGCATGCTGCAAGCGCTTAACCCTACTCAGTCCCTTCGTAAGCGGATCTGCTGGGTTATCTTCTGATGATATCCTCTTCACTACGAGTTGTCCTTCTTCTACACGATGTCTAATAAAGTGATATTTTCTGTTGATATGTCTAGATCTACCATGATCCCTCGGTTCCTTGGTCAAGGCAACCGCTCCTTCATTATCACAAAAAATCTCCATGGGCTCCTTTATGGCGGGCACAACTCCAAGATCACCGATGAAGTTATTCAGCCATATTGCCTCCTTCGACGCTTCGCTCGCTGCAATGTACTCTGATTCGCATGTTGAATCAGCTACGGTTTCCTGTTTGGAACTTTTCCATGTCACTGCTCCTCCATTCAGGGTAAAGACCCAGCCCGACTACGAACGGTAGTTGTCCCTGTCGGTCTGAAAGCTGGCGTCACTATACCCTCGCACCTTCAAGTCATCACTCCCTCCGAGGACTAAGAACCATTCATTCGTCCTCCGAAGGTACTTAAGGATATTCTTCATTGCAATCCAATGGGCTCTGCCAGGGTTCCCTTGATATCTGCTAACCATGCTAAAAGCAAAGGCCACATCAGGGCGAGTACAAGTCGTAGCGTACATGATTGAGCCAACTGCAGAAGCGTATGGTACTCGGCTCATTTCTGCTATTTCTGCTTCGGTACTCGGACTTTGAGTGTTACTCAACTTGGCACTACTTTGTATCGGTAATTCTCCCTTCTTCGAGTTTTCCATACTAAAACGTTTTAGTACCTTCTCTAACTAAGTGTTCTGACTAAGTCCTATTAGTCTCTTACTTCTTTCTCTCACTATCCTTATTCCCAAAATGTAAGAAGCCTCTCTGAGGTCCTTCATAGCGAAGCACTTCCCGAGCCAGGACTTAACCTCCTGCAGAGTCGGGATGTCGTTTCCTATGAGTAATATGCCATCGACATATAGAACGAGGAAGCTTACTATACTCCCACTGGCTTTGACATATACACACGATTCATCTTCGCTTCGTACAAATCCAAACTCTTTGACTTTCTCATCGAAGCAAAGATTCCATCTGCGAGATGCTTGCTTAAGTCCATAAATTGACTTCTCAAATATTTTGTTTTCAAATTTACCATAATTAGGGTATATATATATATATATATATATATATATATATATATATATATATATATATATATATATATATATATATATATATATATATATATATATATATATGAGATCTAAAAGTATAATGAACATAGAGTGGTAGATAAAATACGTTAGAATTATTATATTATCCTAAAAGATAATAATATATGATTACTAAAGTATCCTATAAATATAAGTTAAGATAAGTAAATTATCCTAATTGATAATAAGACATGATTGATAAAATATCCTATAAAGATAATAAAATAGGATTTGTAGTATATCCTAAACATATCAAAAGATAAGAGCGATAAAGTATCCTACCATGTTAAGATATGTTTAAGTTACCAGATAAAAAGGAAATTTTGAAAGATATAGTATAATAAAGCATAGGAAAAAGGAATAGAAGTAAAATGATCATAATTATTGTAATAATTCCTAAAAAATTTCAAAAGAGTTTATTATATGTTTATCTCAAAACCTGTGGACTCACCAATATCAAGTTGATATTTTCAAAACTGAAGGACATTCATCTTCAAGATAGATAGGTTTCCTAATTCCTTTAATGGATTTCGTTTTCGCACTGTGATTTGGGTAATATATGTAAATATCGTAACCACTCGACATTGTGTGACAACATCGCGTGATCTTTAGGTATGACATATATTTTTTGGTCCAGCGGGTTCCAACAACAACATCAACATTCTAGACCAACCATATATATTCAATGAGATCTACCATGGGAAATCGTATGATGTTTAGTTTCAAGTAAACGAGACATCGTACAAGCATATATATTACCTTGCTGATAAGATATATCCTTATTTAACTATGTTTTTGAAATCATTCTCATGTCCAAGTGATGAAAAGCGAATAAGAGTTGGCCCAAGAATCAACTAGAAAAGATATCGATCGAACCTTTGATGTTCTAAAGAAACGTTGGATTATACTCTCAACATCGCTGCAATCTATCGAGTGCAAACGAATAATTGGTCTTATGTATGCATGTATTGTATTACATAATATGATTATAAAAGAAGATGGGAAGGCAACTTGCCATTACAATGAAAATGAGAATTTACCAAATATAGAAGGAGTTGGTATTAGTATGCAGACCTACATGGCGAACAAAGGGGAAATATGCGACCGAGTTGGACACCACAACTTTCGTGCAGATTTGCCAAAACATGTCTTCTGTGCTTGAGTGTATCCTGATGTCGACGATTTTGATGTAGACAAGTTGTTCAACTCTACTGATGATGAGTCGGAAATGTTTAAAGGAGATTCGGGTGAGGATTTTAATGATGTGGCTAGTAACGATGATTAGATCATGTTTTTTTCGATGTTTTTTTGTATGTTTATTTATTTACGTTTTTTATGTAGTTTGTATTTTTCATAAATAATGAAGTATTTTCCTTTTCTTAATTTCACATAATTATATTTTTTTCACTTATAAAACGAAAAATATAAAAATAAAAGTGTCGTAAGTGTAGTATTGCACCCACTAGTTTTGTGGCGTGAGGGGAAAAATAATGTGACGATGATGTGACACTGTAGTAGTAAGGGGTGTGCATAAAGATCTTTTACACATTTTGGATGCGTGTCATAATGTATGAACTAGTTATTTCTAGCATAAGCTTTATCTTATGAATAGATTATAAATATATTTTTGGAAAAACATCTTTAGAAATAAGAGTTCTTACAAAAGTTTGACATGCTTGGAACATTATCATACATTGCGTACATATTGTATGAATCTAGTAATGAATAGAAAGTAAGGGTGCTTGTGGGTGCTCACACATACATATTGAATGTGAACTGCTTACTATATTTTATTAGTCAAAGAACTTTGAAGAACTACTGGTATGTTCCGCTCTCTAGTTGTGGTAGGCCTACAAGATTTTCCTAGGGGGAAGGCATATTACAATGTGTTTTATGTGGGATACGGTTAATAGTACATGGTCTATTCAGGATACGTAGGATAAACATAGTATGTATGATTACACCTAGATAGGAAATATCAATTAGGTAAGATTGTAATATCACCTGAGTTGACCTATTTTATCCATTACGATACAAGGGAATTAGATTGATTCAGAATGGGAGTTTCAAATGATTTGTGAGACTGTATCATTCAGTGTATTGTATTTCATAATAGCATGAATTATATGTGACAATAAAGATTGTTATAATTTATAAGATTGTTTAGAAAATTACGAAAAACCCATTAGAGTTTCAAAGATGGTTTTTAAATTAATATCTTGATAAATTATTTGATTTGAGTTTACTAAAGGAAAATAGTTTGAAAAGTACTGGATTTGAAATGTCAAAATGATTTGAAAAATAAATGTTTAGAAATACAAAAGTTTTGTGTCAAAACCTATATGAATCATGACACGGTTTGCCTTATGTATTATTTTTCTATAACATGTATCCAAGTATTTGATTCATGTATCCAAGTATTTGATTGAATCTTACATGACATCTTCCTATAAATGGCTTTTTAAAATTTGCAACAATGATGTCCTTTAGGGATTAGCATGAAAAGGTCTCAAAATCCCCTCATAACTTACGCGGTCCGTATAACTGGTGTTGGTACTTTTTTTTGTTATGTTTGTTATGGGTGGGAAATAGTGAAAAGGTCTCTAGGCCCATGTACTAGTTCGAATACATAATTATAATCCAAATTTTATACCTAAAGGTCATATAAAACTAGTTATACTTCTCTTATTCTTATGTAAAAACTACATAATCCTAAGAACATCATCTAATTTGCTTTGTCCGCAATACACCTTTTCCTAATTTTATGCAACACCTCGTAATCAACTTTAGGTATTAAGATATGTAGACATACAATGATACTTTGGAAAAATTTTGGAAGCTTGATAAACATCGGAAAAACTATAACACCTCGTTTTAGGGGCTAGAATTTCAGAGAAATTTTTTTTATTTCAATGAAGTATAAATAATAAATATATGAATACAAAATGTAGAATAAATAGAATAATAAAGCATGAATGATTATAATGATCTAAATAATACATAAAAGTTAAATGTTGAAATTTCACTAATTTGAAAGTTAAGGGCTAAAATTGTCAAAATGGTGAAATGGATGGGTAGTTACTAAATGAGTTAAATTCCAATGTTTAAAAGCTATTAGTTGGTAGAATAGGACCAATATTGTCAAACTATGCGGAATTTAGGGTAGAAATTATAAATGACTTATATGATACAATCATCCTCCTTATTATAGCCATAACATGATTTGGGAGCTACAAAGATATTAGAGATGTTGACTCTATGCTTTAATTCCCTCTAAAGTTGATTTCAAGCAAACATAAAATCATTTAGTGCAAGGAGTGGAAGGAATCTAGGGTTTTAAAGTACAACTTCTCCTCTATTAACATTATATTTGAATTTCAAGTTTCGGATGGAACCTCATGTTAATTTCATGTTCAATTTTATGCTCGGGTTTTTTTGCTTAACCCTTTCAAAATGGTTGATGTGCATCTATACCTAGTTCTATCACTTATTTTATTGATTTGGTTTTAGGATCGAATCTACCCACAAACCCAAGAATCTCCAATTTTGATCATGAAATAGTTAAGTAGTTTCTAAATTATTCTATAATAATTGATGTAGTTTTTTTGCAATAAATCCTGCATGGATACACAAACTCAAAGATTGAGAGAATCAAGGTTTAAATGATTTGGATTAAGGACTCAATGGTTGAATGATAGATTTGAATTAATTTCAAGCATCAAAAGTTGTAAATAATATTCTAGCTCACAAATTGATACCTTATAATTAATTTGGACGCAAAAATCATCGATGATCACTAGATATATTAGTGATTCTAATGATTTTTTAGACATTAGGGCATAATGGAATTTAGGAGATGAAATAGTGATTACATGGTTAGATTCGACTTACACCAATTAAATGGAACTAGAAAGAGTTAAAAGACATCACTAATAATCGAATTGTAGCTTGGAGTGATTGGAAAGGCTACACGGTTCAGTAGTATGTCTATTGGATATTTTGAGCACTTAATTCCATAAAAGGTGTTTAATAATCTACGAAACCATAAACATATTATAATGAAAATAATGGGATAACTCCTAGTGCTTTAATATGTGTAAATGCCTTTAAGTGTTGTTTGTAAACCAATAGTGATTGTACAAAAAATTTCCAGAAGTAACCAGAAGTTTAGATGCACTAAAGAATAGTCAAATGGGAGTGAAAAGTGGATGTGGAATATTTCTTATAGAATGTGATGCGTTCGGAAGAAGAAATGATGAATAATGTAAAGTATGATGCCTAACAAGGGAAGTTGTCCAGAACAAGGCGTGTTCCTTCACCAAACTCTTTGACTTTTTCATCAAAACATAGATTCCATCCGCGAGACGCTTGTTTCAATCCATTAATGGATGTATCAAGCTTACACACTCTATTGGGATTCTTCGCATTAATAAAACCCTCTAGCGTACTCATTTAAACATCCTCAACCAACTTCCCATTAAGGAAAGCGGTTTTGACATCCATATGCCATATTTCAAAGTCATGAAATGCAGCAATGGCTAGCCTCACCCTAATAGACTTTATCTTCACAACTAATGAGAAGGTCTCATCATAGTCAACTCCGGTAGTTTGAGTAAAGCCCTTCGCAACCAATCGCGCCTTATAAGTCTCTATTTTTCCATCCATGTCGGTCTTCTTCTAGAAGATCCACTTGCACCCGACCGTCTTACGACCTGAAAGATTGTCAACCAAATTCCAAACTTGGTTGTCATACATGGACTGAATCTCGTTGTCCATAGGCTCTATCCATTTCGCTGACTCCGGGCCTGCTATGGCTTCCTTGTAACTGTTAGGTTCATCCAAATTTATTAGTGTACTATCACTAATAAATGTATCACCCTCACTTGTTATATGAAAACCATATAACAAAGGTGGAACACTAACTCTACTGGAACGTCTAAGAGGTAAGGACTCGTCAATCGGTTCAACAGGAGTTTCCTCCCCATGTTGAGCGCCAGTTTTTGAGGTTCCTTCATTATTCGATTCTTGAATCTCTTCAAGATCGATTTGCCTCCCATTGTCCCCTTGTCTTATGAGTTCTCGCTCTCGTAAAATCTATCTCGTCACAACGAAGAATACATTGTCACTCGGTCTATAAAAGAGATATCCAAAGGACTTCTGTGGATAGCCGATTAAAATACACCGCTTACTACATGGTTCGAGCTTGTCGTGAGTCTTTCATCTTACGAAAGCCTCGCAACTCCAAACCTTGATATGTGCCAACGAGGGATCTTTCCCATTCCACATATCGTGAGGTGTTTTGGCAACCTTCTTTGTAGGGACTAAGTTAAGGATATGGGTGGCAGTCTCTAAAGAATACCCCCAGAATGAGATAGGTAGCAAAGCATGACTCATCATGGAATGAACCATGTTCAACAAGTTTGATTATACCTCTCAGCCACACCATTCAATTGCGGTGTCCTAGGTGGCGTCAATTGTGAAACGATTACGCATTCCTTGAGGTAATCGTGGAATTCAAGACTAAGGTACTCCCTCCTTGATCAGATCGAAGCATATTGATTTTCCTGCCCAGCTGATTCTCCACTTCCTGCTTATACTCTTTGAACTTTTCAAAAGTTTATGACTTGTTCTTGATTAAGCAGATATGCCCATATCTTTTATAACCATTGGTGAAAGTCACATAGAAGCGGCTCGCATCCCTTGGGGTGGATCTAAAGGGCCCACACACATCGGTGTGTACGATATGTAATACACCCTCACCCCTTTCACAAGTACCAGTGAAGGGTGACTTCGTCCTCTTTCCAAGTAAACAAGACTCATACATGTCATCGTCCCTAAGGTTGAATGACTCCAACAGTCCATCCTTTTGGGGTTGGGCAATGCGCTTCTTGTTGATATGTCCAAGACGATAATGCCATAAGCATCCTTTATCCAAACTATTGGAAGAGTCAATATGCAACCCATCATTTCCTAAGTTGTCTACAACCATCATAGTTTCATATATTCCACTACAAGCAACGCTTAAAAATAGAAAACACCATTAAGAAAAGCATTAATAGAACCTTTTTCATTATCAAACGAAAATATAAATCCTTTTCTATAAAAACCATCAAAAGAAATGATGTTTCTTTCCATTTCTGGCGAATAGTACAACTACTCAACTCTAGTCCTAACCCACTACTAAGCACTAAAAAGTAAACTCCAATATTTGTGGCAGGCAACGATCTTGTGTTCCCCATGATAAAGTTTATCTTCCCATGCTCCACATCTTTATTTCTTATTAGGCCTTGCAAATCATAACAAATGTGAAAACCACATCTTGTATCAAGTACCCACGAAATAGCATGCAATGAGTTATCAGATTGAATAGTATAAATACCTGCGAAGGACGACTTGATCTTCCCATCCTTGATATCTTGCAGATATTTCGGGCAACTTCGTTTCCAATGCCCCTTCTCATGGCAATAGTAGAACTCTGCATCCTTTGGGTTGGAGATGGGTGAAGCGGGACCGACCTTGGTTACACTAGAAGAGGTGTCATCATGGGACTTTCCCTTATTGTGGCTCTTTGAAGGAGCCTTCCTCTTCTTACCCTTACCTTTCCCAATAGCCAAGACAGGGGCAGCTGTAGCGGGAGTTGATGTGACGGATTTATCCTTGAGGTTGCTCTCAACAGTCCTCAACAAGCCTTGAAGCTTGCTCAGGCTGACCTCGTATTTGTTCATGTGGAAGGTCATGCGAAATTGGTTGAAGCAGGGTGACAGTGAGTGAAGAATGATATCAATCGCCAGCTCTTCATCGAAGTTAACATTTAACTTTAGCAGACAGTCGACATATCTCTTCATCTTTTATAGATGAGCAGCGACACACTCTCCATCCCGCATTTTGGTCGTGATCATCGAAGTGATGATCTCGTACCTCTCCTGCCTGGCACTTTGGTGGCACCTGTGCAGCGAATCCTGGTGCATCTCATACGGATAGTAGTCCTCGTAGAACTTTTGGAGTTCTATAGTTATAGTCGCGAGCATGACGCAATGGACATTCGTATCATCTCGCTCGTGGGCCCCAAAGGCAGGGATCTCCTCGGGAGTAGGAGTGCTTACGTTCACCTCCTTCAGCTCCTTTTTGAGAACATGCTCCTTGTCCTCATAACAGGTAAGCATTCGGATGTTCTAGATCCAATAATTAAAATTGGTCCCATCAAAGATCACCCTCCCACACAAGTTCATGAGTGAGAACGAGCAGGATGAGGTTGAGCCTGAAGCATTGTTGTTGTTCAAGTTCGACATCTGAAAAGGAAAAGAGACAAAGTTTTATTGGATAAGAATCCCCAATTAAAAACCCAAATGAGAAATTAGGGCTAAGATACAAAATCATTATTTGCAATTTAGATGAGGGATGTTTTAATCTAAACAACAAATAATTTGAAGGTAAGTGAATGCCAATTCACTAATTTCTACCATGAAAAAAAAATTAAGTTATAGATGTATTGAAAACTCCTAGATCTTTTGAGATTCATTGAAATTTTTAATGGCATGCTTAAATCTCGATATTCCCTTCAAGTTTGTGACAGGGACACTGAGGATCACAAACAAGGTGTGAAAAACCATGCAAATGTACATGGTGCCCCCAATGTTATAGTCACCTAATCAATGTGCCGGTTAGCCACACACGCTCTATTGATCTATGACAAACATTGAGTCATAGTTTGCCACCTTTGCTTAGAGCCAAATTAGTGTGCCGGTTAACAACGCATGCTCCACTAACGTCATAGCAAGGGTATAAAGTGTAATTTCATGGAATAGTATCAAATTAACATTTTTACTAAAATAAATAAGATTGGGAATTATATAAAAACATTTAGTTACTTTATTAATTATTATAATTTTAATGAGGAATTAGTTGACCTATCATATCCATTCGGATAACGACTCTCCATCAATCAAGGAAGCAGTGGGTGAGAGTGGACACCCATTAACCGACCATTTTATTGACCATAACCTTATACCCCACTTATAGTTCGCCTTCGTGAATGAGACCTACTAACGGTAAGACTAGCATTTATCTTATACATATATAATAATTTTTCTTATAATATTATAATAATATTGGGATGAATTTTAAACTTGTAAAATTCTAGGGTTTGGAATTTAATTATTTCAAAATTAAAATTTTAATAAAATATTTAAATTCCAAAACTTGAGGGCATGTTTTGAAACATTTCAAAACTATCTAGATAAAAATGCAAATAATCATAATTAAACAATGAATTGGTGATTATCTAATTTTGACGTAATCCAATTTCATGCAAGATAATCGATCAAATAATTCAAATAAAATAATTAAGGCAATAATTATCAAATTAAATGATAAAAAATATTTTATTTTAACTAAGATAATCACATGGAATCAATAAAAATCGGATTTTATTAATTAAAAACATATTTGGTAATTATCCAAAGTCAAAATAAGCCAAAATCCTGAGATTTGTACTCTGAACCGCTACCACGTCGTGGCAATCTATGCCACGTCATGGTCACCAGCCAGAAGCAAAAAAACTAAAAACCGTTTTCTTTGAATGATTAATCTATGCATCAAATACAAAAGAAAACCAGCGAAGTCTTTGATACCACTGATGGATTTTGAGCAAAAGAACATTCCTATGTGCTCATGCAAAACCCTAAAGCTTTGGATCTAGACTTTTAGGGTTCAAGTGTAGCTAAATTCTCATGCCTAATGGGTGTTTATATAGGTGTGGGAATTAAGGTTTCAATCATTATCCTTATCTGGCTACTTAGCCACCAAGCAGCCTATAAGGTAATTCTAGAACCCTCCTTTGGAAGAATTCTTATGGCCTTATCCTTAGAATTCGTCCACCCTATACTCTAGGGTTTGCTTACCCAACTTTGCAACTATCACATAATTACAAGTTCAGTCCCCTTAATTCAATTAACCTTTTTTAACAACAAATTTAATTCTTAATTAATTCTTGACCAATTTTAACTCAATAATGATTTCTCTTTTAATATATTATTCTTATAATATATTAATAAACCATAATAACCTCTTTCTCTAATATTCATCCAATCAAGTTGTTTCGGTGAAGGCAACCCAAAAGGACCATGCAACAACCAGGTCAAGTACATACCAAATATAGTTGTGGACTTAGACACTAATCAACCACAAACATCTTCATTCATATTTGGGGCTCCAGATCTAACCACAAAATTATTGGATTAGTGTCTTATTCCATAACTATATTTTGTATGTGCTTGACCCGGTTGTGCATGGTCCTTTTGGGTTGCCTTCACCAAAGCAACTTGATTAGATGAATAATAGAGAAAGAGGTTATTATGGTTTATTAATATATTATAAGAATAATATATTAAAAGAGAAATCATATTTATTTAATTAACATTGGTCAAGAATTTATTAGGAATTAATTTTGTGGTCAAAAGAGGTTAATTGAATTAAGGGCACAGAACTTGTAATTATTTGATAGTCGCAAAGTTGGGTAGGGAAACCCTAGAGTATATGGTGGATGAATTCTAAGGATAAGGCCTTAGGAATTCATCAAAGGGGGTTCTAGAATTATCCTTGGGCTGCTTGGTGGCTAAGTAACCAGATAAGGATAATCATTGAAACCCTAATTCCCAAACCTATATAAAGACCCCTTAGGCATGAGATTTCGGCTACACTGAAACCCTAGGAGTCTTGGAGCCGATTTTTCCCTCTCCCCTATCTCTCTTGCTTCATCAAATTGTTTTTTGTGTTTGTGATTCATTAGAAGCATAACATTTGGGGTGCTAAGGTTCTCAAAGCTTCAAGATCTACAATCAACAATCAAGGTATTCATCTAACTTGTTTATTTGATATTCAATTAGTTTTGTTGTATTAGGGTTTACAAGCTTTGGATAAATTTGCATGTACAATAGAGAAACCTAGATTCAAAGCCTTAGGGTTGTGCATGCGCACATAGGATGTTCTTTTTCTCAAAACCCATCAGTGGTATCACAGCCTTGCTTGTTTTCTATTGTATTTGATGCATTGTATGTTTGTCCTTTGCTTAAAATCGGTTTTTTGGTCTTCTGCCTGAAAGACTCGTCGAGTCTCAAAGTGAACTCGCTGAGTCAGAAGAACTCGACGAGTCCAAAAGGCGACTCGGCGAGTCGGGTTGTTAGACAGAGGGAAATTCGGGATTTTTGCTTATTTTGACTTGGGATGATTACCATAATTGTTTCTAATTAATAAAATACGAATTTTATTGATTCCTTATGATTATCTTTGTCAAAATAGAATATTCTGTCATTTAATTAGATAATTTTTACCTTATTTGACAAGTATTAATTATTTGAATTATTTGATCAATTATCTAGCATGAAATTGTTTAATTGTTTATTTTCATTTTGATCTAGATAGTTTTGAAATGTTCCATAACTTTCCCTCAAGTTTTGGAATTTAAATTTTTGATTAAAAGTTTAATTTTGAAATAATTAAGTTCCAAACCCTAGAATTTTACAAGTTTAAAATTCACCCTATACTATTATAATATTATAAGAATAATTATTATATATGTATAAGATAAATGCTAGTCTTACCGTTAGTAGGCCTCATTCACGAAGCTGATCTATAAGAGCGGTATAAGGTTATGGCCTATAAAATGGTCGTTTAATGGATGTTCACTCTCACCCACCGCTTCCTTGATTAGTTGAGGGTCGTTAGCCAAAGGGGTATGATAGGGCAACCAATTCCTCATTAAAAGTATCATGAATAATAAACTAACTAAATGTTTTTATAAAACTCCCAATCTTAGTTACTTTAGGAAAAATGTGAAATAGATGCCATTCCATGGAATTACACTTTGTACCCTTGCTAAGACATTAGTGGAGCGTGTCTGGTTAACCGACACACTAATTTGGCTCTAAGCAAAGGTGGAAAAGGGTGACTTGTTGTTTGTCATAGATCAATGGAGCATATGTGGCTAACCGACACATAGATTAGGTGACTGTAACATCGAGGGCACCAAGTAGCTTTGCATGGCTATTCACACCTTGTTTGTGATCCTCGGTATCCTAGTCACAAACTTGAAGGGAAAATCGAGATTTGAACATTCCATTAAAAAGTTCAATGAATCTCAAAAGATCTAGGAGTTTTCAATACATTTAAAACTTAATTGTTCTTTTTCATGGTGAAAATTAGTAAATCGTCATTCACTTACCTTCAAATTATTTTTTGTCTAGATTACGACATCCCTCTTCTAAATTGCAAAAAATTTTGTTGCATCCTAGCCCTAGTTTCTCATTTGTGTGTTTAATTGTGGATTCTTATCTAATCAAACTTTGTCTCTTTTCCTTTTCAGATGTCGAACTAGATCAACAACAACGATTCAGGCTCAACCTCATCCGACTCGTTCTTACTCATGAACTTGTGTGGGAGGGTGATCTTCAATGGGAACAATTGTAATGATTGGATCTGGAACATCCGAATGGTTACCTGCTATGAGGACAAGGAGTATGTACTCGACAAGGAGCTGCAGGAGGTGAACGTCAACACTGCTACTCCTGAGGAGATTGTTTCCTTTGAGGCCCACGAGAGAGATGTTACAAAAGTCCATTGCATCATGCTCAAAACAATGACGACAGAACTCCAAAAGCCCGACGAGTACTACTATCCATATGAGATGCACTAGGAGTTGCTAGACGGGTACCACCAAAGTGTCAAGCAGGAAAGGTACGAGATCATCACTTCGATGATCACGACTAACATGAGGGACGGAGAGTCTGTCACTGCTCATCTGGATAAGATGCATAGGTATGTCAACCGCCTGCTGATGTTAAGTGTTAACTTCTATGAAGAGTTGGCGATTGATATCATTCTTCATTCACTTCCACCATGCTTCAACCAGTTCCGCATGACCTACCACATGAACAAAGAGGAGGTCAGCTTGAGCAAGCTCCAAGGGTTGCTGAGGACTGATGAGAGCAACCTCAAGGATAGATCTGTTGCATCGACTCTCACTACAGCTGCCCCCATCTTGGATATTGGGCTGGGGAAGGGTAAGTAGAGGAAGGCTCCTTCAAGGAGCCACTATAAGGGAAAGTCCCATGATGGCACCTCTTCTAGTGGAACCAAGGCTGGTCCCGCTGCACCCACCTCCAACCCAAAGGATGCAGAGTGCTATTACTGCCACGAGAAGGGGCATTGGAAACGAAGATGCCCGAAATATATGCAAGATATCAAGCATGAGAAGATCAAGCCGTCCTTCACATGTATTTATACTATGCAATCTAATAACTCATTGCATGCTATTTCTTGGGTACTTGATACCGGATGTGGTTTTCACATTTGTTCTGATTTGCAGGGCATAAGAAGAAATAGGGATGTGGAGCATGGGAAGATAAAATTGATCATGGGGAACATAAGATCGTCGCCTGTCACCAAGATTGGAGTTTACTCTTTAGTGCTTTGTAGTGGGTTACGACTAGAGTTGAATAACTGTTGTTATTTACCAGAAATGGCAAGAAACATCATTTCTTTTCGTGGTTTGTATATACAACGATTTACATTTTCTTTTGATAATGAAAGAGGTTCTATTAATGCTTTTCTTAATTGTGTTTTCTATTTTAAGGCATTACCTTGTAATGGAATATATGAAATTGTGATGGTTGTATACAACTTAGGAAATGATGTATTGCATATTCACTCTTCCAATCCACTACTAAGCATTAAAGAGTAAATTCCGTTCTTGGTGAAAGGCGACGATCTTCTATTTCCCATGATCAAATTTATCTTCCCATTCTCGACATCCTTATCTCTTCTTAGGCCCTACAAATTAGAACAAATGTGAAACCCACATCCTTTATCAAGTACCCAAGAAATGGAATGTGATGAATCATTAGATTTACTTGTGTATATACCTGCGTAAGATGGCTTGATCTTTCAATCGTTGATGGCCTGCAGATATTCTGGGCAACTTCTCTTCCAATGCCCTATTTTGTGGCAGTGATGGCACTTCGCCTCCTTTGGGTTAGAGTTGAGTTTAGCAGAACCAACTTTGGTTCCACTAGAAGAGGTACCATTTTGGGGTTTACCCTTGTGGTTGCTCTTTGAGGGAGCCTTTCTCTTCTTACCCCTCCGTTGCCCAATTCCCAAGACAAGGGTAACGGTTGGAGCGGGAGTTGATGCAACAGACTTATCCTTGAGATTTCTCTCAGCAGTCCTAAGCAAGCCTTGAAGCTTGCTCAAGGTGACCTATTCCTTATTGATACGGTAGGTCATGCGGAGCTGGTTGTAGTAGGGAGGCAGGGAGTGAAGGATAATGTCAATCGCTAGCTCTTCATCTAAGTTCACACTCAACTTGAGAAGACGGTCAACATATCTCTGCATCTTTTGCAGATGAGCGGTAAGGGACTCTCTACTATCCATTTGGGTAGTGATCATCGAAGTGATGATCTCATACCTCTCTTGCCTCTCACTTTGATGGTACCGGTCCAACAAGTCTTGATGCATCTCATAGGGATATATGTCCTCATAGGACTTTTGAAGTTCGAAAGTCATTGTCGCCAGCATGATGTAATGGACTTTCGTGGCATCACGCTTGTGGGCCTCAAAGGCAGCGATCTCTTCGGGAGCAGCAGTGTTCATGTCGATCTCCTTCAGCTCCTTATCTAGGACATACTCTTTGTCCTCATAACGGGTAACCATTCTAATATTATGGATCTAATCGTTGAAATTGTTTCCGTTGAATATCACCCTCCCACACAAGTTCATGAGTGATAAAGAGTTGGAGGAACTCGAGCCAGAAGTGTTGTTGTTCATGTTCGACATCTGAAAAAAAAAAAAGAAAAAAGTTTGATTAGAAATGAATCCCTAATTAAACACCGAAAATGAGACATTAGGGCTAGGATCGAACAATATTATTTGCATATTAGAAAAGGGATGTCGTAATCTAACATGCAAATAAATTGAAGGTAAGTGAATGATGATTCACTAATTTTACACCAGGAAAAATGAAAAGAAGATTAAGTTTTAAATGTATTGAAAGCTCCTAGATTCTTTTGAGATTCACTGAACCTTTCAATGGCATGTTTAAATCTCGATATGCCCCTCAATTTTGTGATTGGGATGTCGAGGATCACAAAGCGAGTGTGAATAACCATACAAATGTACATGGTGCCCTCATTGTTATAGTCACGTATTCGATGTACCGGTTAACCACACACGCTCCATCCAACTATGACAAACAACGAGTCACCCTTTTCCACCTTTGCTTAGAAACCAATTAGTGTGCTGGTTAACCACACATGGTCCACTAACTTCTTAGCAAGGGTACAAAGTGTAATTTCATGGGATAGCATCAATTCACTTTGCCTAAAGTAACTAAGATTGGGAATTTTGTAAAAACATTTAGTTAGTTTATATTGATTCATTATACTTTTAATGAGTAAAGGTTTGCCCTATCCTACCCGTTCAACTAACAACCCTCCACCAATCAAGGAAGTGGTGGGTGAGAGTGGACATCTATTAAACGACCATTTAATAGGCCATAACCTTATACCCCCCTTATAGATGGGCTTCGTGAATGAGGCCTACTAACGGTAAGAATAGCATTTTAAGATATATATATATATATATATATATATATATATATATATATATATATATTAATCTTATAATATTATAAAGTATAAGGTTGAATTTTAAACTTGTAAAATTCTAGGGTTTGAAATATAAATAGTTCAAATTAAACATTTTAATCATAAAATTTAAATTTCAAAACTTGAGGACAAGTTTTGAACTTTTTCAAAACATGAAGATCAAATAGCAAATAATTTTCAATTAACCATTTAATTTAATAATTATCTAAATTTGACCTAGTCAATATTACTTGCAAGATAATTCAACAATTAATTTAAATAATCAAGTATTGTCAAATAAGGAAATTATTATTCAAACAATTGGTAATTACCTTTTGTTTTGATGAGGATATTGACAAAATGTAATAAAATTCGGATTTTATTAGACTAAAACAATTTAGGTAATTATCCGTCTGTCTGACACTCCGACTCGCCGAGTCCCCTTATAAACTCGCCAAGTTCATCCTGCTCGTCGACTCCACAATGGGACTCGCCGATTTCATCAGGCAAAGAGCAAAAAATGATTTTTTTTCAAGCAAGAATCAAACACAAAGCATCAAATTTAAGAGAAGCCAATCAAGGATCTGATACCACTATTGGGTTTGAGCCATAAGAACATTCCTATGTGCACATGCAAACCCTAATGCCTGGATCTAGGTTTCTCTAATGAACATGCTTTTCATCCAAGACTTGCATACCCTAGATCTAGAGTAAACAATTCGAAATTAACATAATGAAATAGATCTAAATGATTACCTCTTCTTGGAAGCTTGAATCTTGTTATCCTTGGAGCATAAAGTCACAAATGCCACTCCTCTAATGGCTTACAAACACTAAGCAGCAAGAGGATGATTTGAAGGGAGGTTGTAGGCACAAAATTGGCTCTAGTAACTCCTTCGGGTTTCTGGTAGCCGATTTCTATAGCCCTTGGGGTCTTTAAATACTTGAGTTGCTAGGGTTACAACCTGAAACCCTAATTGGATAACTTAGGCCTTAAGCAGTCCAAGGATCCTTCTAGAATAAGGCTTGGACGAATGCTAGGAGTCCATAAACCTTAATTTCATCTACCCTATGATCCATAAGGATCCACAGCCCAAAACCAACTAGCACACAATTGACAGTTCCAGTCCCCTTTGTTTAATTAATCTCTTTTAGCCACATAATTAATTCTTGTCTAATATTAATTAAACTATATGATTTATCCTTTAATATATTAATCATATAATTTATTAATAAATCATATTAACCTATTTATTTATAAATCATCCTATAATGTTACTTTGGTGAAGGCAACCCAAAAGGACCATGCACAACCGGGTCAAGTACTTACGAAATATAGTTACGGAATTAGACACTAATCCAACAGGAGATTCATCAAGACCTTCTACAAAATAGCTAAACCCCCCACAACGTTAACCCAAAAGGGGTGAGTTTTGACTGGGAAGACAAACAAGAAGATGCCTTTTGTCATTGAAGTAAGCGTTGTGTAGTGCATCGATCATGTCCCTCCCATAAGGGACTAAGGACTTCGTTGTGTATTGCAACGCTTTGAAAAAATGGTTGGGATGCGTGCTTATGTAAAAACGAAAGGTCATTGCTTATGCTTCTAGACAACTCAAAATCCATGAGGTCAACTACACCGCCCACGGTCTTGAACTTGGAGCGATGGTATTCGCATTGAAGATTTTAAGACATTATATGTACAGTAACAGGTCTATGATATTTACTGATCACAAGAGCCTTCAGCATATCCTCAACCAGAAAGAGCTTAACATGAGGCAACAAAGATGATTTGAGTTATTAAACAATTATGAATGCGATATTCGTTACCATCCGCACAAGGAGAACATAGTGGCAGATGCTTTGAGCCATAAAAACACTCAGGCCATTGAGTAAGATCGTTAATGATGGACATACACTCACATCTTTCCGTCCAAATCAATAATGCTCAACTTGAGGCCTAGGAAACAGAAAAAACCTGAAGTGAAGCGCTGCGAGGAATGAATAAGAACTTTGAACTAAGAGATGATGGGATTCAGCACTTCATGAATCGAATTTGGATGCCAAATTTTAGTGGCCTTAGTGAATTGATTATGGACGAAGAACACAAGACTAAATATTCCCTTCATAATTGTTTAGACAAAATGTACCTGGACCTGCAAAAAGTTTTATTGGTGGTTGAACATGAATGTTGATATTGCCACTTATGTGGGCAAGTGTTTGACATGTACCAAGGTCAAGGTAGAGTACTAAAAGCCCTCGGAATTGTTGAAGTTTCCGTAAATACCCAAGTGGAAGTGGGAGCAGATAACCGTGGATTTCATAACAAAATTACCCTAGACTTCTGGTAGAATTAACAACATTTGGGTGATTGTTGGCAGATTAACCAAGTTTGTCCATTATCCATCATCTGGGATAGGGATACCTGATACACCTCGCGCTTTTGGGAATCATTGCAGACGTCCTTGGGAACCTGACTCGACATAAGTATATCTTACCAACCACAAAAAAGACGTTCATAGTTAGCAAACTATTCAAACACAAGAAGACATGCTTCGTGCCAGTGTGATAGACTTCGACAAGGCATGGGATGCTCACCGACCCTTAACTGAGTTCTCCTACAACAACAGCTACCACTCCAACATCAAATTCGCTTCGTTCAAGGCACTTTACGGATGCATGCATAGGTCGCCATTATGTTGGGCTAAAGTTGGTGATACCTAACTTGCTAGGGGTCAAGTGATGAATAGCACACTCACTGGCCCAGAAGTTATATGGGAAACAACAAAGAAGATTGTTCAGAATGAGAAAGACTGATAGCATCTCGATATCGGCGAAAGAGTTATGCTAATAGGAGATGAAAACCCTTGGAGTTTCAAGTTGGAGACTGCGTACTGTTAAAAGTCTCGCTATGGAAAGGGATGATATGATTTGGAAAATGAGGTAAACTTAATCCACTGTATATAGGACCTTTTGAGATCCTTACAAGGATAGGTCACATAGCTTACAAGCTCCGATTTTCACAAAAACTTAGCAATATAGATCCCACCTTTAATGTGTCGTACCTCAAGAAATTCCTATCCGCCAAAATCCTTGTCATTCTGTTAGACGAGATCAAGGTCAACGAAGGTCTGAATTTTATTGAAGAAGCGGTCGAAATCATGATAGGGTAGTCAATAAAACTAAAGGAAGTCTAATTCAAATAGTAAAGGTATACTGGAACGCTAAGAGGGGACCTCAGTTTACTTCGGAATGCGGGGATCAAAAGAAACAAAAATATCCCCAACTATTTCAAAGTGCCTAGAAGCCCGGTACCAAACACTGATTTTGGGACAAAATTCTTTTCAATATGAGGATAATGTGACACCCGTCAAATTTGGTCAACAAAAGTCAAACATGATTAAGGAAAACATAATATATCCCTCGCAACTATTATGATATATTAGAAAATATTTCAATGAAATTACATTGCCTTTTCAAATTTCAAACCTTATGTAGGTCAGTACATTTAACACTACAATACATGCGTGAAAAAAATTGATGATCGGTGGATGATTTATCGGGTTATAACACTACAATGTCGTACTAGGTATATGGAAATACAACATACAAATGACCTTTAGTGATGAAGGTCTTAATAAGTATAAACGAACTATACTAACATCCATATCACCAACCATTAATAATTATAGGAATAACTATTATAGCAAACAACTTTTATAACACGTTCTCTAAGAATAAGAATTGGTGTATTTTTATAAAAGTTAGTATATATATATATATATATATATATATATATATATATATATATATATATATATATATATATATATAATTATCCTTATTTTAATATAAAGAAGTCAAACCCATTAAAATAATGTAAAAGCATTACAAGACCAAATGATTGTATTCTCTTACACATTTATAATAAAAAAAATCAATCAAACATACCCCCTCCCATACCCCTAAAACCCTCCACCCATTCCCTATGCAACCTAGAACACTTTTGTTACACTATAATACATTCACATTCTCCACAACTTAGCAACAACCAAACTGAATACGCTGATCTTGATATCTTCTTCATTTGGCCAAGAGTTTCATAACCACCATCGTCACTCTCAAATTCTTCATTCCAAGCTTAATCACATGTCCACAACCCTCAAAACTCAAGATCTTGGAATGAATGCTGAAGAACACCAAGATCCAAGCCATGGACCACCATCTTCAAGTTTCGTTTAAGCTTTGGATAATAGCATAACAAGTACGTTCATACCCCCCTTTTTCTACTAGTTTTACTCATTTCACTCTTTTGGGGGAGATTACATGCCATGCTAACAAATTATACTTTGGTCAATGACTTTACACAAAAGTCCTAGATCTAATATATGTTGGATAAAACCTTTAACCTTTGGGTAATATTACTTCATACATTATTATGCCTTAGTTATGAAAGTGTGTGTGTGTGTGGGGGGGGGGGAGGGAGGGGTATATATATATATATATATATATATATATATATATATATATATATATATATATATATATATATATTCGGATTCCAAATGAAGTACATGAGTTTTATTTTTTTATATTCATGCTAGATAAGTTTCTAAGTTTAGATCTATTGTGTGAAGCATAATACTCTTACATATTGGATAACAACAAACCGATATTTTTACCAAAAATCCAGATTTGAAAGATTAAAATTTTGTGATTACACATTGGATAGAACTATTATCCATCAGATAATACGATTATCCATTGGATAATACTATTACACATTGGGTAACCAACACAACACTTTGATCATTATCCTAGACATAGAAAATTTTGATTAGACTTATGACTAGAATAACATACATTCGACGGCTTATGTGAGACATTTCTTCAACCAATACATCAAGTCTCGACGTTATAATCATTAAATCTTAAATGAGAGGCGCAGTTGTTTATAGATATATATGGGATTGAAAACCCCCGCCTATGGTTGCTAGCTACAACGACGACTGATGGTTCAAGGGTGACAATAGTCTTAATATTTTCACGACTTCTAAAGAAGCGTCGTGGCGGGTGATATTATAATCGATAACTTGATTATAAGCGCTCTCTATAACATCAAATAGTGAAATTCTAGTACATTACACATTTATAAGTATGATTACTTACTTATACACTTGATTTTGGATAATAAAATCACATCAAACCTACACTCGTTATAAGTTAAGAGGTTATAAGAGCTTCTATTTTATAAATATTTTTGGAAACATACTAAACACATACATTCTTCTTATACGTTGAAGGCGTACAAATATAAATCATTTTACAAAGTAGAGATACGATTTAAACATAAGTAAAAAACATCAGATTTTTCTACGGTTAAACTCTTAGGAACTCACCAACTTTATGTTGTTTTTTAAAACGGCATGTAATCTCAGGAAACAATTAAACTTGGATCGGTGGAACCACTTTTGAAGACAAGACACCAAATATAATTTCTTGAACTTTGTGATATCTGTATGGGAACTACTCTATTTGATAACATACAAAACTTGTAATGTATTTTGATATCAATTAACATTAGTATCATGTCTCTTATCTAATCATATTGTATGATAGTTGTTTATGTACTTGTGTTTGCATGTATTCAATTATTGTGATATTGTGTTCTCGTTCCACCCTCAAACGTTTCCGCCATCCGGTTTAGGGGTGTAACAAACTACAACATTTTGATGCGTAATATCAAGATGGCTCTTCGATTCTAGGGAAAAGAATATGTCCTTGAAGAAAAAATCGTTGAAATCGATGAAGCAAAAGCTACTCCATAATAACTAGCCTCCTACAAGAAACACTACGATGATGCAACAAAAATTGATTGCATCATGGTCACTACAATGGCTTCTAATTGGAGAGGTTCTATGAGGACTACTGACCATATGAGATGAACAATGACCTAGTGGAAAAGTACCATAAGAGAGCTCGTCAAGAGAAATATGAAGTATTCAAGTCCCTCATGGCTTGCAAGATGAAAGAGGGAAAGTCTATGTGTGACCACGTGAAAATGCAACGCCTTGTTAGGCTCAATGTGCATTTTGACGAGTAATTGGCCATTGACAAGGTTTTAAACTCCTTGTGAAGTTGTTATGGTCATTTCATATTGGCTTATTATTTGAACAACACAGAAACTACATTGGCCCAACTCCACAACTTGGTTCAAACTTTTGGGTCGAGAATGAAGGGAAAGAATCCAGCCCCTTCTTCTAATGCTCCTGTTCTCTCCATTGTTAAGGGAAAAGGGGAAGAATTGGAAGGCTGCTCTCAAAGCTAACTAGAAGAACAAGGCCTAAGATGGGTCATCTAACAATAGCCCAAAGACAACGCCCAATTCAGACATTTCAGTTGTTAGTGACCCCAAACAGGACACTTATTACATTGCAATGACAAGCACCATTGGAAGAGGAGCTGGCCCAAGTACCTACAAGACATCAAGGATGTTAAACTGAATCCATTGTCATCAGGTATATACACTATTCAAATTAATAACTCATAATCTACTCGTTCTTGTGTCCATGATACAGGATGTGGTTTTCACATTTGTTTCGATTTACAGGGACTAAAAGAAAGAGAAGAGGTGGAGTATGGGAGGATGAGTCTAATCATGGGAAATAGGCGATCTTCTCATGTTACCAAGATTGGGCCTTATCATCCTATGTTTAGTAGAGAAGTTTGTTTAGATTTGATAGATTGTTGCTATTCATCAGAAATGACGCAATACATTATTTTATTTCATGCATTGTTCATACAAGGTTTTCGTTACGTGTTTAACGATTTTAACGATTCAATTATAGTTTTAAAAATGGTGTTTTATATTTGAAGATTTACCTTGTAATGGATTGTATGCAACTTTGACTTGTGTTGATAGCTTGGTCAATAATGTATTTGAAATTGATTCGTCTAATGGTTTAACAAAGAACACTTTTGGCATTGTCGTCTTAAGCACATGAAGGCTAAATAATAAATGCGAATCTTGTCTCTTAGGCAAGATGAGAAAATCACATTTCACTGGATCTTTTGAATGCGGTGATGGTTTTTTGGACCTCATACACATAGATGTGTGTAGACCCTTCAAATCCACCATAAGGGATGCTAATCATTTTTATGTAACATTTATGGATGATTATAGCATGTACAGTTATATCTACCTGATCAAACATAAATCAGAAACTTTTGAAAAAGATCAAAGTGTTTAAACATGATGTTGAGAATCAATTAGGCAGGATGATAAAGATGCTCTGATCAGATAGAGTACGAGAGTATCTTAGTATCGAGTTCCACAACTATCTCAAGGAATGTGGAATAGTTTCACAACTTACTCCTCTTAGAAAACCACAACTTAGTGGTTTGGCTGAGAGACGCAATCGAACCTTGTTGGACATGATTCGTTCCATGATGAGTCGAGCCACTCTTCCCATTTACTTCTAGGGGTATGCTAGAGAGATAGCCATCTATATCCTCAAAACTTGTCCCAACTTAAATGGTTACCAAAATACCTCACCTGATGTAGAAAGGACAGTGGGAGCACCATTGACCTTGAACAGATTCAAGAGTCAAGCAATGAAAGAACCTTAGAAAACACTGGCACTGAACTAGAGGAAGAAAATCCAGTTGAATCAGTTGACAATTCATTACCTCTTAGTCGTTCCAGTAAATTTAGAATGCCACCAACCTTTTATGCTTTCCATACAGTGTCATCTGGTGATATGTTCATTAGTGACCAAACACTGATAAATTTGGAAGAGTCAACTAACTACAAGAAAGCGATGGCATGCCTTGAGGCTGTCAAATGGAAAGTGGCAATGGACAATGAGATCAATTCCATGTATAAAAAAATTTGGAATTTGTTTGATCGAGAACCTAGTAGAAAAATAGTTGGTTTCAAATGGATATTCAAGAAGGAGACTGGAATGGATGGAAATGTGCACACATTCAAGGCACGACTGATTACAATGGGCTTGATTGACTATGATGAGACTTTCTCACTAGTCACCAAGATAAAATGTATTAGCATAATACTTGCCATAGCTGCCTTTCATGATTTTAAAATTTGGCAGATGGATTTCAAAACTTTTTTCCTTAATGGGAAGTTGGTTTAAGATGTTTACGTGAATCAGCCAGAGGGTTTTATTAATCCAAAGTTTCCCAATAGAGTGTGTAAGCTTGTAAAAAATCTATTAATGGATTAAAATAAGCATCTCACAGCTAGAAGCTTTGCTTCCATGAGAAAGTCAAAGAATTTGGTTTCTCCAGAAGTGAGGATGAGTAATATGTGAATGTCAAGTCTAGTGGGAGTATAGTAACCTTTCAAGTATTGTATGTTAATGAAAAACTACTTATAGGAAAATATGTTCCAACCTTGCAATAAGTAAAATCATGGATTGGAAAGTGCTTCGCTATGAAGGATCTAGGAGAGGCTACCTATATTCTCGAGATACAAATTTTGAGAGATAGAAAGAAAAAGACTAATTGGACATAGTCAAAGTAAATACATGGGCAAGGTACTAAAATGATTTAGTATGCAAATTTCCAAGAAAGGAGAGATACATATTCAAAGCAAATTCAAATCGAGTAACACTCAAAGCCCCAACACAAATGAAGGGATAACTGGTATAAGTAGAGTCCCTTATGCTTCGACTATAGGATGGATCATGTACGCTATGACATGTACTCGCCCTGATGTGTCCTTTTCTTTAAGCATGGATAGTCGCTATCAAGGAAATCCTGGAAGAGCTCATTGGACCGCAGTTAAGAACATTCACATGTATATGTGAAGGACAAAAGATATGATTCTAGTCTTTGGGGGCAGTGATACGCTGGGAGTGACTCGTATAGTGACGCCAACTTTCAAACATATAGAGAAAACCTTCATTCTCAATCTGCTTTGACTATAGAACCAATAGACCATGTCTATCCAATACATATCAACAGAAAGTACCATTATATAAGACACAGAGTAGAAGAATGTTATCTTATAGTGCAAAGAGTTTCGTTAGAAGAGAATCCTGTTGATCCTCTCATAAAGTCTCTATGTAGGATTAAACATAATTATCATGCTAGGAGCATTGGTTTGAGAGATGTTATTAGTTTTAGTAGTTAGATGATTATTTTGAAACTTGTAACAAAATAAATGTAATTTAATTTTGGTGATTAAATAATAGAGATTTTTTATAAGTTTGTTTATTGCCTTCGTCTACTTTTTATTCTTGTGTTTTTTTTTGCACGTTTTACTTTTCGAATAATTTAATTATTCAAATTCAATAATCACTCATACTTTTATAAGTAAGTAGTGAATTAAGACTATCATGAATTGGATTATAGATTGTCTAATGAAATTAGACATAGCAATTGTATTGATATAGCATTCATGAGTACTTAGCAATGGAGATTTAAGTATTTGATAAACACACACTCCTAGAATTACTTCATGGATATATCACGAGTAATTCAGAGACGATGATATCTTATATTCTAGAAACAGAGATATATGAGTTGTAATTTACAAGTCAGTTGTGCATTGGTATTGCGAATTTGCATCAATAACACGATGTTATAAAACACAATGTCAAGTATAATTTTATTAGTAAAGGATACAAGCATATGAGTCAATTGTTATTCTCTCCTTTTGCCCTAACAGGAAAAGCGATATCTTTGGGCCCTTCAGCGATTTGGTGTTGACTTATAGTGTTGGGCCCAGTCACGACTCGATTGATGTGTTCAATTTGAAGTCTTATTTCGTCATCACAAATCAAGAAACCGGGAAACAAAATTTGGATAATGAGATTGATTCGAATCCATGTCTCATGTATGTATGATATTTAGTAGAATGGATGAATGTTTGATCACTTTTCTTAAGACCAATGTCTATTTAATTCAAAGTTCGGCAGTTGTTATGGAAGCAGTCTTTGATGTTTAATTTAGAAGTTATACTGGTAATTAAAGTTATAGACTTATCCAAGTATAAGGGTTATTTTGTGTTGTGTCAGTAATTTTTTTCTTTAGTATTAATTAAACATTTCTAATGGGCTGGGCCCGTCCGCCCGATATTAATGTGCTAGGGTTAGAGTATAAATAGTTCATGCATGCACCGTGTTTTGTTAATGATCTTGTACCTCTACATTGCCTTTACAGTAGTAGTTCTTAGTCGAGCTCTTCTAAGGCAATGCTTTTTAATCATTCAGCATAACTATGATCTCTATTCCTTGTGTTTGATTCTTCCACATGTTTTGAATCTATCGATCTTATAGTTTTAATCTTATCAATTGGTATCAGAGATGGAGATTGTCTAAATCATACGCAACTCTTATGTTCAAGTGTTATTAGGGTTTTTATGCTATTATAGGATCGGTTCTAGCTGTCTTCATCGTTTTCATTGATTGTTTACATTGATCTTGATCTCTGTTACGCCCTAAACATATTTCTAGTTTACAGATTTGATTCTTTACAGGTTTAAGTAAATCGACAACATGCGGCCTGAAGATCCACACTCGCTCTCCTTTAATCACTCAAGCAACATTAGGATCCACTACCAGGATACTCATTCTCTTCCATCAAGACTATGAAGTCTAGGATTTGCATTTTGAAGATTATGTTCAAGGACTTGAAAATCGTGGTTCCTTGATATGGAAAGCTATAACGGTGCAGACGTTTGAAAATACTGGTATAAGAAAAGTTGTTAAAACTCAAGCCGATTACAATAATCTTCTTCTTCAAGTAAAAGACGTTCCAAGGGACAAAAGAGATAAGTTAATCAACAATGTCAAGGCAGTGAGGATTATTAGGTTTGATTTTCCTCCAAACACATTTTTTCTGGTGAATTCCTATGATACATCGAAAGGAATATGGGACAAGCTGAAAGAACACTACTCGAGTGATGTTGATCTTGAGCATTCTATTCAGACTCTACTTTTGTCAGAATTTGGAGCCTTTGTCCAAAATCCTAGGGAAAAACTGGATGAAATGCTCAACCGGTACAATCATCTTTTAAGTAGGATGATGAAGCATGATATAGGACGTGAACTTATTGAACAAAATGTCACATTCATGAAAATGTTGAATTCAGAATGGAAAGTCATGGTGTCTATTGGTAAAGCACATGGACAGTTTAAAAGCTACTCCTTGGCAAAACTTGTAGGGATGCACAAGTCCCACGAGGATGATGTGGCAAAAGAAGCAAAGATGTTTCTAGTAGGGGTTCTTTGGCCCTTGGTGCAAAGGGCAAGCAGTTTGTAGAAGAAGAAGTTTCGGAGACAGATCTCTCAGATTGCAAACTCACGAAAGAGGAATATGCACTCATGGTGTCAAACCCCAGGAAGTTTGCAAAGAAGAACGTTGGACGCTCCAAAAATAGGAATTGGCAAGGTAGCTATATTTTGAAAAAGACAAACTATGAAAGCTTCAAAAACTTGCGAAAAGAAGAAGTGAAGAAAGATAGCAAGCTAGTGGGAGATTTTGGATATGACTGTAATTATTGTCATGTGAAGAATCATTTGGCGAAGGAATACATGTTGAAACGATTTAATGAGAAGAATGACGGGGAAGAAAAGGATGAAGCCTACTATCTTCGGAAGACGGATGAGCTTAAGGAAAAGAAGAATATTGATAACGTTAAACTTGCTTTGATTTTGCAGGATGACGATGATGACTTTGGAAGAGTTGAAGTCTGGTCGACTAACTCGGAGGATGACATGGTCCGCAGACTTACTCATGACAGGTGCTTCGTTGCTAAGGCTGTTGTTTCGGAATACGAGAGGAAATGCTTCATGGTCAACAATGATACTTCAGAGCAAAGAGGATATACATCGGATAATTGCTTCACTGCGAAAGCAGTCACATAGCTGATCAACGAATGCGAGAGGATGATACACAAGGTTAATTCCATTCTCGAATCTTTAAATATTCCCGTCTCTAGGTATGAAACTTAGTTAGATGATTTAAAATTTATAGTTTCTAGTTTAAGTGATAGTTTAAAGAGAACCCATTTGAGTACTACTAACTTAACTGATCAAATCAGCAGGGTAAAATGAAAAAGTGTGGAAAGGCGGATGTCGATTGAGAAGTTAGATTTGGGGTTATCTAGGTCTAGGGATGATTTAATTTATTCGCAACGAGAAACAACAAAATATTTTTTGTTTGATTGCTAAATGTCTTTATACTAATATCACTCAACTACACATTGATTGTGAAATAGGGGAGAAAATCACAAAATGATTTTGCCTTTTCTAGAAATGAAAGAGGACGAAATCGATACAGACTGTTTCAAATGTGAATCCATCATGTCATCTGACGAAGTCGCTGATGCTTACAGAATTGGACTGGACAAAAGTGAATCTTATATACAGTCCAAAGATCATAAGAACATGTTGAAAAAATATAAAGAGCATATTAAATTTGATTCATTGAGCAATAAATAGAGTTCAAATAATACACTTGATATTGAAAAAGTATATGAATTTGATGATGATAGTGACATGAGTGAGATCTCGGTGGAGGATGAGGTTGATTGTTCAAAATTTGTTAAAAGCGAACCCAAACCAGCAAAAAATTGATTTCTAAAAATTCAGTTGAGTATGCACGCATCTCTAAAAATGGTTCAAAATTTTTAAAAGAAAAAACAATTGTTTTCCCAAAGGTTCAAACTGTTCCGAACTAGTTTTTGCAACTTCTAGACTTAACAAAATTCAGACCAAAGAATTATCATCCCTTGTAGAAGAACACAACGATGATGGGTGGGATGAATATTTTTGGTCTACTCCTATTGACAATGCAGGTGAAACCAAAGGTCTCTCAGAAATGGCCTCTTGGAAGACAAAGGGAAGATATGTGGCAGAACCTTTGAACAAGGTCAATTCTAGCTACAAAATAGGAAGTCTAAGTGGAAACAAAAATGTTCCAAGTGATATGTCATCTGAAAAGTCCGAAACCCCTGTTAGAAAGCCAAAACCTAGGGCTAATCTTCATAAATCTGCTGAGCAATTCGCTGCCCAGAAACATCAAAGAAATGCTAGATATAGTAAAAATCTAAAAGAAAACGAAAACATTTCTGGCAATCAAAAAATCCTAACTTTGTTTATCAAGAAAGATCAACAAATATGAGTGCGATAGCCTCTACAAAACTGATTCCCAAAAGTTTTTCTAAAACTCAGTGATCTTCTTCTCCAATTTCAAAAGAAAAAGTTTCTCAAAAACACCTGTTTTCAAAACAAGCAAAATCTTTTCAGCAAACAAAACATAATGTTTCACAATCTACCAAAATATCGAAAGATACAAAGGGCAAAGAAAACGTTGTTTCGGAGTCAAAAATTCATTTCAAAAACTCTGAATCAAACTTGAAAAAGGAAATGATGGTTGAGAAAAGGATTCTCAAGAAACGAATTAAAGATAAGAAAAGAAAACCCTCTTTTCAAAGGAATACTAAAGATGAAAGGATCGTTGTTTTTAAAATAACTAAGAAAGATAATTCCATTCTGGTTCAACGATCTTACTTCATTGATGAAGCAATAACATTTATTGTGTCTGTGAAAACCTCACGTGTGTTGGATTAGGTGTCTAAGCCCATAACTATAATTGGTATGTGCTTGACCCGAGAGTTGCATGGTCCTTTTGGGTTTCCTTCACCAATGAAATATGATATGATGGACTTTTGAGAATAAGGTTATTTATGATTTGTTAATATGTTACAAGTATAATACATTAATATGAAATCATATTATTTAATTAGTATTGATCAAGAATTAATTTGGAATTAATTTAGTGATCAAAAGAGACTAATTAAATATATGGAGACTAATTTGGTAAATCAATGATTCATATAGTGTGGGCCAATGATCCATGGTTAATTAGGATGGGCTAAACCAACATGGATAGTCTATGGAGGTTTAACCCATGGACCCTATGTAATATGAAGGGTCATGGTGCATTAGGGTTTTTATCGATGTAACCCTAGCACTTGTCACACTATAAAAGGGAACTCCCTAGGGCTAAAATCGGTGTCCACATACATTCTTGGAGAGTGTGAATCGATTTTCATGCTAAGCAACTTATTCTCTCAAGCCTCCTTTTTCACTTGTGTTTGTGAAACATTAGAGGCATCACATTTGAGGTGCTAAAGCTTTTGAAGGCCAAGAACTACAAGTCCTACTAAGAGGTAAGTTATCTAACTAGTTATGTTGTTCAATTGTCAAATTGTATGCTAGTTAGGATGTATGCTTTGGAAAATAAAATTGCATGTATAATTAGAGAAAACATAGATCCAAAGCATCTGGGGTTACATGTGCACCATATGGTTGTTAGAGTGCTCAAAACCCTTCAGCGGTATTAGAGCCTAGGATGGTTTTCTGTTATACTTGATGCTTATTAATTTTCAAATTTGAAAAAATTGATTTTCTGGCCTCTGACTGCTGAACTCGCCGAGTCCATTGGCTGACTCGATGAGTCCATTCAGTAAAAGACCAACTTGACGAGTCATGATCATGTACTTGTCGAGTTGATGGCTCTGATTACAAAATTTCGAGCTTTTGGCCAGAATTGGATTAGGATCATTACCACAAACTATTTTTTGAAACATAAAATTTGTTTTCTTGATATGGTAGTGATCATGCTCATCCAATTAAAAGATAATTGTCAAAATTTCAATATTTGTATTATTTTATATGATTAGGGTAATTTCTTACAAATTGTTGATATGAATTATATTGACTTAAGAGTTTAACTAGATCATATATAGATTATTTGATTATTTTTTTAATTAAAATATTGATCTAAATGTCTTTAATGGATTCCATAACTTTTCCTCAAGTTATGGAAAATGAAAAGTCTCATTCTTAAAAATATTAAACGCATAAGTTATGGAAATGAAAAGTTTTGAAGGGTTTCAAAACTTGCCCTCATGTTTTGGAATTTATAAAGTCACACTTATGAATACATTAATTCCAAACCGTAGAAGTTTAAAAGTTTAAAATTCAACCATTATACTATTATAATATGAAAAGTTTAATAAGTGTATATATATATATATATAAGACAAGTCAATCTTACCGTTAGTAGGCCTCATTCACGAAGCCTGTCTATAAGGGGGTATAAGGTTACTGCCTATAAAATGGTGGTTTAATGGGTGTCTACTCTCACCCACCACTTCCTTAACTGGTGGAGGGTCGTTAGTCGAACGGGTAGGATAGCACATTAATTCTCGTTAAAAGTATAATGATAATTATAAACTAACTAATCGTTTTAGTTAATTCCCAATCTTAGTTACTTAAGGAAAAATGTGAAATTGATGCTAATCCATGAAATTGCACTTTGCAACTTACCAAGTTGTTAATGGAGCGTGTGTGGTTAACTGACACATTAAGTTGGACTAGTAAGGGTGGCAAAGAGTAGCGTCATGTTTGTCATAGATCAATGGAGTGTGTGTGGTTAACCGGCACATTGATTAGGTGATAAATGACATCGAGTGTACCAAGCACATTTGCATGCTTATTCACACCTTGTTTGTGATCCTCGGTATCCCAGTCACAAACTTGAAGGGCATAATCAAGATTTAAACATGCCATTAAAAAGTTCAATGAATCTCAAAAAAATTTAGGAATTTCAATCCAATTAAAACTTAATAATCAATTTCATTTTTTCATGGTGGAAATTGGTAAACCGTCATTTACCTACCTTCAAATATTTTGTAATTTGATTACAACATCCCTCTTCCAAATTGTAAAATATTGTATTGGGTCCTAGCCTTAATATTTCATTTAGGTGTTATATTAACGACCCTTATCTAATCTAAACTTTGTTTTTCTTTTTCAGATGTCTTCAAAAACTGCTTTTGGCTCAAACCCTACAGGCTATTTCTTCGTAATGAACTTATGTAGGAGAGTTATCTTTGATGGTTCCAACTTTAGTGATTGGATCAAGAACATTTTGATGGTTACTCGTTACGAGGACAAGGAATATGTCCTCGACAAAGAGCTTAAGGAAATTGATGAGTTGTCTGCTATTCCTGAGGAGATTGTTGAGTATAGGACTCATAAGAAGGATGCCACCAAGGTGTCTTGTATCATGTTGGCTACTATGACAGCTGAACTCCAAAAGTCCTATGAGGACTATTACCCTTTTGAGATGCACCAAGACCTGATGGAAAGATACCATCAGAGTGCTCGTCCAGAGAGGCATAAAATCATTGCCTGCATGATAACAACAAAGATGAAGAATGGAGAATCCATCACGGCCCACTTGCAGAAAGTGCTAAGGTTTGTGGACCGCTTGTTGAAGTTGAATGTGAACTTCGATGAAGAGTTGGCCGTAGATATCATTCTACACTCTTTACCTCCATGTTTTGATCAGTTCCGTATGACCTATCATATGAAAAAGGAGGAGGTCACTCTTAGCAAGCTTCAAGACCTTTTGAGGAATGTTGAAAGTAATCTCAAAGGTAAATCTGTTTTTTCTACTCTTACTGCTACTGCCCCTGTCTTGGAAATTGGACATGGGAAATGGAAGAAGAGGAAGGCTCCCTCTAAGAGCCGCAAGGGAAAGTCTCTTGATGGATCCTCTTTTAGTGGGACCAAAGTTGGTTCTACTAATCCCTCTACCAACTCGAAAGAAGCAGAGTGTTACTACTATCATGATAAAGGGAACTAGAAACGAAGCTACCCTAAATACTTGCAGGATGTTAAGGATGGGAAGGTTAAGCCCACCCATGCAGGTATTTACACTATTCTATCTAATAACTCATCACATTCTTGTTCTTGGTTCCTTGATACAGGTTGTGGATTTCACATTTGTTCTGATTTGCAGGGACTAAAAGGAAGTAAGGATGTGGTGCACGGGAAGTTGAACTTGATCATGGGGGATAGGAAAATGTCGCCTGTCACCAGGATTGGAGTTTATTCTTTATTGCGTAGTAGCGGGATCAAATTAGATTTAAATAATTGTTGCTACTCGTCTGATATGGCGATACATATTATTTCCTTTCATGGTTTGTACGAACAAGGTTTTATTTTTTCATTTGACAACGAAATTGGTTATTAATGCTTTTTATAATGGTGTTTTTTTTTTATTTTAAAGCATTGTCTTGTAATGGTGTATATGAAACTTTGATGGTTGTAGACAACTTAGGAAATAATGTGTTGCACAGTGATTCTTCCAACATTTTGGATAAGGCATGCTTGTGGCATTGTCGTCTTGGATATGTCAACAGGAAGCGCATAGGCCAACTCCAAAAGGCTGGAGTCTTGGAGTCATTCGACTTAAGGTCGGATGATACTTGCGAATGTTGTTTACTTGGAAAGATTACCAAGTCACCCCTCACCGGTACTTGTGAAAAGGGTGAAGGTTTGTTGGATCTCATACACACCGATGTGTGTGGACCTTTCAGAACCGCCACAAGGGATGATAACCACTTCTATGTGATTTTTATTGATATTATAGCAGTTATGGCTATATCTACTTAATCAAACATAAGTCATAAACCTTTGAAAGATTCAAATAGTTAAACAACAAGTGTTAAATCAACTGGGCAGGAAGATAAAGATGTTTCGATCCAATCGAGGTGGTGAGTATCTTAGTATCGAGTTCCAAGACTATCTTAAGGAATGTGAGATTGTTTCATAGTTGACGCCACCCAGGACACCACAACTTAATTGTGTGGCTGAGAGGCACAATCGAACCATTTTGGACATGGTTCATTCCAAGATGAGTCGAGCTTCATTACCTATCTTATTCTTGGGGTATGTCTTAGAGACTACCACCCATATCCTTAATCTAGTCCCAACTAAGAAGGTTGCCAAAACAACACACGAGATATGGATAGGGAAGGTCCCCCCGTGAGCACACATCAAGGTTTGGGGTTGCGAGGCTTTCATGAGATGCGAGACTCACGACAAGCTCGAATCTCATAGTGAGCGCTGTATTTTCATCGGCTACCCACATAAATCCTTTGGATGTCACTTTTATAGACCGAGTGACAATGTCGTCTTTGTGGTGAGGAGAGGAGTCTTTTGAAAAAGAGAACTCATAGGCCAAGGAGACAGTGGGAGGCAAATTGACCTTGAAGAGCTTCAAGAGTCGAGCGGTGAAGGAACCTCAAACACTAGCAATCAACTAAGGAGGAAACTCCTGTTGAACTGGTAGACGAGTCCATACCTTTAAGGCGCTCCAGTAGAGTTAGTGTTCCACCTGTGTTATATGGTTTCCATATAATATCTGAGGGTGATACATTTATCAATGATAGCACACAAGTAAATTTGGATGAACCTAACAATTACAAGGAAGCCATGGCAGGCCCCGAGTCTACAAAGTGGAAAGAGGCTATGCAGAGCGAGATTCAGTCCATGTATGACAATGAAGTTTGGAACTTGGTTGACAATGTATCGGGTCGTAAGACAGTCGGGTGCAAATGGATCTTCAAGAAGAAGACAAACATGGATGGGAAAGTACAAACATATAAGGTTGCCAAAACAACACACGAGATATGGATAGGGAAGGTCCCCCCGTGAGCACACATCAAGGTTTGGGGTTGCGAGGCTTTCATGAGATGCGAGACTCACGACAAGCTCGAATCTCATAGTGAGCGCTGTATTTTCATCGGCTACCCACATAAATCCTTTGGATGTCACTTTTATAGACCGGGTGACAATGTCGTCTTTATGGTGAGGAGAGGAGTCTTTTGCAAAAGAGAACTAATAGGCCAAGGAGACAGTGGGAGGCAAATTGACCTTGAAGAGCTTCAAGAGTCGAGCGGTGAAGGAACCTCAAACACTAGCAATCAACTAAGGAGGAAACTCCTGTTGAACCGGTGGACAAGTTCATACCTTTAAGGCGCTCCAGTAGAGTTAGTGTTCCACCTGTGTTATATGGTTTCCATATAATATCTGAGGGTGATACATTTATCAATGATAGCACACAAGTAAATTTGGATGAACCTAACAATTACAAGGAAGCCATGGCAGGCCCCGAGTCTACAAAGTGGAAAGAGGCTATGCAGAGCGAGATTCAGTCCATATATGACAATCAAGTTTGGAACTTGGTTGACAATGTACCGGGTCGTAAGACAGTCGGGTGCAAATGGATCTTCAAGAAGAAGACAAACATGGATGGGAAAGTACAAACATATAAGGCGTGACTGGTTGCGAAGGGCTGTACTCAAACTCATGGAGTCGACTATGACGATACCTTCTCACCAGTAGCGAAGATTAAATCTATAAGGGTTATGTTAGCCATTGCTGCATTTCATGACTACGAAATATGGAAAATGGATAGCAAAACCGCTTTCCTTAATGGGAAGTTGCCTGAAAATGTTTACATGAGTCAGACAGAGGGTTTTGTAAATGCAAATTACCTAATAGAATATGTAAGCTTGAGAAATCCATTTATTGATTAAAACAAGCATCTCGCAGATGGAATCTTTGTTTCGATGAGAAAGTCAAAGAGTTTAGATATTCAAGAAGCGAGGATGAGTCTTGTGTGTATCTCAAGGCTAGTGGGAGTACATTTAGCTTCCTGGTGTTGTATGTGGATGACATACTACTCATAGGAAATGACATTCCAACCTTGCATGAGGTTAAATCCTGGCTTGGGAAGTGTTTCGCTATGAAGGACCTTGGAGAAGCTGCTTAAATCCTAGGGATAAGGATATTGAGAAACAGGAATAAAAGACTAATTGGACTTAGTCAAAGTAGCCACTTGGACAAGGTGTTCAAACGGTTCAGCATGCAGAATTCCAAGGAAGGTGACTTACCCATCCAAGGCAATGCCAAACTGATTAAGTCTCAAAGTCTGAGTATAGAGGCTGAAATAGCTGAGACGATTCGATTACCATATGCTTTCGTTGCTAGCTCGATCATGTATGTTATGACTTGTACTCACCCTGAAGTGGCCTTTGCTTTGAGCATGGTCAGAAAATATCAAGGGAATCCGGGTAAAGCTCACTGGACTGAGGTAAAGAATATTCTTATGTACCTACGCAGGACAAAGGACTGGATCCTTAATCTTGGTGGGAGTGATGATTTAAGAGTCTCTGGGTATAGTGACACCAGCTTTTAAACCGATAGAGATAACTTCCGCTCTCAGTTAGGCTGGGTTTTTACCCTAAATGGAGGATCAATAACTTGGAAAAGTTCCAAACAGGAGACTATAGCTGATTCAACGTGCGCATCAAATTACATAGCAACAAGCGAAGCGTCGAAGGAGGTGATATGGCCGAAGAACCTCATCGGAGACCTTGGAGTTGTACAAGTTGTAAAGGGGCCTATGAAGATTTTCTATGACAATGAGGGTGCACTTCCCTTAACTAAGAACCAAGGGACCAAGACAGATCTTGGCACATCGACATGAAATATCACTTCATAAGACATCAGGTGGAAGAAGGACTCCTCGTGGTAAAGAGGGTATCATCAGATGAGAACCCCGCAGATCCCCTCACGAAGGGACTGAGTAAGGTTAAGCATTTGCAGCATGCGAGGAGCATTGGCTGAAGGATGATATTTTTTTAATGATTAGATATATATTTTGAAACTTGTAATAGATAAAATGTAATTGACATGTGATGGTTAAATAAAAGGTGTTTTATTTATGAGTAAAGTTACTATCTTGTGTCAATTGTTTACTATTGTTTCATTTTGCATGTTTTGACTTCCAGAATAATTATATTATTCAAACTGTCCACAGCTGGTCATGCTTTGGAAGTAGGTATTGAGGCAAGATTGTAATGAATTTGGCTTGTAGATTGTCTGAATCGCTTTAGACATAACAATTGATTGCTATAACATTCATGAGTACTCATAAGGTTTGAGTATCGGACTAAACCCACGTTCACTTGAATCACTTCATGGAATTTATTACAAGTGATCGTGAGACGATAATATCATATAATTCTTCAAACCAAGATATATGAGTTGTTGACTATGAGTTGGTTGTACATTGATAGTGTGAAAACGCATCAGTAACTTGTTGTTATAAAATGCACTGTTGTGTATGAGTTAATGAATAGTTAGTACAAGCATATAATTTCTAAGTTTATATGTTCCTTTTAATTCTTGGAGGATTAAAAGCGATATCTTTGGCCCCTCGATGATTTTGTTTGACTTATGTGCTGGGCCCGGTCGGGACTAAAATGATGTCTTCAATTAAGTTCTCTATCAAACAAATTGGAAATTGAGAAACAAACTGCTGGAAAATAAGTATATCATTGTTCCATGTATTTTTCCGGCAGATATCTTGAAGAATAGAGGATTATATGATCCATTATCTAAAGGACGCGTCACTAACTGGGTTAGAGTTCGACAATGGCTTTTAAGAGCTACGATTGCTAGTCGATTTTAAGTCATACTTGTAGTTATCGTTATTAGACTTATCGAAGTGGGAGACTATTGGATTAGGTGTCCAAGCCCATAACTATAATCGGTATGTGCTTGAACCTAGAGTAGCATGGTCCTTTTAGGTTGCCTTCACTAATGCAATTTGATAGGATGGACTTTCGAGAATAAGGTTATTTGTGATTTGTTATTATATTACAAGTATAATATATAAATATGAAATGATATTTTTAATTATATTGATCAAGAATTAATTTGGAATTAATTTAGTGATCAAAATAGACTAATTAAATGTACGGGGACTGATTTGGTAAATCAATGATTCTTATAGTGTGGGCTAATGATCCATGGTTAATTAGGATGGGCTAAACCAGTATGGATAGTCCATGGAGGTTTGACCCATGGGGCCTAAGTAATATAAAGGGTCATAGTGCGTTAGGGTTTGCATGGATATAACCCTATCAATTGTCACACTATAAAAGGAACTCCCTAGAGCTAAAATCGGTGGCCACATACATTCTTGGAGAGTGTGAATCGATTTTTGTGCTAAGAAACTTATTCTATCAAGCCTCCTTTTGCACTTGGTGTTTTTGACACATTAGAGGCATCACATTTGAGGTGCTAAAGCTTTTGAAGGCCAAGAACTGAAAGTCCTACTAAGAGGTAAGTTATCAAACTAGCTATATTGTTCAATTGTAAAATTGTATGCTAGTTAGGATGTATGCTTTGGAAAATCAAATTGCATGTATAATTAGAGAAAACATAAATCCAAAGAATTTGGGGTTGCATGTGCACCATAAGGTTGTTAGAGTGCTCAAAACCCTTCAACATGGACCAAAACAAACTTTGGGTTCCTAAATCTCTTTGATTTTTATAGATGATGTATGACGAGTAGTTTGACTCCGAATGGTACATTGATAGTGGTTGCTCGCGTCACATGACAGGAATGAACGAAGAATTGAGAGAGTTCAGATCACTGAAGGATGGAGGGAGAGTCAAATACGGAAATAACTCTCTTGGGGAAATTAAGGGCTATGGAATGATTACGAATGGAGAATTCTCTATTCAAAAGGTAGCCTACGTGGAAGGCCTGCAACACGACCTAATTGGTGTATCTCAACTTGTTGTGGGTACAAGCTTGAAATTATCATTCGACGATGAAGGATCTGAGATAATAGAGAAGAAATCCAAAACAATGATGTTGAAGTCCAAGCGAAAAGGAGAAATGTATCCACTTAACCTGAATCTCATCAAAGGAAATCTAGCCATATGCCTTCTTACGAAAGTACCTTAAGATGATAGTTTGCTTTGGTACCAAAGCCTCTCGCATCTCAACTTCAACAACATCAATAAACTCATACTTGGTGATCATGTGTGAGGGATACCATTGTTGAAGCTTGAGAAGGATCATCTCTTTACGGCCTGCGAATTCAAGAAGCAGAGCAGGAAGAGTCATTCATCAATCATAAACATTAAAGTGATCGAGCCACTTGAGCTTTTACATATTGATCTCTATGGTCCATGTGCCATCGAGAGAATTGGTGGTAACAAGTACATTTTAGTTATTGTTGACAATTTTTCCAGATTTATGTGGGTGTATTTTCTTAAGAAGAAATCAGAAGCAACTCCTAAGCTCAAGGACTTTATAAAGCATATTGATCTTCAACTATGAAAGCTGGTTTGTAACATTCACCGCGGCAATGGTTCGGAGTTCAAAAACCATGTGTTTGAAGAATTCTTGACTGAAAAGGGAGTTGCTTATAACTTTTTAGCTCCTCACACTCCTCAACAGAATGGGGTCGTTGAAAGGCGAAGCCGGTCTATGTGCGAAGCTGCGAGAACCATGCTATCGTTTGCGAACCTGCCACTCTATTTTTGGGAAAAAGCTATCGGCATAGCCTGTTTCACACAAAACCGATCTTTCCTGAACAAAAGATTTTCTATTACCCCTTATGAGTTTCTTAATAAAAGAAAACCTAATGTTAATTTCTTTCATCTCTTTGGTTCCCGGTGCTTCATCTTTAATTCTAAGGAACAAAGGAACAAATTTGATGTGAAGCGTGACGAAGGAATTTTCTTGCAGTATTCTCTAACGCCGAAGGCATATCAGTTTCTCAACAAGAAATCAAGAAGAATCAAAGAGACCTACTATGTCACGTTTGATGACTCTTATCATAAGATGGACTCTCAATCAGAGGAAATTTTTCCTGCGAAAAATCCGATGACAATTCCTCTCTCAAGCATTTATGAGGATTTCATGAACCTCTTTGATGAACCAAACAAAGCTATATCCTTAGAATCCAAGGCAACAGATAACAAAGAAGACGAACTAAAAAAGATTATTGATGACACTGCGAAAGTTATTGAACGCAAGCCACCCACTCTGAAAAGAGTCTAACATTTTGTCTCAACAACAAGCTGCGAATGCTCCACCTCTAGGGGAGGGTTTCACATCAACCTCTTCATCTCACACACCTGTTCAGGAAGGTAATGAAATCCCTAAAATTAGCTTAGAACCACCCTTCTAGGGGGAGGATTCAACTCAGAATGAAGAGCCAAATCTGTCATTCGAGGGGGAGAATGAGAATACAAATGATGATTTGGATGGTCAATCTGAGTTTGAAGAAATAAATGTTGAACTGGATCCATCTTATGATCCAAACTACCCTCCTCTAACTAAATGGACCAAAGATCATCCCAAAGACAAGTAATCGGGGAACCCTCTATAGGAGTTCTAAAGAGAGCACCACAAATGGCGAATCGGATTGCATTATTCTCCAAAAATGGAATTTTGCATGTTCAATTAGTTCATCTCAAAAAATGAGCCCAAAAACATTAAGATTGCTCATGATCATTCTGATTGGGTGCAAGCAATGCAGGAGCAACTCAATGAGTTTGAACAAAACAAGGTTTGGAGGTTAATTCCAACTTCGAAGGATTCTTCCGTCGTTGGTCTTAAATGGGTGTTCAGAAATAAGCTTGACAAAGAGGGCAATGTGATTCGAAACAAGGCGCGGTTATTTGTAAAAGGTTATTTCCAAGAAGAAGGGATTGACTACGAGGAAACTTTCGCACCAGTAGCAAGGTTGGAGTCAGTTCGCATCTTTCTCTCATATGCAGCACAAAAGAACTTTGAAGTCTATCAAATGGACATTGAGTGTGACCTTCTGAATGGGGAATTAGAAGAAACAATGTATGTGTAACAACCACCTATATTCATGAACGAAAAATATATGAGCCACTATTACATTCTTGACAAAGCATTCTATGGTCTGAAGCAAGCTCCACGAGCCTGGTATGAAACTCTTACTAGATTTTTAAAATAGTCTAAATTTAAACAAGGCTCGGTTGACCCAACCTTCTTTCGTATGAAATATGGTGACCATTTGATGATCGTCCAAATCTCTTTTGATGATATCATTTTCGGATCTACTAATTCTAGGTTAACTGTTGAGTTCTGAAAGTTGATGGAAAACAAGTTTGAGATGAGCTCAATGGGTCCGATTAACTTTTTCCTTGGTTTAAATATAAGAAAGAGTCAGGAAGGAATCTTTATCAACCAGGAGGCTTATACAAAGACCTTACTTGTGAAGTTTCGAATGGTAGGAGATTCGACGGTGAAGGTTCGAATGGCATTTGGAACAAAGCTAACACCGTCTCTGGACAAACCAGCCGCAAATATGACACTTTATCCTTAAATGATAGGATCATTGACGTATTTAACTGCTACTCGTCCAAACATTATGTTCTCTGTTTGCTATTGTGCTAGGTTTCAAGCAAATCCTCACGAACCCCACATGACCGTTGTGAAGAACATCTTAAGATATCTAAAACGAACAACCTCACTTGGAATTTGGTACCCATCTAGTTCAGGGTTCTTTGTGCAAGCATTCTCTATTGCTGATCTCGTAGGTTTGCGGTCTTGATCGCAAAAGTACAACTGGAGGATATCAATTTCGTGACGGCAAACTTGTCACTCGGCAATCAAAGAAACAAACATGCGTTTACCTATCGACTGCCAAAGTTGAATATATTGCAGCTGCATCCTGGACCTCACAAGTAATATGGATTCAAAGTCAGTTAAGGGACTATGGAATTAACATGAAAAGAATACCCTTATATTGCGATTCGGAAAGCAGGATTCATATCGGTCACAACCCAGTGCATCACTCCAAGACCAAACACATCGCACTGAGGTATCAATTTATAAAGATAAAGTGGAAGATGGAAATGTCGAGATCCACTTGGTTAGATCCATTGATTAGCTAGGCGACATCTTTACTAAAGCCTTACCAGAACAAACCTTTAATCACATTCTTCAAGGCTTAGGAATGATTGAAGCTGAATCAGATCTGAAACCACCTTCGCATTAGGAAAGTATTGATTGAACTACAAATAGGCGCGAACACTTGTAGTGATTAGTAATCAACTGTTCAACTGCGAATGGGTGCGAACGCTTGTAGTGGTTCGTAGTCTATTGTTCATCTTCGAATTGGTCTAAACGCTCAAAGCGACTCACATTCGACTGTTCATTCGGAGGTTCGGAGGCTCTTGTATACTTTTGTGTATTACATTTGTTTTTACTTATTTTTTTCTTTCTATTTTATTTCTTTTTCAGAAAATTCAAAATCCAAATTTTTTTTATTTCTTTCTATTTTTATTTTTTTTTCAGAAAATTCAAAATCCAAAAATATTTTATTTTTTTCTGCTTTTATTTCATTTTCAAAAAATTCAAAATCCAAAAGTATTTTATTTGTTTTTGTTTTTATTTATTTTTCAGAAAATTCAAAATCCAAAAATATTTTTTTTTCTGTTTTTGTTTCTTTTTCAAAAAAATCAAGAATGATAATCTAATTCAGAAAAACTCAGCCGTAAATATAAAAGTAGCTATCATTAACACAAAAGGGTGTTTAACAACCTATCATACACAAATAAGCAACAAGCAACAATCCAATATCCAATAAATAAACACATAGTCATAATGATCCTCTACTCTAAACAAAAGTTAGGGTTTTTATCCCATAATTACTGGAAACAAACACTCAAAATCGAAGTTTACTCTAGAACACATAATGAAGAACAAAGTAAAACTAAATTTTAGAAGTATTATTTCCTTAATTCTCTTCAAAAACTAAACTTCATTCGAAATCAAATCTCCTTCTGTCTTCCAGTACGTCTCTGGCCTCCAAAAGTCGATAATAACTTGAAGCATAAGGTAGGGTTAGGATACTAGACTATATATTTATAGTTTCCTAAATCTAATCCCCACGTTGTAGCCAAAGCCTCCACGACATGGCGGCCATTTTTCATGTGTGTTCCTCAAGTCTGTAAGAAGATTTCAAAAATTCTTTTCTCCATGGTGTGGCTAAGCTCTCGACGTTGTGGTCTTTAGATTCCTTAAGCATTCTGACTTATGTTGACCGGGCGCGTTTTTTCCTACTTCCAACTCCACATTTTGCTTCCTTTTAATCCCAAGCATGGCTTCGCTGCTACAAAAAACTATTTAAACATATTAAGTACCTTTTGTCCTAAAATAAGCATATTTGTAACTACAAATATTAAGATAAATGCTTGAAATATATTACTAATTATGCACATATCACCTTCCACTACTAAAAATGTCTTATTCTAATGTTTTGGTCAAAAATTGATTTATTAACTTTGTAACAAAATTAGTACGTGTATTGTGATGTTTTATTAGAAGATTTTAAGGAAGCAAATTGTAAATTGGTAAAGATCTTGAAGTATGCCGAAGATCTTGAATGGAGTCAAGATCTTGAGAATAAAAGTGTAATGTTTATATTTGTTATAAATAGTGTAAATAAAAAAGTGTTTGAAATATTAATTTAAACCAAGATATAAATAGGTGCATGCTTAGAATATGGACAAAACAATGTTAAATTTGGAAAAAGAATGTTAATAAAGGTTCCAAGATGTTTAAAAAGGTCAAGAGATATTGAAGAATATCCTATAACTATAATCAAGCAATCAAGATGCATGCCACTAAGTGAATGCTTGGAAAAACATGTACAAGTATTGAAATAAATCAAACAACAATGTAGAACTAATAATGAGTGCAAGGACATAAGCTATACGAGTAAAATACTTAATCATTTTGGACCTCTAAAATAAAACATCGGGAGGTGATATTGTGATACTACCTTAGAACTTTTATTAGTGAAAAATGCAATTACAAGTGCAAGTTGATCGAGTGGAAAGTGACTAAGTGTTCCTAAGATCTTATAGAGTACGTGATCAAGAACATGTGTGTGATCTCATCAACTTGTCTTATTATACAAAGGTAAGATAACAAACTAACCTATAAATTTCTATCTTCTCTTATTCTTGCTTAACTAGTTTTTTTTTTGGGTAGACTAAACTTCTTTTCTCACTTACCTCGTGCTTCATTGATGTGGTCCATTTTTCATTTTTTTGTGAGATAAATTTTTTGTCCTGCATAAATTAACATAATACGGTAGCAATCCCAAGATGTTGTCTTGTTAAATTTCTTGGGCAATTCAAGATCTTAGTATAGGTTCAAAATGTTAAACATAAAAAAAGTAAAAATATCACTCATAAATCTAATGGCAATCGCTATTAGAAATGACCAATATTGACAAAAAAATCCATTGCATAAAAAGACATGAGTAATACATTATCAATGAATCATCCAACAGATTTCCAAAAAAATATCTCGTAGAGTAATTATCAACGTGTTTCTGGAATATTTTAGGTTTTATTATATATGATAGATTAACATCTAACTGTAGGTTTGACTATCTTATACAATTTACTGATGAATACCACATTTGAGTATTTCCAATAGAACTATTTAGTGATAGTTTTTATCAGTATATTTCAGTTTTCCTATTTATTATGGAATTCCAACAAATCCATTTAGCAACGGTTCTTTGGTGATAGTATGTTCTCTCAGTAAAATTGTCGTTAAAAAAATACACCTAAATTTTTTTCCAATGCAAAATTAGTTTTAAGAAATGTCAAAAACACAAATATAATATTAGATAAGCTCAATAAATGTCTTAATAAAAAAAATATAAAAACTGATGTATATGGTGGATTACCATGAGGTTTATATATCATTATCATTATATACTTATAAAGCTAGCATTTTTCCATTCACCACATTCATTTGAAACTTCGATATATTTTTCCTTTCACCACATTCATTTGAAACTCCCATGACTTTTCAATTTCTTTCTAAAAATAATTATAATTTTGTTAATTTGGTTAAATAAATATCAAATCTAAAGTATAATCATACATAAACTAACTTTCAATATTAAAATAATATATTTACTTCTACTTATAAAGTTATGTTTTTTTTATTTTTAACATATAATACTTAATTATTAGTTTTAATACATTGTTGAATGTAAATCATTATCATTTTAAAGATACAATTTTGGAACAATTTGTATAAAATAATTAAGTTATTAATTTAAATATATAACATTACAGTGTAAACTTAAATACAAATTTTACTTTAACTTAAGCAGCCCAAAAAATATTTTGTAAATAGTTAAAAGTGATAAATTGTAGTGTTTTTCTAATAATGATTATAAGTTGGTTAATAAAGTTAAATAAATATCAAACCTAAAGTGTCATCATAAATAAACTAAATTTCAATTTTAAAATAATATATTTACTTCTACGTATAAAGTTATGTCTTTAACGTTTAACATATTATACTTAATTTATTAGATTTAATATGTTGTTATATGTAAACCATTATCAGTTTAAAACTACAACTTTTGAACAGTTTGGACAAAATAGTTAAATTGTTAACTTAAATATAATATTATAATGTCGACATAAATATAAATTTCAGTTCCACTTAAAACAACCAAAGAATATTTTGTAAATAGTTAAAAATAATAAAGTGTAGTGATAAATACAAAAACTAAATTGTAATCTCAATTTAACTAAAATATTTCCTAAAGATATTTTTATAAACATTAAAAGTTTTCAAAGAAGTAGCTTAAAATAACTTACAATAACAATAGTTAAAAATAACTCTATATAAATGATTATATTGTTACCGTTAAAATAAAAAATAATGTTTGATTTTCCTAATTAATTATAATGATAGAAATTAAAACATTAAGCAAATAAATTTTAAAAAATTAATTAACAATAACAACAACTATAAATAACATTAAAACATATATTATATTTAATTTTATTCATGTGTAACTCGCGAGTAGAAGTCATTCAAATGATTGAGATTATGAAGTTATAATAGATGTATATATTATCATATATTCAAAATAATCAATATATTATATCAATTTAGTATACAAACTATTATTTCAAATTTAACAACAACGTTATTCTTATATTAAAAAAACATATATTTATAAAGACTTCAACTACATAGGAGTTTCTGCGCAACGCGCGGACATTCGCCTAGTTCATCTTATAAAACCCTCCATTTTTCTTGCATCTCTCCCCTTTGCTTCCCGGTCCAACTCCGTTTGAGATTTTAAATATTCTCGTGCATTTTTTTTCCATATCCATTTTGGTTCGCAAGTCTCATACCAAAAAAATGTTAAAAAAAGTATATATAATTACTAATTACTAAATAAAGAATATATATATATATATATATATATATATATATATATATATATAATATGTAAAAGAAACTAAATATTAGTAGCTTGTATCACCTATAGAAACATGCATTATTTTTTGATCTATACTATTAATGTACTTCACTTTGTTTTTTAAGGAATATCCTTACATTTTTTAATTATCCACGAAGAGAAACATACTCAAATTCTTTAAACATAATAAAAATAGGGAAAATAACTTAGGAGGGTAACTACCTCTTATCCGTGTTCACATATTGGCAACTTTTTTTTTTGTACATAATAAAGCAACTAACTTGTTTTAACTGTTTAAATTACACCAATATTACCGGCTAGTACATGTTTTAACTGGTAACTCAAAGGGAAAGTAACTTAGGAGGGTAACTATCTCTTATCTGTATTCACATATTGGCAACTTCTTATTTTTTGTACATAAGAACGCAACTAACTTGTTTTAACTGTGTAACATCCCAAAAATCATGACCAAAAATTTCGTTTTTAATTTAATACTAAAACCATAATTGTCAAACGATTAATTTAATACTCCGGCATCGGGCCCCGCCCGGCATCAGACCCCACCTGACATCGAGCCCCGCTTGGCATACAGATTTGTCTCTCTTAGGCCATGCCTGTCTCTGGGCCTCGCCCGCTAAACACATACAATCATATAACATGCTAACACATAAAGAAACATACTCTACTGTATCAATGTCCTAAAAAACGTACTCTGCTAATAATGAGATACAGAACTTTCTCTGTACTTAGCTAGTTCCAGCCAGGGCTTCAACAGTGTCAGGTGAGTCTCCTCACCGTGTGAATGGGTCTAAGGCCACAATGCCAGCCCATGTAGTCTATGAGTAGGAAGACCCGGCGGTTAGCCCTAGGCATTGTATGCTAGTATGTTATTCTTGTGACAACCCAAATTTTATTCCGTTACATAATCCCGTTTTCACTAATGGAATTCGTCGCTTTATAAAAAGTCCCGTAATATTTGGAGTCGTCAATAAATAAATATCTATTTATTTATATTTCATGTCATTATTATTTTAGTATAAGTAAATATAACTTGTTAATGTTAATCCCGTTAAACAACATAAAGTTATATTACTTTTCAACCACTTCACCCGGGTAAAAAGTTTAAACCCCGTTAAACTTGAGCATCGGGTAGTCGTGTACCGGGTGCAATACCCGAGGCATATTTAAGGAAAGTGGATACCACTTTGCACCCTTTTATCACCCCAAACATACTCTCTCTCACTACTTTCTCTCTCGAGACCCGATTTCGACTCCAAAACCGTGATTTCCGACTTCCAAACGTAAGGATTTCCTCCCTAACTTGTTCTAAAATTGCATCCAAGTGTTTATAGCTGGAAAATCATATGATTGAGGGGTAAACAAGGAGTTTACGGCCTAAGAATCTCCTTAGGCCGTAAACACCCTAAAACATGGCCAAAGTCCAACTTTTCCTTCCTTTAGGCTTGTATGCTAATTAGGGAATTTACCTAAGAGATTTTGGACATCAAAACACAAGTTTTTAAGGCATAAAATAGGGTTTACGGCCCAAGCACATGCTTAGGCCGTAAACACCCTTTTTCCATGAAAAAGTGCCCCAAAAACTCATCCAATGCATGTTAGACTTGATATATGAATTTAGGAAATGCCATTTCGAGTTTAGGGCCATCAAACATCACATTTTAGGGGGTAATTTAGAGCTTACGGCCCAAGCACAAGCTAGGACAGTAAACTCCCCCAAACAACACCAAATGAAGGTTTAAACCCCCAAATTTGCCCTAGACATTCACTAGAAATCAATGGAAATGGAATAAGGGCCTTAACATCAAGGAATGGGGAGTAAACAAGAGTTCATGGCCAAGCCATGAGGCTTACGGCCATAAACTCCCAAGGAGTGGCCTTTGGGCCGTAAACTCCAAGGGAGTAGACTCATGAGCCCCTTGTTACCCCCTTTGGCTTTGTAAAATGCCCTAGAACCACCACCTCATGCATATGAGACTAGATAGCATTCAAAAATACCCCTCCCATGATTTTACGGCTGTAAACTCATGGGGGATAAGGCCTCCCAACCGTAAACTCACTTAGGGTGGGTTTTAGGAGAGTAAACTCCAATGTGAGGTCATACACTCCTTCCCTACAACTCATTGACCTTTTAACACTCAACCATAAGGCCTTTAATCAAGCTTGAATGTTTAAATGCTTTAAATAGAATGTAAGTGACTAATTTCTTGTGAAACATTTATCCCACATGTTAATAGGGTCTTAAAGTGTGTACAAGTCCTTAATTGACACCAAACGCTCAACCGACACTTTCACCCGATTTACCCGATTTACTCGATTTCAGGTGAGTTCATACCCCTTTAATGAACATTTTAAATGTTTTTATATGTTTTAGGGGGGGGGGATAGAAGTCAAATATACATGTTCATGAAGATTAGTCACAGGTGATGCACTACTCGTAGTTCAAATCACATGTGATTTATCACTATGCCTTATAAAAGAACTTTGCGTTTTCGAAACTACTTTGGATAAATAAACTATTTTCTAAATGTTTTCTTTGGACAAGATTTTTATTAAATAAATTTTCTTATAAAATGTAACCACACTAATATATTTATATAAGTAAGACCTGAAGGACTTAGGACCGATAGCTCGCCTTATTTCCTGTTCTTGTTTGATTGTGGACTTAGGGTAGTTGTTATCCGTCCGACTGTCGTTGATTTCTTAGTTATATATCATGTATATTGGTGTTGGATACAAGAGTTTTCATTTCATTCGATGCCTATACTACTTAATTGCCAAGAACCATACACACTGAGTTAACTATAATAGGTATAGTTAAGGCCACTACTACTCGTTACTACTACTACTTTACATACTATAATACATACTATTACGAGACGATACACGAATAGGAGAACACACTACGAGCTATATAAAAGACTACTACACTATAATACTAGAGAAAGCACTAATCAGGAAGATAACACACTAACTCACTACAAGATACTCTACTCGCTACATACTATGCCCAGAGTTTTCCGATAGGAAGACGACGCTACATGTATAGACCTATACGGGGCAAACACTGTTACATCCTGACTGTTAACTTCAGTCCGAGTCGTGCAAGCCCAGGGATGACACTATTTCACTACACTGTGCATGACCGGGAAGGTCATGGGGTCCTCTATTACTCACACTATCAGTCGCATACAAGGAATACACTATATCCACACTAAAATACTAAAAATAAAGTATAAGTTAATATCCCGAAGTAAATAAGTATCTATTACTAATGCGAGTTTGCATCACTATTACTGACGTCAGTCATAACCTTTTCTTATTTACACTACGTATTGGTAAATTACTAATATACTCTTTCAATAAATAGTTTTCATCAATGAAACTTACTTGCAACTTGAAGATTTTCACTCACGATGTATTTTTTGGAATATATAGGATTTTCTAGGGCTTTTCTACTACTTTCAAACTGTAAATCACAGCTTTACACACTATATGTTCTAATGCATTTTATACAAAAACTCACACTAAACTCTTATGAACTCGCCAACTTTTTGCTGATACTCGTTTTCAAAATAACTTGTATCCTCAGGTCAAAAATAGACAGGTACAGGTGCAACATTTCGGAGAAGGTGGAGCATACAAGATCCATCTCTTATTTTTGTGTTACTTTTGGTGTTTGTTGAACATTACAGAACACACTTGTAATTAAACTCACTATGTAAATGAATTGGTTGTATGTTTCTTGTTTTTACTATTATGCAATTCTGATGATACTGTACATGACGTCCTCCACCCCGAAATGTATTCCGTCGTTATTAGTTTTGGGGTGTGACAGATTGGTATCCGAGCATTGTTTATAGTGAATCAAGTATATCAACCTATAAAAGATATACGAACTATAAACACTTCGGGACTAAAACACTCTGACCAATAATATATACTGTTAAGTATTTAAAAGATTTAACTATGTATATATATACACACACCTCTATAAAACACAGAAGTCAGTATCACACTAGAATAGAAAAAAAAGTATTAAGATTGTTGGATAACATAATTGGGCTTAGAGACATATAGTCACATTTGGGGGATGTAGCCTGATCAACTACGTTTTTCCTGGGAGTGACTAGCATGTGCCTAAGTTTGGTTGTGGTGTTGCAACAAGTTTAAAACTTACCAATACTACCACAATAACGTTAGCATAAGAATACTATAGGTGTATTCTGTACCTCTAAAACATACATATGTGAGAACTAAAAAGGGTCGTTACTGGTAGGACAATAGTTGCTAAGTGGATACACCACGATTACATGTGACTAGGGCGCTATAGACTCAGAATCTGTGGCCTTTGCTTCATTTCCTGTTCTTGTTTGATTGGGGATCTGAAGTTAGGGTTGCTTATTCGAAGAACTATCTTGCTTCGGTTGCATGTAATTGGTATGCACTACGCAAGTATTGGATCGACTGATAACGATTCATCTTATAAATATTGTAAATTAGTGCGTCTATCAACCTTTCTATTCCCCTTTCTCGCGTAGATAGCATGGCTGGCTTCCACCATCCCGGTGATCCGTACTATCCAAACCAGGGCAATGGAGGATGGATAGCTCGATGACGAGTCAGATGATGATCACCCGATCCCTTTGGATGATCATCATGCTGAAGGCTTCTCGGATAGCTCCAGCTCCGAACCAGAAGTTAACAACCTACCTCCTGAAGCTCCGAACCCCAACCCTCACCCAGCATTTCAGGGACCCACTCCTATGTGGACCATATCCGTGCACCAATGGAGCGAGGAGCAGGGCCAGCCTTTACCTTTCAATGGAGACCGAAGCTTCTACAACATAAGCGAAGGAGGATCAGCGGACCGAGTTCTGCCCATCATGGTCCGAAGGGTTGCCAGGAATGTCGAGCAGGGTCAAGCAGCCATCGGTCGAGTTGTAGAAGTGGATGCCAACTCAAATCTCAGCACTGTTCGCATCCGCCAACTTGAAGAAACCATGGACAAGACAAGGAGGACCAACGAGGCTCTGCAGCACCATCTAGCTGCATCCCGAGCCGAAGTTAGGGAACTCCGAGAACGACAATGGGCTCATGAACGACACCTACAAGAATTTATGCGTCAGCTAGCGGATTTGAGGATTCGCCCAACAAGTAACCGTCGCCAGTAGAAGACGTCTAGTTACCTCACTTTTTTGTTTAAAGGACTAGCCTTCCCTCTCTATGTTTCGTAGATCACTTGTCTGTAAATATTCCTAGCTTAAAAGTACTCTAAGTAGGCCTCTAGACTGCCAACATTTTCCATATGGTTTGATGTAAGACCTACTGATAGGTCACTTTTCACGAACTTGTATTACATCATTAATACCAGTAATTTGGCAGTTAACTACTCTATTACTATGACTCTCATTCTGATCCTTGGATTATGTTGATTTAATCCATGAGACACTCTATTCATATTCGCAATAGACTCTTACTATTGCTATCATTTCTATGATCTTTCAGTGAAAGATGCCTCCACGAAAGCGTCCAAACAGAGGAAGACCGAAAACTCAAACCCCTCCTCCGCCACCTCCTCCTCCGCAGTTCGATCCAGTGCTGTTCCAAACGGCTGTGACTGCAGCTGTGACAGCAGCCATGGCTCAAATGAACTCTGGTGATGCGAGCGGTGGCAACTCTAGATTTGGTGAAGTCCATCAAAGAGTGCATGGATGCACTTATAAGGACTTCATGAACTGTAAACCTACCTTCTTTGATGGTACTGGAGGAATTTTGGCATTATCCCAATGGTTCGAAAGAACCGAAGCTGTATTTGAAATGTGCTCTTGCCCCGAAGAGAGCAAAATCAAGTTCGCTACCGCCACCCTCACTAACAGGGCCCTGACATGGTGGAACGGCCATGTCAGTGCACTCTCCTTGGTAACAAGCATTGCCATGGGCTGGGACACTCTAAAAGATCTCATGAAAAAGGAGTACTGCCCTAGGGGCGAAATCCAAAAACTTGAGGAGGAACTTTGGAACCTCAAGATGGTAGGGACCGACATAATGGCTTACACGGCCAGGTTCTGCGACTTAGCGGATATGTGTCCCAACATGATCCCATCCAAAAGCAAGAAGATTGAACGATACATCTGGGGTTTAATGCCCCTATATCGAGGAAATGTTCTATCCTCACGCCCTACCACCTTCGACAGCGCCAAGGAATTGGCCCAGAGTCTGATCAACCATGAAGTCTCTTCCACTCCAGCAACAGCAACCAGAACTACCACTGCACCACCCGATTCATCTGACAGAAAGAGGAAGCGATGGGATAATAAGAAAGGCAAGAAAACTCAAACCTCCTCCAAGGACCAGTAAATTGTGGCGGTCCATGCTGTCACTACTCCAGCCACTCCTGCACCACCAAAAGCTTATAGTGGGAATCTGCCCAAATGTCCAAAGTGTCCTTACCACCACAACGGCCCCTGCTGTGAATTGTAGTGTTCCAACTGCGGTCGGAAGGGCCATACTGTGCGATTCTGCAGGGCCCCTCCCAAACCTATTTCGCAAGTCCCCGGTTCGGGAGTGACCCCGACGTGTTACGGCTGCAGTGAAGCTGGTCACTTCAATAAAAACTGTCCGAAGGCTATGAGTGCTGGGGGAACCGGAAGACTACTCGATATTGGTCACAATGAAGTGGTGGCGGATCCCACAGTAGTCACGAGTACGTTTCTTCTCAACAATTCTTATGCCTGTGCCTTATTCGATAGTGGTGCAGAAAGAAGCTTCGTAAACCAAAACTTTAAACACTTACTCAAGCAATACCCTCAACCACTAAAAGAAACATTCGTCGTAGAAATGGCTAACGGAAAGACCGAAAGCTCTAATGAAATCTACATAGGTTGTGCCCTCACGTTAGACGATCACTCATTCCCAATCGATCTCATACCAGTCTCTATCAAGAGTTTCGATGTGATTGTCGGTATGGACTGGTTGAGTCTTCATCATGCCGATATCCTATGCTTCGACAAAGCCATTCCGCCTGAATCTTCCGAACCACGAAACTCTATTGATCTATGGAGATAAAACTGGTACGAGCCTTCGCATCATCTCTAGTATCCAGGCTCAGAAATACTTGCATAAGGAATATCGCGCCTTTCTTGATCACGTTGTCGACACTCGCCAGAAAGCGAAAGATCCGAAGGACATCCCCGTTGTATGCGATTTCCCCGATGTCTTTCCGGAGGACCTTCCAAGTCTACCTCCCAAACGTCAGGTTGAGTTTAGAATCGACCTAGTTCTAGGAGCTACCCCCATAGCTAAGTTGCCCTATCGTTTAGCGCCTGCCGAGATGCAAGAACTATCCGGTCAACTTAACGAGCTGCTCAGCAAGGGCTTTATAAGACCGAGCTTCTCACCTTGGGGAGCTCTGGTCTTGTTCGTAAAGAAGAAGGACGGATCGTTCTGTATGTGCATCGACTATAGGGAACTCAACAAACTCACGATCAAAAATCGCTACCCTCTCCCTCGTATCGACGACCTATTCGACCAACTACAAGGAGCAAGTTACTTATCCAAGATTGATCTTCGATCCGGGTATCACCAGTTACGGGTGCTTGAGGAAGATGTTTCGAAGACAGCTTTCCAAACCCGTTACGGGCACTTCGAGTTCGTAGTGATGCCCTTTGGAGTGACTAACGCTCCCGCAGTATTCATGGACTTGATGAATAGGGTATGTCGTCGATATCTAGATCAATTCGTCATCATCTTTATTGATGATATACTCGTCTACTCTCGGAGCGAGGAAGAACACAAGGATCACCTGCGACGAGTCCTGGAAACACTGCGATCAGTGAAGTTATATGCGAAGTTCTCTAAGTGTGAGTTTTGGATCCGAAGATTTGAATTCTTAGGACACGTGGTTAGTGAAGAAGGAATCCACGTGGATCCCTCCAAAATCAAAGTTATTGAGAACGGGTGAGCACCGAAGACGCCTACAGAGATTCGTCAATTTCTAGGCCTCGCTGGCTACTACCGCAGATTCATCCAAAACTTCTCTTGGATTGCGAAACCTCTCACCATGTTGACACAGAAGGGCGTATCATTCGACTGGGAAGAGAAACAGGAGAAGGCATTCCAAACCCTGAAGCGAGCCCTATGCACCGCACCAGTATTATCCCTCCCTGAAGGAACAGAAGATTTCGTGGTATACTGCGACGCATCGAATTAGGGACTCGGTTCTGTCTTGATGCAATGAGGTACAATCATTGCTTATGCCTCAAGACAGCTAAAGACACATGAGGTGAACTACACTACTCACGACCTCGAACTAGGAGCGGTCGTCTTCGCACTAAAAATCTGGAGACACTACTTGTATGGAACGAAGAGCGTAGTGTATACTGACCATAAAAGCCTCCAAAACTTACTAAACCAGAAAGAGCTCAACATGAGACAATGCCGATGGGTCGAGCTACTCAACGATTACGACTGCGAAATTCGATATCACCCGGGGAAAGCCAACGTGGTAGCAGACGCCCTGAGTAAGAAAGAGTATTCTGGTCGAAGAACCAAGTCATTAACAATGACTATCCATTTGCATCTATCCGCACAGATCAGGGAGGCTCAGCTTGAAGCCTTAAAGCCTGAGAATGTGATGGGAGAATCCTTGCGCGGAATGGATAAAAGTTTGGAGGTCAAGGGTGACAGAGTTTACTACCTCATGGACCGAATCTAGACTCCGCGCCACCGAGGTTTCAGAGAGGTAGTCATGAAGGAAGCGCACAACACTCGATACTCCGTCCACCCAGGTTCAGATAAGATGTATCTGGATCTCAAAAAGCTATACTGGTGGCCTAACATGAAAGCGGAGATTGCTACCTTCGTGAGTAAGTGCCTTACTTGCGCGAAGGTCAAGGTTGAATATCAAAAGCCATTGGGACTCCTCCAACAATCGGGGATACCGGAATGGAAGTGGGAGCGGATTACAATGGACTTTATAACCAAGCTGCCCAAGACAACAGGTGGGCTGGATACCATTTGGGTCATTGTCGACAGATTGACCAAGTCTGCACACTTCCTACCCATCAAGGAAACGGACAAGATGGAGAGCTCACAAGAACATACCTTAAGGAAATAGTACGGCTGCATGGCATCCCTATATCTATTATCTCAGACAGAGATAGTAGGTTTACCTCGAGATTTTGGCAATCACTACAAAAGGCACTAGGGACGAGGCTGGACATGAGTACAGCCTACCATCCACAGACTGGCGGACAAAGTGAGAGGACGATCCAAACTTTAGAAGACATGATGCGAGCTTGTGTGATCGACTTCGGTAAATCTTGGGATACACACTTACCCCTTGTGGAGTTTTCCTACAATAATAGTTATCATACGAGCATCAAGGCGGCTCCATTCGAAGCCCTCTATGGCCGGAAGTGCAGATCCCTCTGTGCTGGGCTGAGGTGGGTGACACTCAGTTAGCTAAAGGACGAGTTCCTGACAGCACTCTCACTGGTCCGGAGATCATTCATGAAATGACCGAGAAGATTGTACAGATTCGTGAACGATTAAAAGCCGCTACGGATCGACAGAAAAGCTACGCTGACAAACGAAGAAAACCCTTGGAATTCTAAGTGGGACACCGAGTCCTTTTGAAGGTCTCGCCCTAGAAGGGCACGATATGCTTCGGAAAGCGTGGAAAGCTGAACCCAAGGTACATAGGGCCTTTCGAGATTCTGGCTAGAATCGGCCCCGTAGCTTACAAACTCAACCTACCCCACGAGCTAAGTAACATACATCCTACCTTCCACGTCTCAAACTTGAAGAAATGCTTATCCGGCGAGACTCTCGTGATTCCCCTTGACGAGATCGAGGTCAATGAGAGCCTTAACTTCGTGGAAGAGCCTGCGGAGATTAAGGATCGGGAAGTAAAGCGAACGAAACAAAGCCACATCCCAATTGTGAAGGTTCGGTGCAACGCTAAGCGGGGACCGGAATTCACTTGGGAGCGCGAGGATCAAATGAAACTCAAATAACCCCATCTTTTCGCATAGTAGTTCTGTAATGACTTTCTGTATGAATTCTAAATTTCGGGACGAAATTCCCCTAATTGGGGATGATGTGACAACCCAAATTTTATTCCGTTACATAATCCCGTTTTCACTAACAGAATTTGTCGCTTTATAAAAAGTTCCGTAATATTTGGAGTCGTCAATAAATAAATATATAGTTATTTATATTTCATGTCATTATTATTTTAGTATAAGTAAATATAACTTGTTAATGTTAATCCCGATAAACAACATAAAGTTATATTACTTTTCAACCACTTCACCTGGGTAAAAAGTTTAACCCCCGTTAAACTTGAGCATCGGGTAGTCGTGTACTGAGTGCAATACCCGGGGAATATTTAAGGAAAGTGGATACCAGTTTGCACCCTTTTATCACCCCAAACATACTCTCTCTCACTACTTTCTCTCTCTAGACCCGATTTCGACTCCAAAACTGCGATTTCCGGCTTCCAAAAGTAAGGATTTCCTCCCAAACTTGTTCTAAACTTGCATCAAAGTGTTTATAGCTGGAAAATCATATGATTGAGGGGTAAACAAGGAGTTTACGGCCTAAGAAGCTCCTTAGGCCGTAAACACCCCAAAACATGGCCAAAGACCAACTTTTCCTTCCTTTAGGCTTGTATGCTAATTAGGGAATTTACCTAAGAGAGTTTGGACATCAAAACACAAGTTTTTAAGGCATAAAATAGGGTTTACGGCCCAAGCACATGCTTAGGCCGTAAACACCCTTTTTCCATGAGAAAGTGCCCCAAAAACTCATCCAATGCATGTTACACTTGAGATATGAATTTAAGAAATGCCATTTCGAGTTTAGGGCCATCAAACATCACATTTTAGGGGGTAATTTAGAGCTTACGGCCCAAGCACAAGCTAGGACCGTAAACTCCCCCAAACAACACCAAATGAAGGTTTAAACCCCCAAATTTGCCCTAGACATTCACTAGAAATCAATGGAAATGGAATAAGGGCCTTAACATCAAGGAATGCGGAGTAAACAAGAGTTCACGGAGTGGCCTTTGGGCCGTAAACTCCAAGGGAGTAAACTCATGAGCCCCTTGTTACCCCCTTTGGCTTTGTAAAATGCCCTAGAACCACCACCTCATGCATATAAGACTAGATAGCATTCAAAAATACCCCTACCATGATTTTACGGCCGTAAACTCATGGGGGATAAGGCCTCCCAAGCATAAACTCACTTAGGGTGGGTTTTAGGAGAGTAAACTCCAATGTGAGGTCATACACTCCTTCCCTACAACTCATTGACCTTCTAACACTCAACCATAAGGCCTTTAATCAAGATTGAATGTTTAAATGCTTTAAATAGAATGTAAATCACTAATTTCTTGTGAAACATTTATCCCACATGTTAATAGGGTCTTAAAGTATGTACAAGTCCTTAATTGACACCAAACGCTCAACCGACACTTTCACCCGATTTACCCGATTTACTCGATTTCAAGTGAGTTCATACCCCTTTAATGAACCTTTTAAATGTTTTTATATGTTTTAGGGGGGGGATACAAGTCAAATATATATGTTCATGAAGATTAATCACAGGTGATTCACTACTCGTAGTTCAAATCACATGTGATTTATCACTATGCCTTATAAAAGAACTTTGCGTTTTCGAAACTACTTTGGATAAATAAACTATTTTCTAAATGTTTTCTTTGGACAAGATTTTTATTAAATAAATTTTCTTATAAAATGTAACCACACTAATATATTTATATAAGTAAGACCTGAAGGACTTAGGACCGATAGCTCGCCTTATTTCCTGTTCTTGTTTGATTGTGGACTTAGGGTAGTTGTTATCCGTCCGACTGTCGTTGATTTCTTAGTTATATATCATGTATATTGGTGTTGGATACAAGCGTTTTCATTTCATTCGATGCCTATACTTCTTAATTGCCAAGAACCATACACACTGAGTTAACTATAATAGGTATAGTTAAGGCCACTACTACTCGTTACTGCTACTACTTTACATACTATAATACATACTATTAGGAGACGATACACGAATAGGAGAACACACTACGAGCTATATAAAAGACTACTACACTATAATACTAGAGAAAGCACTAATCAGGAAGATAACACACTAACTCACTACAAGATACTCTACTCGCTACATACTATGCCCAGAGTTTTCCGATAGGAAGACGACGCTACATGTATAGATCTATACGGGGCAGACACTATTACATCCCGACTGTTAACTTCAGTCCGAGCCGTGCAAGCCCAGGGATGACACTATTTCACTACATTGTGCATGACCGGGAAGGTCATGGGGTCCTCTATTACTCACACTATCAGTCGCATACAATGAATACACTATATCCACACTAAAATACTAAAACTAAAGTATAAGTTAATATCCCAAAGAAAATAAGTATCTATTACTAATGGGAGTTTGCATCACTATTACTGACGTCAGGCATAGCCTTTTCCTATTTACACTACGTATTGGTAAATTACTAATATACTCTTTCAATAAACAGTTTTCATTAATGAAACTTACTTGCAACTTGAAGATTTTCACTCACGATGTCTTTTTTTGGAAAATATAGGATTTTCTAGGGCTTTTCTACTACTTTCAAACTGTAAATCACAGCTTTACACACTATATGTTCTAATGCATTTTAAACAAAAACTCACACTAAACTCTTATGAACTCACCAGCTTTATGTTGATACTCGTTTTCAAAACAAGTTGTATCCTCGGGTCAAAAATAGACAGGTACAGGTGCAACATTTTGGAGAAGGTGGAGCATACAAGATCCATCTCTTATTTTTGTGTTACTTTTGGTGTTTGTTGAACATTACATAACACACTTGTAATTAAACTCACTATGTAAATGAAATGGTTGTATGTTTTTTGTTTTTACTATTATGCAATTGTGATGATACTGTACATGACGTCCTCCACCCCGAAACGTATTCTGCCGTTATCGGTTTTGGGGTGTGACAATTCTAGACCAAGGTCCGATCTCGGGTGGGTGCCCGAGGAATGGTTGCATGTTAGATTATACTTGTTGTCTGTGTGATACTTGTGGGTGCTTTGTAGTGAGGTGAGTGTAGGCGAGGTCCCATATCTCATCACTAGCTGAATAGGGACGATTTTCCGTATCTCATTATTAGCAGAGTATGTTTCTTAGGACAGGGATACAGTAGAGTATGTTTCTTTATGTGTTACCATGTTATATGATTGTATGTGTTTAGCAGGCAGGGCCCGGAGACAGGTGGGGCCTAAGAGAGACATATATGTATACCGAGTGGGGCTCGATGCCAGGCGGGGCCCGATGACGGAGTATTAAATTAATGGTTTGACAATTATGGGTTTAGTATTAAATTAAAAACGAAATTTTTGGTCATGATTTCTGTGATGTTACACAGTTAAAACAAGTTAGGTTCTTTCTTATGTACAAAAAATAAGAAGTTGCCTATATGTGAACACGAATAAGAGGTAGTTACCCTCCTAAGTCATTTTCCCTTTGAGTTACCGGTTAAAATAGGTATTAGCCGGTAATATTGGTGTAATTTAAATAGTTAAAATAAGTTAGTTGTTTTATTATGTACAAAAAAGAAGAAGCTGTCAATATGTGAACATGGATAAGAGGTAGTTACCCTCCTAAGTCATTTTCCCATAAAAATATACTTTATTTTCTATTCATTAGAGAAATATATTTTAATCTTTTCCTAATACCAACACACTTTATTTATTATCTAATAATACCAACATATTATTTTTACACATAATAAAAGAATAATTTAATCTTTTTTATCTATAATAGTCAAATACTTTACTTTTTTTTTTATCAGAAATAACAACACACTTTTACTTATGAATAGTTAATTTTTATCTATAAATATCACTAACAAAACTTTTTACATAGAAATGGAAAATTAAAACTGTTTAACTTGTTCTATATATATATATATATATATATATATATATATATATATATATATATATATATATATATATATATATATATATATATATATATATATATATATATATATATATAAACTAAGGAAACCATTTCATGAAAAAATATTCTTAATGACATTTGAAACAAAATATAGTAGAAGTTAGTTTATTATGAATTTCGATTAATAACTACTTTGTTCGTATATTTGTGTTTCTAATTTTTTGTTTATTGGTTGATTTTACATTGATTCAAATCTTGATCTACTCAAAACATAGTTGTTACACTTCTTAATTTTTGTTAGAAAATCATTATAAAGCTTAAAAACTCTAAGTATTGTAAACTAAATAACTTAAGTTTTAAAACTTAATATTTTTTCTTAAACGACTTGAACCAGTTAGTCAATAAAACTTTTATTGAAGTTTGAGGCTAAGGTATACGTATATGCACAAAATCCTAGACTTGTTAAATACGAGACTTTTTATGTGAGAAATATTTAATCCGCTAAAAAAAACATAGTACAAACCTTCTGTGCTATAACTGTTAATCTGTGAGGAACATAAAACTTATTAGTATAGATCTATATTGGTTGACTGCCTCGCTAGCAGTTTCTAGCTATAACCATCGTCTGACGAGACAAAACAGGAAAATTGTTCTTTTTCTTATTATTTCACGACGTCGATGAAGAGTTAGTGATGATCAATGCACCTCTATTCACAATGCTCTACATAGGTTTTCTCGTCAGTAGTGTCGGTTATAAACTCATATTAGAACCCGAAAATTCATTCTAGAATGTTTAGAAATAAAATGGAACAATTTATTCAAATGGTTAAATGTTGAGTACTTTTTTATCCAATTAATGATTTCTAAAAATTCAACACAACACACTTATTTAATGATAACCTATGTTTAATAAGTTATAATTGTTAAACAAAACTTTTTGACTTGTATGGGATTACAAGTGTGAACAAAGTGCAATTTAATATTTTATAAATCATTGGTTTTAAACATACCTTTGACTATAAAAACATTAATTGAAAACCTATAAAGCTCACCAACATTATTGTTGACATATTATTTTAAACGTATGTATCTTTAGAAACTTAAAGAGATGGAAGAACATGCACTATGTGTGAGAGTGTGTGATGAAGGATCTATTTCCTTATAAGAATTGGTTGGCCAATTTAGCATGCCTTTTGTTAAACTATTACACTTTTGTTGAACTTGTATTTATTATCTATCGTTTTTGGATTGATTAAACAATGTAATTCTTCATACTTGATCACTGCAAGAATGTAATGCTATATAAATCATGGTCTTATTCAATATATGTTGTTTAATTGTGAACTGACTTTGATGTAGCAACCCCGACGTTTATGCCATCGATCGAGGTGTGATAATATATACCCCGCCTAAGGTTTATTATGATGAGATCCTATGATATATTTAACCTAAGTGTAATAGTTGAATTTTTAACTATAAATGTTTAAAAACTGTGTAACATATATGAGCGAGACCAAGGAGGAACCGAACGAGGATCTTTATTTCCATCTACCATGGGATCATCAAGAGTGGAAGGAGTATGATCAAGAAGTAAACTTTGTTTTCCATCTACCACGGGATCCTATTTCCCCGTCTTATAGGGCGATAATGTGCCAAAACCTATCAAAAAGAGCGAGCCTTACGAGGAGCCGAATGAGGATCTGGAGGAGGAGTTAGAGAGAGATCCCGAAGGGGATATGGAGTCAAAAGAGTACGATTCAGTAGCTAACGTAACTTCCATAGAGGAAGAGGAGTTAGTTGCGTCGCCCCCACCTATCTCTTACCGAATTGGTTCCGGAATATCACATGATCGGAAGACTGCATGCAAATCTATTCCAGTGTGTGGAGGCGTCAAAAAGAAGCCTCAAACCTTGCTTCCTAGTTTGCACAAGATCGTGGGCAACCTAGACCAGTACTATCCTTTTCCCGACGAGCTAGTGTAGAACCCACCACCCGTGGTTAGTCGTAATGTCTTTCAAAGAAGAATCAGTGACCCTGCATGGATCGTTGACGTAGTAAATGAATGGGTGAAGGAACAGGGAGAAAGTCATAGGTATGAAGTTGGGAAATCCTCTGGTACAAAACCCCTAACCCCTACACTATTTGGCTTGGCCACCAAGTCAAATATGCGAGTGAGGAGATGAACATTGTTGGGGGTAATAATGCCCAGATGGGCAGACGGATGAAAAGGATAAGGGTCTAAAAGGATTTTTATCATGAGGATAGGAAAAGGGATCACGACAGGATCCAATTTATGTATGACTTCATAATCACCAACGAGATTCAGCGGTTAGAGACTGTAGGACATATTAGGGCAACATTGGCGAGGGCGGTTGAGGTAGATGAGAGAATGGGTGGAGCAGAGTAAAGATTTGGGATTATAGTGTAGAAATGGGTATTCGAAGCTTCTCGGGTATTCATTTTTTTGGATTTGAAGACTGGTGTTACTTCGAGGGGGAGTTGGTCTTAATCGGGAGCTCGTTTGGAAATTGAAGTCGGCACATCTGATCCTAACTTTGAGGGGGAGAATGTTAGGGTGCAAAGTTCTCCTCGGATGTGGCTTACCCTCTTGTGATGTGTAATGGGTTGAGTCTTTCCTATAAACAGGAAGTGAGTGACTCTCACTTATGTAAGACCTATTTGAGAGATTAGTTTAGTAAGAGAATTTACATTACCCACTTTTACTCTTGATATTCAAATGGAGCTTAAAAGATTTTATTTACTCTTTGTGTTCTTCATGATTGATTGATTCGCTTGATCTTTACTATTTCGTAAATGTCATTATAATTGGGCCACTACAGACAGAGGAACAGATTCAGGAGATCCTAGATGCACAATCCTATAACTTTAGAATGGGATAGTTGGGGCTAGAGCAATGGTTCTATAATAATTGGGAATTTTATGTCAAAGCATTTCGACAAACCACCACAAAAACTTGTTGTATTAAGATTCAGGAATATAATTATGGTTTGATGAGGTATATATACGACCTTATAAATTATATTTTTTTTTGCTAAATAACCCAAATTATTAAAAAACTATCCTAACGATACGAAAATTTGAGAATATTATAAATTGATATGCACATTGGGAAGGCTAATGTTTGACAAATTAAAATGTCACAAATATGATATCTTTTAGTCATCCAAAGGAATATTTCCTTGCATAGATCACTAGCCAAATCCTCAAACTTTTCCCCAGGTAGGTTATCCATTCTAATTGGAGCCATAATGGATATAAACAATAAATTGATGAGAATATTAGGTTAATAGCACTCAACGTATTGGGTATTATTCATGCATTATGGAGCCATGCACATATACCTTTCTTAGCAAAACCCATGTGACCAAAATGAAAAGGGAATAATGCAAGGAAATTATCAAAAGTATTATGGTTACACATGGGACCCTAGAATCCCTCCATGAAGTATTTTCCATTGTCAAATCACCTACATGCAACCTATGTACATGCATGTGTTAATACGATGAAATTTCCATAAAACTATTCAATAAAAGTGATAAAGACTTGTCCTCAAATGTCCAACCACAATGAAAATAGTCCCAAGCACTCTACTAACTATGTACTACATTTAACATTTTTATCATCATGTTTTGCACCACTCAATGAGGCATTCAAATATATTCTAAAAAGATGATAAATACCAAACTAGTTTCCTCATTTGAGACACCCACAAAACTCATACAAACTCCCTTACTCCCTGCTTGTTTTCTACTATAACTCACCCAACGAAAACCTCACTTGGAGGTGTTGATCTTACGAGCAAGAAAGAGGCAGCATCCTTGTGTCTTTTGTTTCGGATTGTTGTCGAGTCTAGCAAGCCAAACACATTCACAACTCACTGCTTGCTACCCTGCTCTCCCCCTCGTTGAAGCTACAAGTCAGAGAAGGAAGTGACAGCCGAGAGCTGCCAGAAGTAGCCCTTGTTGCCACCTACTGCCAGCGGCAGAGGAGTTGCCACCCCACTCGACTCCTTCCTACCTTCAGTAAAACAACCCTTGTTGTTCTCGTTCTTTTTTCCTTCGACCAAGTTGCAACCCAGAAGGTTACTCTCATTCGTTAACCCTCAAAACAGTAATGGGTTCACGATTGGAGTGAATTTCGGTTTGTCAGGAGAAGATTCCCAAAAACAAACTAACTTCAAGCTAGAATCATGCAACGAAAGTGAGTCTTTATGGCCCTATTTTAAGCTTTATTAATCTTTGGGGGGAGATACGTACATGTCTTGCATGTTATTATGAACTAGGCGATATTCCGCACGTTGTGCAGTTATAATTAAAATATTGATAAAAAAATATGTTATTAAAATAAGTATATTCATGTTAGTAAATTTAAATTAATAATTATTACACTAATTTATTATAAAACATTCTAAGTATTTTAAATAAATGATAAACATTATCAAACATGGGTGTACGAAATTACTTTTGTAATGGATTTATGAGTATAAAATAATAGATCACATATTATTTTATTTATAGTCGCATCATCTCAATATCTGCTACCCGTGAAAATAAAAATATACTCAATTTAGATCGACATATTTCATGTGATATTATTTTAATGATATATATATATATATATATATATATATATATATATATATATATATATATATATATATATGAATTTGGAATTATGATGTTGGTTTTATATTTAACATTTTATTTATAGCTTTATTATTTTTAATGAATTTTAAAACTATGGTTTGCTACATGTTTTATATTTAATAGACAAAACTACAAAAATGGTCCCTATGGTATACATTTTTCCTGAGGTTTAGTCCATACCTCAACTTTTTTTGGTTTACTGGTCCTTTTGAGCTAGTTTCGTTGCGGATTTGGTCCCTTAGTAAACTTAAATGACTTTAATACCCTTGGACTATTTATTTTTTATTTTTCTTTCATATTTTAGAATATAATACATATTTATTTATTTAAATAGTTAAAAAAAAATAAGAGGGGCTCCTCTCTCTCTCTCTCTCTCTCTCTCTCTCTCTCTCTCTCTCTCTCTCTCCCTCCTGGAAGCCATTCTCGTGGCACCACCACCTGCTTTCCATTTATGGAATTTAAGAGTGCTTCAAGAAATTTAAATGTCAAATCGATGGCTTAAACAAACATTTGTGAAGCTAAATTACTGAAAACCAATAAACATAACTAAGGACTAGAAGTTGCAGCATTGAAAGATTATTCATACATAAGATCAAACATTTGGTAAGCATCAACCACACACACGCACGGAAAAAACCCACCTCCCCGTTATCTTCTTCATCACATCACTTGTAAAAAACCCACCCCCATTATTTAATCTATTAATTTAGGTTTTGAGTTTAACATCATACTTAGATTAACAAACTAATTATATTATAATGAGAAGAAAGAATTAATATTGAAGTTACGGTAATATAAGATTTAATGTATTAATTTAAAAGAGGTTGAAAAGTGCTAGGTTATAATGTGGATCAACAATTATTTTGTGGATGTGTTGACAGTGCTATTCTATGAGAATTAGTAAGAGAATAAGTTGTTTAGTAATGCGAATATGTTCAACCTTACAAATATATCGTCATTTTCATGCATTCTCGCTAATTCTTATTCATTTTTGTTCTCATACATCGTTTTTCACTTATTTTCATTCTGACAGAATACGACTCAATAAACATTCTGACAACATTTTGACAGAATGAGATTAATAATAAAAAGTCTATAATAACTTTATAGACGATATAATTAGTGAGAATGTATGTTAATGACAATAGTTATGTAATATTGAACGTATTTATATTTTCAAACAATATATATATATATATATATATATATATATATATATATATATATATATATATATATATATATATATATATATATATATATATATATATATAAAAGTTTATTTTTATAACGTGCTAAATACTTAGTATTACATTATAACTAGTTGTTACCAATCTTTCATTGATATTACAACTAAAAGTTGTGAACTAGTTTGTACATATAATTAATATTTTAAAAAACAGAGTTCACAAAATTTTTGCAACATTTTATAAAAAGATATTATCTTTTATAAAATTATGATGAGTTTTATATAAAATTGATATTTTATATAAAAAAAGAAGTTTACAAAAAATGTTTCAATATTTTAAAAGAAGCTAGATTTTCCTTTTGATATATGTTAGTTTTTATATAATAAATTAATAGTTTATATAGAAGAAAAGTATTAAAATATTCTAACGTTTTTGGTGATATATATATATATATATATATATATATATATATATATATATATATATATATATATATATATATATATATATATATATATATATATTCAAATATACAGTTTTGGTAAAATATGTACTTTATATGAATATAATAAGAGTGTGGTCACGAATCTAATACGCACACGTGTGTGTATCAGTGTTGTAAAACTCGTTGAGTTTGCCGATTATTCCTCCGAGTACTTGCTACCCCCCCCCCATTCCGATGCGAGTTACCTAATCTCGAGTACTCCCCGATCAGCCCCTTATGAACTAAGTAGTGTTATGAAATTCGGTCAACTCAGTGATTAATATGTATAATAAACTTCATGATTTATTATTTAACACACACACATGTGATTATTACTACATATATATATATATATATATATATATATATATATATATATATCGATATCTTAAATTTTCAGTAATTATTCACGAAATGAGACCATCATGTGTTTTTTATTTTTTGTGTATTCACATGTATCTAATTTTGTTATATATTTCAATCAACTTAAGATTTTATCTTATGATTTTGACATATATAATTTCCATAAAAATATTTATACACAAATTTCCAAATCCGAGTACTCCCCGAGTACTCGCTACTCGATAGTCGGCCGAACAGGTATCGAGTAACGAGTTCTACAACCTTGATGTGTTTGTGTGTCTATATATATATATATATATATATATATATATATATATATATATATATATATATATATATATATATATATATATATATATGGTTACTTATGAGGACAAAAGTACTACAAAATACTATTAAAAGTTCGGAACATAAATGACGATAAAATCCTAAATTTAACAATTTAAGGCCATTTTATATGAGAAGTATTTCATCGCTAGGAACTCAAAACGTAGTACAAAGCTCTAAGTGTTATATCCATTAATCTGGATGGAACACTGAACATTAGTATAGATCTATACGATTTGACAGCCCTGCATGCGGTTGCTAGCTACAACAGTCGTTTGACGAGTCAAAATGGACAAAATTGTTCATTTACTTTATTTTTTCACGACGTTGATGAAATGTCGTGATGGTTACATCAAATCTCCTGACAGTGTCGTTCTATAGAGGCTTGCGCGTTTATAGTTCGGTTATAGGCTCATATTAAAACACATAAAGTTTAATCTAGAATTCCTAGCACTAAAGTGGAACCTTTGAAAAAAACGGATAAGTTTTGAAATATTATTTTATATAATTCATATTTATAATATTTTCACCATGACACTTATTGTAACTATAACTCATGATTATTAAGTTATAGACAATAAACCAAGATGTGAACATACTTTTGAATATAAAACATTGAAGTCAAACCTATAAAGCTCACTAATATTATTGTTGACGTATTTTTAAACATATGTATCTTCGGGATCTTAAGAGCTGGAGGAACACCGACTGTGTGATGATGATATTTCCTCATAATAAATTCTTAACCAAGTAACCAATCACTTTGATATGTTTCGTTCATGCTTTGTAGAACTTGCGTTATGTATTTGTCATATTTTGGGATTTACTAGACAATGTGATTTTTCATATACATACATTGGAAGAGTGTAATATTATTTAAATCCTGTAATATTCAATATATGTTGTTAACTATGATCCAACGTTTCACATCGCAACCCCGTTGATTCCGCCATCGGTCGGGGTGTGACCGGTTAGGTGTCAGTAGGAAGAGGTATTTTGGTAAGTCTTTGGTGTTTGCAAATTTTATGTTGAAAAAGGTTGTTTCGGATATGTTGTAATAGGTCATTGGGTGGCTTAGTGGCCCTCAAATAGTTTGATTGATAATGTATGGGGTGTAGCAAGAACTTCTAAAAGTCTTGCAAATTTTAACGTAACTAACTCTTGTAATCATGATTAGGGTTTTTCACCTTAATAGCCGTTTCTTTCATATTATATTTCAAAAAGGTATGTAACCCATGGAACGAATGTGAATATATGAAGCATATCTTATTAAAAATCATGATCTATGTGGGCAATTGTACATATAATTGTCAAAAATCGATTTATTCGCCCCCGTATTATCACTATGGTGGTATGCTACCGTATTATCCACAACCATAACGACCAACTCAACCACAACCCGACTCAGATATTAATCTTTTTGAATTTTTATCTCAAGCTGAGTTTGTTCAACAAAGACAATCACAACCACAAACACCCATTTCTGATTCTGAACTCGAATTTGTTCAAGAAACTCAACTCACTCGAACACTGACTAAAAGAAAAGAGAATGTGGCGGCTAAAGGATGGGAACCCGAAGAAGTTATAGTATTGGTACAACCATGGATCGATATTTCAAAAGATGCCCAGACAGGAAAACACCAAAAACATTATCATTTTTGGATGCGGGTTCGACATAGATTCCACAAAGGAATGAAACATCCAGAGTATTGTTCAAAACACCAAGTGTACTCCAAATGGGGGAAGACAAACAAGGAAGTCATGTTGTATAATGATTTGTATAACAACATGAAACATCAATGAAAAGGCGGAGAAAGTGATGATGTGATTTTGCTTAAATCTCTAAAAGTGTACCAAAAAGAAAACAAGAAGGCTTTCAAGTTTCATGACGTTTGAAATCTCATGAAAGATAACAAAAGATGGAAAACGAGCAAAACATACGACGAGCATATCAATAGTGGTTTAAAACCCTCAGGAACATCCGAATCCGAACACACTACATCTGATGCTCGTGTTGGTTTCGACCTCAACAATGATGAACTTGTTCAAGTTTCACCACCTTCCCAACCAATGAGAAGGGACACCACAAAAAAGCAAAGCCAAAGGCAAAACGTAGGATTCGTATGAGTTGAAAGAAATGGGGGGACGATATGAAGGGTATAAAAGAAATAATGGACAAAATTTAGCAAATTACTTCCTGAAAGAGAGCTTCAGAAACAAAGAGATAGTGACATGAGAATACTAATGATGGACACATTGCGCATCACTAGGGAGGGGTTTGAAGTTGCTATGGCGATGAAAGCCAATGTCAAAAAATGCAATGCTAAGTAGGTTTAAAATTTCTCTAGTTTTTTTTTTCTAAGTTTTTAATCGTTTGATGTGTGTTTTTCCTTAAGTTTGTAAATTTAAGATTTCTAGTTTTTTTTCTAAGTGTTTAGGATTTTTTTTAGTGTCATGTTATGTTTTTTAAGTAATGCAATATAATGGTTTTTAATTTTTAAGTAATAAAATGTTATGTTTTTTTTATTAAACTTAAACTTTTTATTTAAATTAAATTGTTTAAAAACAAGTATGGCATCACTACTTGTGTGTCAAGAAACCATATTTATATGATAAAAGTTCACGTGCCCTTACGTTCCAGTGAAATGAAACCACTCCCTCCGTCTTATACACCACATATAAAATACGTTGAAATATTAACAAATAAATATTAAATGTATGATGGAATTGAATAACAAAAAAATTCCTTAAGCTTGGTGCAAAGTGGTAGACATCAATTATCTAAAGGTATGAATAGAAAATTTTCATTCTCTGTGGCTATGCATGCCAAGAGTGCCACAGAAGCAATGTACAGATTTTTAATATACATATAAATCTTTAAATATTAGCTTCTACTCATTCATCATTATATTATACTGTACTAATAATAACATGATTGTATCTAAAAATTAACTATTTTCTGTTTCTTGCCTTTGTTATTATTAGATCGTGCCCGATCTTATCTTCTTCTTATTAAAATGATGCGTTAATAATATCCAAAATTATTCGCATCTACGTATATTCTGTACAATAGGCCATAGGGGGAAAGGGTTGATATTTTATATCGTATACTTATATATTGAAATCTAATATCTAATTGAGTCAATGACTTCAAATGAAAGCACTTAAATTATTATGAGCCAAAAGTTGAAGCAAGCGCAAACAAGTACGCTATAATAGTTTTCAGCTTTTCATTCATTTCTATTTTGAAACATCTCACAACAATTAAAATGTTATTGTATTTATCTTGTTCCATGAAAGTCGCCAAATCTTTCATGTCATCATGTTCAAATTGCAGTGATTATGGTTCTTGTTCGTTCGCATTGGTCACCATAATATTTATAGGAAAATAAGGGGTGAAGCATAATTAAGACATATTTTGTAATGGGAACACTTTATATATGGATCAAATGAGCGTCTAAATATGGTGTTTAGATGATTAATTCTGTTTATGAGTACACTCAAATAGCATGGACAATCATTAGTTTAAGACATAAAAAGGCTATATCACCTTATACTAAAACAAAATTATCAAATTCACTTTAAAAGGATATACATAATATATTTACATTTATGTATAGTGAAGTAATCAACCAAACAAAAAAGTACATATACAACATCCACTTGATTTAGTATATAATATATTTGTGCGATATATATATATATATATATATATATATATATATATATATATATATATATATATATATATATATATATATATATATATATATATATAATTTCAATAGATAACCATTATTAACAAATAACCAACCAACCAATCATTTAGCATCAAAATTTAAATCGATCAAGGCCAAATATATATATATATATATATATATATATATATATATATATATATATATATATATATATATATATATATATATATATATATATATATACTTGTACATTCGACGTACATACAACGGATTATACAATAAAACTCAACTCTTTCACAAAAAAATTACCTTTTTTTTGTTTAAATTTTTTTTAAGCCAGTGTTTTTATTGAAAAAAAACGGAATATATCATTGTTCACGATTTTCGTCCCTTTTTCATAGAGATATATGTTGATATATAAAAAACAAACTTTTTTTTTTAAAAGTAACTTCGGATTTTTGTTTTTCTCAATATTTAATTTATTTTTATAAAAAAAAACAATTATACAAAAAATCTCAATTTTTTATCCTCTATTAATAAAAATCGTCAATGATAAAAAAAACAGAGTTACTTCAGATTCACATTGTGAATCTAAATTGTAAAAATTTAAATTTGAACATTTATAATGTGAATATGACTTGTTATCAAGGTCCTAAAATACTCGTCGTGGCTCCATCATGGAGCGTCATGGCTCCGAGACTTGTACCTGCCGCCAAGCTTTACCAAAACGTCGTCTTAACTCATATATTTGTATAAAAATGAGTAATAGTTGAAAATACATATAAAAATTCTAATTATATACAAAATTTCGCCTTAAGTTACGTCTTACAAACAACGTAGCTAGCCAAAGATCGAAAAAGCTTGAGGTTTGACATTTCGTCATGGCACGTCTTACATTATTTAGAATCTTTCTTATTATTATGCACACTGTGAATCTGCTCAGATTCACAATAGGCAGATTCACAATGTGAATTTGTACTGAAATTTCGTTTTTTTTACATCAAAATAAATCTATGTCTAAAGAATACCAAAAAATATGAATTTTGATTTAAAATACAAAGAAATGAAGTGGGATTTTTACAAAAAAAAAAAAAACATTTTTTGTATATTAATATGAATCTCTATGGAAAAAAATGAAGTGAGTTTGTTATAATATGGTATATGTGCTTCAATTGTAAAAGTCTACAACTCTTTCTTTGCCGTTGATCGCTTTAAATTATGACGTTTTAAATTGGTTCCTTAATTAACAATGGTGTCTATTAAATTTATATATATATATATATATATATATATATATATATATATATATATATATATATATATATCTTTACTATCTTATAAAAGAAATCCCAATATTTCTAAAAATAGATTGAATATAATAATAATATTTTTTAAGACGTTTAAATCTTTAAGCTAATAGTACAAGTAGTTATCAATAAAATAATATTAAATTTTAACCTGTATTTTGAATGCTTATATTTCTCAACAAATTCTACCTCCTTCCCTGAATTTCGGATAATTCAAAATTTGAAACCATCAGAAAATACATGTTGATTCAAATATCCCTCCTGCAGATAGCTCTTTCTTAACAAGTTTTTATTTTAATCCTTACTTGTAATTGATTTCATCATTCTTAACTTTTTGTATTTTTATCTTATAAGTATATTGGGTGAATGCTTTATTATATCATGTTTGTTCCTAAAAAGGTTTTTTCTATGTTTCTTTAATGTGTTGGCTTTGTAGGTTCAAAGAACTCAACCAAGAGGGCGAGTTAGAGCATTGTATTATCATTAGTTTGTATATTTAGGCATCTTACTTTTGCAATAAAGAACGGTTAAACACAAGATTTGACATGATTAAGGTAGTTTGTATATTTTTCATCTTGTTTAGTCTAAAAATGAAACCTTTTTCATCATTGGTCCTTATACTATCAAGTTTCATCACATGGACTTCCTGATTACGGTGATTATTGTCTTATTATAAGGTTCTATATAGATTTTGTTCAATGTTTTAAGGTTTCGAGAGCCTAAATCAATATGAATCCTTGAATTACATACTATCGTTGAAAATGTTTTAATTTGTGACCAAACTTGGTTTAAAATCACAATGAACAAGTTGACACCTGAGTATTTTGGCCTTCTCAAAGGCCTATTTATCGACTTTTGAATCACAACACTTGATACTCTAAAGGTTTATTTTTATAAACTATTATTTATATATTTTAGCATTTTACTTAGTAGGACATTAAATTAATAAAGGAATTAAGGAAAACGAAAAAAAAAAGAGGACGATAAACAGTACAAGTGGTTTGGGTATGTATAAATGGAAGTAATAACCATTTAGGGGGTGCTTGGCAAAAAAAATTATTACTTATTAATTTATTAGCTTATAAGTTAATAAGTAAGTGTAGGGTAACTTATTAAAAAATGACGTATTAGAGGTTCCCCACCGGAATAGGTTATTTTAATCCAAACACTTTTTTAACTTATAGTGATGTGGAACCTAATAAGTTGTTTTAAAAAAGCTTAGCCAAACACCCCCTTAATATGATATGGTAATGCTCTTGAAAAATAGATGTCATTTAATATTCATTTCTCGAAGTGAATGCAAAATGGTTTGAACTCTAAAGAGATCAAATTATTCGCCGCCCGTTGTTTTGCGTGGGTAGACGGCTAGTATATATATATATATATATATATATATATATATATATATATATATATATATATATATATATATATATATATATATATAGAGAGAGAGAGAGAGAGAGAGAGAGAGAGAGAGAGAGGAAAGTATTACGATTAATATAATCAGAAAATTATAAATCTATAACAAAAACGATAAAGTTTGAGAGAAGAAGAGAACTCAAATCAATAAGCAACTTGGATCTTTTTGCAAGATCATATAAAAACTTTCTGAATATGATATTTCGACCTTATATCTATTTTACATAAAATTCGGATTATGGGAATAATCATTAAAGGAACAATCTTAAATCAATGCAATGACAAAAGATCATGAACTTGGTTTTATATAATTTGGATTTTTCTAATTACTAAAAATAAATATTAATCAACATTAAATGTTGATTTTATACCTTAAAGAAATGATAAATGTTTCAAGGGTAATAATAGAGAATATATTTCGAAAATAACATTTTTCATAATATTTCATTAATAAATAAATTTTCAAGTTTGGATGTTGCCCCTTAGACCCTACAAGGGGTGCAACCCTTTCATCTTTACCATTTGGTCGAATATAAATCAAACTCGATTGAAGATACACACCACACCTCTTAACTTATAATAAAGATAAGAATTGAACTCCTATAAATATCATTATAGTAAAAGGACTTAATACTTCAAAAGAAATCATGGTATTTAGGCAATTTAGTACATTTCCTCATAAATGATGCAAAACGTTGTACTGCCCATTACCCATGTGAAATAAATACCAAAATAAATGGGTAGAATTTTTGAAATAAATGTGAAGATTTAATATATATATATATATATATATATATATATATATATATATATATATATATATATATATATATATATATATATATATATACCAAAGGGTCAATGACCTAGCGGTATGGAGTGACCACCTCATATGACCTAGCGGTTCAAGTCTCGGTACAGACATAAATGGTTATTTAGGAGTAGATTAGTTAGTTCGCTGTTTCAAAAAATATATGATAGCATTCAATCGATAACACTTCTTATCGCGAGAAAATTTAAGAACAAATTTGGACAACACAATTTTCTTAATTAAAATTATAAAATAATATTCATATAAATCAAAAGATAGTTACAAATAATTAAAACCCCACTAACTAACATACTCACCACCAAACCAACACCACCCACCACCACTACCTATCATCCATCACCACCACCCACCACCACCATCTCCACCACCATAACGCCACCCGCCACCACCACCCATCACCACTACCTACCCCATCCATCACCAGCACCCATCACTAACCACCACCCATCACCACTACCTACCACCCGCCACCACCACCAACCACCTGCCACTACCGCCATCACCACCACTACCTACCATCCATCACCCCCACCACCATCAACCACCACCCACCACCACCCACATCCACCACCATAACGCCACCTGCCACCACAACCCATCACCACTACCTACCCCATCCATCACCACCACCCATCACTAACCACCACCACCAACCACCACCAACCACCCCACCACCACCACCCACCTCCACCACCATAACGCCACTCGCCACCACCACCCATCACCACTACCTACCACCCGCCACCAGCACCAACCACCTGCCACTATCGCCATCACCACCCAACTACCACCACCCGCCACCACCACCCACCTCTACTACCCGCCACCACCATCCACCTCTACCACCCATCAGCACCACCCACAACCACTACCTACCACCAATCACCACTAACCACCACCCACCACGCATCACTACCCACCACCACCAACCACCACTCACCAAAACCCGCCACCACCACGACCAACCACCACCCGCCACCACCGTCACCACCTACCGCCATCACCATCCAACCACAACCACCTGCCACCACCACCTACCTCCACCACCCGCCACCACCACCCGCAACCACCACCCGTCGCCACCACCACCCACTACTACCAACCACCACCCACCACTCATCACCACCCCCCACCTGCCACCACCACCACCCGTAACCACCAACCACCACTTGCCACCACCATCACCACCTACCGCCATCACCACCACCCTCCACCACTACCCACCTCCACCACCCATCACCACTACCCGCCGCCACCACCCAGAACCACTACCTACCACCCATCACCACCACCACCACCACCCATCACCCATCACCCACGCCCACCCGCTGCCACCACCACCGCCCATTATAATTACCACCCACCACCACCACCAACTACCACTTGCCACTACCATCACCACCCAGTAACACCAACCCTCATCTCAACTTATAAAAACCACCACTCGTCACCAGCAACCACCACCATCCACCACCACCACCAAACATCACCACACACCACCATTATCCATCACCTCCACCACCACCACAACCTACCCATCAACAACACCATTACCTACCACCCACCAACCACACAATTAGATACATATAATCACATATGATTATATGTATATAATCACATATTATTTATGTGGAAAAAATTTGCGCACTCAATTATATACATGCGCTTGTGTACTTAATCATATATTATTATATGTATTTAATCACAATTGATTTATATGGACAAGATTCGTTTTCGTATTTTCTACTCAATAAATTTTCTCATGTGTTTATTAATATATGATTATATATATTTAACCACATATGATTCAATATTTGTTCGCGTGTATACAATCACATGTGATTATATATATATATATATATATATATATATATATATATATATATATATATATATAATCACATATGATTTATATGGATAATATTCTTTTTTGTCCATATAAATCATATGTGTTGAGATACATATAATCACATGTGATTAGATATATTTAATAACATATGATTAAAGTTGAGAAAAAATAATAATTGAATCGATAACATCATAACGAATCTTGTCCGCATAAATCATATGTGATCGGATACATATAATCACATATGATTATATGTATATAATCACATACGATTTGAGGTGGACAATATTCATTGTTGCCTTCTGGATTCAATAGTTGTGCTCATGTACTTAATTACATACGATTATACATATAATATAATGTGATAAAATAAATGAGAACTATTGAATCGCAAAGCAAACATAAATTTTTTCCACATAAATTATATGTGATTAGATTCATAAAATCACACGTGATTAGATATATTTAATCACATATGGACAAGATTCGTTTTCGTATTGGACAAGATTCGTTTTCGTATTTTCTATTCAATAAATTTTCTCATGTGTTTATTAATATATGATTATATATATTTAACCACATATGATTCAATATTTGTTTGCGTGTATACAATCACATGTGATTTTATATATATATATATATATATATATATATATATATATATATATATATATATATATATATATATATAATCACATATGATTTATATGGATAATATTCTTTTCTGTCCATATAAATCATATGTGTTGAGATACATATAATCACATGTGATTAGATATATTTAATAACATATGATTAAAGTTGAGAAAAAACAATAATTGAATCGAAAACATCATAACGAATCTTGTCCGCATAAATCATATGTGATCGGATACATATAATCACATATGATTATATGTATATAATCACATACGATTTGAGGTGGACAATATTCATTGTTGCCTTCTGGATTCAATAGTTATGCTCATGTACTTAATTACATACGATTATACATATAATATAATGTGATAAAATAAATGAGAACAACTATTGAATCGCAAAGCAAACATAAATTTTGTCCACATAAATTATATGTGATTAGATTCATAAAATCACACGTGATTAGATATATTTAATCACATATGATTAATTTGAATAAAGATATGTTTTCGTGTTCTTGGTTCAATATTTGTTATCATGTATATAATCATATGTGACTATATGTATATAATCACATATGATTTTTACAGACAAGATTCGTTTTATCCAAATAAAATCATATGTGATTAGAAACACATAATCACATCCCGATTAAATGTATTTTATCACATATGATTAAAATGGAAAAAACGATTATTGAATCGAGAACGTACAAATAAATATTAGACACATAAATCATATGTGATTAGATACACATAATCACATGTTATTATATCTATCTAATCGCATATGATTTATGTGAACAATATTTATTTTTGTGTTCTCGAATCAATAGTTGTTCTGATGTATTTAATCACATGTGATTAGAGTTACTAAAAAAGCTAATGAATCGTGAACACGAAAATGAATATTGTCCATATTAATATACGTGATTAGATACATATAACCACATGTAATTAATGTATTTAATCATATATGATTTATGTGGAAAGTATTTATTTTCGTGAACTTTGTCCAACACCCCCACCACCACTACATGTGATTATATGTATACATATGATTTATATGGATAAGATTGATTTTTACCTAAATAAATCATATGTGATTAGATATATATATATATATATATATATATATATATATATATATCTGTGTGTGTGTGTATATATATATAGTCACATATGATTAAATACACAAAAATAAAAAAAAATGTATTTTATCCACATAAATCACATGTGATTAGATATATATAATCACATGTGATTCTATGTTTTAATCACATATGATTTATGAGGACAATATTCATTTTCGCGTTGTCGATTCATTCGTTGTTCTATTATATTTAATCACATGTGATTATATATATCTAATCACATATGATATATATATATATATATATATATATATATATATATATATATATATATATATATCAAGAAGATTTCTTTTCAAGTGTTTGATTCAACAATTGTTCTCATATATATACAATCACATGTGATTATATGTATTTAATCACATATGACTAATGTGGAAAAAGAAAAATTATTAAATTAAGAACGGGAAAACAAATCTTGTCAATATAAATCACATGTGATTGAATACATATAATTACATGAGAAAATTTATTGAATTGAAAATGCGAAAACAAATGTGTTCCATATAAATCATATATGATTGGATACTTGTAATCACATGTGATTAGATGTATCTAATCACATATGATTTATATGGACAAAATTCGTTTTCACGTTCTCTCATGTATTTAATCATATGTGATTATCTGTATCTAATCACATATGATTTATATGGACAAGATTCATTTTCACATTCTTGATTAAATATTGTTCTCAAGTTTTTAATCACATGTGATTATAAGTATTTCATATAACTCATATTTGATTAGAAATATATAATCACATATAAATAAATAAACAAGGGCAACCATTGAATCAAGAACACGAAATTAAATCAAATAATCTATTTCCAAAAACAATGATGCCTCTAGAATCATAACAAAATAAAATTATGTTAACTATAAGATTATTTAGGGTCGAAAGGTTTTTTTTGTGATGATAAGTTTTTGCTAAAAAAATTAAAAAAAATTGTTTTTGAAAATAATGGTCAGCAGTTATAATGTTATTAATATAAGAAAGTAATAATGTGTGAAGAAAATATTTCCATTCCTTTTCTATTTATACTTTAACCATGTTACTATTTTAATGAAACAAAGTCGTGAGATTGTAACCTGAAGCCCAAATTAAGTCTATGCAAACTAGTAGCCCAAAGTCAATGGAAACTCTAAACTTTTAAGCTCAAATAATAGAAAATCTAATTGTAACCTAATTAAAATTGAATGAAACGTGGACAAGGAAGCCATACCTTATTAGTTGTCGTTCAAAACCATTTCTATGTCCGACCACCATTTCTTTCCCCCGACGACATCGATCTCCATCTTCGACAACCACTTCTATCCCCGACGACATTGAATCTGTTATTTCCTCTGTTTAGCCGCATTCCAGTCACCTCATTTCCATTTCACAATGAATTCATCCATCAGTTACCAACAAAACTTCCTTGGAGGCCAGTGACAATCAACTCTCCAACGAAGTCTCCGACGAAGCTTCCTTCTCTGACGACTTTCACTTAATAACAAACACCAATCAATGATTTTGCTTCAGTAGTTGTAGACGTGCTTAAGAATATCAACACATCATCATCGCATCAAGGTAGAACAGTCACAGCATACAAAGTAACGTATTGGAAATTTGGTACCGAGAACCATTGGATCCCATCACCGGTGAGAAAATCGGAACATAAAAGGGCATACCTCCTGATGAGTTAATAAACATCGTAAAAATTTCTTAGATTCAATACGGTACAGCCTCGTGCCATTTCGTTGAGAGAAAATTCACAAATTCATTGATACTTTCATCATTTATACCGGAGTACTTGTGGCTCCGGTGATTTCGACACTATTCTAGTGATTCCGATGCCATTTCAGTTATTCCAACGGTGTTCCGGCGGCTCCGACGGTTTGTCCGGTAGTCAGTGGTGGTCCAAGTTCATTATCCGATGATATTGGTAGAGTGAGGATGGGGTTAGGGTGGAGTACGAGCAGGGTAGGTTGGATTGGGGGTTCTATTATTGTCTACTTATTAAAAGTAAAAAAAAATCAATATTTTAAACTGTGGCTGAAATTTGTTCTCATTTGTTCTCAATTTAAGAAATGTTCTCATTTGAACATATATATATATATATATATATATATATATATATATATATATATATATATATATATAGAGAGAGAGAGAGAGAGAGAGAGAGAGAGGATGGATCAAATGAAGACACTAAATAAAATAAAGACGTGAAGACATTATTTTTATGTTATTATTGTGCTATTAATTTTGTATATGTGTACTATTATAATAAGAGAAAATTCATCAATTAAATCAAAGGAGGGTAGTATTTGAACCAAATGACCAAGAAAAACACAGTTTTATAAAAGGAACACGACTTCCACAGAGATGGACTCTGTGGAAGTCCTTATGCTCCGAGGAACAAGAAAACTCTTTTTGAAGTCATGGTCATTTTATAAAATTGTGTTTTTCTTAGTTATTTGCTTCAAACAATCTCCTCCTTTTGGTTATTTGATGAATTTTCTCTTATAATAAATACGAATACTAAAATATGGTTATATATATATATATATATATATATATATATATATATATATATATATTAGTGATTTCCAATTTAAATACTAATGTATGATTATTCATATATATTTATTGTTGAATGATGATATAAGACAACATATACAAGATTCATAACAGAATAATTATATAAAAGTATTGTTTTCACGTATTCACTTCATTTGTTGTCTTCATTTGAAAAGGTTTTGTGATAGTCCACTCATTTCATCTTTGTAAACCCCTTCCCCACTAGTCTAGCTTTGTATTGTTCTAGCTCGCTATTTAGGTTGTATTTGATCTTATAAACCCACTTTGAATCAATGGCTCGTTTCCCATTTGGGAGATTGGTGAGGATCCAAGTTCTATTTTTCTCCAAAGCTCATATTTCTTGTTGCATGGCATGTTGCCACCTTTCATCCTGCGAAGCTTGATTAGAAGATCGTGGCTCATCATTTAAAATGATAGTTGTCATGTAAGCTTTATGATTTGTAGAGAAATTTTCATATGAAACAAAATTAGAGATTGGGTGTCTCATCCAGGTTTCTTGATTGGAATCGGGTTCTTGTTGGTTGATCGAATGGGGTAGTTTGACAATGTAATCCTTGAATCTTTGTGGCTGTGATTTTGTTCTTGTGCTTCTCGTTAAGTTCTGTCTTTCGTATTCAACATAGTGTAGGTCCTGTTGCGTAAGATTTGTGGCATCATTTTGTGTATTGGTTTCATTGTGACTCGACTCCCCGCCTTGAACATCTTCGTTATTATGGTCATTTTGATCATAACTAATGAAATCAATGTGATCATTATATGCATGATTATCATGGGTTGATTCATCTATGAGAATGGTATGCAAAGATTTGTTAATGATATGTTCTTCAAAACATGCATCGTTATGAAGTTTGGCTAGTTCTTTATCTTTCTCATAATGGTAAAAATTTCATTCCTGAGTGGAAGACTGCTTTCATGTAACAAAACGTCCTTGCTAATGATAATTTTCTTTTAGTCAATGTCATAGATTTTGTATCTTATGGTCCCTTGTGGGTATCCTAAGAACACATTGGGATTTCTCTTTTTCTCAAACTCGTCTGCTTTTGTATCTGTATTCTTTTAGTAGGCTAAGCAACCAAAGACTCCCATGTGATCATATCGAGGCTTTTGGTTCGAAAGAATTTCATAAGGGGTTTTATATTTAATAACTAAATATGGAAGCCTATTGATATGTAGGCTACAATTAAGATGTATTCTCACCAAAATCTTTTTGGGAGATTTTCTTCAAAAGAAATGGAACGGGCTGTCTAAAGCAAATGTCTATGATTTCTATCAACCACACCATTTTGCTGCAATGTATAGGAACAAGTCATTTCTAACAAGATTTCTTGTTCGTTGTAGAACTAAAGCATATGGTTAATGGTAAACTCATGACCATTGTCACTTCTAACCCTTTCAATGTGTTTTCCAAATTTAACCATCACCATTTTGTGAAAGTTAACAAGGCACCTACAACCATCACTTTTATGTTTGATAAGAAAAACCCAAACAACCCTACTAAAATCATCTACAATAGTAAGAAACTAGTTTGCCTTTGTATACGAAGGTACTCGATATCCACCCCAAATTTCATAATGAATTAAATAAAAAAAATTGGTTTTGATTGAACTAATACGAAAATGTGTTCGGGCTAGTTTTGCCTTTGCATAAGAATCACAAAGTTGTCTACTAGAATTGATGGTATTACTCTTAGCTAAACCGATTCTAGAGAGTTTATCTTTGGAAGCATGACACAGTCTCTTGTGCCATGTGTTTACAACACTCATCATCGTCTTCCTGACTGTGGTCATCCCATTTGATACAAGCGGCCATCACATCTACCCGCTCCAATCAAGTTCCTCGTAAGTAGCCCCTACATGACAAAAAAATCAAGAAAGAATGTCACGACACATTGAAGATCCTTCCATAAAACGACTAACAGAAAGCGAACTGCATTTAAACTTTGGTACACAAAGAACTTCATTAACTTTTGATCCCCCTGGGACCATGCAATCACCTCTTCCTCAATATGAACTGATTCACCATTAGCAAAAAGGTAATGTGTTCCGTACAACTAGAGTCAACAGCCCACTCACATTTACTCAATTCTTTGAATGTCATATTTGCAACATGTGCAATGGCTACTTGCTTGTTGGTTTTAGAAAAATGCTTCACAAAAAGTTGATACTATTGATTTGTCAACCACGGTATGGGGTTGGATTCTGATTCAGTGTAGGCTGCTATTGGTTTCCTTTTTTCTTTCTTTCCTAGCCACCACTCTAGGTACCTTGCCAACTTGAAAAATCCTTCTTTCTTGTGTCCCTTCTTACCACAGAACGTGCAGTAATCATTCTCTTTACCTTCTTTGGTGTCTTTGGTGGTTCTTGTCAAGTACCTTTCTGTCACACCCCCAAACCAAGGATGACGAAAACGTTCGGGGGTGGCGAACTTCATGTATAGTATCACAACAATGAGTATAATAGTGCTCAAAGTAAATACAACCATCATAAATATAATTGAAAAAGTTACACCATAGTATGAGTTTATATGTTTCAAAATCAATTACACTATGATGACAAAATGAAATGTTTGACGAATTAACATCCCATCCTCAAAAGCTGTTGAATTCTGTTTCACTGATTTTTTGAGAATACAAGTAATTTCGAAAAAGTGTTAACAATTAAGTTGGTGAGTTCATAAGATTTTGAACATAGAATTTGAAAACTCTTGCACACTTAAGAAAAATCCAATATTCTTTTTGTAAAATGTTATGTAGTATTAAATCCCAAGACCGAGTGTATGTGTGTGTGTTTCGTACTTATAACGATGTATGCAGTTTTAAATAGATAAAACCCATTTTTAAAGTAGAGATTCCCATAAACTATAAGTGTCGTTATCTCCCTATCTGAGTCGCTATAACCATACTATAACAGAGATGTCTGCTGTGACGTTCTTCAGGCATTGGAATTGAAATGACATTTGTCACCCCCGATCAGCCGATCGGGCTGTCGTAAGCAACATGGATGTGGGTTGTCAATCCCAGTATAGATCTATACATAAGTATCACGCTCTCCCTACAAGAGACTTTGGTTATAACTATTTAGGAATTTTAACCCGTACTCTAAGAGGACAATGAAGACGAGTCTCATAATTTACGATAACTAGTTTACATGTAGTATGCATGTAAAACCTTTTCTGTGGTGGAATTCAAACCCCCTTTCATGCGGTATGTTTGAAATGTGAAATCCCTAAACTATACCCTTTACAGTTTATTGTGTAGTAAATGAAAAACTCATTTGTATTGAGAGTAAAACCCTTATCACGAATGACTAATTTTTGTTTATGATGTTAAAATAACAAGAAATACATCAACATTTAGAAACTTATTGTTATACACTTTGCTCAACATGTTACAAAGTGTTGTAAATATTGTAAGCTATGTAACTAGTTTTTAACTTTTCTGCACTGTTTTAGAAAAATCGTAGAAAAATCATACAAAGTCAAAAACTGAATCCGTAAACTCTGAGAGTTTAGAAAATGTGTCTAGTTTATTCGTAATGTTTATTATGATTTTTAGAGGTCTCTAACTTGTGTGAAAATGTTCATATTCACAGACTGGTCCGAATTCATTTCTGAAATGATATGTAATTTTATAAAAATCATCATAAATTGTAGAAAAATTGTATAGAGATGTGCAAGTAGTCATTAGAAAGGCATAAACCTGACACTTGCATATTAAAAAGTTTTGAGAGATATTAAGTTTAAGATGGTCAATACTGTCCGTGAATAGGACTCAACTTTTCTATAAAAAACTGAAGTATGAGTTTGAGTTATATTAAGGTGTGTTAACTTGTATTCCCCCGACCCCCCCCCCCCCTAAAACTTGAAGAAAACCTGAAAATGTAGGGTATGAATTCACCTTGAGTGATTCCTAAGATGAATGTTGAAGAAAAGAGGTTTCCAAGCCAAGAACACTTGGAAGATGCTTGAAGATTTGAAGATCCTAAGAACAAATATGTCGATATTTGTATGAGAAATCTATGATTCGAGTGAAGGAGTGTAGAATACATAAGATTATGTTGAAGATACTTACCAAAACTGGAGAAGAAGCTTCAGATCAGCCTTTGAAATCTCGAGTTTTGAGAGAGACAAAATGAGAGAGTGATATGTTTGCTCTTGGTGAAAGAAAGAATGTCTTAGAGGAGAGATAAGGATTTTTCTAGCCTTTGATCAAGATAACTTTCTGGAGAAGAGTGTGAGAGGACAAATAGTTGACTAGGTAGAGGTGAATAGTGACTGGAGGTTGTCATAGAGTGGGTATGGGAGGTAGCTTGTGTCATTACTTTATGGGAAAGTCAACACTCCAAATCAATATCTTGCACAAAAGATATTATTCTTAGATAAAGATTTTCCCCAACATGTGATTAAAATATAAATATATAGGGTCTTGTATGTCAAAATATGAGTTTGGGTGAAAATCCCACGTTAAAATCATGAAAAACGGGCTTAAAATGCGAAAGTGGTCGAAAACCGGAACCAAGAAGCGAAGTTGCGAGGTTCGGTCTTTAAGAAGCGAGAGGGAGGGCTCGGTCCGAAGGTTATCGCTGGCGAAACTTGCTAACAGGAACCAAAAGAAAAGGCCGGTGAGAAGCATAGGCAAAGGCGAAGACGGAGGCGGAGTGGGCTTCGGGTTTGGTCTTGGTGGTTCGGTTCGCTTGGAGTTGTTTCGGCTCGCCAGGGTCTCGGTCTGAAAGGAACCTTCGGCTTTGGCTCTTAGTAAATTCACTTCTTAGGGTTAGAATTCTAAGGGAGATTCGGTTCTTGAGTTGACTTCGGTTCATAAGAGGTTTCGCCCCCTTTTTGCTGATTTTCGAATAATCTTCCCGTTTTTAGCGTTTTTTTACTATGTTAAGGGCCGGGATGCCCCGAGATTTCATCAAAAGTTGAAAGAGATTTTGAGAGAGATTTTGAAAGATATTTGGAAGATATTTGAGAGAGATTTGGGAGATATCTGAGAGAGATTTGAGAGAGATTTGGGAGATATCTGAGAGAGATTTGAGAGAGATTTAGGAGAGATTTAAGAGAGATTTGGGAGAGATTTGAGAGAGACTTTGTTTGTGAACTTTCCGAGTGTTTAACTTCGAAATGCAAGGTTTGTAACCCCTTTTTGACTTGTTATGAGCGTTATACGCCCCGAAGGCTTTGTATTAATGTTTTATCGAGTAGTTCCATCACTTACCCTGATTAGGGTTTAGATTTTCTGAACACGTGAAGACTCTAAGTGATAATTTGAATTAGAATGATGTGTTGTACAATAGTAACATAGTGTAAACCCTAATACACAAGGGTTAGTTAAGTTGGCCGGTTTGACTTGTTGATTTTATTTGACTTTGACTTGACCAGAAAGTGACGGTTGTCACACTTTCTTTGAACATGTTAGAGTTTCGATCTCTCCTTTGGAATGCATTGAATGTTTCAGTCTCTGGTTGAGCTCTCTTTTCATTGAAAATCGACCTTTGCCTCTCATCTTCTGACACCAGATGATATGCATTTCCCAAAGTTCGAATGGTTTGTTTGCCAGGATCTGTGTTTTGATGACATGAAACTAAACATCAAGTCCCATAGCAACTGGTGCAAGCGTTCGTTTTGTTGAAACTCGTCCATCCTCTTTCCAAGATCATAGGAACAATTATCATAAGTGCAATGTGCGAGTGGTTGGATCAACGAATTCGCGTCCCAAATGTTGAATCAAGAAAGTAACCCTCTTAAACTTATCAATCCAAAGTTTGCTCCTCTACCGCAACCTCTTTTGAAGATATCATTCGCAACCTTCTCATCCGCAATGAAGTCTACCTTCTCATCTGCAATGAAGAATTAGTTACGTTTTCTGACTTGTTATTTTACAATGTATTATCCAGTGAACTTTTCATAGTCACTATAAGTTAGAAGTTTATTAGTTGTTTATCCGCAATGTAACTTTTTCAGCCTCTATAAATATAGTCCTCAACTTCATGAATTTATACATCTCTACATCTGAATTTCTCTATTTCTGAATTCTCATCTCTTACTATCCAAGATCTTTCTGAACTGTCAACTCTCATATCTCCTCCGGAGCAAGTCTTTATGACTTCTTTCACTTTATGCTCATCACGTGAACTAACTTGGTTTGAATGCAAACCTTGTTAAGAATCAGTTTAGTGTTTACTTGATATATAACTTGTCATTTACACTTCCTTTATTTTTTGCAGTTACTTTTTGTTGGATTAGTGTCTAAGTCCACAACTATTTTGGTATGTACTTGACCCGATGGTGCATGGTCCTTTTGGGTTGCCTTCACCAAAGCAACTTGATAGGATGAATTATGGAGACAAAGGATTAAATATGATTTATTAATATATTATGAGTATAATATATTAAAGGAGAAATCATATTGTTTAATTAATATTAGTAAATAATTAATTGGTAATTAGTTTTGTGACTAAAAGAGATTAATTAAACTTAAGGGACTAGAATTGTAATTATAAGATAATTGTAATTTGGGCCATGGATTGCCTTGTATTAAGGAGTGGACGAATTCTATGGGGAAGCCCATAAGAAATCGTCCAAGGCCTTAATTAAAGGAGTCCATGGGTTGCTTAGGGCTTAAGCATCCAAATTAGGGTTTCCTTGTTAGATAACCCTAATAGCCTCACTATATATAGACCCCTTAAGGACCAAAAACGTGGCTATGCTTTGTTCTAGGGTTTCACATGTTTTTGGGCAGCCTCCATCCTCTCTCCTCTTCATCCTCTTGCTTATGGTGTTTGTGAACCATTAGAGGAGTGACATTTGTAACTCTAAGCTTTCTAAAGTCATTACAAGGAGATTTGGGATTGTTATTGCTACATAACAATCAAGGTAATATCTTCAACCCATTCTTATGTCAATATGATTACTTGTATGCTAGAATTAGGGTTTATAGTCTTGGATAACTTGCATGTACAATAGAGAAACCTAGATCCAAGCATTAGGGTTTGTATGAGCACATAGGATGTTCTTATGACCAAAACCCATCAATGCTATCAGAGCCTAGACTGGTTTCAATTGTATTGATGCATTACATGTTCAAAAAATTCGATTTTTGATCCATAGCTGAACTCGCCGAGTCCATAGCTGAACTCGCCGAGTCCATGCTGACTCGACGAGTCCAAGCTTGACTCGACGAGTCAACTCGTCAGATGGAGTATATCTTGGGATTTCTTGCTGTTTTTGCTTTGGGATAGTTACCTTATCATATTAGATCAATATAAATCCGATTTTATGATATATTTGACTATATTCTTGATCTAATTGAAGATATTCATCAATTAATAAGATAATTGTTTCCTTATGCGATAATTGATTAATTATTTTGACTAAATTGATAAATTGTTTTGCAAGAAATCATTAAATAAATCAAATATGGATAATTATGTGTTTAATTGTTAATTTAGATTATTTGTTATTTGATCCTTGTTGTTATGAAAAGTTTCACATTTTCCCCTTAGGTTTTATAGTTTAAATTTGAACCCAAAAGTTTTGTTGTTTTGAAATTTAAATAGTTAAAACCCTAAATGTTTTGAAAAAGGTTTCAAAACTTGCCATCAAGTTTTGGAATTTAAATTTTGATTAAATGGTTTAATTTTGATGTATATTTAAATTCAAAACCCTAATGTGTTGAAATGTTTCAAAACTTGCCCTCAAGTTTTGGAATTTAAAAGTTGATTAAAAGTTTAATTAGGAATGTTAAATTCTAAAACTCTAGTATAGTTTTGAAAAAGTTCAAATCACACCCTTATGGTTTTATTAATTAATTAAAGTGTATAATTAAAAGAGGTTTAATAAATCCATAAAAGTTTAGGTTTACAATTTAATTGAATTAAAGGTATAATTGTTAAATTAGACCACCTAGTATTTTGAAAGTATAAAATACACCCTATACTATAACATTAAAAGTCTAACATTATATATATGTATGAGTAAAAGTCAGTCTTACCGTTAGTAGGCCTCATTCACGAAGCTGGTCTATAAGGGGTGTTTAAGGAAATTGCCTATACAATGGCGATTGAATGGGTATCCACTTTTACCCACCGCACTCTTGACTAGTGGAGGGTCGTTAGCCGAACGGGTAGGATAGGACAAAACCTTTCATTATAAGTATAATAAAGTACAAAAGTAACTAAATGTTTTAAAAATTCCCAATCTTAGTTACTTAGGCAAAAGTGAATTGATGCAATTCCATGAAATTACACTTTGTGCCCTTGCGAAGACGTTAGTGGAGCGTGTGTGGTTAACCGACACACTAAATGGTTCTAAGCAAAGGTAGCAAAGGGTGACTCAATGTTTGTCATAGTTCGGTGGAGCGTGTGTGGTTTACCGGCACATCGAATAGGTGACTGTAACATGTGAGGGCACATTGTAAATTTGCATGGTTATTCACACCCGCTTTGTGATCCTCGACATCCCAGTCACAAACAAGAGGGGCATATCGAGATTTAAACATGCCATTGAAAGTTCAATGAATCTCAAAGGATCTAGGAGTTTTCATAGATTTAAAACTTAAGTTTCTTTTTCTTTTTTCGTGGTGGAAATTAGTGAATCGTCATTCACTTACCTTCAAATATTCTGCAATTAGGGTTACAACATCCCTCTCTCAAGTTGTAGAATATTGTGTTGGGTCCTAGCCTTAGTATTTCATTTGGGTGATTTACTAAGGACTCAATCTATCAACTAACTTGAATTTGTTTTTCTCCTGTTTTGTAGATGTCAAAGTTTGACAACTATGGTCCTCCCAAATCCCGTGGAACAAGCTTTCCACATGAAGATGGTATTCCACGATTCAATCGAGGAACGAGAAATCATGCTTCACTTCCTCCTCCTCCTCCTATTGTTCTCCCCAACCCACAAGATCGAAGAATTGAAAGGTTCAATATCACTAAAGCCCTATTGGAAATGAAACAGGAAGATGGTAAACCCGTGTGTGCCCATGTTCTAGGAATGAAATCACACATTGATAGGTTGATAATGTTGGGTGTGTCATTCCCAGATGAGTTGGCTGTGAATTGGGTTTTGCAGTCACTTCCTGAATCATATAATGAGTTCAAAAGAAAGTATTATATGATGGATCGTGACGACAACCTCATTGACCTAACTTACATGCTCATTGCTGCTGAATCAGAAATGATTTGGCGAAGCAATTAAGCGTATTTGTTGGGAAAGTCAACCGACCATGCTTCCGAGGACGTTCTAGGAGAACCGACCTGCGTTTGCTGCCAAAGGAAAGGGCGTTGGATACAAGTCTGCCCAAAGAGCCTGAAGAGTCCAGAAGATGGGAGAGTCAAGGAGTATGGCTATGCTTCAGGTAAAATCCAATATCTAACTCTGTTAAGTTCCTATTCATTGATTCTTAATACATGATGTGATAAGATTGCATTTGAATGTTTTGCATGATCAGTGAAAAGAAAGGAAGCTTGGTGAAAGAGCAAGATGAATCTAATCACAAGGAATGGATCTTGGTTGTATGGACTTGAAGATTAGATTTTGAGCTTAGATAGTTACGATAGAGTTGTTAGAAATTTTCCTTTTGAAATACATAGTTTTCATTGGATTTTGCATTGTAAGGACAAATGTTTTCCGCTGCTTTTATAAATAAAATAAATTTTCATTTGACTTATTTATTTATTTGTTTATTTCCTTGTAATGAAATCGTTATGAAAATTGGTGTTTGCATATTTCTACAACAAATGGATATGATTCTTATTTATGTTACCAAATATGGAGAGTTTTCTCATCGCCCAAGTTTCAATTGGACAGAAACTTGGAATCATGCAACTTGGTTGCACGATGAATGAGAAATTTCATATTTGGACTAATTCATTGACAAAGTGTCAAGTAAAGGACTTGGAGATCGAATACACAAAGTTGTGTGTTGATCAAGTCCACCATAAGAGTAACAATGATATTCGTCATGATTTACTAAAGGTTTAGTAAATATGATAATACTTATAAGATTAAGTGTAATTCTGAATTGATTGAAAATGTTTAAATCAATAGCAGAACGAATAAGAAGAATCAAGTAGGCAAAAAGATAAAAGTTTCTCCATTCTAAGAAGAAGGTAGAGTACCTTTTATGCTTTATGATAGGTCTTAATGATTAAGAACCATGTCTCAATTGATCCTCTAAGTGAGTCTTAGCACAATTGTATGTCTAAGAAGAGGAATCAAGAATTGAAGAAATGGTTAAATCAAAAAGTCAATCATACTTCGTTCCAAAACAAGTCTCAGAGTTAAGATTGTGACATTGAGTAAGTATAAAGAAGGTTTATAACATTCATTAAATGTGGAAAGTTGTGATGTCTTGAATAAGACAAAGACCAACTAGGACCAATTTATGAAGTGTTTTGATAAAAGCTACACTAACTCTTGAATATCTGTTTGTCAAGAAATGGTTATTGACAAGAGACTCTTATATGTCAAGGAGTCAGTGAGAGACTTAATAGTCTTGAAAGGTTTCAGGAACAAATCAAATGAACCTTATCGATCATCACTAGCACACGAGTTGAGGTTTACAACCTATCGTGATGACATTATTTTCTTTCCGTGCCAATCCAATCGAGTTAATTGTGCATGTGAGTTCTATGAGTTCTCATTTTGAACGCATAAAAGGCAAAGCACCTTAATAAATGAAAGGTACATTGATAGGAAAGGGTGAGCTGCTTAACTACTTGGAAGACATGGTGGGCAGCTGTGCTACCATAAGGCAAGAAATCAAGATTAAGAAAGTTCGGTCCATATGAGTTTGAATTTTTCGTAAAGTTTGGTTTTAACAAATTCACATGGATAGGAACACATACACCATTTAAATCTAAGTGTCATAAGATTTCCTCCTTCGTGAAAATGATTGTGAGGAAATGCTTTCACTAAGAAAGATTTTAAGAAGATAGTGATCATAAAATTGCATTCTCGAATTCGATTATGGTTACAGTATCCCTTTCCATAATTTGAATTGTGAGGTTTGACAATTGTTTACACACACATATGAACTATCTAAGGCAAAGGTGTATAAGTTCAAGAAGCCTTGATAAAAGATTATCAAAGCACTAAGTATTAGAAACATGAACTTAAGAAATTCAAAAAGCATTGTTTTTCTGAAAGTTAAGATGTTTATGAATACATGTTGAAGCTAGTGGGAGCATAAGGGTTATGCTTATAATAATCATCATGATAGTGGGAGCATAAAAGTTATGATTGTATGATTATTAAGGCACATATTGCAAGTTGACAACATTAATTATAGAAAACAAGAGTCATTCTTTGCAAACTTGTAAGGAAGGAATAGTTGTTTTGCTATAATTAAGGGAGAGAATATTATGCTTCATTTCAAATATAAAGGTTTAGGTTGAGAAATGTTAAGAAATTTAGTCAAGGGTACTTAGTGTGTTCTTAAAATTTCGATTATGATTACGGCATTCCTCTTCACAATTCGAATTTTGAGAACATAGGAAATAAAACATTATGCGTCGTGTCCCATATGCTTCGGGTATAGGATCGATTGCAAATGCTTTAATGTTTGACCATTCTAAAATTTTCCAAATGTCGAGCGCATTTAGAGGGAAAAAGGACTAGAATTGGTTTTGACTAAAATAATTAAACAACTATCAAAGGACAATCCAAAGTTTGACGAGTGTTGGTCGCTTGTGAGTAGTTGGAAGCATGGTATTGGTTGGACCATATCGACATTATTATGAATAGAAGAGATTCTATTAAGAATGAGTTGTCATATGGAAATTATGGAAATGTTTCCATATTGGATGGACCATATCAACATCATTACGAATAGATAAGATTCTATTAAGAATGAGTTGTCATATGGAAAATATGGAAGCGTGTCCATATTGGGAATTGAATATTGAAAATCTATGACTAGATTAGAAACTTTTATGCAAAAGCATGTTCAAAGAATGTACTTTGAGTGAGAGACATCACGTCTATGGAATTGTCTTGTAACAATCTCCGATAGAGGACTTTGTAATATCATTGGCAATAGTCTTGGTGACTTTCGTGCAGTGACATTACGAAAAGATCGTTGCATAGAATGTTAGAATCTAGCATATTCTATAAGTAGCAAGAATTTGATATTCTTACACTTATGAAAAAGGATTTGGAGTTGTGAAATAAGAATGATTGGAAATGTGTTCAGTTTGATCTATTTCACAAAGCAAGAACCATAGGTAAACATTGTGTGCATGCTAGGAGCATGGGACAAGTGTAGTAATTCAAGTAAGAAGTTGATTACCCGAAACGACAAATAATGAGTACTCGATATGGTGATAAATAAAAGGGTTTTTATTTATACTCAAAGGTTTGAGGCCATATGGGATTAGTATTATTCTTGTGTTTCACATTTGCATGTTTTGACTTCCAGAATAATTGAGTTTATTAAGAATAATCGAATTATTCAAACGAGCCACAGTCGTTCATATGTTGGAAGTAGATATGAATGAAGACTGCCGTGAATTGGTGTGTGGATTGTCTAAAGAGCATTAGACATAAGCAAATGTTTGTTGCAACGTTCATGAGTGCTTATGAATATGAATTTGAGCATTGGATTAAATCCACGCTCACTTGGATCACTCCATGAATTGTATCACGAGTGATTGGTGAGACGATAACATCTTATATTCTTGAAACCGAGATGTGTCAGTTGTATCTTGCAAATCGGTTGCACATTGATAATATGTAAACGCACTAGTAACTTGGTGTTATAAAATATATTGTTGTGTGTGATTTGGTGAGTGAGTGCAAGCGAGCATTGTATCAAAGTTTATCCTTTCCTTTTATCCAAAGTAGGATAAAAGCGATATCTTTGGGCCCCTCGATGATTTAGTGATGACAAACATAAATGCTCGGCCGGGCTAGAGCTAATTTGATTTGTTCAATTAGTCAGTCGTCATAAATCGGGAATCGAGATATAGTACAAAGAGAATGATTTGAAATCATATCACATATGATATCTAGAATGGAGGAATTTATGATCCCTTATCTAAAGGACACGCGTATCTGATAGGATCAGAGTTGACAACGGCTTTGGAAAGCTACGATTGCATATCAGGATCTGAAGTCATACGCATAATAGTTATTAGACTTATCCAAGTGGGAGACTGTTGGATTAGTGTCTAAGTCCACAACTATTTTGGTATGTACTTGACCCGATGGTGCATGGTCCTTTTGGGGTGCCTTCTCCAAAGCAACTTGATAAGATGAATTATGGAGAGAAAGGATTAAATATGATTTATTAATATATTATGAGAATAATATATTAAAGGAGAAATCATATTGTTTAATTAATATTAGTCAATAATTAATTGGTAATTAGTTTTGTGACTAAAAGAGATTAATTAAACTTAAGGGACTAGAATTGTAATTATAAGATAATTGTAATTTGGGCCATGGATTGGTTTGTATTAAGGAGTGGACGAATTCTATGGGAAAGCCCATAAGAAATCGTCCAAGGCCTTAATTAGAGGAGTCCATGGGTTGCTTAGGGCTTAAGCATCCAAATTAGGGTTTCCTTGTTAGATAACCCTAATAGCCTCACTATATATAGACCCCTTAAGGACCAAAAACGTGGCTAAGCTTTGTTCTAGGGCTTCACACGTTTTTGGGCAACCTCCATCCTCTCTCCTCTTCATCCTCTTGCTTATGGTGTTTGTGAACCATTAGAGGAGTGACATTTGTGACTCTAAGCTTTCTAAAGTCATTACAAGGAGATTTGGGATTGTTATTGCTACATAACAATCAAGGTAATATCTTAAACCCATTCTTATGTCAATATGATTACTTGTATGCTAGAATTAGTGTTTATAGTCTTGGATAACTTGCATGTACAATAGAGAAACCTAGATCCAAGCATTAGGGTTTGTATGAGCACATAGGATGTTCTTATGACCAAAACCCATCACTTTTCCTCATCTAACTATCTAACAACTCTAACATCTTATTATTGTTGAGCTTTATGATCCTTTGAGAGAAACTTATTTCCGCAATATATAACTTGTACTAACGTTTGTTCAAGTGTTTCTCAAAAAAATTTCTCTCAACAATTGGTATCAGAGCCAAAGTGATTGCTGTTTAAACAAAACTCTAATTTTAAAAATCCTTCAATACCACTAAAGCTCATTTTTCTAAAAAAATTCAAAACAAAAAAAAAACACAAAGGAAATATGGAACAAGCATTATCATTAAACATTTTCAACAGTGTTAGTGGTTCTAATAGATCCCCAATACTTGTTGCAAGTGAATATCATCACTGGTCTCAAAAGATGGAGAGGTATCTGAAAAGACTTGGTAGAGATGTGTGGAGATCCATAGGAGAAGGACCTCATGTTCCAATTCTAACTCCTGTTCACACTGATGGTGCTCAAGCAAGACTTGGTGGAGGTCAAGTTGTCATGAATCATCCCACTAAAAACAATATTGAAAAAATGGTAACTGGTGTTGTTGCCTTTTATTAAATCTCATATGGAGTGGCCCCATATAACTTTGACATCATTATCAACTACAAATCAGCCAAAGAAATCTGGGATGTTCTTAAAAACTGGTATGAAGGTTCAGAGCAATCTCAAGACAAGAAACTCACCACTGCCCTCAACGAGTTCAATAATTTCAAAGCTCATCCATGTGAAAGTCTTGAAGACTCATTCAAAAGATTCAACCTTATTGTCACCAAGTTGTCAAATGTTGGCACCGTCCGAAGTAATCATGAAACAAACCTTTAGTTTCTCAATGGTTTGGGTAAGCACTGGACTATGGCGAGCTTCAGGCACAAGAATCAACTATTCTAAAAGATTGTGAAGACTTCGGTGGTCTAGTTGCCCTCATAGCTCAAATCCCACAAAAAAACTACCCGATCATATGAAGCTTATCCTCTTTCGTATGACAACCCACCACAGTCTTACGAACCTGATACAAAATATGATGATGAGGAAGAATTTTAAAATGAAATTGCTCTTGTTAGCCAACAATTCAATAAGCTACCTCTAACTTCTTTTTGTAAAATCAACAGTTTACCAAACCACCCTTCAACCGTAACTTCAATCTGTAGAACAATCATTATCGATATCCCAGAAACCCTCACTAGTCTCCGCAATCACAAAACACTCATCAACCCAAAGAGGCACCGTAGTCCGTCAAGTCAACTGACTCTGGTACCTCAACCGAAGACAAAAGTGATGTTATCATTTGTCAAAAATGCAACAAAGAAAATCATTTTGCTAAAGATTGTAAAGCCAATATGGTGGAAGATAAAGCATTCTATTTGAGAATGGATCAGGAGATGGAAGAGAAAGAAAGAGTAAGGGTATACGTAGCCCAAGTAAAGAGAAATCATCAAGTGTGGTCTTCCGGAGATGAAGATAAAGATCATAACATCAAGGGCAAAGGAAAAATATGTATGGTGGCAACTACTGATGAAGATGGATTAACAAATCTAAAGAAAAACTACTACTTCATAGCGAAAGATGGAACTCTTAGCATCATCGAACAGGCAAAACTCATGATCCAATCTAATAACTACAGCATGCATGATTGCCATCCCTTCTTGGACAAAATTAATGACACTTGTGTTTCCGTCCTTTCAGACTATAACAAGGCATTAGATAAGAAGAACATAGCTTCCCAAGAAATGTTTCATGTGAGAGGACAACTAGAAGATAAGAGACTTAATGCTGCCATGTTAGAGAAGGACTTGGTGTTAGAAAAAGATGCTAGGATGTTGTCTGAAACACATTTATGGATAGCCTTGAATCAAAGGGATTTAGCCCAAAAGAAAAATATACGTTTGAATCTTTTAATTGAAAAGTTGTTTAATGAAAGTGAGGCTACTGAAAATCTTGTGAACAATGGAACTACCGATAACACATACAATGGGGGATGGTCCAATGGGTTTTCAACCGCAAAGGACTCATCACCTCGATTTAACCAAGACCATCCATATCTCCCTCCAGATCGAGGATTTCAGTTCCCTGTCAATGACAAACATTCACCGAAGACATTAGATGTCACTTCGGTAGGCTTCATGAGCTGAGTAACAATTGTGTTATTGAGGAAATTCTCCCAGAATCCTCAGATCTCATACGAGTCACTAACACAAATTGTTCCAACTCTCAATCTTCCTCTGATGTCGACGAAGAAATTATTTTGGTTGGACCAGACTTAGTCAATGGCTATCCATCTTTAGCTTCCATAAAGTGTCCCAACAAAAAAACCATCTTTTACTTATTCTGCGGTAGTCTAGTCATCCTCACCGCAGACCGTAGTCACAAGTTCAGTGATTATTCAGTCCATTCATCATGAATTACCAATTGAAAACTTTGAGTATGGATAGTGTTCACAAAATCCTAAACTCTCTAGTTCAGATGATTCCAGTCCACATCTTTCAAAACAGTCAACCACTCTCAAACCACAATTAAACATTTCTGACTGTGGTTCTCCAAAAACTCAAGCCAAATTGGCTCTCAATGAACACCTCAAAAAACGAGATGAAAAATATAAAATAAAAACATTTTAGACATCCCAAAGTGTCAAAATAAAAGAATTTGGAAAAATACATCAATGACAAAAATCTTTCAAAAATCACTTCAGTCAACATGTTAGACAAAAAGTAGTGTACAGTAACAAAAAATTTTCAAAATTCTACTGCAAAATCCAAAAAGAAAGTCACATCTTTTCAAAGGTATATTTTTCAAAATTATTCCTTAAAAGATCCAAAATGGAAAGGTCTTTTACCAACTCCAATGCCTAAAAAGTCACCACAGTCACCTTTTACATCAAAACCTTAGAGAAATTCACGTGTAAACACTTTTTCAAGTCCCAAGGGTTTTGCAGCCAAAACTCACTCCTGGAATGGACAAAAGATTCAAAACACACCCTCCGGACCGATGTGCAAACCTAGTGTCTAGATAAAACCTCTTTCTTCTGGGCTTTTTCTTCTGAAAACATCCCTTCCAAATTAACCTCGTAACATTCTCAAGGTTACAAAGCACCCTGAATTAGGTCTAAACTCTAATAAGAAACTTGTCCTGATGCCTCGCATTCATGCATCTAGTCAGAAAGATTCGTGTTTATCTCTGGGCTCCAAACTTGTTTGGGTGCCCAAACTAACCTATTAATCCTGTAGGCAATGTGCAAGGAGAAACAAGAAGAGGAGTGGTTAATTGATAGTGCCTGCTCCTTGCACATGACTGGAAGGTTAGAGTACCTTCGCGATTTCAGGTCTATATGTAATGGTGGACATGTCACATTTGGTAACAATGCTAACGGTATCATCCTAGGTTATGATGTTCTGACTGCGGGTCACTTCTTAATTCAAAAGGTTGTGTATATTGAAGGTCTGAAGCATAATTCGACCAGTGTGGGTCAATTGTGCAAAGCTAACCACAGAGTTGAGTTTGATAGTGAGTACTGTCACATTTTGACAAGTGATAGAAGCACCTGTTTAATTAAGTCTAAAGGCATAATGTATGCTTTGGACATTTCTTTAATCATTGGTAAACCGTAGTTGTGTTTCCTATCCAAAACGTTATCCAACGTCAGTTAGCTGTGGCACCGCAAGCTAGCTCATCTCAATTTCTGGTATATCAACAACTTAGTCACTGAAGAAGTTGTCTATGGTCCTCCTATTCTGAAATACAATATTGATTCTCTCTGCCCAACATGTGAGTGTGGAACGCAAACAAAGGGTATACATCCCATGGTGATCGTGTTGGATAAGGTGTCTAAGTCCATAACTATTTCTGGTATGTACTTGACCCGACCCGGCATGGTCCATTTGGGTTGCATGGCACCATGCAATTGGATAGACTAAATGAGAGAAATAACACATATGGTTTATTAATATATTATAAGCTCTAATATATTAATAATATTATTTAATTAGTTTGGTCAAGAATTAATTTAGAATTAATTAAGTGATCAAAAGATAACTAATTAAATATATGGGTTGATTTTGTAAATCATCCATAACTTATATAGTGGGCTAAGAGGCTCCATGGATAATCAAGTTGGGATAAACCCATTGGATGCTCCATGGAGGCTCCATGGGAGTTACAAACCCATGGGTCATGGAAATGAAGAGTCATGACACATTACGGTTTATATGGTGTAACCCTAGATGTGTCAACACTATACAAAACTCATGTGTTCTCCCAAAATCGGCTACACAAGTGAAACAAGAGGGCTTGGCCGATTTTAGAGTGTTATACTTTCTCTCCAAGTTTACCCCATAGCATTTGGTGTTGTGTGAAGCATTTGAGGCATCACACTTGGGGTGAAAGGCTCACAAGGTTTCAACGAACATTTACAACAACAACGTATGTAGTTCTATCTATTATTTAAGTTAAAATTGTTCCCCATGTATGCTAGATAGGATCATAGCCTTGGAAATCAACTGTGCATGATAATTAGACAAACATAGATCTAAGGTTATTAGGGTTGCATGTACACTTAGGAAGTGTTAGAATGCTCAAAACCCATCAGTGGTATCAGAGCCTAGGCTTGTTTGTTTGTTATTTGTGCTAAAAAGTTGAAACAAAGTCGAAAAACTTGCTGTCTGCTTGATGAACTCGCCGAGTCCATGACTCGGCGAGTAGGTTGAAGATACACATGAACTCGGCGAGTCCATGTGGGGTCTCGCCGAGTTCATCTGTATCTTCAACCTACTCACCGAGTAGGTTCATGCACTCGGCGAGTAGGAGCGACAAAGTGCAGATTTTCGAACTTTGCTGCTTGAAATGGACTAGAAACATTACCCTAAACTGTTTTGGTGTTATAAAACTTGTTTTAGATGGTGTAATGTTTATTCTAATCCATTTACAATGGCAAATATCAATTTTTCATGATTATATGTGTTCATATGGTCTTGAAACTTTGATATGAATATTCATGTTCTTGATCTTATGAATTTAGATGATCATAGGAATTACTTGTAACCTACTTGGTAGTTTAATTCTTGATCATAATGTGTTTTAATGGAGTCCATAACTTGTCCTCAAGTTATGGAAAACCAAGAGTCACACTTGAATTAAAACCATTAAAAGAACACAAGAGTTAGAAAAATGAAGAGTCTTCATTTTTAATACTTTAATTAACTCATAAGTTACAAGAAATGAAAAGTTTTGAAAGTTTACAAAACTTGCCCTTAAGTTTTGGAACAAGTAAAGTCTTGATTAAGACTTTAGTTCCAACCCTTAGGTTTTTTAAAAGTTAAAATTCTACCCTTATACTTATAATATTATAAAGTTATTAATATATATATATATATATATATATATATATATATATATGTATAAGATTAAAGTCGTTTTACCGCTAGTACGCCTCATTCACGAAGCCGATCTATAAGGTGGGTATAAGGTTGTTGCCTATAAAATGGCAACTTAATGGGTGTCTACTCTCACCCACCGCTTGCTTGACCGGTAGAGGGTCGTTAGCCGAACGGGTAAGACAAGGACTTATAAGTTCTCATTAAAAGTATAATGATTATTATAAAGTAACTGAATGTTTTATAAATTCCCAATCTTAGTTACTTTAGGAAAATGTGAATAAGGTGCTAATCCATGAAATTACACTTTGCACCTTGTTTAAGTCGTTAGTGGAGCGTGTGTGGTTTACCGGCACACTAACTTGGACTTAACAAGGAAGGTAAAGGGTGACTTAAGTTTTTCATGAGGTCGGAAGGAGCACATGTGGTTTACCGACACTACGATTAAGTGAAAAAACATTAAGGGTACCAAGTAATTTGCATGGTTACTTCACACCTTGTTTTGTGATCCTCGGTATCCCAGTCACAAAACATGAAGGGCACACTCGAGATTGAAACATGCCATTGAAAAGTTCAAAGAATCTAGGAATTTCTAAAAGCCAAATAAAACCTAATAATTTATATTTCGTTTTCATGGTGGAAATTGGTGAATCGTCATTCACCTACCTTTCAAATATGTTATAACTTGGATTACGGCATCCCTCTTCTAGGTTATAACATATTGTGATTGGATCCTAGCCTTAATATTACATTTGGGTGTTTTATTAAGGACTATCCCAATATCTAAACTAAACCTTTTCCTTCTTTTCAGATGTCTTCCAACAATGCTACTCTTGGCTCAAACCCTACAAGCTCCTTCTCTCTCATAAACCTTTATGGGAGAGTCATCTTTGATGGATCTAACTTTACTGATTGGATCAGAAACATCAGGATGGTCACTCGTTACGTGAACAAGGAATATGTTCTTGACAAGGAGCTCAAGGTGCCTGAGGCAACTGCTACTCCTGAGGAGTTTGCTGAATATGAGGCACATGAAAGAGATGCTACCAAAGTGGCATGTATCATGATGGCCACCATGACAGTCGAGCTCTAAAAGTCCTATGAGGACTACTATCCTTTTAAGATGCACCAGGATTTGATGGACCGCTACCATCAAAGTGCTCGTCAAGAGCGATATGAAATCATCTCCTCTATGATCACAACCCGAATGAAAGATGGCGAACCCATCACAAGCCACATGCAGAAAATGCAAAGGTATGTGGATCGATTGATGAAGTTGAATGTGAACTTCCCTGAGGAGTTAGCAATAGATATTATTTTGCACTCCTTACCTTCATGTTATGATCAATTCCGCATGACATACCAAATGAATAAGGAGGAAGTTACACTTAGCAAACTTCAGGGACTCCTAAAGACCGCAGAATCAGGTCTTAAAGGTAAGTCGGTTGTGACCACTCCTGCTACTAATCCAAACTCAACACCTGTCCTGGCAATCGGGAAAGGTAGAGGGAAGAAGAGAAAGAAACCTTTGAAGGCTACCAAGGGTAAGACCCTTGATGGCTCCTCTTCTAGCAGAACCAAGAAAGGTTTCGTTACACCTTCTTCTGATCCCAAAGAGGCTGAATGCTTCTACTGCCACGAAAAGGCGCACTGGAAGCGTAACTGCCCAAAGTACCAGCAAGATTTGAAGGATGGGAAAGTTAAACCCAACCATGCAGGTATTTACACTATCTCATCTAATAATTCACTCTATTCTAATTCTTGGGTCCTTGACACCGGTTGCGGTATTCATATTTGTTCTGAAATACAGGGACTAAGAAGAAGTGAGAATGTGGAGCATGGAAAGATAAACTAAATCATGGGGAATAGGAAAGTTTCACCTATCACCAAGATTGGAGTTTATACTTTGTTGCTTAGTAGTGGATTTACTGTATATTTGAATAAATGTTGTTACTCGCCAGAAATGGCAAGAAATGTTATTTTTCTTCATGCTTTGTATAAACAAGGTTTTACCTTTTCTTTTGATAATGAAACTGGTGGAATAAATGCTTTCTTTAATAATGTGTTTTATTTTAAAGCATTACCTTGTGATGGTGTGTATGAACTTATGTCTGTTGTAGATAACTTAGGAAATAATGTATTGTGTATTGATTCTTCTAATAGTAATAACTTGGATAAAGCATCATTATGGCATTGTCGTCTTGGGCATATAAGCAAGAAACGCATAGGCCAACTCCAAAAGGATGGAATCTTGGAGTCAATTGACCTAAAGTCAGATGATAGTTGTTAATCATGCTTGCTTGGAAAAATGACAAAGTCACCCTTCACTGGTTCGTGTGAGAGGGGTGAAGGTTTGTTGGATCTTGTACACACGGATGTGTGTGGACCCTTCAAACATGCCACAAGGGATGCTAATCGTTATTACGTGACTTTTACGGATGATTATAGTAGATATGGATATGTCTACTTAATCAAGCATAAGTCAGAGACTTTCGAAAAGTTTAAGGAATTTAAACAGGAAGTCGAGAATCAATTGGGCAGGAACATTAAGATGTTTCGATCCGATCGAGGTGGTGAGTATCTTAGTTCAGAGTTCCTCGACTATCTTAGGGTATGTGGGATTGTCTCACAATTGACACCTCCCAGGACACCACAGTTGAATGGTGTAGCTGAGAGGCGTAATCGAACCTTGTTGGACATGGTTCGTTCCATGATGAGTCGAGCTACGCTACCAATCTCATTTTGGGGGTATGCCTTAGAGACTGCCACCCATATCCTTAATCTGGTCCCTACAAAGAAGGTTGCCAAAACACCTCACGAGATGTGGACTGGAAAAGTTCTTAGTCTAGCCCACATCAAATTTTGGGGTTGCGAGGCTTTCGTGAGACGTGTGACTCATGACAAGCTCAAACCTCGAAGCGAGAAGTGTATTTTCATCGGTTACCCACAAAAATCCTTTGGTTACCTCTTCTAAAGACCTAGTGAGAATGTGGTCTTTGTAGCAAGGAGGGCTGTCTTGAGAGAGAGAGAGAGAGAGAGAGAGAGAGAGAGAGAGAGTTCAAAAGCCAAGGAGACAGTGGGAGGCAAATTGACCTTGAAGAACTTCAAGAGTCAAGTGGTGAAGGAACCTCAAACCCTAGCAGTCAACTTGAGGAGGAACCTCCTGTTGATCCAATTATACCTCCAGTTGTACCTCTGAGGGGTTCCACAAGGGTTAGGAATGTACCTAAGCATTACTATGGTTTCCATATTACTGCGGAAGGTGAGACACTTATTAGTGATGAGACACTAGTAGGTCTGGATGAACCTAATAGCTATGCGGAAGCCATGGCAGGCCCCGAGTCTGCTAAATGGAAAGAGGCAATGGATAGCGAGATACAATCCATGTATGACAATCAGGTCTGGGACTTGGTTGAGAATGTAACAGGTCATAAGACTGTAGGATGCAAATGGATCTTCAAGAAGAAGACCCACATGGATGGTAATGTACACACTTATAAGGCACGACTGGTTGCAAAGGGCTTTTCTCAAATTCCAGGAGTTGATTATGATGAGACCTTTTCACAAGTAACCAAGATTAAGTCTATTAGGGTATTGCTAGCCATAGCTTCATTTCATGACTATGAAATATGGCAAATAGATGTCAAAACCGCTTTCCTTAACGGAAAGTTGGCTGAGGATGTTTACATGAGTCAGCCAGAGGGTTTTGTCAGCACTTAGTGCCCTAATAGAGTGTGTAAGCTTGAGAAATCCATCTATGGATTAAAGCAAGCACCTCGTAGATGGAATCTTTGCTTTGATGAGAAGGTCAAATAGTTTGGCTTCTCTAGGAGTGAAGATGAATCTTGTGTATATGTCAAGGCTAGTGGGAGTATAGTTAGTTTTTTGGTTCTGTATGTGGATGACATACTACTCATAGGAAATGACATCCCAACTCTGCAGGAAGTTAAGTCCTGGCTTGGGAAGTGTTTTGCTTTGAAGGACCTAGGAGAAGTTGCCTATATTCTAGGGATAAGGATCTTGCGAACCGGAGTAAAAGACTAATTGGACTTAGTCAGAGTACATACTTGGATAAGGTGCTGAAGAGATTCAGCATGCAAGATTCCAAGAAAGGTGAGTTACCCATCTAGAGTAACACTAGACTGAGTAAGACTCAAAGCCCGAGTATTGAGGATGAGATAGCATAAATGAGTCGGATACCTTATGCTTCGGCAGTAGGCTCGATCATGTATGCTATGACCTGTACTCGTCCTAATGTAGCCTTTGCTTTAAGCATGGTTAGCAGGTATCAGGGGAATCCTGGTAAGGCTCACTGGACAGCGGTAAAGAACATTCTCAAGTACCTGCGGAGATCTAAGGGTTGGGTCCTTACCCTCGGTGGGAGTGATGACTTGAGATTTGTAGGGTATAGTGATGCTAGCTTCCAGACTAATAGGGATAATTTCCGCTCTCAGTCGGGCTAGGTCTTTTCCTTAAACGGAGGAGCAATCTCTTGGAAAAGTTCCAAGTAGGAGATAGTGGCTGATTCAACATGCGAATCAAAGTATATAACGGCAAGTGAAGCGGAAAAAGAGGCTATGTGGATAAAGAAGTTAATTGGAGACCTTGGAGTTGTACCTGCTATATTGAAGCCTATAGAGATTTTTTGTGACAGTGAAAGTGTAGTTGCCTTAGCAAAGGAACCAAGGGATCATGGGAGATCCAGACACATTGACAGAAAATATCATTTCATCAGACATCGTATAGAAGAAGGACTTCTCGTGGCAAAGAGGGTATCATAGGATGAGAACCCGACAGATCCCCTCACGAAGGGACTAGGTAGGGTTAAGCATCTCCAGCATGCTAGGAGCATAGGGCTGAATGATGATATTAGTCTTAGTAGTTAGATAACTTTGAAATTTGTAAAATGTAATTGACATTTGATGATGAATAAAAGTTGTGTTTATTTATGAGTAAAGTGTTGCTATCTCTTGTCAATCATTTACTATTATTTCTTTTGCATGTTTTGACTTCCAGAATATTTATGTTGTTTTACATATTATTTAAATTATCCACAGTCAGTCATATGTTGGAAGTAGATATGAAGTAAGACTGTGATGAGTTGGTTGTAGAGGTCTAAGATGTTGGAGATGGCCTCAACACTCATGAGTGCTCATAAGTTCTGAGTATTGGATTCAACCCACACTCGCTGGTATCACTTCATGGAATTTTATCTCGAGTGATCATGAGATGGTAATATCATATAGGTCTTCAAACCTAGAGATAACTTGTTAACTATGAGTTAGTTATGCATTGAACGTGCGAAACCGCATTGGTAACTCGATGTTATAAAACGTGCGTTTGTGTGTAATTTAACAAATAGTAGAACAAGCATATGAGTCGAAGTTTATCTGTTCCTTCTTGGATTAGAAGGTGATATCTAGGCCCCTCGATGATTTTGTTTTGACCTATGTACTGGCCTCGGTCAGAACTAAGTTGATGTGTTCAATTAAGTTCTTAGTCAAACAAATCGGAAATCGGGAAACAAACTATTGGGTAATAAGCAAGACTATGTTCCATGTATTTGTCCGGCTGATATCTAGAACAGAGGATTATATGATCCCTTATCTGAAATGGCGTACCATCATCTTCTCGGTTCTGAGAAACCTTGAAAGAGCTACGATTGTCGATCTGTTCCTGAAGTCATACTTGCAGTTATAGTTATTAGACTTATCCAAGTGGGAGACTGTTGGATAAGGTGTCTAAGTCCATAACTATTTCTGGTATGTACTTGACCCGACCCGGCATGGTCCATTTGGGTTGCATGGCACCATGCAATTGGATAGACTAAATGAGAGAAATAACACATATGGTTTATTAATATACTATAAGCTCTAATATATTAATAATATTATTTAATTAGTTTGGTCAAGAATTAATTTAGAATTAATTAAGTGAATAAAAGATAACTAATTAAATATATTGGTTGATTATGTAAATCATCCATAACTTATATAGTGGGCTAAGAGGATCCATGGATAATCAAGTTGGGTTAAACCCATTGGATGCTCCATGGAGGCTCCATGGGAGTTACAAACCCATGGGTCATGGAAATGAAGAGTCATGACACATTAGGGTTTGCATGGTGTAACCCTAGATGTGTCAACACTATATAAAACTCATGTGTTCTCCCAAAATCGGCTACACAAGTGAAACAAGAGGGCTTGGCCGATTTTAGAGTGTTATACTTTCTCTCCAAGTTTACTCCATAGCATTTGGTGTTGTGTAAAGCATTTGAGGCATCACACTTAGGATGCTAGGCTCACAAGGTTTCAAGGAACATTTACAACAACAAGGTATGTAGTTCTATCTATTATTTAAGTTAAAATTGTTCCCCATGTATGCTAGATAGGATCATAGCCTTGGAAATCAACTTTGCATGATAATTAGACAAACATAGATCCAAGGTTATTAGGGTTGCATGTACACCTAGGAAGTGTTAGAATGCTCAAAACCCATCAGATCGATTCTTCAATAATGGAACCATTGGAATTACTTCACATTGACCTCTGCAGACCATCTACCGTAGCCAATCTCCACCGTAAGAAATACATATTGGTTATAATTGATGAGTACACTAGTTTTACTTGGGTCTTCTTCTTGAGACTCAAATCAGATACACCGTAGGTCCTCATTAATTTCATCAAAGAAAACGAGCTTCAGATCAAGCTTCGAGTAAGAAGAATCAAAAGTGACAACGCAACCGAGTTCACTAGTCAGCTCTTGAATAGTTTCCTGGTTTTAAAGGGCATTAGTCACAATTTTTCAGCTCCTTACACACTGCAGCAAAATGGAGTTGTAGAGCGAAGAAATCGTATGTTGGTTGAAGCTGCAAGTCAGTGTTAAATTTTTCCAACCTTCCTCTATACTTCTGGGCCGAAGCAGTGGCAACGACATGCTTTGTTCAAAACCGAAGCATCATTTGCAAGCGTCTAAACAAAACTCCTTATGAGGGCCTGAACAACCACAAACCAAATGTCAAATTCTTCCACATTTTTGGATGGAGATGTTTTATGATCAAAAAAAATATTAGCATAACAAATTTGCACCCAAATCAGATGAAGGAATTTTTCTTGGCTACTGCACTGATAAAGTAGCCTATCGGGTTCTCATCAGATGCATAAGACTGATAGTCGAAAGCTTCGACATTAAATTTGATGACTATTATGTTCGTAACACTGCTCCCTCAACTAAAACCAAATTCATCTTGGAGAGTGATATCCCAACATCCTCGGGTCCTATAAACATAGTTGAAGTTAACTATGATGATCTTTTTGACCCTGTTGAAACGACACATCTTTCTGAAATCCTTGTGTCTCCAGTGGCTCAGCAACAGCATGCTAGAGTATCTGGTCCATCTCTATCTGATGATTTGTCACTCAACACTTCCACCTCACTGGTTGAGGGGGGAATTTCAACTTTGCTACAAACAACAACCATCAAGGTTCCAACACTAGAAGATGCAGCTCCGATACCTTCTCATAGAGTCCCAATCCAACTGAATGTTCCTTTAGACTCTGATGATGAAGAAGTTGAGAATATTGACACAATATCAGATCCAAGGGTTATTACTCATGTAGCTTTCTAAGGGGAACCATCATCATTCCAGGGAGAACTCCCATCCGCAGTTCAGGGGGAACCTCATTTCATCACTACAACTCAAGCTCCTACAGTCCAAGATACTTCGGCAGGCTACTCTCAATTCAAGGGGGGAACTACCTTCTCTAACCGAAGAATGCTCAGAAATTGAAGATATTACCTCTACCGTAGTCGCTGATCACCAACAATCTCGTCTTCAAATTTGGAAAAAGGATCACCCATCGGGCCAAGTCATTGGTAATCCATCCGCAAGCGTACAAACTCAATCTTCTAGTGCTCTAATGGACCATTTCCATTACGCATCCTTCATGCCTAAAGTCAAGCCTTGTTCCATCAAGGAAGATCTCATGGAGTCTGACTGGATCACCGCAATGCAAGCAGAACTAGCTGAGTTTGAAAGAAACAAAGTGTAGAAACTAGTACCGAAGCCGAAAGGACACATAATCATTGGTACTAAATGGGTTTACAAGAACAAGCTTGATGAATCTGGTGCGATGGTAAGGAACAAAGCAAGAACTACTGCTAAGGGGTTCAATAAATTGGAAGGCATTGACTACGACGAAACCTATGCCCCTGTAGCTCGAATGGAAGCCATACGCATCTTCTTGGCATATGCAGCACACAAGAAAATCAAGGTTCATCAAATGGATGTAAAAAGTGTCTTTCTCAATGGTGAACTGAAGGAGGAAGTTTACATGCAACAACCTCCAAGCTTCGAATGTCAAGAAACAGAATTGTGTCTCTTTGTCTACCATAGAGGCAGAATATGTAGTCGCAACCAGCTGCTGTTCTCAAGTTCTTTGGATGAAAACACAACTGATGGACTATGGGTACAGGATGCAGTGGGTACCAATTTATTGTGACTCAGAGACTGCCATTTCAATTTCTTACAATCCAATCCATGTCTCAAAGACGAAGCACATTGAATTATGGTACCATTTCATCAAAGACCACATAAATAAAGGTAACATCGAACTAATTCTTTTTCCAACACACAAGGAAATAGTTGATGTTTTCAAAAAAGCACTTGATGCCACTAAACTGAATATATTTCTATAAATGTTAGGAATGATGAATCTTGACCCGCAATTCCTCTTGAATTGATAGCTACCACAGTCCTGTGAAGAACCTGTTTCTTTTCTTTTCAAAATTCTTGAAACTTTTTCTTCACTGCGGTACTAGAGCAATATATTCATCATGTGTGTATCGCAATCACATTTGATCTATATATGCTTCAGGTCCTTAATTTCTGTTTTTTCTAACTGTTTGATCAAGTGTTCTCTCAGCTCAAGCTACCGCAGCCATCCATGTCTCAACCATAGTTTCACTTCACTTCCTTCAACCGTAGTCATCAGAATCCATCCGCATTCACATTAAATTATCATTTCATAAATTCCTTGAACTTTGTGTGCTATTTAATGTTCATTTAATAAAAATTATTCATTAAAAAAACATCCCTTTTGTAGCATACAACGTTTTAGTTGCTCTCAAAATCACTTTTCTTTGTCCGACATATTTTTGGGCTATAAAACAAATAAATCATTTTTCCCATAAAAGAAATCTTTTTCCTTAATCTATCACATCTCTTAGCCCCTAAGCCGTCTAATCCATTTCAACTTCCCTCTTTAATTCAACAGATTAATGGCCCCTCACCACATGTTCCTCCAACGTGTGATAATGGGCTTGACAGTCATTAAATGCCCCTTTTTTGAAAACACAGATTCTTCTGATTTATTTTTATGTGTGGCTAATAATGGTTAAAACCCAAGGGTTTTACCATTAACAGCTGTAAATAAGGTAAATTGAATAATCTCTAGCTACTGAGAAGCATCGGGTGCATCTTTTTCACTTGAACATGGAGACAACACCCTAGTTGGATCCAAAGAGGATCCCATTGGTTCACATTGCCCTAAGGTCTCCAGGGCAGGTCACCTTCACTACTTTGAGTCTAAGGAGTCGTACACCATCCTTCTTTCAGTCACCCATACACTTCAAACACATAACCAACTGCAAGGAAATTCTTCTGCGCTTGCCAGAACCGAACCAAGGCCACACTTAACTACCGGTCAAGGAGACCGAGGAAGTTCGAAAAATTCTACTCCGCCACCATTACACTCAAGTGGTTTAGCCGTGGTGTACACAATCGTGCTAGGATCCACGAACCCATGGGACACCCTGGTGCGTACACAAGGATTTGACGGTTATTGTTCAAATGATTCCTGGACTCGGTTTCAACCAAGCACTGAGTCTGAAATCAAGAAATATGAAGCATTCCGCAGGGCGTTCCAAGCACGCAAGGCTTAACAAACAAAGAAACAACAGCAGAGGGAACAAGAGATTTTGACCATAGCCAAATACTGGGAAGATACTATCAACAATGCTAAGACTTCCCATAGCCTTCTCAAGATTAAAGATTGGATGTCCAGAATGGAAGCTACATTGCATCAAGCTTAGACTCTTCAAGGTGGTGCGGGTCCATCTCAGCCACCTAATGTTGAGAACAATGACTCTAATGGTGATGACACTGAAATCGAGATTAGTTCAAGTCCAATGTTTGGACTTGATGATCTAGATATTGATGAAATCGATCAGCCTGCTCACTCAAATGACTTTGTGATGATCTTTGATGAAGAAGAAGAGTCAAGTGGATCCTAAGATTCCACCTTAAAGCCCAAGGAGAAGAAGAAAAAGAAGAAGTTGGTTGTATCCTGAAAAGAATTTCTCTCCCTACAATCTAAGGTCAACCAGATTCTGGCCGCAGTTACAACTCAACCGCAACAGTCAGAAATTGTTGGACTGCAGTCCCTAGTAGAGCGTGTGGAAAGGTTAGAAGCCAGAGAACATCTGGCTACAGAGAAAATCTCATTGAAGGTTGAGTTGGGTATTTGATCCCTTTACAGTGCTCGCACCGCCGATCACAAATAATTCCGTTCAACTGCTGAAACTCTTATCCAAGAAGTGATAGCAATCAAAGAAGACACCAAGTCCACTCTTGACTGCCAAGCTGCCAATTCTTAGAATGTTGTCCAAGAAAAGCACAATGCGTATGAATCCGCCCTATTTGTCCTTCAATCAACCATCAATAGCCTGAGATGTTCTCTCACGACTAACTCCAGTATAGATGAGATCTTGCAGTTAACCAAAGTGATTTACAACTTGATGTTCAACACTGACGTTCCTTCCAATGCCCAAATCTCCAACCCGATCAAGTCTCAGTTTGATCAAACTTTTTCTAAGATTTATGGCCTCAGACAATGGTTTGAGGAGCAACAAATTGTTACTTTCTTAAAAGGGGGAAGTGAACACTCGGATCCTCATCAAAACCAATCTACAGCAGCAATTCCTATTCCAAACATTGGTCAATCCTACTTTGGTACGTCTTAGAAAAGGATCAAAACTCAACAACCAACACCACAACCTTCTCCGCAACAGACAACTATGAATCATTCTCCACTTAACCAACAAACCCCACCAACTACGGTTCCAAACAAGCCTCCAACTCTAGTATAATCTCATCACTCTCCACCACAACAACAACACGCACCGCATCAATAAGTTCATCATCAATCCCCTCGAGAAGAAACTCCACCGGAGTTCAAGAATCTTGAACCGACTATGTCTTCCGAACACTCTAATGACTCTCATGCCACTCTTCAAAGAAAACAAGACTGGAGAGCTGCAAAGTTTGCTGAACAGATCTGGAGAGATCACGACTTTTACACGACTATGGATGAAACCCTAATTAACTCCTGAGTTAATCATACAAGAAGATTGATTGATAAAGACTATATGTCAATCCTGTCATATGTAGAACCACCTTCGGATGGATATTGGGATATCCCGATTTCTCCCAATGCCAAATTCTTCACTGTCTTTGAACCTTTCAACCGCAGTCTTCCTTATGAGCAAAGGTTGCCCCTTGAGTTTGAACGATTAAATAGATTCCATGACAAGCATGAATCTGCCTTTGAAAGCATATGGTATAACGATAGACCCTCTACAGTTAAGTGTTACAAGATAAGGAGATTTATGAAGACATAATTCATCCCGTACACACTGACAAGAAGAGGCGACGATTACATCAGGACACAAGCAAATTTTCCCTGCATGAACCCTAAGGAAGTCCTTCTGATCGCTAGGGTGTTTCAGATCAATTCGTAGAAACATCCGAAGATGAAAATTGCATATGAAAAGGCTTGTGAATACCTTAAGTCCGCAGTGTGTGACATCGCCAAGATCGATGCGGATATTCATCCTGTTCTTGCTCAAAAATTCAATCTCCCAGGACTTGAACCATCACCTGTCTTCACTGAAGGATATCAAGATCGATCCTTAGGAAAAACCAACTTCCCGGAACTGGGAGTTATGTACAAGAGAGCCAACAACAATGTCAAATACTTCATCCCCATCACTACTATGCACCGCTAAACCCGCAGACAACCTAAGGTCACCTTGACTTTAGTTCAAAGAACCAAGCATACAACAGAAGAATTAAAGTTCGAGATCACAAGGAGGATCACTTGGCTAGGTGAAGTAAGAAAGTTTTGGTGGTTGCTGATCAAGTTTCTAAAGCTCAACAAGTAATGAAGGTGAAGTTGAAGAGGTCACTTAGGGGGAAAATGTTGAATCAAGAAAGTGACCCTCTTAAACTTATCAATCCGAACTCTATTCCTGTACCACAACCTCTTTTGAAGATGTCATCCACAACCTTCTCATGCGCAACGAAGTCTACCTTCTCATCCGCAATGAAGAATTCGTTACATTTTCTGACTTGTTATTTTACAATGTATTATCCAGTGAACTCTTCATAGTCACTATAAGTCAGAAGTTTATTAGTTGTTTATCCGCAATGTAACTTTTTCAGACTCTATAAATAGAGTCCTCAACTTCATGAATTAATACATCTCTACATCGGAATTTCTCTATCTCTGAACTCTTATCTCTTACTATCCAAGATCATTCTGAACTTTCAACTCTCATATCTCCTTTGGAGCAAGTCTTTGTGACTTCTTTCACTTTAAGCTGATTACGTGAACTAACTTGGTTTGAATGCAAACCTTCTTAAGAATCAGCTTAGTGTTTAATTGATATATAACTTCTTTTCATTTACATTTCCTTTACTTTCTGCACTTACTTTTCCGCATCTAACTATCTAACAACTCTAATTTCTTACTATTGTTTAGCTTTATGATCCTTTGAGATAAACTTATTTCCACAATATATAACTTGTACTAACGTTTGTTCAAGTGTTTCTCAAAAGTTTTTCTCTCAACACCAAGGAGATCGAAAGCTAGTGAAGTATGTAAGGATTTGTCTTGTGGTTTTGATGCAATTCTTTGTTTCAGTTCATAAGCTCTTGGTGAACATTCCTTGCCAAATTGTTCAAGAAGACCTAACTAAATCTATGAGGCAATAGTGGAATACTTCATGCTATTACGAATTTTCTTCTCCATTTCAGTTATAACCCAACCCTTTATCATTACATCACATCGCATTCAAGCCATGTAATGTGAGGTTCCCTTTTCTGGTTTCTTTATAGTTTCATCTATGAACTCAATTGTATTTTTGGCGAAGAAGAAATTCTCTATCTCCTGGACCAGTCAACGTAGTTGGTGTCAGTAAGGACATCATTCACATGAAGTTGTTTTGGTAAATCTGAGGGGTGAATGTAATAAGGTGAACTAGGGTCGATTGTACTGCCATAACTTTCTCCTATGTTGTTTTTGTTCTTGGGATCATCTTTTTCCAGCCTTCAAGATCGAAATAGTAGGAGTTATAGTATTTAGGATCTCGATACTTGCTCTGATAACATCTAAAATTTGATGTTATTAGGAACTAAATTATTATTAATCAATCTCTCTTATCTTGGAAACGAAGAACAAAGGGAGAGTAAATACTATGAGACATAACAAACTAAGCTAAAAAATTGTTGGCAAAAGTGTCTAAGGTCATTAACTATTGGTAATATTTTTAATAATAATAGGGTCCTTTTGGGTTGCCCTCAAGACCCAAATTGAGTAGAATAAATAAAGGAGAAATTGATTTTTTAATTATTATGGTTAATAAGTAATTAGAAACTAACTGGAAATACATTTTGAGAATTAATTAATAGTTTAATTAATTAAAGAGTTGAATGTTCATTAATCGATAGTTGGTTAATCAGGAATGTTCCACAACCCTTATGGAATTAGGGTTGGACGAAAATCACTCCATCCCACATGGAAATATGAGTGAATTTCGTGGTTACCTCCTCATCCCACATCAGAAGGAGTATAAAACCTAGGAAGGGATCCAAGGCTATTAATAGGGCCTTATGGATTTCATTCTTCCTGGCACATTGGCCTGAATTTTCACCAACCTTTCTTCCTCCCCCTCTTAGGGACGATTTCTAACCCTCTTAGGGTTTATGAAATTGACACTTCTCCTACTTATGTTTATTTCACTCTTTGTTTGTCATTAGGTGTGATACCATTAGAGGGCTTTTGGTTTGGATCCTTTCATCCAAGCAACTTCACGGAGGATCAAGATATCAAGCATGGAGATCAAGGTCTACATAAGAGGTATGTTTTTCTTCTTTATGTTTTATGTTTACTACAATAGATGTAATTAGCATGAAACTATAGATCCATAGGTTGCATGCACACTTAGGTATATCGTAGTTTTGATTTTTCCGCTACCTAGTTTAGAGTGTATTTGATTCGTAGAAAACTCAATATTGGTATCAGAGTTGATGGTTCATGATTACATTCACCTTAGATCCTTACTTTCTGAAAACACTTGTTTGAAATTGAATGAAAGAAGGAAGATTGAAAAATTCAGAATTGATAAAACCTTTAATCGCAACTCACGACATGAGCTTGGCATATTAGAGTTTCCATATTTTTTCATTTCGAATTTGAAGGTTTGTTAAATATGGATAAATATCAAACTTAAAATGTTTTAAATTTGGAAAATAGATAAATAGTATTTGATTGTGATTATTTAAATTTAAATATTTATTTATTATTTAAATAGTGGATTTAACTAATTAATATTATTTATAATAGAGACTTATAAATTTTAATATTAATTCCTCATGATTTATTATTTGTTACATTGCGTCCTCGCAATTAATTAGAAATAAAAATAGACAACTAAATCTAAAGAGTTTTAATTTTGCCCCTTATATATATATATATATATATATATATATATATATATATATATATATATATATATATATATATATATATATATATATATATATATATATATATATATATATATATCAAGGTTGCAAAAAACGTTCGACGTTAGCTAGTCGGTGGACTGGGCCAAAGGAATAATCGGCTAGGCGGAGACTAATCGGGAGATTAATCGGGTACCATTAATTGCTAATTTGTTGAATTTAAAAAAAAATAAATATGACTAAAATCATATCAAAGTTCGTAAATACCATTAATATGATAACAAAATAGGTTAATATGATTAATACAACACTAATCATGTCTCAAATAGTTTCCATTGAGATAAAACTTTTTCAAAATATTAAAATTTCATCGTTTTATAATGTTTCACTCATTATGTATGCAGGGATTAATCGCTAGGCGCCCTTTAATCGGTCGAGGAGCGCCTAGGGATTAATTGGAGATTAATTGGGACCTAGTCGGGATTTTTACAACAGTGATATATATATATATATATATATATATATATATATATATATATATATATATATATATATATATATATATATATATATATATATATATGAATTGTGTCTATTATATGTAAAAAGAAAGGTACAACATACGCCCTCATATGTTTTAAATATTAACATTACCAGTTTTACCATGAATAGGCTCAATCATTCTGATGTAAAGGTGTAAGGAGGTCTGTATGATTCCTAATGAGGTTGGTTTTTAATATGCTTCACGTTTACCACCCTCACCGCCCTATTGCATTTTGAGATTGGAGTTATTGAAAGGGTTTGATAGTTATAATGGTCAAGGTAATTGTATTCTAAATACAAGTATAAAACAAAATCCTATTTTATTAAGAAAATGTGAAGATCATATTATCCATGAAAATTGCACATTCTATTTATATTATGTTGGTGGAGCTCGTGCGGTTAACAGGCACATTAATCTGGAGTATAGGTTAGAATGATATGTGAATCTCAAGCGTAACTTGAGTCGGGGACCATTTGATTTTGCATGGTTAATTCACAATATATTCTGTGTGAATCTTATGTTAACCATAAAAGTTGTGAAATCTCTTTATAACTTGTTGATGGAGCTCGTGTGGTTAACCGATACATCACTTTGAGACTATAGGTAGAGAATGATGTAGAACTCGCGAATCTCAACCGTAACTTGATTCAGGGACCACATGATTTTGTATGGTCAATTCTCCATTTGTTTAGTGATTCGTGACAACCCCATCATTGAATCTGAGATGAACATAATCCAAGATTAACATGACATTGATAGTCAATGAATCCCAAAAATCTAGGAATTTCATGGTGATCAAAATTGGCAAAGGGTTTTGCCTACCTAAATAACTTTATGGTGTGTTTACAACATCCCATTACACATCATGAAGACAAATATGGATGCTAGCCTTCTTAAATAATTTTATTTAGGGTAATTATTTTCTAAGGATAAGTAAAACAAACAATAATGGAATTTGATATTGAATGATGTCAATAACCTTATCCACTAAAATCTACTACTATAAAACCTTTGAAAGTATTAGCTATGAGGATGACCAATTTGTTCAAATTCGTAGTATGGGAATAGTTCTCATGAAAGAAAGGAAAGATCATGCCTTTGACAATGCTCTTCCTAGGTTACTTAAAACATTGCATTCTAAACTATTAGAAAGATCAGTTATCAAGTGTACATTGTAAACTGACATATTAAAGTAAAATGGAATTTCCTTGAGTTAGGAGTTGACTAGGGTTAGTCAACTAGTTGACATGTACATATAATCAGTTCATTCTAATTTTGATATGAACAACTTGGAATACCCATGAAAGAGTTGTGTAGCATGTTGAGGTTTCCCTTTGGAACTAACATGGACAATCATAGAACTCAAAATTCAAAACACTCCCATATTTTTACTATCATGAATAGAAGTGTCAAGAAAAAAAGGGCCAATTGCCCATGGGTTACAAGGCGATTAGTGTTGGTATACCTAATCTAGGCCCAAATACCTAGGACAAAGGAAGGCATATTCTAAGACATATAATGATAGCTATTCCATAACAAGAAAGTACTAAGAAAGAATGCATGCCCAATATATATATTTGAAGTGAAAGAACTAAAATATGGAGAAAGTAATTTGATCATGGATTACGAGCCCTTACTAATTTCCATAGGATCAATAGATAACTAGTTCTCCCATGCTTGGTGTTAAATCAAATTGTTGGGATATATAATGTTGTGTCAATTTTTTGTACTAGAATAGTCCATATTGTAACGGGTTGGGCCTATCCACCCGTGTTTTAATAATGTTAGCGTTAGACTATTTATAGTGCATGCATGCACTATTCTAGGGTTAAAAAGTTGTATTGCCCTACATAATATATACATAGAAGTTCTTGTTGATCTCTTCTAAGGCTACTAAATCTAATCATTCAACACTATTTTGATCTTCATTGTTCTTATTGTTTTGTTAATTACACTTGTTAGAATCTATTGATCTAATATTTATTGATTCAACAATTGGTATTAGAGCAGGAGATTGTATAATACATACACATATCTTCTGTCGAGCTTATTAGGGTTTTTGACTTTTTGTTAGATCCATTCTTGTCATCTTGATTGCTTTCATTGGTTGTTGACGTTATATCTGATTTTTTTAAGCTCTAAACTCGATTATTGTTTTACACATTTGATTCTAAACAGGTTTTTATGAATCGACATTATGCAACCAGAAGATCCTCATATTCTTTCCTTCAATGTTTCCAGCAATATTGGATCAACTGCTAGAATCCCAATCCTTTTTCAGTAGGATTTGGAGGTCCGGGCTTTGCACTTCGAGGACTACATTCTTGGTCTTGAAGACCATGGCTCAAGCATATGGGAGGCCATGACGCTGTAAACTTTCTCTCACACGGCTACGAGGAAGATCGTTAAAACTCAAGTTGACTACAACGCTATTCTGGTCGATCATAAAGATACTCCTCAAGATGAAAAAGTAAAGTTGTTAAGCAACGTCAAGGCAATGAGAATAATCAAATTCGCTCTTTCTCCAGACACGTTTCGTCTGGTGAGTTCTTGTGATACGGCGAAGGAGATATGGGATAGGTTGAAAGAGCTTTACTCAAGCGATGTAGAACTGGAAGACTCAGTTCAAACATTACTTCTTTCTGAGTTTGGAGCTTTTGCTCCAAAGTCTGATGAAAAAGTTGATCAGGCCTTTAATCGTTTTAACCATCTTTTGTGTCACACCCCAAAACCGGAACGACGGAAACGTTCTGGGGTGGATGACGTCATGTCAAGTATCACAACACATGCATTATAGTAATCAAAGTACAACAAAACATTGCATTAATAGTAATAGTTTTACATGATTCACATCACAATACAACAAAGTAATACAAGTAATAGAATAAATTCAGTGTGGTACTAAGCTATCTTCATCAACAGCTCCGGGGGTGTACCTGTCTAATGCTAACCTGAGAATACAAGTTATTTGAAAAGCGAGTATCAGCATTTTTACAAATGCTGGTGAGTTCATAAGTATTTAGTGACATTTCATTAAAATAACTTTATAAAGTAATAGTTTAAGAGTTCACAGTGTATTAGAGTTCTTTCTAGAAAATCTTATATTTTCTTTAATCAAAGCAGCCTTCTACCAAGACTGGTCGGTGTTATGTGGTAAAAAGTGGTTTTCCCTTACTTGTTATCATTATCAAAATACTGAATTTGATTATTAAAGTAAGCAAGAGACAACAGGGAAATAACATATGCCTCAGCAGTGAGGACTGCTGACTAAGGCAAAGGAATCATAGACTCCATGAGAGTATCGAACGAACGACACGCTTGGTTCAGTCTAATAAATAGAGACACAGACCCCCAAAGGTACCAAATGAAAGGTACAGTTGGTAAGGTCCAAAACAGTGAATACAGACCGCAGACAATATCAAATGAAAGATATGTTTAGCAAGGTCTAAAACAGTGAATACAATGAATACAGTGAATACAGTGCATACTGTGAATACAGTGGATACAGACCCCAGACAGCATCAAATGAGAGATACGTCTTGTAAGGTCAAAACCGAGGAGACAGACCCCAGACAATATCAAATGAAAGATACGTCTTGTAAGGTCAAAACAATGTGACTCTGAAATTGAATTACCAACATACAGTGTAAATTGCTGGCGAAATACCGTTACGTTAAGGCCATGAATTATAAGGTAACCCGAGATACTCGTAACCATACTAACCGACACTAGAGTACCAGATGCCCTACAAGCGTCTATATAATGTGACATTTGTCACCCCTTGGCTTGGTGAGCCGTAGACTGTAGCTAACAGTCAGGGTGCGGGGGTGTCAATCCCGTATAGATCTATTCACACAATGTACGCTCTCCCTACAGGAGACTCTGGTTACCAACTAGACGACGGAGAAGGTCGTGTCCCGAAGATGCATCCCAAATAGTGGGTAATGACTTCCAACAGTGGGTAGTGGGTTTCTAATGTAAGTGCTGACCTAGAGGTAGAGACTCTTAACTGAATTGACTGAAGAAAACCCGTATGTCTACGCTTGTGTATATAATATATAACTAATGAATCGAACGACCTTCGGATGGACATCCGATCCCACCAGACCACATCTCAACGAAGAAAAGGAAATAGGGCGGAAAAGCCTTCCTAAGTCCTTCAATCATTATTTATATACATCTCTACAAGCACAAACATACATCTAACTACGCTTGAGTGTGTATCTAGTGGTATCATACAGTGAAGTATAAGTGTACAGTGGAACATCCGAGTCGTGAAGTATAGGCGTACAGTGGGACATCTGATTCGTGAAGTATAAGCATACAGAGTGGGATAATCGAATCGCGAAGTATAAGTGTACCCAGTGTAAGTGTATTACGAAGTGGAGACGACGATAAGCGAAGTAAGAGCGTCTATCAAGTATAAGAGGCTACAAGTATAAGCGATATAGAGACAAAAATCCGGTATAAGTGTATCACGAAGGGAATGCGTTATCAAGTAGGAGTTTTAAATAAGTAAAAGCGAAGCAGCAGTAACAACAACTAAAAGTATACGTTCTGAAAGTGAACTTTGACTAAAATCTTGTAAAACCTTTATTCTCGGGGAAAAAAAACATCATTTGTATTATTTTGTAAAATTGTGTTTGTAAACCTTTGGAAATCTTTCTTAAAACATTTTAAAATGAATTAGGACAAAGCAGTATAAGTGAGAGTTTTGAAACAATGAAAACCTTTTAGAAAACCATTATAGTGTCCTACTCGGTAGAACAGTGTACAGTGGTAAAATCTTGTGCATGCGGGTTATCAATCACATGTGATTGATATGATAACTGGCATGTTTAACTTGTATTCCCCCCCTATAAAACATGTTAAAACATTTAAAAGGTTCATTCAGGGGTATGAACTCACCTGGTGTAAGTAGGTCCGACGAAGGTGTCGTTTGGGTGTTCGGTGTCACGCAAGGACTTGAACACACACAATTACCTATTTAACATATGATAACATATGTTCACATACAATTAGTATACTTAATACTAATTAAACAAATATACGCGCTCAAAGGAGCGGAAAACACTTTGGATAAGTGTTTGGGTGTCCCGGGTAGCGTCTAAAGGTGCGTATGGCTTAGGAATGGAGTTTACTCTCCAAGAGTAAACCCTTGCTACATAGTTTACGGCCCAGGGACTACTCACCATGAGTTTACGGCCGTACAGTCATGGTGAAGGGTTCTAGGGTATTTAAGGCTTCTAACTTGTTCATGGGATTATTCTAAGTACTTTTCCAAAAAGGCATGAGTGGGTTTGAGGCTTCTAAGGGCATTATCTTGGAGTTTACGGCCTAGGGTCAACTCCTAAGGGAGTTTACGGCCATAAACTCTCATCCTTAGAGTTTTGTGAAGTTTAAAGACCCTAATACCTTGCTATCAATTTATAATGAGGTATGATGCCATTTTGGGGGATTAAATCAATGTTTTGAGCATGTTTAAGGGTGTTTACGGCCTTGACACATGTCTGGGCCGTAAACTCCTTTTACTCCTTCATTTTATTGAGTTTAATTGATCCAAACCCAAAGGACAAGCCCCTAATTTATGTCTTAAGCCTTGGTATGAATTTAGGGCACCCTTTAACATGTATTTATGAGTTTACGGCCCTAGAACTATTTCTTGGGAAGCTTTGGCCGTAAACTCCTAAATGGAGGGTGTTTGACATGTTTAAGGTCCCCAAACTATTTTTAGATGAGTCTAGGATTTATTCCAAGGCTATTGGTGGAGTTATATGGCTTTTAAGCATGTAAAAATGAGTTTACACCCCATGTTTGAGGGGTTTACGACCCAAGCACATTCCTTGGCCGTAAACTCCTATTTGCTCCTCAAAATTCATGTATAGGGTGTTCTAAGTCCAGATTTGCAAGCCATAAGGTCGTATCTCAGTCCCAATGTTGGTTTGGAGGGGTTAAATTGCTTAAAAACCCACTTATTAAGTGTTTACGGCCCAAGCATGCTCCTTGGCTGTAAATACATGTTCCAATTCCAATTCTATGCTATAAACACGAATCATAATGTTTAAAGTAAGCTAGGGTAAGCGGACTTACAATCTGGAAGCGTTTGGTTGCGGATTCGGGGCGAAAACGGGTGTAGAGAGAGTGTATAGAGAGAGAGTGTAAAAAGTCTCCAATGGACTCCACTCACCTTATATAGGGTTCCGAGTTAGCTCAGTGGAATTTACCCGATACTGCCGTTAAACGGGGCTTTTGGTCGCACCCGATCTAGTGGTCGTAATAATAAAAACTAACTTTTCCATTTAAATGGAAATGTGTGTTATGTGTTTTTATTTCCTTTTATCACGACTTAACGGCATATTAATGTGAACCAATGGAATGTTTATTAAATTGGCGCCCTCTAATTAACGGAACTTTTATACAGTGGAATATTTCGTTAACGGTAACGGGGAAATGTAACGGGACAACTTGGGTTGTCACATCATCCCCCTGTTAGAGGGAATTTCGTCCCGAAATTCAGGTGTAGACAAGGAAGTAGGTATGAATGTCCAAGTAGAGGTAAGAGAGTACTTCCTACACAGTTTTCCTCGCATTCCCAAGTGAACTCTAGTCTGTGTTTGTCATTCCGACAGACCTTCACGTACGGGAGGCGGATCCCGTCTAGTATAGCTAGTGGGTTCCAACTGGTGTATCTACAGGGTTAGAGTTCTCAATAGATTCTATCAAGATGAGTGAGGCACGAAGAGTGTTGTCAGGAATTCACATATCAAGTCTAAGAAGTGGATCGACCGGGTGTGAATCTTGTGGTATATCCGAAGGTAGTAGTGGCCTGAATAAGGTTGAACCAAATCCCCATGAGAATTCTCATGTGGTCCTAAGCTCTCAGAATGGTAGAGCCTTTCAGTACTCAGAACATAGTGTACTTCTATGGCAAGATCATCACTGGCGTGATCGCCAATCCGAAGTTCCTAACGTTCTCACTCGCACTGTGCGTGTAGTCCTTCAGGTTGGTTCTTAGGAATCTCGAGTGGTCTTTAGTCTCGCGTTTCCTGTCACTTGGATGATAGAGACTTTCTAGATCGTCGAGTGGGTTGCGTGACTATGGTTATCGGTTTGCTAAAGAGTGTATATCTCAAGCTTGTGCAAAATGGACCTGCACTAACGAATCTTGAGATACGGAAACCCTGAGGGTCGGGGAGATAGGGTTTCACCAGACGAGTGTTGGACTATCTCGGGAGGTGGTTCTACTATCTCTGCATGATACAGTATTCGTGGAACACCTAATAGTCCAATTAACCTCTAAGACTTTGGTTTGATCTAGTGCGGAAAGCGCAGGCTCCTGCAAAATCCATCGACTAACACCAAGGCTAGTGTCAAGTCTATAATCTCTTCAGGATTTGGGACTTGAGGCTTAACGCAACTACTTTTGCACTTTGATCGAGTATTCTTGGCTACGAAGGTTATCCTGTGGTTCTCGGTATCCTAGTGTTCACATCGGAGAATGAAGTCTATCGTCTACAGGGTGACGACGATTTCCTCCATACGAGAGGGTGGAGGATGATAGGCACTACCTGTCTATAACAGGGTGGGCAAGGTGCCTGAGTAGTAAGAGCATCTACTGCAACTACTCTTCTGAAGGTTCTGAGTTTTCTCGGTGTAGGTCAAATCTAGTGGGTATAAGGTCTCATCACTCGGAACTTTACTAGCTTAACCCGCAGTGATTCTCTTGATTCCGAATCCTATGTTATGGAATAAGGTGAAGGGCTTTTCTAAGAGGTTCGTGGTAGAGCTCATGCTTAGCCTAACTACAAATACCGGGTGTATGCAAGCAGTATATAATTGAGGTCGGCAGGATGTTTAGCTGTGCGACTCCACCCCAAACCCACAACCCAACGAGGAACAGGGAATAGGGAGGAAACACACACCTTAAATCTTTTTGATTTCAATTATATGCCACCTTTACGCATATACCTAGTTATAGTGGTCATTCTCATGAGTTCTAATCTCTATGCTTACGAACCTGACGTGCGAGGTGCGAAGGGTCTTTTTGGGGGAAACTATGAAGTACGCTTCGGATGGTTGTTGTCTTCTGGAGTATCTGCAATGTCGTTCACTTCGGTGTTCACCTGACTACGAGGGGTCGGTCGATGGCGCGTGGCACCCTCTCCTGGGTACTTCGGAAGGTTCAAGTTAAGAGGGACGATTGACGGATCGCATTAGGTTTGATTATTTGTGTTAGGTTTAGGTTCGGAAGAACCTTTATTTGCCGACATGGCTACGGAGAAAGTTCTTTTTACACAACACTAAGGATGTACACACGGTTGCCCGAAGTCAAACCGTGATCAATAGAGTCGTCGAAGTTGGCACACTCCGACATGCTATAAAGTGAAGATCGATAGAGTCACGTGCCGAACAGGCACACCAGTTCTAGGCGTCTCGGGTTTCTTCCTGTATCACTACCGCAGATACATGGACCGATAGAGTCGATGCGGAACTATAGAGAGTCCTAAGTGTTTCCGAATAGAGTACCTTTTCATGAATGGATTCTCACAAGGCATTTCTATAATCGCCTCACATATACTAGTCATGTATATTTAAGGTGGGGAGGACTGTTGACTGAGCGACCCCGCCCTAAATCCACAACCAACCGAGGAACAGGAAATGAGGCGGCATTCGCTCACTCTAGGTCTGTCCATCTTAAATATACATGGTCGTAACGTATATGTTTAGCCATTATAGTTTTACCTAATGAATTTTAAATTTTATAACAGTGCTGCGACTTTCGCCTTACTGGGAAGAATTTACATTTGAATTAGTCTTTTATTGTTCTTAGTTTAGTTATCCACGATCGAGAGACGTACCAAAATCTAACGAGTTCCTTGCCACTTCTCCCTAAGCGGTAGTGTCAGGCTCCTTCTGTGTCTTTGTCTTTCCCTTCGGTTGGGCAGTCCTTCTTGAAGTGTCCCATTTTACCACATAGGTGGCAAACTGTATGGGTCGCCACATTGGTGGTTGATGTAATGAACTCAACCGGGGTTCTGCAGACACGAGCAGTATCCCCAACATGTGGCACCTAGCACAATAGAGCTCTCGGCAGACACCATGATGATGGTAGCTGCATTTGCTGCAGTGGGGAAGGTCTCCTAGGTATGGTCTTCTTGGAGTCGGGAGGGAAGGATTGACAGGGGTATAGACTGCCTCAGCTCGTTGCCCTTCGGAAGGTCCTTGAGCCGAGGTACTTCTCTCCTCTATCTTGAGTTTTCTCTTTAGTGGGTTCAGTGGAGGTTCTTGGGTGGCTGAGTATGGAAGTGTTGGTTGATGTTGTCCATTGTAGGGATTGGAAATCCCGACAGGGCCCTTGCTAACATTGGCGGTGTTAGCATTCAGGTGAGCCATGACAGCTGCTACAGCTGCTGAGACAGCATCTTGGAACATAGCTTCATCGAATAAGAGAGTAGGTTTCTTGCTTGCGGATTGGTTACGCTTCTTCGGTGGCATGATTTTCCTACACGGAAAGGAATACAAGGTAATGAGAGACGATGGTTAACCCTGGACATTTCTGTCCTGAACGTATTAGGTATAAATTTTTCCCGTGCCTTGGCTACTGGTCGTCTGAGTGTCGACCTACATCCCTATTATGTAGTCCTGGTAATCGAAGTGGGTGTATGAGTATCGGAAAAAAGCCATAAAATGCGAGTCGTTCCTACTAAGTTACCTTTTATACTGGGAAAGGTTTCACTCTCCGGCCTGGAGAGATTTGAGAACGGTTCGGAACGAAACTGCGGAAAGAAAGGCTCATGAAAGCTCATGGCTAAGCACTCTCAATAAAGGTGCGGGGATCCGCCCTAATCATGTATCTGGCAACGGGAATCGACGATTTACCTAACACATAGCATTAGTAGTGTAACCACTAACTCACTAAATTGTATTATTTTATGGGTGTATTAGCGTGACGAACACGAGGAAAAGACAATTCCCGGGTTCCATGTACTGGCTCCCTCGGTCTTCCTCGTATCTTTGACTGGAATCGGCGTTGGTTTCCTTCCAGTAGTTACCTAGGGTTCTCTTCTCGTATGGACAAATTGAATTTCTACTCCACCTTCCTTCTGATTCCGACTCTGGGTGTCACCACTTCATGATGGATGACTGGAATCTCGGAAGTTTAGGCGAATCTCTCACTGATGTCCCTAAAAGAATATGGGCACTTGGTGCATTCAATAGTCTCGACCCAGTGCATTTATTTCCGAACATGAAATCTTCTCAATGAACCTTCTCTGGGTCTATATCAACTCATCTGCCAAGCACTGAAGTGGATAGGGTTGCCTACAGGGTTCGTGCGAGAATGGAAATGTCTAAAGAATCCTAAGAGATTATTAACATTTCACTGTATGATCCATATCGAGTCCTGCTACGATTACACAGGGTATACAAATCATATATAACTTAGATCCGATAGGCCTTCAAATATGTGATACTACTCGGGATCCACATCCAAACAAGGAAAAGGAAGTAGAGCGAAACCACATATTCTTAGCCTATGGGATCCTTATTATATATAACATTGGGAGTACACCCTCTGTAGTTGTAGGTATATCAATAAGGATCTTTTTAGTTATGCACGCAAGGTTAGTTATGGATTCTAAAATACCCCTATGGTATTTTAATTCTTGTTTGATTCTTATCTTTGGATTATGATTCTGGGATTAGTGTGAATCTTTTAGCGTTCTAAAATACTCCTATAGTATTTTAACTTTATGTTTGGCTTTAACAATCCTAGTTGTTAAGTTTCAGACCTGTTGTACACCACTATCACTCCCAAGCACACGTTCATCGCATCTCGGATAAATGTAGTTGATCAGGTTACATTTATCCCAACTTACGATTACATAACTGCCCAGGTTTGACTGTAGTGCTCAACATCCAAAGACTTTTATTATTGTTCTTCTTGTGATACTTGTGTTCGAGTGTTTAGATTTTGGATGTTGTTATACTTTGGTAAAATATGGTTATATTTTAAAGTATAATTCTTGTTCAGAGAGTTTTATCCCTTTGTGTTTATAGGTTGTATAGCTTTTATGAATTGATATACTTAGGTCACTATAAACAATCCTCTAATACCAATCTATCACACCCCAAAACTGGAACGCCGGAAACGTTCTGGGGTGGATAACGTCATGTCAAGTATCACAACACATGCATTATAGTAATCAAAGTACAACAAAACATTGCATTAATAGTAATAGTTTTACATGATTCACATCACAATACAACAAAGTAATACAAGTAATAGAATAAATTCAATGTGGTACTAAGCTATCTTCATCAACAGCTCCGGGGGTGTACCTGTCTAATGCTAACCTGAGAATACAAGTTATTTGAAAAGCGAGTATCAACATTTTTACAAATGCTGGTGAGTTCATAAGTATTTGGTGACATTTCATTAAAATAACTTTATAAAGTAATAGTTTAAGAGTTCATAGTGTATTAGAGTTCTTTCCAGAAAATCCTATATTTTCTTTAATCAAAGCAGCCTTCTACCAAGACTGGTCGGTGTTATATGGTAAAAAGTGGTTTTCCCTTACTTGCTATCATTATCAAAATACTGAATTTGATTATTAAAGTAAGCAAGAGACAACAGGGAAATAACATATGCCTCAGCAGTGAGGACTGCTGACTAAGGCAAAGGAATCATAGACTCCAGGAGAGTATCGAACGAACGACACGCTTGGTTCAGTCTAACAAATAGAGACACAGACCCCCGAAGGTACCAAATGAAAGGTACAACTGGTAAGGTCCAAAACAGTGAATACAGACCGCAGACAATATCAAATGAAATTTGTCATTTGTCACCCATTGGCTTGGTGAGCCGTAGACTGTAGCTAACAGTCAGGGTGCGGGGGTGTCAATCCCGTATAGATCTATACACACAATGTACGCTCTCCCTACAGGAGACTCTGGTTACCAACTAGACGACGGAGAAGGTCGTGTCCCGAAGATGCATCCCAAATAGTGGGTAATGACTTCCAACAGTGGATAGTGGGTTTCTAATGTAAGTGCTGACCTAGAGGTAGAGACTCTTAACTGAATTGACTGAAGAAAACCTGTATGTCTATGCTTGTGTACATAATATATAACTAATGAATCGAACGACCTTCGGATGGACATCCGATCCCACCAGACCACATCTCAAAGAAGAAAAGGAAATAGGGCGGACAAGCCTTCCTAAGTCCTTCGATCATTATTTATATGCATCTATACAAGCACAAACATACATATAACTACGCTTGAGTGTGTATCTAGTGGTATCATACAGTGAAGTATAAGTGTACAGTGGAACATCCGAGTCGTAAAGTATAAGCGTACAGTGGGACATCCGATTCGTGAAGTATAAGCGTATAGAGTGGGATAATCGAATCGTGAAGTATAAGTGTACCCAGTGTAAGTGTATCACGAAGTGGAGACGACGATAAGTGAAGTAAGAGTGTCTATCAAGTATAAGAGGCTACAAGTATAAGCGATATAGAGACAAAAATCCGGTATAAGTGTATCACGAAGGGAATGCGTTATCAAGTAGGAGTTTTAAATAAGTAAAAGTGAAGCAGCAGTAACAACAAGTAAAAGTATACGTTGTGAAAGTGAACTTTGATTAAAATCTTGTAAAACCTTTATTCTTGGGGAAAAAAAATCATCATTTGTATTATTTTGTAAAATTGTGTTTGTAAACCTTTGGAAATCTTTCTTAAAACAGTTTAAAATGAATTTGGACAAAGCAGTATAAGTGAGAGTTTTGAAACAATGAAAACCTTTTAGAAAACCATTATAGTGTCCTACTCGGTAGAACAGTGTACAGTGGTAAAATCTTGTGCATGCGGGTTATCAATCACATGTGTTTGATATGATAACTGGCATGTTTAACTTGTATTCCCCCCTATAAAACATGTTAAAACATTTAAAAGGTTCATTCAGGGGTATGAACTCACCTGGTGTAAGTAGGTCCGACGAAGGTGTCGTTTGGGCGTTCGGTGTCACGTAAGGACTTGAACACACACAATGACCTATTTTACATATGATAACATATGTTCACATACAATTAGTATATTTAATACTAATTAAACGAATATATGCGCTCAAAGGAGCGGAAAACACTTTGGATAAGTGTTTGGGTGTCCCGGGTAGCGTCTAAAGGTGCGTATGGCTTAGGAATGGAGTTTACTCTCCAAGAGTAAACCCTTGCTACATAGTTTACGGCCCAGGGACTACTCACCATGAGTTTACGGCCATAAACTAATGGTGAAGGGTTCTAGGGTGTTTAAGGCTTCTAGCTTGTTCATGGGATTATTCTAAGTACTTTTCCAAAAAGGCATGAGTGGGTTTGAGGCTTCTAAGGGCATTATCTTGGAGTTTACGGCCTAGGGTCAACTCCTAAGGGATTTTACGGCCTTAAACTCTCATCCTTAGAGTTTTGTGAAGTTTAAAGCCCCTAATACCTTGCTAGAAATTTATAATGAGGTATGATGCCATTTTGGGGGATTAAATCAATGTTTTGAGCATGTTTAAGGGTGTTTACGGCCTTGACACATGTCTGGGCCGTAAACTCCTTTTACTCCTTCATTTTATTGAGTTTAATTGATCCAAACCCAAAGTACAAGCCCCTAATTTATGTCTTAAGCCTTGGTATGAATTTAGGGCACCCTTTAACATGTATTTATGAGTTTACGGCCCTGGAACTATTTCTTGGGAAGCTTTGGCCGTAAACTTCTAAATGGAGGGTGTTTGACATGTTTAAGGTCCCCAAACTATTTTTAGATGAGTCTAGGATTTATTCCAAGGCTATTGGTGGAGTTCTATGGCTTTTAAGCATGTAAAAATGAGTTTACACCCCATGTTTGAGGGGTTTACGGCCCAAGCACATTCCTTGGCCGTAAACTCCTATTTGCTCCTCAAAATTCATGTCTAGGGTGTTCTAAGTCCGGACTTTCAAGCCATAAGGTCGTATCTCAGTCCCAATGTTGGTTTGGAGGGGTTAAATTGCTTAAAAACCCACTTATTAAGTGTTTACGGCCCAAGCATGCTCCTTGGCCGTAAACACATGTCCCAAGTCCAATTATATGCTATAAACACAAATCATAATGTTTAGAGTAAGCTAGGGTAAGCGGACTTACAATCTGGAAGCGTTTGGTTGCGGATTAAGACCGAAAACGGGTCTAGAGAGAGAGTGTAAAAAGTCTCCAATGGACTCCACTCACCCTTATATAGGGTTCCGAGTCGGGGCTCAGTGGAATTTTACCCGATACTGCCGTTAAACGGGGCTTTTGGTCACACCCGATCTAGTGGTTGTAATAATAAAAACTAACTTTTCCATTTAAATGGAAATGTGTGTTATGTGTTTTTATTTCCTTTTATCACGACTTAACGGCATATTAATGTGAACCAATGGAATGTTTATTAAATTGACGCCCTCTAATTAACGAAACTTTTATACAGTGGAATATTCCGTTAACGGTAATGGGGAAATGTAACGGGACAACTTGGGTTGTCACATTTTGAGCAGGATGCTTAAACACAAAATTAGACGTGAAACGATAGAGCAAAAGGTGACGTTCATGAATGGTTTGATATCTGAATGGAAAGCAGTTGTGCAAACCGTAAAAGCTCATGAACAGTTTAAGAGTTATACTTTGGCGAAGCTGGTGGGATTTATGAGATCCCACGAAGATGAAGTAACGAAAGATGTTAAGCTTGTCTCCGGTATGGGTTCGTTGGCCCTGGTTGCAAAGTGAAAAAAGGTTGCTGAAGATGATTCAGAGTCTGATCTCTCAGATTGTGAGCTTACGAAAGAGGAATACACTCTGATGGTATCAAATCCTACAAAGTTTGCTACAAGGAATTTTAGACACCTCAAAAAAAAGGAATTGGCAAGGGAACTACAGTTTAGACAAAGCAAAGAATGAGAGCCTCAAGAACTCTCAAAAATATTAGGGGAATAAAGAGAAGAAGTTGATGGGGGATTCTGGCTATGACCGCAACTATTATCATGGCAAGAATGATTTGGCCAAGGAATGTATGTTAAGAAGAATGAGAGAGAATAAGGATGAAGAAGGAGATGAAGCTTACTATCTTCAAAATATAGAAGTGTTGGATAAGGTGTTTAAGTCCATAACTATATTTAGTATGTACTTGACATGATTTGGCATGGCCCATTTGGGTTGCGTGGCATCATTACAATTGGATAGACATAATGAGAAAAGGACACTTATGATTGATTAATATATTATAAGTTCTAATATATTAATATGTTATTTAATTAGTATTGATCAAGAATTAATTTGGAATTAATTTTATGACCAAAAAGAGACTAATTAAATATATAGGGATTGATTTGTAAATCATCCAATCTTATATAGTGGCTTATGGTTCATGATTCACTAGATTGGGCTAGGATCCATTGGGTGCTCAATGGATGCTCCATGGAGGATAAAACCCATGGATCATGGAGGAAAATGAAAATCCATGCACATTAGGGTTTACATGGTGTAGCCCTACATGTGGCCCACTATAAAAGGACCCCATAAGCTACCAAAACCGGCACTAAGGCAAAAGGAGTGAGGGCTAGCTGATTTTGAGATTTAGTGCTCTTTACTCAAGTTATTCCAAGGGTTTTTGGTGTTGTGTGAAACATTTGAGGCATCACACTTGGGTTGCTAGGATTACAAGGTCTTAAGGAATTCAAGCTACATGAAAGGTATGTCATTTTACTAGTTTTGTATTACAAGTTCCCCATGCCATGCTAGTTAGGATGAAAAGCTTGGAAATTCTTATTTGCATGAATATTAGAGAAAACATAGATCCAAGGTTTCTAGGGTTGCATGTACACCATAGGAGTGTTAGAATGCTTAAAACCCATTAGTGGTATCAGAGCCTAAGCTTGTTTTCTTTGTATTTGATGCAAACAGCTTGAAAATGTCGAGAATATGCAATCTGGACGGTGAACTCGACGAGTCCATGGGGGGACTCGAGGAGTCCATGGAAAAATGCATCCTACTCATCAAGTTGCCTCTTGCACTCGACGAGTAAGAGCCCTACTTGCACAATTTCGAGTTTTTCTACTGGAAATGGGCTAGAATCATTACCCTAAACTGTTTTGGACTTATAAACCTGTTTTTGGTGGTGTAATGATTATGTTAATCCATTTTCAATGGCTATTATCAAAATTTCAAGCTTTATATGTGTTTATATGATTCTTGAAGTTGTCGATATAAATATTCATGCTTATGAGTTTTAGTAAGATCATAGGAATTATGTGCAAATTGTTTGATGATATCATTCTTGATCTAAATGTTATTGAAGGAGTCCATAATTTGTCCTCAAGTTATGGATTACCAAAAGTCACTTCTTTAAAAGTCATTAAAGAACCATAGGTTACATAAAATGAAGAGTCTTCATTTTAATAAACCATTAAACTCATAAGTTATGAATATGAAAGGTTTTGAATAGTTTCAAAACTTGCCCTCAAGTTTTGGAATTTGTAAACTCACTTTAGAAAACTTTAATTCTATGCCCTAGAGTTTTAAAAGTAAAAACTTCAACCCTTATACTTTAGAATATTATAAGTTAATAATACATACATATTTATATATATATATATATATATACATACATACATATATATATATATATATATATATATATATATATATATATATATATGTATGTATGTATAAGAGCAAGTCAGTTTACCGTTAGTAGGCCTCATTCAAGAAGCCGGTCTATAAAAGGATATAAGGTTGTTGCCTATAAAATGGTAGCTTAATGGGTGTCCACTCTCACCCACCGCTTCCTTGAGTGGTGGAGGGTCGTTAGCCGAACGGGTAGGACAAGGACTATAATTCTTATTAAAGGTATAATGAAAATATAAAGTAACTAAACTTTTTATAAATTCCCATTCTTAGTTACTTTAGGAAAATGTGAAATTGGTGCTATCCCATGAAATTACACTTTGTACCTTACCAAGTTGTTGGTGGAGCGTGTGTGGGTAACCGGCACACTAACATGGAATGGTAAGGGTGGGAAAGGGTGATTTAATGTTTATCATAGATCGGTGGAGCACGTGTGGGTAACCGATACATCGATTAGGTGATAAAGATTAAGGGTACCAAGTTAATTTGCATGGTTATTCACACCTTTTGTGATCCTCGACATCCCAATCACAATCATGAGAGGGCACAATCGAGATTTAAACATTCCATTGAAAAGTTCAATGAATCTCAAAAGAATCTAGGAGTTTCAATCCAATTAAAACCTGATAATTTATTTTGTTTTTCATGGCGGAAATTGGTGAATCGTCATTCACCTATCTTCAAATATTTTATAGCTTGGATTACGGCATCCCTCTTCCATGTTATAAAGTATTGTGTAGGGTCCTAGCCTTAATATTGCATTTGGGTGTCTTATTAAGGGTTCTATATCTAAACTAAACTTATCTTTCTTCTTTTCAGATGTCTTCCAACAATGTCGCTTCTGGGTCAAACCCTACCGGCTCCTTCTCTCTCATGAACCTTTGTGGGAGAGTCATCTTTGATGGTACCAACTTTAATGATTGGATCAGGAACATCAGGATGGTCACTCGTTACGAGGACAAGGAATATGTCCTCGACAAGGAGCTGAAAGATATTGATGAGTCGACTTCTACTCCAGAGGTGATCGCTGACTTCAGGGCACATGAGAGAGATGCTACCAGAGTGGTATGTATCATGTTGGCTACAATGACAGCTGAACTCCAGAAGGACTTTTACCCTTTTGAGATGCACATGGACTTGATGGACCGCTACCATCAATGTGCTCGTCAAGAGAGGTATGCAATCCTCTCTTCCATGATAACAACCAGAATGAAGGATGGTGAATCCATCATTGGCCACATGCAGAAAATGCAAAGGTTTGTGAACCGTCTACTGAAGTTGAAAGTGAACTTCCCCGAGGAGTTAACTATTGATATCATACTGCACTCCTTACCTACTTGTTATGATCAGTTCCGGATGACCTATCACATGAACAGCGAGGAGGTCACACTCAGCAAACTTCAAGGACTTTTGAAGAACGTCTAAACCGGTCTCAAGGGTAAATCGGTTGTTACTACTCCTACTCCTAATACCGCCCCTGTTCTGGAAATCGGGAAAAGTAGAGGGAAGAAGAGGAAGACCCCTTCGAAGGGTACCAAGGAAAAATCTCTTCATGGCTCCTCTTCAAGTGGAAACAAAGGTGGTTCTATCACTTATTCTTCCAACTCTAAGGAATCTCAATGCTTCTATTGTCAGGAAAAGGGGCATTGGAAACGAAACTGCCCCAACTACCTGCAAGATGTTAAGGATGGGAAGGTCAAACCTACCCATGCAGGTATTTACACTATATTGTCTAATAACTCATTACATTCTACTTCTTGGGTTCTTGATACAGGTTGTGGTATTCATATATGTTCTAATTTGCAGGGCCTAAGAAGAAGTGAGGATGTGGAGCACAGAAAGATAAACTTGATCATGGGTAATAGGAAAGCTTCACCTGTCACCAAGATTGGAGTTTATTCTTTGTTGCTAGATAGTGGGTTAGTGTTAGATTTAAATAAGTGTTGTTACTCGTCTAAAATGGTGAGAAATATTATTTCCTTTCATGGTTTGTACATATAAGGATTTAATTTTTCATTTGATAATGAAGTTGGTGGTATTAACGCTTTTTATAATAATATTCTTTATTTTAAAGCATTACCTTGTGATGGTGTATATGAAACTGTGTTAGTTGTAGACAACTTAGGAAATAATATATTACATATCGATTCTTCCACTAGTTTGGATAAATCATCCTTGTGGCATTGTCATCTTGGACATGTTAACAAGAAGCGCATAGGCCAACTCTAAAAGGCTGGAGTCTTGGAGTCATTTGACTTAAGGTCAGATGATAGTTATGAGTCTTGTTTGCTTGGAAAAATAACAAAGTCACCCTTCACTGGTACTTGTGCTAGGGGTGAGGGTTTCTAGGACCTTATACACACATATGTGTGTGGACCCTTCAGAACCGTCACAATGGATGCAAACCACTTCTATGTGACTTTTACTGATGATTACACTAGATATGGTTATGTCTACTTAATCAAGCATAAGTCAGAAACATTTGAAAAGTTCAAAGAGTTTAAACAGGAAGTGGAGAATCAGTTAGGCAGGAACATTAAGATGCTTTGATCCGATCGAGGAGGAGAGTATCATAGTACAGAGTTCCTTGACTATCTTAGGGAATGTGGAATTATTTCACAATTGACACCTGGTGTGGCTTAGAGGCGTAATCGGACTTTGTTAGACATGGTTTGTTCCATGATGAATCGAGATTCATTACCATTCTCATTCTGGGGGTATGCCTTAGAGACTGCCGCCCATATCCTAAATCTAGTAACTCCTCACAAGATGTGGACTGGGAAAGTTCCCAATTTGGACCACATAAAAATTTGGGGTTGCGAGGCTTTCGTGAGGCGTGAGGCGTGAGACTCAGGATAAGCTCGAACCTCGTAGTGAGCGATGTATTTTCATTGGCTACCCATAAAATTCTTTTGGTTACCTCTTCTACAGACCCAGTGAGAATGCGGTCTTTGTGGCAAGGAGAGGGGTCTTTCGCGCGAGATAGTTTATAAGCCAAGGAAACAGTGGGAATTAAATTGACCTTGAAGAACTTCAAGAGTCAAGCGGTGAAGGAACCTCAAACCCTAGCAGTCAACCTGAGGAGGAAACTAATGTTGATGAGTCTGTACCTCTGAGGCGTCCCACAAGAGTTAGGAATCCACCTAAGCATTACTATGGTTTTCATATTATTGTGGAAGATGATCAATTTATCAATGATAGTACACTGGTAAATTTGGATGAGCCTAACAGCTTTAAGGAAGCCATGGCATGCCCTGAGTCCACCAAATGGAAAGAGGCCATGGACAGCGAGTTTCAATCCATGTATGACAATCAAGTTTGGAACTTGGTTAACAATGTACCGGGTCATAAGATGGTCGGGTGCAAATGGATCTTCAAGAAGAAGACCTACATGGATGGGAATATACACACTTACAAAGCGCGACTGGTTGCGAAGGGCTTTATTCAAACTCCGGGAATTGACTATGATGAGACCTTCTCACCAGTGGCGAATATTAAGTCTATTATGATTTTTCTAGCCATAGTTGCATTTCATGATTATTGAATATGGCAAATAGATGTCAAAACCGCTTTCCTTAATGGAAAGTTCGCTGAGGATGTTTACATGAGTCAGCTAGAGGGTTTTGTCGATGCAAATCACCCTAATTGAGTGTGTAAGCTTGAGAAATCCATCTACGGATTGAAACAAGCATTTCGCAGATGGAATCTTTGTTTCAATGAGAAAGTCAAAGAGTTAGGTTTATTGATGAGCTAAGATGAGTCTTGCATATATGTTAAGGCTAGTGGGAGTATAGTTAGCTTTTTGGTATTATATGTGGATGACATACTACTCATAGGAAATGACACCCCACCCTTGCAGGAGGTTAAATACTGGCTTGGGAAGTGTTTCGCTATGAAGGACCTTGGAGAAGCTGATTATATCCTAGGGATAAGGATTTTAAGAGATAAGAGTAAGCGACTAATCAGTTGAAAATTTGGATACTCTACCCAAGTCTTCTACATCTTCATCGAACAGTGAATATACTTTTGAGTCTAATAAAGCGTTGATTGAGACTTTAACAAAGGAGCATGCCAAGACTCTTGTTGATTTAACCAAATTTGTTGAAAATTCTGAGAAGACATTTTGTGAAACGACCGAAAAAGTTGAAAAACTACTTGGTGATGTTAGTAAATTTTTATGGACGATTTTTGGAGTTCTTCTGATTAGAACACAACAGATGCGAACAAGGCAATTACGAATCTCGACACTACTCTTCAAAGGGAGAAAGAAACTTTTTCTAAGGCTTGTTCAGAACTCAGGGTGGATAATTTTGAGATGAGTGCCTCTATTTTTTCAAAGATTGAGAAGCTACAAGAGGATCTTGCCACGGAAAATAAAATCATGAATAAACTAGCAGTCAAAAATGAGAAAGAGAAAGTTCTTTTTGTGAAGTTGTTTCATGCCAACAAACAAATCAATGATCTAAACTCCGAGAAGGCTGTTCTCAAAAGTGTATCGCAGATGTCAATCTTTACTTGCATAATCTTGTAGAGACTCGTGACTCGTTGCTCACGGTCTCGGTACGTCAACATCTTGCAGAAAAAACTCAAACCCGTATTCTCCATGCTTAATTGTATCGAAGGTGTTTCGGAATTTGATGCTCTTCCGAAACAAGGGGGAGAAGCTAAGAAGACATATGGTGTAGAACCCAAGAACACAGTTGGTGATTTTGGTGAGTACAAACAAAAACCACAGCTGAAAACAAAAGATCACAAGGGTAATGAATCTTCTAGATCTAAAGGCAAAGTAAAAAATGGTTGATGACGAGTATGAAGAAGAAGAAGATCTATCAGAGGGGTAAAATCTCAAAAGAAAGAAGCATGACAAAGAGCTTGCTGAGATTGAGCATGCTAGCAAAGAAGTTGAAGCTCGTGAAAAGGAGGCTCGTGATGCATGAGTCACTCTTAAAACTCAGAAGGCCCTCTTCCCTCCTTGGTTAATGGAGCGGATTCTGAACAAGGCTTGGTTGGAGCCAGTTGTCTCAGTTAACTTGGATAACTCTTCGGAATCTCAACTTGATTTTCCGATCACTCTGAAGCCCTTTCTATTATGTTGTTTTGAAAAGATTAAGAAAGCTCCTGATTCGGATAACGATGTCAATCTCATGCATATTTGCTTTTATCTTAAGCACGGAATGCCACAATATCAAACATGGAGTTCGAAGAAGATAGTTGTAGTGAAAGTTTTTGGTCTAGTTGAAACAGAAAGCTTCAGTAACGCTCGATTCAAAGCATCACGGGGGCAAGAAAATCGATATTTGAATTTACTCTCGCTGACTTGCCATGCCTAAATCCATACAATTGGATTTCTTTGTTCACTCTCTTGTCAAAGAGGAACAAAAGTTCGAACCAATAGTGGCATATCTGAAAAGAATATTACTCTCCTACAATCAAGAAATCGGCAACATGGATGAGGAGATTGTTGTTGTGCTCAGAAAGAAACCAACTGTACAACTTAAAGAAGCTTCGAATGATATCAGCAAGATGAGGCTGGGAAAATCCGAAAGGATAAATGGAGCCTTGAGTTTCAACAACGAACATGCGAGAATGTTCAGAAGTGCTTGTTTTCCTTATCAGACAAGCATCTTTATTCTACATCATGTCTTAACTATGTTTTGGGGATAACAAAACAATGGAAAGCGAATGATGTTGCGGATAACAAGTGCTTCGCAAATATTGTGGTTCGCAACACTTTGCTTGGATTAATGGTGAAAGTGTTCAAAGTTCAGAAACGTCAACAAAATTGAAGAATGTACCTTCTTAATTGACACAAAGGGGGAGAGTGTTTGGATATCTAATGTTGTGTCAATTTTTTGTACTAGAATAGTTCATATTGTAACGGTTTGGGCCTGTCCACTTGTGTTTTAATGATGTTAGGGTTAGACTATTTTTGGTGCATGCATGCACCGTTTTAGGGTTAACAAGTTGTATTTCCCTACGTAGTCTTTACAGAGAAGTTCTTGTTGAACTCTTATAAGGCTATTGAATCTAACCAATCGGAACTATTTTGATCTTCATTGTTCTTATTGTTTCGATGATTACACTTGTTAGAATCTATCGATCTACTATTTATTGATTCAACACAAATATATGTATTTATAATGCGATTGGAACATTACTTCCAATCCTTGAGTGTTTTACTAAGGATTACGTACTGACATTTGCAAGAAGGTGCAGTGACTAAAATAAAGTAAGAAGACTAAAGCATGAAAAAAGATAATTTGATCGTGAATGTCAAGCTCTTGCTATTATTCATAGGATCAAAAGATAACTCTTTTCGAATGTTTATTCTATGGTTTTATAATCGAAACTGTTTATACTATGTTCCATTAGATAGTTCTGACTTATTTAAATGTAGAGCATTCTAACATGTTAAAATAAAGTCATGAAATCTATGAAACTAGTATAGTAACAATAGTTCAAAAGTCGATTCAAATATTTGAATAAGTTGTATTATTGTATGAATATCTATCGAAATCAATTTAGTAAATGGATCGTTCACATTGACCATAATAAGAACTTATTCAAATACATCCAAATGGTTTGGGTGAAGTGTATTTGTGGAATCGTAGTCTAGAAAACATAAATGAGAAGCGTGTTACCAAGTATTATGTTAGATCGTATTTTGGATATCATTTGACCTAAAGTCTCATGATAAATGCAAGTCTTGTTTATCAAGTTAGATGATGAATACATCACTAGCTAATGTGAATATCTATTGGAATTAGTTTGCAATAATGGACCATTTAGATTAACCATGGTACATGGTAAAACCAACATCATATGAACATGAGTCTGGAACCTTTCAGGTGTTTAGAGCTCTCATATAGCAAAGTTAAGAATCAACTGGGCAAAAGGATGAGATACACATAGTGAGCATCGCAGTCCAAATTTAATCGATCATCTGAGGAATTGTGAAAGAGTTTCACGATCTATCTCCACCCAGAACACTACCATTATGAAGTGTTAGTTGGATAGAGAAACAAATTGTCCATTGATTTTGTACTAGATGAGTCGCATTGTGTTTACTAAAAATTCATGGATTGTACCATGAATAGTGTTATGAGAAGTCCTTTGGTCTTGTACCAACTAAGAAAGTTCATCAAACACTTTATGATATGTGAAGTGAGTTTCACACCTCGCTTCCACATATGAAAGTCTACGATTTGAGGCTTACGCTCATCGTGAAGCACTCACCAGTCTATAACTTAGAATAGAGATGTTTTATCTTGTTGGAGAACTCATCAAGCATTTTGGATAATTACTCAACAATCCTTCTGAGAAAAAGTGTATGTTGCTCGAAGGGCGGTCTTCCAAAAGAGGGAGTTGATTTCCAAAAAGGCTAGTAGGAGCCACATTGATCTTGATAAGATTCGAGAGTCAACCAACCAAGAGCCTAAAGTTGGACCTAACATCCCATTCGAGACTGAAATAGCTATTGAAGAAACTGGCATATTCCACCTCTTCCTTATAGATATAGTAGAGGACATAATATGCCTAGTTATATAAGAGTTTATATTACTGAGGTAAATGAGTCACTGGTATGGAGAAATCAGAGTATACTATCTATCGAAAGCTATGGTAGGCCCTAAAGGCTACAACATGGAAGGAGGACATGGAGAGCGAGATTCAGTCCATGTATGTGAAAACTTGGTAGATCAAGCACTTGGCTTTAACCATTAGGCATAAGTGGATCTTCAAGAAGAGACAAGCATGGATAGGAACAAAAACATAATCAAACAAATATAGGTTGTGAAGGATGTGTAGGCTTAATAAGTTCATTTATGGACCGAAATAAGCATCTAACAAGTAAAATCTTTGTTTCAATGACAAAGTTCAATGAGTTTAAATTTCGATAAATAAAGATGAGCCATACATATGTCAAAGCTAGTGGTAGTAATTGGAATCTTTGTTTCAATGAGAAAGTTCAAGAATTTTGAATTTTGAGAAACATAGATAAACCATATATATGTCAATGCTAGTGGGAGAATTCTAGTCACCCTTGTATTATACATAGATAATGTAGGATTCATAGGAAACTTTGTTCTAACTTAGCAATTGTAAAAACTTGGCTTGGTATGAGAATTTTTTTGCTATGATATACATGGGAGATGCAAAACACATACATAATAAGGATCTATGGAGATAGATCAAAGTGATTCATTTGATTATGAGAATTATTGATACTACAGGTTGTGAGTCATGTCCTACATGCTTCTACTATGGGACCGATCATATATGCCATGACATGTACCAGATCTGATGACTCATATGCCTTGAACATGACAAGTTAGTTTAGATCAATTTGACGAGAATCAGCGAATCAAGATTAAGAACATTCTTAAGTGTCCTAGGAGGATAGGGGAAAGGATCTTGACAATATAGAAGAGATCATTGTAAGGGCTACATTGATGCTAAGTTCCATACTGGTAAAGATAATTTGGTTCACAATTAGAATTCGTGCTTTTACTGAATGGTGAGATATTAGCTTGGAAGAGTACCAATTAATATGCCATATTGGATTTAATACACTTAGAGTATATGTCAGTTGGTCAAACTGAAAAGAAGAAAATGTGGTTGAAAGAGATTCATTAGTGACATCCTTGTTGAAATTCAATAATTGATGGTCCTTATGAAGGCTCTTGTGACTATAAGGGTGAACTTACCACGAGTATGGATCCCAAGTCACAAAAGCTCACAAGACACATACTCAGTAAATATCAACACATTTGATAGTGAGTCAAATGTAAGGACATCATAGTCAATGAGTCACATCGAAAGATATTCTTGTTAATCTATTCCCTAAGCCAATGTCACTGACCAAGTCTGACAGTCAGACAAAGTCAAGAAGCATTAGATTTGCAAATGAATTGGCTTAAGCACTCTTAGTTTAGTTTGTTTTAAATTTGAGAACTTAAGAAGTATAAGTATTAATTAGATTTGGCAATTATTAACTAGAGATCTTAATATATGATGGAGTTTGGTTATTTCAAGTAACTTATTATTGTGTTCTACTTTTATATGCTTGTAACCTACTTCTCGAGTATTAATTTACTCGAACGTCCACAGTCGGTCATACTCTTGGAAGTAAGTAGTGATTCAAGACTATCATGAGTATTAGTTGATTGATCATAGTGATTGGGCATAGCATAGAGATTGTTCTAACACTCATGAGTACTTAATAGAGATTTAAGTATTAGACTAACTTGCGCTTATTGATTACTTCATGGATCCAGTCACGAGTAATTCTAAGATGATAATATCTCATATTCCTCAAACCTAGATACATGTGGGGTTCTGCTCTATGATTTTGTTATGCATTGGCTTAGTCCAACGCTATCTGTAACTGGTAATTGTAAAGGGTATATCCATGTGTGACATGATGAAGTAGACAAACACAATGTATTCGAAGTTTATTTGTTCCTTCTGCCTTAAGAGGAGAAGCAATATCTATGGGCCCATTGATGATTTGGTGTTGACATCTAAAGTGCTTGGCCGATTCCTGACTGGAATTGATGTGTTCAGTTTAGTAGTCAAATACATTCGTCACAAATCTATATCAGGAAACATAATCTTGAATTCGGAGATTGACCATTATCCATGTCTCGAGTTCATACAAATATCTAGAACGAAGGGATAGTTAATCACTTATCTAAATGTTGAATCTTGATTAGATCAAGAGTTTGATAGTTGCATTGGATGGCTAACTCTTTGTTGATTATTTGGAGAAGTATTGGTCCTCGTATAGTTGATGACTTGTAGAAGTGAGGGACTGTTGGGAAGGGTATCCAAGGTCATTAACTATTGGTAATATATCTAATAATAGCAGGGTCATTTTTGGTTGCCCTCAAAACCCAAATTTAGTAGAATAAATAAAGGAAGAATCTGTTTATTAAATATTATGGATAATAATTAATTAGAAACTAATTGGAAATATATTTTGGGTATTAATTAACAGTTTAATTAATTAAAGGGTTAAATATTCATTAATCGATAGTTGGTTAATGATGAATGTTCCAGAACCCTTATGGAATTAGGGTTGGATGAAAATCACTCCATCCCACATGGGAAAATGAGTGAATTTTGTGGTTACCTCCTCATCCCACATGGGAAGGAGTACAAAACCTAGGAAGGGATCCAAAGCTATAAATAGGGCCTTAGGGATCTCATTCTTCCTGACACCTTGGCTTGAAGTTTCGCCAACCCTTCTTCATCCCCCTCTTAGGGATGATCTCTAACCCTCTTAGGGTTTGTGAAATTGACCATTCTCCTAGTTATTTTTATTTCACTCTTTGGTGTCATTGGGTGTGATCCCATTAGAGGGATTCTTGTTTGGGTCCTCTCATCCAAGCAACTTCCTGGAGGATCAAGATCTCAAGCATGGAGATTAAGGGCTACATAAGAGGTATGTTTTTCTTCTTTATGTTTTATGTTTTCTAGGGTAGATGTAGTTATCATGAAACCATATATCCATAGGTTGCATATACGCTTAGGTATATTATAGTTTCGATTTTTCCGCTATCTAGTTTAGAATGTATTTGATGTGTAGAAAAATAAAAAATAATAAGAGATGATAAACACGTAAACTATCATTATCCTATAAGATTTACCTTTTGAATATATTCTATTTAAAAAATCCATCTTGAACTCGTTAAAGTTGGTAATCAAAATGTATAATAACTATGCAGGAATGAGTGTTTTTGGTGTACGATTGAGAATACAATAAAAACTTGTTCAAGATACTATAAAACGAAATATGTTATATAAAATTAGAAGTTGTGAAGAATAAAAGAATGCTTGTGATACGATGAATACACGTTTTGTTAAAAAGAGACGAAATTTAAACATGATAGTCACTACTTGTCAAATGAAGATTATATTTGTGTATGTGGAACAACAGATTATGAAGTTTATTGCTTTAAAGAGCTTCACAACCACCACTACAAAGAAATAAGAACAGATACCATTTGAAAAAAGGCAAGAAAATTGTCATATTCAACAAAGAGTTCATAGTGCGAACTTCCACATCACAAATAGGCATAATAATCACCTATAAATTGTGGAGACGTCATGGATATTTCAAGGGTATTTGTTTCTTAAATGTTTGTATCAATTTTCTTTTTGCTTATGAGGTTTTTCGTTTCTTATATGGCACTAATTTGAAACATTTCTTTAAAAATGAGTGTTGGTCTTTTATGTTCTTTCTTTTTGTCTTGTTTTGTTGCCTAAAAGATGTGGGATTTGATGGTGAGATGGTCCTCTGATCTTCCTCACAAGCATTTGTCTTGTGATTGACTTATTGGAGATGTCGAGTTCTAATAACGGAGGCATGAAATGGATAAAGTTGAAGCTTTTTTGGTGTATGCTACCTTACAGACGATATAGAAGGAGTGGAATACGATTGTATTTACGAACAAAAGACGAGCGGTTATGTTTATGGCATACGACATTAATACATGCACTTTCAATTAGATTAAGTAGAGATATGAGTTAAAAATGTTTGATTTGTCTAGTTGGTGTATGTCCTCAATTTCAATTTTTTTTGGTAAATTAGTTTGTGGTTCTATTTTTTTTAATGATATTTCGCTCACTGTTCCAAAAAAATACAATAGGTGTTCTTTGATTTTTAAATAAGAACTCCCTTTTGCATATATATATATATATATATATATATATATATATATATATATATATATATATATATATATATATATATATATATATATAGAGAGAGAGAGAGAGAGAGTGTGTGTGTGTGTTAGGTTCATATATAAACCTTAATTATTGAGTGAATGTGTGAACTAACGAGAAAGTTAGAAAAAAATGATTAATTAAACAAATTACGGTAATATCTACATTTTCCTTTTATCTAGCCAAATTAAAATAGCGATATATATGGAAGCAATTCAATATACGTTTCAAATGCTAATACGTTTTCTATCGTTTAATTAGGTTTTCGATCGGCATAATTTTGAACATATAATTAGGTTAATTACTTTCATAGATTTTCTTCGTAGTTAGCAATATTTTGTACTTGTAATTTACGTTCTTTTTTATTTTTATTTATTATTCCTGAATAATATCTTTTATTCTTTCAAGAATGTTAAATTATTCTTAAAGAATGTCATATATACACTTGTAATTCATGTCATATTCTTTAAGACTCGTTTGTAATTCAGGTTTTATTTTTAAAGAATTTCACTATACACTTGTAATTCATATTTGATTCTCGAAAGCTAATTTTGATTCTTAAAGAATTTCCTACATTCATCATTTTGTGATGTATTACTACTATATATATGGATTAAAAAAAATTTAACAACCATTCTTGCAAATTATGATTATCGGTTTTACTTATAGTTGAATATCATGCAAATAATTACGATGGAATAACCATTAAACTTTTACAAATTACAACTTGACAAAGTAATTTGCCAAAATAATGAATGGAAGCTTTAGTTTAATCATTACAAACAACAAATGAATAGCTTCAAATGACAAACACTAAGTAATAAACAAATACTATGTTCAAGTAGTTTACATAAATACTAATTTAAATATATGTGAATTCCATATTAAAAATAAAAGGTAATTAGGTAACAATGTCATTAATCGGTAAAAGGGGAAGCTTAGTGTGTACTTTCATTTCTCATTTGCATGAATTTCAATGCTTGTTTCACTCGATTATCATATGTGCTTCATTGTAACTTCTATAAAGATTCAAATCATTTAATTCATTTTTTTCATAGAAAGAAAATGGAGGGGCAGGTAAAACAGTATATGTGCTTCTAACATGCATCTATATAGAATAGTTCGAAAGGGGTAAAATTGAAAAATTTAAAGTCAAAAGAGTCGATTCTCATCATTTCCTAAGTAACTATAAAAACTAATTACATTACAAAAGGGATTATCCTAACACTAATCATCTATTAATTCTTGTTCATCATAAAAGGCCATACATACAACCAAAAATCCATATACATCCAACAAATAATCACATCTTGCCGATCTGCATACATGATATGGGCATATTTAGTTATAAAATTCATGCATTATCTTAATACTTAATGTTGTTTTTATCTCATTTAATGAACAAAATAAGCTTAATTATCTTAAATATTTCATTTTCAGCAATAAATACATGCTCGGAAGGAAAAGGAAGCGGAATTGGCGATTGGAAGCTTGGATCTTGGATTTTGAAGAAAGAAGGATGTTGCTGGACAGCTTGACCTCTCGTCAGTGTGTTGGCCATATCTCATGAACCGTAACTCCGATTGACGAGATTCAAAATGTTATGAAAACTAGACACAATTTCGGACGACTTTCGTGTTTTGAGAAAATGTTGATTCCAAAAGAAACTCGACAAGTTTTTAGCATAAATTCGACGAGTTGGTTAGAATGTTCCAGATTCGAAGATGCCTTGCCGTACACGCTGTATACGCGGATTATCAAAAAAACTCGACGAGTTTGTGGTGAAAACTCGTCGAGTTGGCCCTGTTTTCAAAATTTATATATAGAAACACTTCTCATTCGAACCCCAACTTTTTGCTGGAGGCTAGCTGCGACTTTTGAAGACCAGAAGGGTTCTTGGAGCTGCTATTTTCGAGATTTCAACATAAGAGACAATTTTAAAGAGAATCAAAGGCAAATAATCATTCTTCTTTTCTTAAGCTTTGTTTTGAACCATGTTTGAATCATTAGATTTTGATTTTAGATTATTACTTGCTGTAGATATGAGCTAAAAGCTTTTTATTTCTGTTTGGATGAGATAATCTTATGAACATGGTTTGATTGAGTGGTTGGATTAATATTAATTTGGTTATTCATCTTGTTAAGCTTGTTAAAGATCCTCATGTATTGATGATAAATTTTTTCTGTTATTAAGTAGTTGCATGAACATCTTCTTGATTACTTGATTCATATAGTTTTGTGAATACAAGATTGTATGCCTAGGAATAATGAACATGAAACTAGGGTTAACTAGAAAATATGTAAATCAATGTGTGAGCATGTGTGATGAACAACCACATATGAGTTGATTGAAATGAACAAATTTGATTAGCTATTATTACAAGTTTTACTTGATATGAACTGAATACTAGGAAACTTGTTAGTTTAATCAACTGGCCACTGTTTGAATTAACTTGTCTACTAAAGGATTGGTAATAGTGATCATGAACCCAATCACATTAGGAATCGGTAACCATTGACATATTGATCCATTGCACTTGCCACGAAATCAACCATAAGAATAAGTGAATCGAATCTGAACAGAAGTCTCTTTTATCATTGAATCTAGTTGTCTTTTCTTGTTCTTCTTAGTTGTTAATTGTCTTTGTTTAAGTGTTAATTGATTGTTTAAGTTTCTAGTCTTGCAAAAATAGAGAAACCCCCTACTTTTGTTAATTGTTTTAATTAGATAATATTAGCATTTATTTTAATTGTTTATCGTTCCCTGTGTTCGATACCCTACTTACTTGAACTAAACTGCTAATCGATAAGTACACTGCCTTTCGTGTGTTTGTCTTTGTGTTTAAGTTAGTAGGATTAAAACTAGTTCGTTTCACACACATCATCTATTAATTCTTGTTCATCATAAAAGGCCATACATACAACCAAAAATTAATTACATTGTCTTTCGTGTGTTTGTCTTTGTGTTTAACTTAGTAGGATTGAGAGTCGATTCTCATCATTTCCTAAGTAAATATAAAAACTAATTACATTGCAAAAGGGATTACCCCAACACTAATCATCTATTAATTCTTGTTCATCATAAAAGGCCATACATACAACCAAATATCCATATGCATCCAACCAATAATCACATCTTGCCGATCTGCGTACATACAACCAAAAATCAAAATTCACAAACACATATATATCATTTGTTTAGTGTATGGTGCAAATTAGAGAAATAACCATATTTCACATGATTGTTTAAACACACCCACTTATATATAACAAATCATACATACAGTTTGAATTTAAATTTTGATTGGTTGAAAAGGTGAGAGGGAGATTGATGGGCTGGAACCAAGGTAATCAAAATTTTAATATTTTTTGTTATGTTGAATACATGGGGATATGTTGGTAGGGTGGGGACACTTTTTCAGGCATAGGAAGTGCAAAGTATATGTTTATTATAACATAGGTAGAGAGATATGAGATGCATGTAACTAAGAATTGCCACCATAAATCGCATAGACATAGACTCGTAGCTGTTCAGGGATCGTAGAATCTGTCGAAAAGGCTATTAGATAATATGTATTAAAGTAGTAACTTAGTTCTTTCCATCATTTTCTAGAGTGGCTGTAAGACTGTGACTTCCTCCTACATTCAAATCAACACAATCATATTACAAAATTATCAAAACCAGCTTACATTTAAATAGAAACAATAGCAAAATAGAACAATAATTTAATTAAACCATTTTCAACTTACCTGTAGAAATAGAAATCAAATCAACATAACCATTTAATAATTCAATGATGCAAATCAAACCATTACCAACATATCTACAATAATAGAAATGAGTAAGCATTAATTCAAACATATAAAACCAAAACTCTTTAAAACATATGAAAGTGAAGATTTTTAAACCTAAAAAAATACGTTTGTAGAATAATCTTTGTAACCATTTAGAAAATCAAAAAAACAAAAATCAGTTGAAAAAATGAAAAGGAAATTTCCAACTAAGGAAATAAAAAACAAAAATAGATGACAAATGAAAAACAAATAAAATGGGAAGATGCTTACAGGTTTACCCTTTGAAAGATATATGGTGGAACAACCATTGTAATTTCTTCTTTAGCTAACACCTCCAAGAGCTGCAGAACACAAATTAAGACATTTTATTTAATAAATCATGAGTAACAATCTAATACATTTACCCTTTAGCAATTGAAGATCTTCATCCAAGCCCAAATTCAGTAATGGTAGTTATATTCATCTAATTCAGATCCACAAATAATATTGATGTGTGTTAGCGGTCTCAATATGTGAGAATTAGGTCAAATAGAAAAAAGATTGGAAAAACTTACCAGATAAATGTCAATAACGACTAAGGAATGAAGGAGAGAGATGAATTAGAAATTGATGGCTTAGCATTGTCCTTGTCCTCACCTCTTCGCTGGTGGTGACGGTTAGGGTTGTGGAGACTGTTAGGGTTTCTCGTCATAACAGAAGGTAGAAGAAGGGCAAGAGAAGGGGTGATAGTGGCAGTGGCTGGATAGGGTTTCAAAATCTGGATCTTCATTAGACAAAGGTGCGATTGGAGTTATGAGATTACAAATGGGGTAAAGAAAAGTAGAGTTGCGGTGCGTCGATCATCCAGGTTAGAAGCAATCATCCAGGTTAGGAGGAAGAGCATTTGAGTGAGCGGGGATGGTGATACCTGAGGTACACCAAAAACTGAAGTGAGTTAGAAGAGAGGCGATAAAGGGGGTGGGTTTTGTGTCGAGGTGACTAGGGTTTAGTGTTTCCAACATGTAGAGATAGAGGTACGCACTAAGCCTAATAAAATTGTACATTATGTTGTAATATGTATGCCTCTTAAATTTCAAGAAAGAGACAATATATTTAATAATATATATGTTTAATAATATGCTTAATAATATATATATATATATATATATATACACACACTTCAATCAGTTACATTTGAAACCTATAACTCCACACTTATCCTCTACTTAGTAAATATCAAATGGATTTTTATATCCACAATAACTATTACTTTAATATTAAAACTCTTTATATTTCTACTAATTAATCATTATAACTTAAAAATATTTTAATTTATTTTATTTAATTGGTGAATATAAAGATGTATATATAGAGTACATAGGTATGCAATCAAGAATAATATTAAGTAGGGGTGTAAACGAGCCGAGCTGAGCCCGAGCCTGACCAAGCTCGAGCTCGGCTCGTTTAATTTTGAGGAAGCTCGAGCTCGGGTCGTGAACAATGTAGTGGGCTCACGAGCCTAATCGAGCTTAAACAAGCCTATATATATATATATATATATATATATATATATATATATATATATATATATATATATATATACATACATACATACATACACACACACACACACACACACACATATATATATATATATATATATATATATATATATATATATATATAGGCTCGTTTAAGCTCGTTTAGGCTCGCGGGCCTATGAGTTGAAGCCCGGCTCGAGCTCGTTTGATAAACGAGCCTCATATTTAGGCTCGATCTCGGCTCAGGCTCGTTTAATTCGATCTCGAATCGAGCATTTAACAAGTCGATCCCGAGTAGCTCACGAGTAGCTCGGCTCACTTACACCCCTAATATTAAGGAAACGAAGTCTAGAAAAAAGTACTTGAGAAGACGCAAAATTTTAGTTTAGAAAATTGATAATATTTTGTTATTTTTATAGCATTTTAATGATTGTCTTATTTTTATTTGTTTCGTTCATTTGTGTTTTTCATTTTGTTTATAATATTAGATTTTTGTTTTTGTTTTAATATTGGTTTTTGATCGTATTTTTTTTATATTTGAAAGTTATCTTATTTGTTGTCTTTTACACGATCTATTAACAAAACAAAAACCCAAAATAACTAAAATTTTTGTTATGTATTGATGGTTGTCATAAATAATAAATAATGACTATTTAAATATTAAAAAAAATGACATGGTGATATGGTAAAGATCTACCATGAGTAATGTTTATTATGTCTTCAATAAAAAGTCATGAAAACTAAGACTCAAATAAAGTTAAATATGAATATAAGAGCATCATAATTATCATATCATGTTAATAGATAATTTTATTTAAAAAATAACTTATTGTAATAATTTTCAAAAGTTTTGCCTTTCCATTAATGAGACATGCATTTATTTTTCATATTTGATATGTTTTATAAAATATCATCCTTTAATTATTCTCTTTTAAAAATATTTGATGTTTCATTTTAAAAACTCTTTTTAGTGTCATTTTGATGGACTAAAAATGTGTTTTAAATATATTTTTATATGCATATAATAATTTTACTTTTGTGTATTTAATATATTAGACCATCACCATTGGTGAGTAGTTCATTATGGCCACCCAAAAAAATTAAAAAAATAAATTAAAAAGGAAAGAAATGGTGTGAGTGTAACACCCAAATTCTCAAATATAGATTAAATAAAAAATAAGCGTTCCAACATCTCCTAATATCAACTCTGAATTTACTTATAGACTAAACTACAACGGAAGCAAAGTAAAATAAAATAAAATCTTCAATTGAACAACTTTGGGTGTTACGTCTTTGCGGAACTCCTTTGTTGACTTGTTGATAAATCTTTCTCCTTGGCCTTCCTACTTCCACTTGCTAAATAGTTTCATGGGTTGCGCACATTTAAAGTTTCTAAATGGGTAAGCCTAGGGCCTAGCGAGTTCGTGTTACACATACATACCTATCACTTAAAAAAACATATAGTTTTATCATATATCTTCAATAAATCATACAATAAATATATCACCGGATGACCTAATTTAGGGGAACGATTAATTATCCAGAGAAAGAACCAAAGGTTAATTTCCCTTCTCCTTGAGACAACTCATCATTCATTATACTAAAGTATTTTAAATATCCAAGGAAATGAGTTTGATTCTCAATTCTCATCCCTGCCGATCACACACATCCGTCATACTCACGACGATTAATCACTCACCCGTTCCCGCTAAAATGTCATCCAAAAACACACACAATAGATAAAAAATCGAAAATAACATTTGTACACAACCATACTTATCATAAATCATATTGTCACAATTAAATAAAAATCATATAATAAACGCATGACAAACATTTATGTGCGAGAAACCACAGAACACGAAAAAAACTCACCTTGTTGGTGTTAGTCTTAACCAGATGTGGTCAGGGTACCTGCAGATATGCACCCTACATTTAACCAGCATTTATTTGCTAAGGCTTAATCATATAAACATCTTATGTGATTGTGTTGGTTCCATCACACATATGTCTCCTTCGGCCAACCAATAATTATTTCATCATATTAATTAGAATGTGCGAAACAACTTTAATAAAAATATTATTATCTTTTTCTTCATTTTTTTTTCATGTAGTCATTCCCATTTAATTAGGTTTTACCCGTAAAAGATTTAATACTGAAATGTCAAAATAACTAAACCTTAAAATAAAGACTTTGTTTGAATAATAACAATAAGTAATATTAAGATCAATATAAAGTAGCAAATTTAAAATAACAACCATTTATATGATGTTGTAGAAAACTGCAAATTGTCAAATTATAAAAACTGGAGGGGCTATTTTTATATCTTTTGTTATGATATACAAGTAACACATTTGTTACCTATTTGTGAAAACTAAAATTGTCAACTTGTCAACAGTAGTGAGACCATTTATGTAAATATCATTTTAATCATTTGAAACATCAAGAAAACCGTTTCAACAGAAAGATCCAGATTCTTTTCTTCTTTACCCGAACAATAAAAACATTTTCGACCATTTTATCATAGTAAAACTTAAAAAAATGTTGTCAACTAAAATTTATAAAACCAGCATTAATCATCTCCATTTCATACTAACATATTTATATACTAAATCTTGAATAATTTATGATACAACAAGTTTAAATTCATTTCTTTTACCAAAACATAACATTTGTTTTTCACCAAATTCAATTATTCCTTGGCCGAAAAGAGACATAGGATTGAACCAAAATACATACTCAAATCCTATAAACCTACTCAAACAACTTGATCAAGCTTAAATCGAAGAAACATACCTTAATTTCTAAAATAGCTCTGAAAACCTTCACGAACTTCAAACCTAGATTTCTATTTTGTTTCTCCAACCTTTCTTACAACTTTTGTGGACATTCCACTCTATTTCTCGTGCCTTTTATATTGCCCAAGTTTGTAACTTTTCTACTTAACCCAAAAGTCCAAATTTATGACTCTAATCAAAGTGATGGGTTTTGGAATTAAAATTCCATAATTTCTTTATTTACTCCTAATTAATTCCTTAATCATAATTATAATAATACATTTATACCATATATTTATATATTTATTTTAATTTGAGTTATCACAGTAAGCGGATTGCCCCCCACAACCTAGCTCACCATAGTTCACTATCTTTCTCCCTCCTTTTTCTTTTTTATATTTCATTTATTTTATAAAAAAATAGACTTGATATTACTTTTAAAATTAAATAAAATATAATAAAAAACATGAAATAAAATTCTCTACAAAATGAGTATAATTTTGATATATTTTTTGATAATTTTTTTAAAATAAAATAAAGGATTGGATTGGGTTGCTAATGTGGATAAAAGTTCATGGGTAGTTAGGTTGTTTATGTGTAAGATACAGAAAGTAGTTTTTTAATAAATATTTGGGTTGGGTTGGGTTGTCAATGAAGGTAGTCTTAAAGTATTAGTCAAAAAAGTAAAATATATAACATATAACTAAGAGGGACACAATGATAATGTTATAAGAAGAATGATATTATAATAAAGACAAAATTGCAAAAATGGTCCCTGTGGTATGCATTTTTTGGGGGTTTTAGTCCAAACTACAACTTTTTTGGATTGGTGGTCCTTTTGAGCTAGTTTCCTTGCACTTTTGGTCCCTGTCCAAACTAAAAAGACTATTATACCCTTAATGAATTTAATTTTCATTTTTCTTTCACTTTTTAAAATTATTATTATTCTTAAATATAAAATTGGACACACATGTCCACCCTCTCTCTCTCTTTCTTTCTCTCTCTCTCTCTCTCTCTCTCTCTCTCTCTCTCTCTCTGCGAATAAAAAAAAAGAAGCAGCAGCAAATAGCCAAGAGCTCCTGTTTCCACCCTAACTAGCAGACCACCATGGCAGCCCTACCTCTCTTCCTGTGAATAACGATCGATCTACCCCAATTATTGTGTTCCATTCCTTCTTCCCTTATTTCTATCAAGTTTCCTTTTGTTCCAAATCAATTGTAGACCGGAACCAGAGATGCCTTCTCCCTCTTTGCAATTGACGAACCTCTTCAATTCCTCACTTCTTCCTCTTTTTGATTGTTTTCAGGAAGCTCTACTGGAGATGGAGCAGCATCCAGCAAAACCACATGGCTGTCAAACATCAAACCCAAAAACACTTTTCCTCTTCAGCGTCTTCTTTCTTCTTCTGATCCAATCGGCCAACAACACACGAAGAAGGAATAAAGACTTCGGTCCTCTGCGTTTGTCTGATCGAGAAGAGGGGCCCGATTTGAAGCAACATCAGATTGAGGGGGATGTCTATGGGTGGTGATCGTCCGCAAAAAGGGGATGAGGAGGAGGGTTGGGAGTGGGTTTCTCCGGTCCTTGTCTGATCTGAGAAGAAAGAACTTGGACAAAAGTAGAAAAGAAACAAGAGGGCCACAAAGAAACTTGGTCTTGTGGTAGTTCATCTATGGTGGTTACACATAGAGGTCTTCGATCCTCTGTTGATCCGAGAAGAAGGAAGCATTAGCGGAGGTGACAGTTGGTGGCTAGGGAGGTGTTGGTGGTGACGATGGTAGCCCCTTGGCTCGTCGGTGGAGTTGTTGTTCTTGATGGTCACCTGAAATGCATCCACCTTGAGTGGTGTTTTTACCATAAAAATGAAGAAGAAAAGGAAGAAATAAAACTGAGAGAGAGAGAGAGAGAGAGAGGTGGGCCTAATAATTTTTATTAATAAAACTTTAAATTAAATAACAAAAACCATAAAAATGTATCAGAAGGGCATTTTAGTCTTTTCAATTTTCCGGGGGACCAAAAGTGCAAGGAAACTAGCTCAAAATGACCACCAATCCAAAAAAGTCGTAGTTTGGACTAAAACCCCAAAAAAATACATAACACAGAGACCATTTTTACAATTTTGTCTATAATAAATATAAATGGTTGAAAAATCTATAAAATAATTAAAAATAATATTATATATTAAGTTATAATGTTATACTAAAAAACGAAAACAATTTTTGATCCTTTAACTAATTAATATGATTGAAATTAAAATGTTAAGATAATATTTTTAAAAATTAAATACATATATAACAACAAGAAATATCAGTTAACCATGTATTTAATTTAATTTAATTAATGTGTTTTATTAGTGTGTAGTATGCGAGTAGAGACCACTGAGAATATTCTGATTATATATAATTTAACATAATCACTTATTTTATATCAATTTAGTATAAAAACTATTATATCAAACTTAATAACAATGTGATTGTTATATTTAAAAAAACATATATTCATAAATATTTCAATTATAGAATTGAATTCGGCGTGCAAAAATATGCATTGCACCATATATATATATATATATATATATATATATATATATATATATATATATATATATATATATATATATATATATATATATATATATATATATATATATATATATATATATATATATATATATATATATATATATATATATATATATATATATATATATATATATATATATATATATATAAGGGGTGAGTGAAGAAAATTAAAGTAGAAAAGAACGAGAGGAAAATAGTTGAAGTGGCTCTGGTTTGGCAATTTTAGTTTAAATTATTTAAAAGTATATAAAAAAAGATTAAAGTAAATTAAAATTTGTATAAATGTCATTTACACGAGTGAAGGAATACTATTGTAGAAATTAAAACTCTAAGGATCATTTACGTTAAAAAAATTAAAGATTAATTAAACCTATAAATCTTTATAAAGAAAACATGATCATTTTTGAATTTTGGTTTTATTTTTCGATAAAAAATTATGCAAAAAAATTAGAAAAACAATAGACCGCAAGAGTTATCGCATTATTTAAAATTGGCTTAAAAGGCCCTATGCCTTCATGAAATAGAAGGCTTGATTCAGGACAAAATTTCAAATACATTAAAAGTGATTAATACAACATTTAAAATAAGATGCTGATGGCCCTTCAACCTCAATAATAAACTAATAAAATTGTTTAATTAGTGGCCATTTAAACCAAAATTTAAATATCTGTTATTTTTAAAATTCAGTATTCACTCTCAATTCTAAAATTAAAATATGAAAAATAATCTATACTTTAAATAGGGTTTGTACCACACCCCATGTTTTTGTTACCCTCCACATCCTTTGCATTTATTTCATTGTTTGTGGCATTGAATTTGAGTTCCCTACTACTCTTTTACTTTACTTTTATTTATTCAACTCATATCTAACGACTTACTTACACTTTTATATTTTACAAGCATATATATTTAATTACTAACATTCTTTTTCCAATAAAAATAAAATAAAAATTATAATGAAACCCGGGCAAAACATACGTCCAATCCTTCTTCGCCCCCTGTCTTGGTAAAAAAATAGAACTGGAGCCTTCCCTGTGTTTTTATTAATTTCAGATACATAAGTTATGTTTCTTGCTTCCGATATTGATATCATTACACTATATTTATTAATATATAGAGCACAACCCCATATATAATTATATATTGGTGCTTTACTTCACTATATAAGATATTCACCGAGTTTTGTTTATTCTAATAACTACACATATATTATGTGACAACATGAACAATAATTTTATTATTATTTTAATAACCTTGCATAATGTTTTCAAATGTATTTATGAAAAAATTAAAACAAAATATTGCCTATGCCTAAGTGTTATAGGTAAAATTTTCACATTTATGTTATTATCATATCTTGACCTTGCATAAATGATCTTACTATTCAATATCTTAAGAAACTGCACAAGTGGTCCATATGGTTTGTTCAAAATTGTCACTTTGATCCAAAAAAGTTTGGAGTAGCACCATAAGTCCAAAGTTTTCATTTTGTTGCGTCTTTGGTCCAAAGGGTTAACTGTTGTCTATTTTCTTCCGTTAATATATGTTTGACTTGTCAAATTGAGGGTATTTTGATCATTTTCTATTTATTCCCCTTATTTTATATTAATAAAAGAGTCCTATAAGATCGAACCCTAAACCTTCTTTGTCGTCGTTCTCATCTGCTTCTTCTTCAACAAAGCGACTATCTTTTTCTTCTTCAAGAAATCGAAATAAAAAATGGAGCTTTGTTTTTGTGGTAAAATGACCATAGTTCACACCGTATGGACTGACAAAAATCCAGGTCGACGTTTCTGGGGATGCCCTACTGAGGTACGCAAATGTCTTTTTGTTGGATTTCAACATAAATCTCCCATTACATGTTACGATCTTCTTTTGTTTCTTCAATTTTGAAAGGATCCAAATGTCAATTTATTGGGTGGTTTGATGGACCAATGTGTGCACCTTCCAAAGCTATTATACCTGGGCTGTTGAGGACAATCACCAAATTGAAGTCACAACACACAAGACTCAAATGTTACATGTTATGTAGTTGGATGTTATTTGTGTTTGTTCTGGTTTATAAGAAGTAGCTTGAAGTGTAATGGTTTGGGTAGTGTTTTAATGTTTTGGGTAGTATTTTGTTTAAGCAATGTAATCTTTTGGGAAATACTTTGTTGTAGTCTTTTGTGGTTAAAATGTAAGCAATGTAAGACATGTTTTGCAACAAATTGTCAATGGTAATTATATTTGGTATGTACATTTTGACCATTCTATTTTTGTTTGTGGTTTACACATTATCAATGATGATTGTATGTTTTGTTTAAAAGGGAACATTGGTCAAGTTCTACAACATGAAATTATACATGAGAATAACATCAAGACATTAAACATAACATAATCCATTACATCAAATCCAGTCTAAATTGTTCCCATACATCACAATACACACTATCAAGTACCAAAAAGAACATCCAAATTGCTTAAACCCCAAAACACATCAAGTACTAAAAATACAATACACATAAACATAACATTATCCCAAAAAGACCCTTATACCTCTACATACATCAAAATCCCTTGAAATCCCATCAGTTACCCCTTTGGCCTTTGCAAGTTCTAGCATTATGCCCTTTATTTTTACACTTGATGCATGTTACTTTGATAAACTTTCTTGTAAGCTTTCCACCCCCACTAGCAACCTACTTTGACTCCCACCCACATTAGCACTATTGTCTCACTTCTTTTGGCTTTTCTCCTTAATAGATTGATTCCTCTTTTTCTTGGGCCTTCCAGTCTGATTATGGTGTAGAGGAGGGGTGATTTTAATTGGACAATCACTTATAGGCCACATTGCTCGACCATCAATAGGCTATACCTTGTACACACAAGCTGTTTTCCATGTTTCTAGCCACTGCACCCTGTGGGCATAAGTGTGCAGCTCTCCAACTTTCTCACCATTATTTGTTATGTCATTTAGGGCTGCAATGACATGTTTACAAGGGAGTCAGGTTAATTCCCATTTCCTATAACTACATACTCTTTCAACCATGTCAACAACATGTTGATCCTGTCATGGCCCTTGCACTAAGTATTTGTCTGACCCATTCCACCTAGCTGTGTACTGAGATGCCAAATTGACATTCTTGTCCATGATCTTTGTTGCAAATGGGGTAGTGGACCAACACACTTGTTTTGCACCTGACATTACATATTCTTTTCATCATATACTCCTTGATGTACTCCAAGCAGGTTATCAGTGGATTGTCCCTTCCCTCAATCAATTTTCTATTAAAAACTTCACAAAGATTATTTAGAAGCATATCTAATACTGCTCTACATGAAAACACCACAATAATGTCATGATCAAACATATACTAAGAAATAATACAACTAAGGGGTAAATTTGGAACCTATAGTATATATCTGTGAAGTGGATTTTTGCCCAGTGTTGTAGGGGGATCTGCTTCAACCAATTATAAGCTTCTATATCATACAAGCTGAATTCCCTCATCCTATGGTTGAACTCTGGTACTTTTGTTGCTGTAGCATAATTCCACACATGTTCTTTGTACTCGTTAGTCCTCCATGTTTTTCTCATATTGTCATATATATGCCTGAGACAAAACCTGTGCTCAGCACATGGGAACAACTGAGAAATGGCAGCCCGCAATCCCTGTGAAGGCAGTAAAACATAGTTAGTATAGTACATCCAAATATATCAAAGATAAACAACAAATTACAAAGCTTTTGTATGTCACTTATAAATGTGAAGTTTGAGTTTTCATATAGGTCCAGATCATCTCCAATACACTGAAGAAACCACTTACAACTGTTAGTGTTCTCAGTCTCAACAACGACATAAGCTAGGGGATATTCCATTATCGGAGTCTACCCAAATTGTAGTTAAAATTTGTCCTGGGAAAGGGCCCTTCATAAATGCCCCATCAAAAGCTAGAAAATCCCTCATGCAAGCTCTAAACCCCTTCTTCATTACACCCAGACACACAAACATCCTTTTAAAACTTCTTGATGTAGCACTTGGGTTGGGTTCAGAATCAAACTCTAACTTCACAATTGTATCTGGATTGGTAGATTGTAACTCCAAGATGTAATCTCTGAGAACATCATATTGCTTTTTTTAATTCCCCTAGACAAGTTTTTTGTAATAGATTTGGCCATGAATACCTTGTGAATAGAGAATCCAACTTGATATTCCTTTTAAAGTTGTTCTTGAAGAGCACTGACTGGGATTGTTGGGTTGGATTCAATCTGATCCATTATCTGTTTAGAGATAAACTTTGCGGTAGCAGATCTAGCTTTTCTTGTCTGGAGGCATCTATGTTCATGGTTGTAAGTCTTTATGAATCAAGTACTATCTACATCTGACCTGGAACCTTGTATCACCCAAGGACAAGGGGTAAGTTCACCCACTTGACCATCATTAAAGTCTACAGTTCCTTTATATAGTACCCTTAACCTCATTTTGTTGTTTTTCATGAAGAATATATTCCTTCTCGTTTCCAGTGCATGCAATTGTATCTTTTCATTTAACTTCTTCTTACTTATATATTTTTGTCCTATCCTAAAAGTTACCTTGTGTCTCTCACCTTGAGAGAACCTTGTCTCCTTACCTAATTCTTTTATTATAACTCTCCTTTTCCTTTCAATATCAAAACCCTCATCCAGTGAATCCCATTGATCATTATTTATAACATCCAGTTCCTCAATGACCTCATCACTCTCATTATCTCTATGCTTTGATAATCTTTTTTCAAGAAATTCTGCTTCAAGATCGATATTCATGTAAAAATCCCTCATATTTACTTCTACATCAGGGATTATGTTGTCTTCATCTACGCAGAATTCTCTATCATCATTGTCCTTACTGTCATCACTTCTTTCATGATTCTCTTCATCACTCTCTGTCTTATCTTCAATTCCATCATCAACTGCAAAATCTCTAATCTCTAGATTCTCATCATTCATTTCATTTCTTTCATGACTCTCTTCATCTGTCTCTGTCTTATCTTTAATTCCATCATCAGCTACAAAATCTCTCATCTCTACATTCTTATAATTCATTTCATTTCTTTAATGATTCTTGTTTTCAATGACTTCCTTATTAACGGCATTGTCCTTACCTTCATGAATCTCATCATCTACATTTTGTCGATTATATTGTAAAATCTGTTGTTACAACCCAAGATCAAATTCATTAGCAGACTCATTCTTCTCATATTTCTAGTAATTGCAAGTTTCTAGATGTAAAAACACTTTTATGGTTGTTTTCTTGTTTACATGACTGGCTAATCTCCTTATTTTGGCTGACTTGGGCTAAAACCCATGGATATTTGTGGGTTTTGAAGGATTCATGCATTGATGGTCATTTATCTTATGTTTATGATTCTAGTTCATAAATCTTATGCTTATTTAATACTTTGATCATGAGTTTGGTATTTAAATGAACACTTGTTGGTTTATTTCTTTGATTTAGCATTCAATCATTTTATTTGTTGAACAAGGGCTTTATTATGGTAGAAACCATCTCTAGCTTATGGATCATGACTGCTTTATGGTTTTGTAAACATTGACATCCTCCATGAATTGGGGATTCCTTCATTCTTGAGGCTAATAACCTTTCTTGGGTTCAATTGATTCAATTGAATCCTTGATTTTAATTACGAAGGTGTCTGATGGGCTTCCCCAACCTCCATACCACCTTTGAGGAATCTTGTCATATCATGCCTCATGATTGCTATAACTGCCACACCCTAAAACCGGAACGGCAGAAACGTTTTGGGGTGGATGACGTCATGTCAAGTATCACAACACATGTATTATAGTAATCAAAGTACAACAAAACATTGCATTAATAGTAATAATTTTACATGGTTTACATTACAGGGGATCAAAGTAATACAAGCAAATATAACAAATACAACTTGGTACTAAGCCATCTTCATCAACAGATCCGGGGATGTACCTATCGAATGCTGACTTGAGAATACAAGTTATTTGAAAAGCGAGTATCAGCATTTTTACAAATGTTGCTGAGTTCATAAGTATTTAGTGACATTTTATTCAAATAACTTTATAATGTAGTAGTCTAAGAATTTACAGTGTATTAGAGTTCTTTCCAGAAAATCCTATATTTTCTTTAATAAAAGCAGTCTTCTACAAAGACTGGACAGAGTTAGTGTGGTAAAAGTAGTTTTCCCTTTATCGCTATCATTATCAAAATACTGAATTTGATTATTAAAGAAAGCAAGAAGAATCAGGGAAATAACATATGCCTCAGCAGTGAGGACTGCTGACTAAGGCAAAGGAATCCTAGACTCCAGGAGAGTATCGAATGAACGACACGCCTGGCTCAGTCTACCAAAAGGAGACACAGACCCCAGGAGGTACCAAATGAAAGGTACAGCTGGTAAGGTCTAAAACAGTGAATACAAACCACAGATAGTATCAAATGAAAGATACATCTTGCAAGGTCAAAAATAGAGAATATAGACCGCAGATAGTATCAAATGAAAGATACAAATTGCAAGGTCAAAAACAGCGTGACACTGAGAATGAGTTACCAGCATACAGTGTAAATTGCTGGTGAAATACTGTTACCTTAAGGCCATGAATTATAAGGTAACCCGGGATACTCGTAACCATACTAACCGACACTAGAGTACCAGACACCCTACAAGCATCTATAAAATATGACATTTGTCACCCCTTGGCTTGGTGGGCCGTGGACTGTAGCTAGCAGTCAGGGTGCGGGGGTGTCAATCTCGTATAGATCTATACACACAATGTCCGCTCTCCCTACCGGAGACTCTGGTTACCAACTAGACGACAGAGAAGGCCGTGTCCCGAAGATGCATCCCAAATAGTGGGTAATGACTTCCAAACCGTGGGTAGTGGGTTTCTAGTGGGTAGTGGGTTTCTGATGTAAGTGTTGAACTAGAGGTAGAGACTCATGACTGAACTGACTAGAGCATACCTATACATCTATACTTGTATACATAATATTTAACTAATGAACCAAACGACCTTCGGACAGCCATCCGATCCCACCAGACCACATCTCAACGAAGAAAAGGAAATAGGGCGGACGAACCTTCCTAAGTCTTTTGTTCATTATTTATATATATCCATACAAGCACAGACATACATCTAACTACGACTGAATGTGTAACAAGTGGAAACGTATCATCGTGGTGTGTAATCATACAATGTCGAATAACCGAATCGTGAAGTATAAGTGTCACCAAATATAAGCGTATCACGAAGTAGAAGCGACAACAAGTGAAGTAGGAGCGTATCGAGTATAAGTGAAGTAGAAGCGATATCAAGTATAAGTGAAGTAGAAGCGTATCACTAAGTAAGAGTGTAAACAAGTATAATCATTTAACTAAGTAGCAGTATCCACTAAGTGAAAGTATAACAAGGTAGTGGTATATAACGAGTGGGGTCTCAAAACATGGAAGAAAACTTTATACTTAAGAAAAACATGACTGGGTATTCCTTTGTAAAATAAGTTTGAAAACCTTTAGAATTTCTTTGGAAACCTTTCATAAATTAGTTTTAAAGGAAGTTTTGATAAAACAATATAAGTAAGAGATTTGTACAAGTGGAAACATTTTATAAAACCATTTACAGTATCAAACTCGGTAAAACAGTTAACAGTGTGGTAAATCCTTGTGCATGCGGGTTATCAATCACATGTGATTGATATGATAACTGGCATGTTTAACTTGCATTCCCCCCCCCCAATAAAACATGTAAAAACATTTAAAAAGTTCATTCTAGGGTATGAACTCACCTGTAGTGAGTGGTTCTGATGACAATGTTAGATCTGTTGCTAAGTATCAAGTGGTGACTTGAGTACACACGCGAATCCTATTTAGCACATATTGATACATATATGAATATAATTAGTGTTATGAACAACTAACTATTGAATTGGGACCACTTTAGGGACTAGTAAACACTTATATCGAAGTGTTACAACCATAAATGATTGTACGAAGGGTTAAAAGGCTATACAAGAGAGTGTATGGCCTGAATACACACTATATGTGTGTGTGCGGCCAGGTGTGCTGCCAGCACGTGTGTGCGGCCATGATTGGGGCCAGGTGTGTTGCCATCACGTGTGTGCTGCCAGAAAACATGGTGTTCTTGGTGTTCTTGGTAAAAGATGTTACCTTTCCGGATGATACTTGAGAGGATTTTCGAGTCCTAGCTTTGTAAGAGTGTAAGAAATGATCAAAATGACCAAGGATAGTATATATAGGAGGGTGTGTGCGGTTGGAGGTGTGTGTGGTTGGCCTGTGTGCGGCCGCACACACCTAGTTTGGTGTGTTTGGCTCGTATTTCAATTATACTAAACCTTAAGCGCTCTTTTAGACTCGAGACTTCATTATAAAATGGTAAAACGAAGCTAACTTTGATAAAAATGAAGAATGTAAACTAGAAATTTTGGGTTGTCACATCATCCCTCCATTAGAGGGAATTTCGTCCCGAAATTCAGGTTTAGGCAAGGAAGTAGGTATGAATGATAGAGGCAGGAGGGTACTTCCTATTTTGTTTGTCCTTGCATTCCCAAGTGAACTCTGGTCTGTGTTTGTCAATTCAACAAACCTTCACCTACGGGATGCGGATTCCGTCTCGTGTAGTTAGTGGGTTCCGAATGGTGTATCTACGAGGTTAGGGTTCTCAATGGTTGCTATCAACATGAGTGGGATACGAAGAGTGACGTCGGGTAAACACATATCAAGTCTAAGAAGTGGATCGATCTGGTATGAAGCTTGTGGAAATATCCGAAAGTAGTAGTGGTCTGACGAGGGTTGGACCAAATCTCCATGAGGATTCTCAGATGGTCCTAAGCTCTCAGAAGGGTAGAGCTTTTCAGTACTTAGAACATAGTGTACTTCTACGGCAAGATCGCCACTGGCGTGATTGCCATTCCGAAGTTCCTAACGTTCTCTCTCATACTGGTAGTGTAGTCCTTCAGGTTGGTTCTTAGGAAGCTCAAATTGTCCTTGGTTTCGCGTTTTCCTATCAACTGGCTTTTAGAGTCTTTCTAGGTCATCGGATGGGTTGTGTGACTACGGTTTCTGTTTGCTCTAGAGTGTCTATCTCAAGCTCGTGCAAAATGAATCTACACTTCTAATGCTTGAGGTATTTCTAACGGAAACCCTCGGGGTCAGGGAGATAGGGTTTCACCAGACGAGTGTTGGACTACCTCAGAAGGTGGTTCTACTATTTCTGTGTGAAATAGCATTCGTGGAACACCTGATAGTCCGATGAATCTCGGATGACACGCCCTAATTCCCAAGGCATTGGTTTATTCTGGTGCGCAAAGCGCGTGTTCCTTCATAACCCCTCGACTAACACCAAGGCTGATGTCAAGTCTATAATCTCTTCGGGATCCGGGTCATGAGGTTGAATGCAACTAAGTTCGCACTTTGATCAAGTATTCCTGGCTGCGGAGGTTATCCTGTGGTTCTCGGTATCCTAGTGTTTACTTCGGAAAATGAATTCTATCGTCTACAGGGCGACGACGATTTCCTCCATGCGAAAAGGTGGAGGGTTATAGGCACTACTCGTCTGTTACAGGGAGGACGAAGTGTCTAAGTAGTGCGAGCATATACTGCAACTACTCTTCCGAAGGTTCTGAGTTTTCCCGGTCTAAGTTAAATCTAGTGAGTATAGGTTCCCATCACTCGGATCTTTAATCTCTTTACTAACTGAGGGTGTTAGCTACTATGTGGGCTTAACCGGTATGACAACAAATTTCGGATTTGTGATCATTATAGTAGCTCAACCCGCAGCGGTTCTCTTGATTCCAGCTCCTATTGTATGGAATAGGATGAAGGGCTTTACTATGAGGCTCGTGGTAGAGCTCATACTTGGCTTGACCACTAATACTTGGTGTATGCAAGCCGTATATAATTGAGGTCGGCAGGTTGTTCAGTGGTGCGACTCCACCCCAAACCCACAACCCAACGAGGAATAGGGAGTAAGGAGGAAACACACACCTTAAATCTTTTTGATCTTAATTATATTCCACCTTTACGCACATACCTGGTTATAGTGGTCATTCCTTATGAGTTCTAATCTCTAGGTTCACGAACCTGATGTGCGTGGTGCGAAGGGTCTTTCTGGGGAATTCTACGGAGTAGGCTTCGGATGGTCATTGTCTTCTGAAGTGTCTTGCAGTGTCTTTCGCTTCAGTTTCCATATGACTAAGAGAGGTCGGTCGGCAGTGCGCGGTACCTTTCTCTTGGGTACTTCGGAAGGTTTGAGGTAAGAGGGACAACTGACGGATCGTATTAGGTTTGATTATTTGTATTATGCTTAGGTTCGGAAGAACCTCTATTTGCCGACATGGCTACGGAGAAAATTCTTTTTACACAGCACTTGGGATGTACACATGGTTGCACTATGTCAAACCATGATCGATAGAATCGTTGAAGTTGGCACACTTCGACGTGATATAAGATGAGTATCGATAGAGTCATGCGCCGATCAGGTACACAAGTTCTAGGCGTTTCGGCTTTCGTCCTATGTATCACTGTCGCGGATGCTTGGACCGATAGAGTCGACGCAAAACTATAAAGTGTTATAAGTGTTTCTGAGTAGAGTATCTTTTCATGAATGGATTCTCACGAGGCATTTCTATAATCGCCTAACATATACTAGTCATGTATAATTAAGGTGGGGAGGACTGTTGACTGAGCGACTCCGCCCTAAATCCACAACCAAACGAGGAACAGGAAATTAGGCGGCATTCACTCACTCTAGGTCTATCCATCTTAACTATACATGGCCGTAACGCATACATTTAGCCATTATAGTTTTACCTAATGAATTTTAAATTTTATAACAGTGTTGCGACTTTCGCCTTAATGGGGAAGTATTTACATTTGAATTAGCCTTTTAATATTTTGCGTTAGTTATCTGAGATTGAGAGACGTACAAAAAATCTACCGGGTTCCTTGATGCTTCTCCTTAAGCAGTAGAGTTAGGCTCCTCCTGTGTCTTTGTTGTTTCCTTCAGTTGGGCAATCCCTTTTGAAGTGTCCAACCTCACCACATAGACGAAAAACTGGGTCGGTCGTCACATTGGTGATTGATGCAATACGCTCTACTATGGTTAGAAAAATGGCCGTTTCTTAAAAAAACATCTTAGCCCTTCCTAACGATGACTTCATCGACCAAGGTATCCTCTCCTACGAGGAGACGTGTTCCTTCGGTGACGATGATATTGATTCTTTAGGACTCGATGGAGCTTTTCCTTTCGAGGTTGTTTTCAAGCCCTTCGATCCTCTCATTCAGCCTGACATCGTTTTTTCCCACCTGGGTGTGCTTTCCTAAGTAACTCTTCTCCTTGGGTTTGAGATACCCTATCACCGGGATAGTCTCTGAATTCTTCAGGGTGTCTGGGATCTCGTATATATAGTCCATGTCGATTATCTGGAGGATCCTCTTTTGGATCGACCATGTAAATCACTTAAAAGGCCTTGATATTGGCTTGCGTATATGATCTCAAAATCTTTGGGAATTATCACTTCCTCCTCAAGGTCAAAAGCCACAGATCTCCTCTAGTCTTGAAAACCAAGCATAATGATGGAGCTTGGAAGGAAAGATACCTCTTTGTGATATGCGACTCTATTCCCAATGGGGATCTCCTGTCGGATGCCTGGGTTAAAAAGGGTAGGATTCTTTAATATTAATATAAGGATCCTGGAATTCACATCTTCTTATTTTGTTTGCTTCTTTGCAGCTTTCAAGTCCGAAGAGCTCGTTCCCATTGGTGAGGATTCTGAAGAGAATATTGAGAAGTTCTTAGCCTTGTCTGAAGCCGAGAGATCCTTCTGATTTGATCAAACCATTCCGCAGGAAAGCTTTTCTGCCACTGACATCATGTCGACAAGTAAGGATCCTTGGCTCTATTTGTTTATGGTGAAGGTTTTAATGATCTTCAATCATATATTTATATAGGATCCAAAGTCACTCGTTTCAGTGCTCGCTTCACACTAGTTGATCTAGGTACAAAAATGTCGAAGGATCAGCTAAAGATGAAGAAGGAGAAGAGCTCATCCTCTCTCCCTCCTAAGAATTTGAATAGTGACTTGGTAGTGAAGACCTCGAGATCTCAGAAAAGAAAAATTGTCGAGTCAACAGATCTATCCTTAGAGAGCCATGGAGCTGAGGAAGTGCTCCTGAAATTGGTCTCTTTCTCCCAAACTATAAGTATTGGGGGTATTCTCGTTCTATCTTTTATTCTACCTTTTGCTGACCTACTATATCCTCGTTTTAGGTCTCTGATCACATTTCCGCCGATATGAAAGATCTGAGCGGAGAGGGCAGAACAAACCCTTCAGGGACAAGAGAGGATGTGGAAAGTGACCAATGATGATCGGTTGAGGAGAGTGGAGCTGCTCAACAAGGAGAAGGCCAAGAAGGAGGAGGAGCACTTGTATGACATGGAGAAAGTGATCTCTAGTGCAAAGGTCAGTGTTGTAGTGGATGTTTGGGAGGCCAAGATCTGTCTCGCAGAGGATCTCGAAAATGCAGTTTCCTAGGACGTGGACGGTTGGCGTGAGGTACTAGCCAAATTGACTGGCAAGCCTGCTACCACTAACCAGGATCCTATACTGCGGCTGACCGAAGGAGGGGAGAAGAAGGGTGTTGGCCGATGATGACCAGGCTAAGGTCTAGGCCTGCAAAAAATTAGCTTAAGTAGTTTTTGTTTTTATTAGTAATGTAAAAACAGTTAATCTTTCGGTTGGGTTGGTGCACAACCCTTTTTTGAATGACATGGTGGTATTTTCCTTTCATATCTCTCTTTTGATTTTTCTACATGATTGTTATGATATTAGGATCCATGAACAATTAGGATCCCGGAAAACTAGGTTACTGCAAATAATCCCGAAGCAAAATCATCTTAGTGAATTATTTTTAGAGTGCTTGAATTCTGATAACCAAATGGTGTTTGCTTAGGATCCTAGAAAGTTAAGGATCCTTAAGCTTTATCTAGATTTTTTTGAGAATAAGGATGGATGGAACCTGATTATCTCCAAGTTTTTCCTTAAGCTTCATAGCCTCTTCAACCTTGGAATTTACTGAGGATAAACCTCAACTTCGAAAAGAACTTATGTTCATTGTTGACTTCTGATAATAAGGCTCTTCACCAATAAGGATCGAGGAGGATCCTTAATGATGAGGATCCATAAAGATGAGGATCCTTAATGATGAGGATCCTTAAAGACAAGGATCCTTAATCATTAGATTATACAGGGGAATTCCCTTCTTAAGATAACATGTTTAGGTTACGGACTTCGATAATATTCTTGGGTAATACCATAAATTCGACTAATAACATGTCTAATGTTATGTATTGCGGAGGATTCAAATTCGTGACGTATCTCTTGGGAATTATCCTTACTTATAAAAAATTTATGATTCGTGTGTATTTTCTGGGGAAAATTCCCAACATGTGATAACATGAAGACGTTATAAACCTTATGTAATTTATGGGACAAGATCCCAACTTAGAATAAAATGAATACACCTTAAGTAATTAATGGGGTAGGATCCCAATTTTGGATGACATGAAACTGTTATAAACCTTAAGGATCTTAACTTATGTTCAAGGATAAGAGGGTTGCCAAGCTACTGCATCGTGAAATGATCCCCTTATCCGTATCCTATAGTTAGATATCATGCGTTCAAGCGAGGTGTATAAACCTTAGTTCGTGTGAAAGAGGTAATTAGCTCTTTAAACCTTATAGGGGATTAAGTACCCTTAGACGTAGGAGAGATGATCAGTCTCTAGCTTGTGTATATAATAGTTTGAGAATTATATCGTTGATATAATAGATTTGTTAAGATGTTGAGATTTTTGCATGACAAAAGACTTGTGTTTCAGGACCCTCAACCTTAAGGATCCTTATGTTTTAGGATAATAGCTTATGTAAATCCTTAGTTGTATGTTTTTTTCATAGCAAACGTTAGCTAGGGGTGGGCGTTGGTCTAGCTAACGCCCCTCCGATGCTTAATTTAGTAATGTAATCAAGGAGAAAATAAGTAATGCTGAAAAGTTTAATGTAAATAACATGTGCACCTTGGTTTTATTGAAGATCAATCGATCTTGTTTACATATAGTATGCTTTAAGCTATATAGCCTTCCAGGATCTTGGCAAAATGTCTCATTCAAGTGTTTCTAGTCAATATGCTTCTTTTCCTGCCTCAACATCTACGAGATATGGTCCTTCCCATTTAGGGGCTAATTTGCCTGCTCTAGGATCCTTGGTTTTTTGAATGTTTTCCTTAATACCAAGTCTCCTATTTGGAATCTTTTGACTTTTATGTTCTTATTATAAGACTTGGTGAGTCATTGTTGATGAGCAACAATGCATATTTTGGCAAGATCTTTGAGTTCGTCAATAATGTCAAGATCCTGGGCTAGGATCCTGTCGTTATTCGCTTGATCTTGCAAGAAGTATCTTCGTTGGGATCACTATTTAGTAGGGATTACCGCCTCTATCCCAAACACCAAAGAGTAAGGGGTCTAACCTGTGGCTACTTTGGAAGTATTCTTGTCTGCCTATAAGATGAAAGGAAGCTCTTCTGCTCATCTTCCTTTCTTCTTATTCAACCTTTTCTTCAAGTTGTTTACTATGATTTTATTGTTGGATTCCTCCTGGTCATTATCTTGGGGATGAATAGGAGTGGATTTTATCATTTTGGTCCCCCAACTTGTGCAAAGTCTCTTTTCCTTTTGCTTATGAATTGGGATCCGTTGTCGCATATGCTTTCAGCCGGGATCCCAAACCTGGTCAAGATATTACGTTTAATAAACGAGACTGCGTCTTTGTCTCTTACCTAAATGAAGGCTTCAGCTTCGATCCACTTTGAGAAGTAATCAGTAATCACTAGCATGAAGACTTTTCCTCCTGGGGCTATTGGTAATTTTCCCACTATATCCATTTCATATTTAATGAATGGCTATGGAGAGATAATATGATGTAGAGGTTCTGCTAGTTGATGCCGGATGTTGCTATGTCTTTGGCAAGCATCATACTTTTGAGAATATAGAAAAGAATCTCTCTTCATGGTTGTCTAGTAGTATCTAATTCTTAGTATCTTGGAGCATAAGGATCTTCCCCTAGTGTGATTGCCATAGTCTCCTTCATGTATGTCCTTCAAGACTTCTACAGCTTCAGGATCTTCCAAGCAAATAAGGTATGGACCTACCATAGACTTTTTATAAAGTTTACCTTGGATTATTACGACTCTTGAGACTCTTATTCTGAATGCTCTTTCACTTTTTTCTTCTGTTGGAATCGTGGCATTTTGGAGAAAATCCATAATGGGTTGGGTCCATGATTGTGGACTTCTTTGAGGATCCTGTTCTTCGGGGTCCCTTTAAGGAGGGATCTGAGGGTCAGGATCTTCGATGGCTGCTACGCTTATTGGTTGTTCATGATCATCAGATTTGTCGGAGATAGCTTCTATGGCTAGACTTATTATATGGGTTATAGGAATCTTCGTTTCTGGTGGGATCCTTAGGGAGGATCCAAGGTTGGCTAATGCGTCTTCTTCTTTGTTTTCTTCACTGGGAACTTGGATTAGGCTAAAGTTTTCAACATCATAGGCTAATTGTTTGAGGATTTCCAGGTATAATGTTAATCTTTCACCTTTCACTTCATCAGATATGTTGAAGTGATTAGTTAATAATAAAGAATCAACAAATACCTAAAGATCCTTGATTTGAAGATCCTTAGCCAATTGTAGTCCCATGATCAGTGCTTCATATTCTGCTTCGTTGTTGGTAGTGTTGAATTCACAACTTATTGTCAGGGGTAGGATGTCCCACTGTGGCGATTTTGGTATGATCCCTAACCCTATTCCTTTTTGGTTTGAAGCTCCATCTATGAACAATGTCCATTTTCCCAAGTGATCATCTTCTAGGAGTTGTTTGGTTTCCATGCCTACTTTGTTTTGTAGATTATCACTAAAGTCAACCACAAAGTCTGCTAATGCTTGTGATTTTATGGCGGATCTTGGTTCATATTTGATGTCAAACGTGCTTGACTTTACTAAACATTTTGCCATCCTTCCTGACATCTCTGGTTTCCTCATAACATGCTTAATAGCATAATTAGTTTTCACATATATAGTATGTGTCTCGAAATAATGTATTAATTTAGTAGAAGCATTTACTAACGCAAGAATTAGTTTTTCGAGATGAGAATACCTGGTCTCAGGATCTAGCAGACTTTTACTTACATAGTAGATTGGATGTTGGTCCCCATTAAGATCCTTGGCCAGGACAGCGCTTACCACGTTTGAGGATACAGAGAGGTAGAGGAGAAGTGGTTCTCCATCTATAGGCTTTACTAGTAATGACGTAGAACTTAAGTATCTTTTGAGTTCCTGAAAAGCTTTTTCGTGCTCTTCAGTCCATTCGAACCTCTTGTTTTTCTTCAAGATATCATAGAAGGGCTTACACCTTTCTGAGGATCTTGAAATGAACATGTTGAGTGCCACAACTCTCCCGGTTAGCCTTTGGATGTCTTTTGTTGAAGATGGGGATTTCAGCTTGATGATTTCTTTGATCTGCTCCAGGCTTGCTTCTATTCCTCTCTTTGATACCATATACCCAAGGAACTTGCCCGACTTCATCCCAAAGTGGCATTTGAGTAGATTCAAATTTATATTGTATTCGTCTAGAATGTCGAAGGCTTCTTTGAGATCCCTGAGATGATCTCCAACTTTCATTGACTTCACCACCATGTCGTCAACATAGACTTCCATGGTGTCCCCCAGCTTGTCTTTAAATATCAGATTCACCATTTTTTGATATGTTGCACCTACATTTTTAAGACCAAAAGGAATTGCAGTGTAACAATATATACCTGTTGGTGTTATAAACATTGTATCTTCTTGATCAGATGGTTCCATTTGGATTTGTTGGAACCCTGCTGAAGCATCCATGAAGTTTAAGAGTTCGAGCCATCCGTTACATATATCATAGAGTCAATATGTGGTACGTAAGGTCAATTGTGTTAACCTTTGACCTTCTTTGACTTTTTGACCAAGTGTGCCTTGTTGCTTAATTTGTGAAGGTTTTGGTCTTTGAAGGCGTAAAATGGTCTTTTTCCCAAATTGTGGATTAGATTTGGCTTGGAACTATCTGAGTATGGAAAATTACCTTAACTGTTAATTAAGGTTATTTAGTGTAATTAATAGGCAGAGTCCAGTTCTGGTAGTTGGGCTATGAGTTATATTTGTCATCTGTGCGAGGTGAGTCTCCTCACTAGTCTTACATGTGTGGTAGAATATATATGTTGACCAATTGGGTCTATGTGCTACTACTGTTGATGGGTTTTGAGCAAAACATACCATCCTACGTATGCATGCAACCCTAATTAAAGATCTACGTTCTATCTAATTGAACATATAATAATGAACAACAAATTATAAACCCTAGATCTATGGATAATAATCAAAAATCACATAAGAAGGTTTATAGTACATACCTTTTACACTGTTATTGTAAAAACATCTTAAATCCTCGCTTGAAAGACCTTTGGTAGCAAGCGCCACAAGTGTTGCGCCTCTAATGGTTCACAAAAAAAACTTAAGTAACCAAGGAAAACTATAGAGAGAGTAATAGAAGAGAAATTTTTGCCCTTAGGCTGTTAGAAGAGTCATCACCGAAATTTATCCCCAAGGAGAGTTTATATTGGTGTTCGGAAGATATTCGATAAGGCAGGTGCATCCAAGATAACCCTAATCCCTAAATTTCCTCCCTAAGGCATCCAAGGCACCCTTAGAGCCCAAGGAAACCCTAGAGTTGCTCTATATCTCGTTCCGCCCTCATTAGGTAGGTTCTTGAATTGTCCAATGCTCAACTATTGAACATTGTCACCTTTAGTCCCTATAGTTTTACTTAATTCCTTTAACCCCAAAATTAATTCCAAATTAATTTCTGATTAAATATTAGTTAGACAATATGATTTATAATTAATATATTATTTAAATAATACATTATTAAATCATTTATTTTGATTTATAATTATTTTATTAACCAAGTAATAAATTAATAAATCATTCTTCTCGATTTAACATAATCCTATTCAATTGCCAGGTTTGAAGGCAACCCAAAAAGACTGTACTATCGATTCAAGTATATACCAATTATAGTTATGGGCTTAGACACCAAATCAATTAGTCTCAGACTTCGATTAGTCTAATAACTATAACTACCAATATAACTAATAAATCGACTAGAAAATTTTAGCTACCAAATCCGTTGTCGAACTCTGACCTAGTCAGTATTGTGTCCATAGATAAGCGATCAAATAATCTGTCACACCCCAAAACCAAGAACAGCGGAAACGTTCTAGGGCGGAGGACGTCATGTATAGTATCACAACACAGAAATATAGTAAACAAGCAAACAACATCACCCATTGCATTAATAACGTATTTTAATACAAGTGTGTTATGTACATTTTATAGACACCAAAAATATGAATCAAAATAAAAGATGAGTCTTGTAAGTGCTCCATCTTCTCAAAAGCTGACATCGGTACCTATCTACCGATGACCTGAGAATACAAGTTATTTTGAAAGAGTTTATCAGCATTAAAGTTAGTGAGTTCATAAGTATTTTAGTGTCGTTGTTTGCATGAAAGTGATTGTAAGTATTGAGTGTGTAAGTTTGTAAAAATTTTTGTAGTAATTGTTTGTAACTCTTAGAAAAACCTATATTTTCTATTAAAAGTAGTCTTCTACCAAGGCATCAAATGCTGCAAGTTTGTTTAGTGTAAAAGTGAGTATTTATCCCAAATGTGACTATCATTTAATAAAATATAGTTCTCTCATTGCTGCTTATGTGAGAAGATCACAAAGTAGATGTAATGGAAAAATAATGAAGTACTATAGTATTAGGATGTAGTAATTACTGTTGTACTTATTACCTTAAACCAAATGTTAATTAAGATATAATGTGATATAATTGTAACCGTACTAATTGACTAGGGGAAATCACGACGCTGTAATACATCGAACAGTAATGACATTTGTCACCCGAAGATCTGCAGATCCCACTGTAGCTAGCAGTAAGGTGTAGGATTGTCAATCCAGTATAGATCTATACACAAATTCACGTTCTCCCTCCAAGAGATTCTGGATACATATCGAGCCATAACAGGTGGTGCCATGCCACGAAACAGTGGTTCACATTTATGTTATAGTATGTATGTTTTGTATGTATTAGTGTAGTGAATGACCTCCCTGATTCTCATCATAGTATGTTCTTTAGTATAGTATTTAGTATGTATGAATAGTGTGTAATAGTATATGTTCTCTCTTTCTAGTGTGTAGCATGTTCATTTGTATGGTGTAGAGTATGTATTGTTTACAGTATGTATTGACTCATGTATGAACTGACTCTTTGTATGTTTCATAGTACTAGAAGTAGTAAGTAGTATATCACTAAACTATACCTATTATAGTTTACTAGAAGGTTATTGGTATAACTGAGTGTATTGAAATAAGACAGAAAGCCTTTATGTCTATGCATATACACATGATATATAACTAAGGATCAAACGACACTCGGACAAACAATAGGGGACTCTAAGTCCACAACCAAACAAGGAACAGGAAATAGAGCGTATTATCAGTCCTAAGTCCTTCAAACCTTACTTATATAACTATATATGTATTGGACATGATTTGACAGTATATAAGTTTAAAGAGTTTTTGAATGTAAAGATTTGGAAACTAAAAGTAAGTTTTATAAAGAGTTTAACATGTATAAGGGGTTTGATAATTGGTTGCAAGTAGTTTTGTTGACAAAACAGTTTAAAGTATAGGAAATCCATTTGTATGCTAGTTATTAATCACATGTGATTGATATAATAACTAGTATGATTCAACTTGTATCCCCCCTTCCATAAAAGCATTTAAAAACATTTAAAAGGTTGATTAAGGGGGTATGAACTTACATGTAGTGAGTGAGGCAACGGTAGGATCGGTTTAGGAGGTTGAGTGTCAATTGTGGACTTGAGTACAAACAAATCCTATTAAGCATATAATGACATATGTATGCATACAATTAGTGTTTGTAACCGTTAATTATTGAATTGGGACCACCTTAGGGACTAGTAAACACTTATTTTGAAGTGTTACAATCATATGTGATTGTATATAAGGGGTGTATGGATATACAAAGGAATGTATGGTCAAAATACACCATATTGGTGTGTGTGCGGCCTGGGTGTGCGGCCAGGGTGTGTGTGCGGCCGCACACTCCCTATGAAGTGTGTCAAAACATATTTTAAGGCATTAGAACCCATCTAGGAAGGTTTCTCACTTCATTTTCTAGCCTTATATGGAGTTTATTTCCATTTTGGGACGTAAAAGGGGGTGTGTATGGTTGCACATGGTGTGTGCGGCCGTACACTCTTGAAGATCATGAGAAATGGCATTTTTCCATAAGATCTTCAAGTGTTCTTCGCATATAACAAGCTATGATAAGTGTTTGTACGATCTAGAGGCTTAGAAGTATGGTTAAGCTCCGAAAAGTTTAGCATGTGTTCTTGGTGTTCTTGGAGATCTAACACCAAAAACGTGTTTTCATGGATCTAAGTGGGGAAGAAGGCTAGTTAAGTTCAAGTACCAACAAATCAAAGGAAGTATTACTTACTTTTATGAAGAAAAAGATGAAGATTTGGATGATACTTGAGAGAAAACGTGTTCCAGCTTTGAAGGAGTGGGAAAAGTGTTCAAAATGGCTAAGGATGGCATATATATAGGCAAGAGTGTGTGGCTGGGATGGGTGTGCAGCCGCACACACCTGTGTGTGGCCGTACACTCAAGTGTGCGGCCACACACTCCATGTTTTGGAGTGTTTGGCCCGATTTTGCTTGATATGCATCGTGTTATCCCATTTCTAGGTTCCTACCTTAATTGTACTAGGTTTAGAACACTCAAATAGACCCCAAATAGTGCTAAAAGTTAGCAAAATGAGTCTAACTAATATTAAATTGGTCTCTTGCACGAGATAGAAATTTCGGGTTGTCACATATTCCTCCATTCTACAACATATCGTATGGACATGAGACATGGATTATAATCAATCTCTCTGTCCAAGATTTGTTTCTCGATTTCTGATTAGGATGACTGGTATCAAAGTACTAATTGAACACATCAATTCAGTCCAGGCTTGGCCAAGCGCTTTAGATGTCATCATCAAATCATCGAGGAAACCACAAATATCGCTTTTCCTGTCATGGAAAAAGAAACGGATAAACTTCGACTTATATGCTTGCACTATTCACTCATCAAATCATGCAAAACCATACGTTTTATAACATCAAGTTACTGATGTGTTTACGTATTATCAATGCATAACCAACTCGTATACAACAATTCATATATCTCCGTTTCAAGAATATAAGATATTATCATCTCAAAATTACTTGTGATAAAATCCATGAAGTAATTATTTGAGCGTGGGTTTATCTAATACTTAAATCTCCATTTCCAAAGTACTCATGAATACTATAAATAGAGGCTCAAGTCTCTTCTTTTTGTCACACCTATCTCTCTCAAATCTATTTGCCTCGAGATCTCAGTCATTATGAATTGTTTTCTAGTTCTCGAGTGTCGTTAGTAAAACATAGAAGCATTAGAGCATTGGAGAATCTTATATTAGAAAAATTCTAAGCATCGAGATTACACTCGCAATCTTTCGGATTCCATTAGTCAAGTTGATACACGACTAATCAAGTGAGTGCATAGTTACTTTCATCTTACACATAGATATGAAGTATTTAATATAAATTACGTGCTACGTGTGCATGTTATTTGTGTTCCTGATATCTATGTTGGATGAACCGAATATACATGTTTTATTTGATTTAAATTGTATATGTATTTTATACCTATAAAAATATTGGGTAAGATGGGTAGATGAATGATGATATAGATGAACATTGGCAACTATGAACTTAGTGCCCTATAAATAATACTATTGGTAGCTACGCGACAACCTGTAAATGTTTTTGAACTACGATGTACTGTAAACATCTTAGCAGTTGCGCCTAAAGGATAATATCGGCAGCAACGCCTAATAGAGAACATCATAATCCTAGCAGTTGTTCCTAAATGATAATATTGGAAGATGTGCCTAATAGACAATATTGACAGTCGTGCCATTGGCAGCAATGGAACTTCATGCTTGTTCCTTAGGACAATCCTTAGGAATGAATAAACGAAGAATAGATGATTCTTAGGGTAGATCCTTAAGAACAAATAAGATAATATGGATGGCTAATTTGGTTAATTGGTCTACGATGAAACATAATAACTTTACAATTGTGAGTGGAAAACCCTATGTACTCATCAAGTTTCCCAACCTGAACGACTCAGTTTATTTGTATCACATGTGTCGATACGAAGCTACATTACATTGAGAGATTAAAGGAGATGTAAATCACTAGTGTAAATGGATGTAAGTTCCGTTTATGCATATGTTTCTGTATTGATGATGACATCCCAGAGTTTTAATATAAACAAATTACAATCCTTAGGGAATTCTTTGATAATATATTTATCATGTTTTTATGGGAACAAATTTCGCAATATTATTCTTTAAAAAGGATACTCTGATTTTCAAATAAGCATAAATTAAATGTTTAAAATGACCGTGAATTTGGGGATGTCACGGTATTAGAGCATTTGTTTAAGTGAACTAGGAATTTTAGAAAATTTCTAGACTTAAACTTAGAATGTTAAGTGATGATTGTGAGAGAAGTGTCTGATATATTCTAGACACGAGAACTAGCCTATTTTAGGAAAGATGCATAAGTTGCTTTTATGTGCGAAATGATTTATCTAATAGCTATAAAGATGTCGTATATGCTATTATTTAATCAGATCTATGGTCTGTTGCCGACCGGATCTGGAAATATTATGTGTTCAGATTTCTAAACGTCTGACTACGATAATAGAACTGATGTGTAACTTTTAAGAGAAACAAGGAGGATTAAACGTCTATTGTAAACAAAGATCTAAATTCACCTATTTTACAGTATAGATCAACGTGGCGAGAACCCGAAACAGATTTGGAAAAGCTAATGGGAATGCTAATGCTAATCAACGGCCTGTGATTGAGCTTGCACCAGAATTAGTAGCTACACCTGAACCAATCATGATGACAGGAGTCCTAGCAATGATTCGGGCTACGATGATTGAACAAAGAGAGGAAATGAGAAAAATGCTACAGGATAATAGGGATGAACCTATTGTACCCATCGTACAACCTGAACTGAACATGGAACAATCAGATGAAGGAAACTATAGCCAGAATGTCAGTCAAGCTGAGCCACGAGTGGGTAGAAGAAACCACCCCAATGGAGGAAATTATGGGCGTGAGTGCAAGTATAAGGATTTCATGCCATCTAAACCACCGAGTCTTTCTTGAAGCCCAACGCCGATGGAAGTCATGCATTGGATCTCCGAAATGGGAGATGATGTTTGAAAGTTGTGACTGCAGCAACAAACAGAAGACCACTCTCGCGGTTACACTATTAAAGTCAGGAGTATTGAGCTGCTGGAAGCTACTAGATGATACCATGCTCAAGGGTGAACCTAGCATGATGTCTTGGGAAGACTTTTTGGTGCAACTGAAAATGCAGTATTGCTCTGAGCAGGATCTTCTGGAGATCAACAACGAGTTTTAGAACTTAAAGAAGGAAAGAATGAGCATCACCAAGTATGCTTCAAGTTTTACGGAGAAGTTGAAGCTTGTTCCTTACCTATTTCTGCTTGAACTGTCCAAGTCCAACAAGTTTGCCAATGGATTTCCAACGAAGTTTGGTCCGATGGTCAAGCAACCAACCACTTTGGAAGCCGCCATCTGGATAGCTAAGAATGTGAGACCCAGATAAGGGAAAAGGGTATGGAGAGAGCTGAAGTTGGTGAGAAGAGGAACTTTGAAAGATCTTCAAGGTCCAACAACAAGAGAAAATTCTCGAAGTTTGGAGGAGGAGGATGAGGAGGTGAAGCAATATGGTGTGATAAATGCAAGAAGAAACACTCTGGAAAATGTGGCGAGGAGGTGACTTGTTTCATATGTGGGAAGACCGGGCATTACGCCAACGAGTGTATATTTAACAAAAGGTTGTGTTACATATGTAATGAAGATGGCCACTTCAAGCAAGACTGCCCAAAGAGGGAAGGAGCTAAAAAGCCAAATGTACCGCCAAAGCCAAAGGCAAGAGCATTCCAGATGATCTTTAATGAAGCAGGCGAGGACACAAGGGATTAGGAGTAAGGATAAATAAAGTAGCCATATAGATGATATCATATGGTGTAGCCTATTATAAGAGACATTAGTATATGGTGAACTTGAATACTTATATAATCATTTTGAAAAATAATATAAACCTTAGTTATGTTATCCGATGTGTTAAATGACTATGTGAAATTCTTTTAAGGTGACTTGGAGAACTGTGAGACAATATTTGGGACGAGTATGAGTAGGTGTGAAAGGTAGTAGAGGCCTATACTACCGGAAGCACAAGACTCGCACTTGGATCAGGGAAACTCACAAGGTTACCAAGGCGCTAGTAATGTTTTGTTCATGTCCGTGGTTACCATTGTTTCGTTAATGACAAAGAAGATGATTATTATTCTAACCATAGTGGTTATATTTAATCGAGTTTGGATAAAATCTCACAAACTCACGAATATCATCCCTCAGCATGGAATGATAACTCTTCTTCTTCATCTCCTCATCCGCAACGTACTGCAGAACCAATAGTGCCCTATCTCTGAACTTGGCGGTGATCTCCGCCACAATCTCTATCGTCTGCTGAAGATCCTGAAACTCCCTCACAAAAATTTGCACCTCAATCGTTGGTGTAAACTCTAGATCAAACATACACACAAACTCCTCCCAAGTAATCTCAGCCACACCCACTGATCCCACCTCACTGGTAACCTCCTCTCACCAATCTTGCGCCCAATCCCTCAACATACAAGACACGAACCCCACCTTTTCCGCCTCGGGGAAAAAGCTCGTGCGCTTGGCATTCTCCGTGCCTGCCACCTAGCGTCGACTAGTGATGGGGTTCCTAACCCCAAAGAACTGATGCGCACCGCATGCCATGATCCCTTCCTTGACGATACCGAAGATCACCGGGGTAGCGTCAAGGATGCCACAAGTAACCTCATCCGCGATGAGATCGCACAGCCTCTCATGAATGGGCTCTACACCAGAGCCTGAACCTAATCCTGATCTTGACCCTGAACCCGAACCTCACGTAATCATCACCATCCTCAACTGAAAAATATCAAAAAAATAAAAATTGATAAGGAAGTTATAAGGGGTTCTTCCTAACCAGAATCCTTAGAGTTTCCAAGTCTATCATTGTTTTAGGTACATGTCCTGTGCTTTCAAATAGTACAGGCCTAATACTACATTTCACACCTACATGTACCTTCTCCAAGGCCATACTTGATACCTCCAATTCACCCAACCACATAAAAATAACCCACTATTCACAGCACAAACTTAGATCCTAGATTATTCTATGATTTCTCAATCCTCATCGAACTAGAAACTTAAGTCAATCATAGCAGGTTGCCCTATGCATGCAAGTTATATACAAATAGAATCATATAGACTGTCAAATAAAGCTTCTACCCTAAACTACAACCAAACAAGGAACAGGAATAAGGCAGAATCCATCATTCTAGGGCTATGCAATCCTAGACATATACAACTTTGAAAGCATACACTTAGCAAATAATCAATTCAACATCAATTTCGAAATATAACTATCGCATGACTAATACATTGGGAACACTTACTTGAGCTCAGCCGATTATGCGCATTGCACTCTTCCATTTTTACTTATGAAAACCATTTTCAAGAAAAACTTTAACTTTTGGTTTCATTTGAAAAAGGTTTACCATTTCCTCGGTTTGAGTTCTGACACACCCGAGAGTGTGCCCGAATCCCTCAAACCAAGGCTCTGATACAAACTTGTAACAACCTAAAAATTCAGATAAAAATTTTCATTTAATAATTAGGAAATCTCGTTCATATTTTTTTTTCCAAAATTCCATTACATAAACACATTGCTCAAAAGATCAGAGTATCCAAAACAACTACTGCGAAAATACTGGAGAGTGCACGTTGCACGCGCCATCAAGTCGGGCCCTTGCCCTTAGAACCTGAAGTACCTGAAACACCCAACAAAACTGTAAGCACACGCTCATTAAGTTTCATAAAATACACAAAACAAATAACCACATAATTGACGGGTTTTGAGCATCCTAACAGCCTTAAGGTGCACATACAACCCTAAATGCTTTGGACCTATGTTTTCTCTAATTATACATGCAAAATGATTTTCCAAAGAATTGGCCTATCTAGCATACATACATGGGTACTTGTATAACAAAAAAAAATTCTAGTTAGAAGACATACCTTTTCTTGTCGCTTGATTCGTTAGACCTTAAAGAGCCGACCACCCCAAATGTGATGCCTCAAATGCTTCACACAACACCACCAACAACGGAGGACTTGAGAGAGGATTCCTTGCTTCACAAATTCGGCTAGCACTCTTCAAAGCTCACTTAGGTGCCGATTTTGGTAGCCAAGGGGTTCTTTATATAGTGTGGTAAACTAGGGTTACACCATGTAAACCCTAATGTGCATGACCTACCATATTCCTCATCCTCCATGGGTTTAAACCTCCATGGATCATCCATGGGTTGTCACATGGGTTTAGCCCAACATAAAGAATCATGGATCTTTGGCCCACACCATAAGAATGAATGATTTACCAAATCAACCACTTACATTTAATTAGTCTCTTTTGATCACAAAATTAATTCCAAATTAATTCTTGATCAATAATAATTAAATAATATCATTTCATATTAATATACTAGATCTTATAATATATTAACAAATCATAAATATCCTCTTCAAATAAGTCCATCCTTACAAATTGTTTTGGTGCCATGCAATCAAAAAGGACCATGTCACTCTCGAGTTAAGTACATACCAATTATAATTATTGCCTTAGACACTAAATCCGACAGTAATTCCATGAACATATACACATAGACTTTCCATGGACTCCCTCCATGGTCTCCATCGAGAGTATGCCCGACTCCCTCCATCTTACATTACATATTTTTACTATACAGTATATCCCCTTTTGAGCTATATTCACATATAAATATTTTAGTAAATTTAAATTCGCATGTAAATATATCATGTAATATTTACATATGAATATACCAATAATATTCACATTCGAATATACCAGTGGTAATTACATGTGAACCTACTAGTAATATCTATTAATAAAAGTTATATTTACTTTCTCCTCTTAATAAACATATATTGATTCACATGTGAATGTATATTGTAACGTCCGCAAATCTGTGCTAGTCAAATTAGAGGCAATAGGGGTCGAAAACGAATTTTCGACAAAATATTATTTAGAATAAATAATCTTAATCAAGTTGTAGAGTATGTTACAAGGTTTTTGTACATATAAAGAACGCCGAAAACCGAGTTATAACGAAGAAGTTATGACCCGTTGAAGTTTCGCGACGGGACCTACACGATACCGAGAAGCGTAAATAGTGAATTTACGATAGAGCGAGATTTAGCCTTAGCGATCTAAACGAAAGTCGTAGAATATGTTAAACTAAGAACATCGATAAAAAGAACACCCAAATCTGACTTCGTATGAGGAAGTTATGATTTTTCTAAGATTTAGCATAGCAGTGCACAGCCCGAAATCTGAATTTTAGATCGGTCGATTTTTAGCCGACGGGATCTAAATGAAAGTTGTAGTACTCGTAAATACCAACGCGTGGATATAAAGAACGTCGATAATAGAGCTCGTATGCAAAAGTTATGGACGAAGCTTAGTCCCTACTTTTCGAGCGCGGCGAATTTGATACAGTTTTGTAAATACGAGATAGAATGAGAATTAGCCAACGAGGTCTAAATGAGAGTTGAAGATCTCATTAATAGGAACTCAACGGTAAAAAGACAGACAAAAATGGAGCTCGTATGCGAAAGTTATGGACGAAGCTTAGTCCCTACTTTTCAAGCGCGGCGAATTTGATACAGTTTTGTAAATCCGAGATAGAATGAGAATTAGCCAACGAGGTCTAAATGAAAGTTGAAGATCTCATTAATAGGAACTCAACAGTAAAAAGACAGACAAAAACGGAGCTCGTATACAAAAGTTACGGACGAAGCTTGGAGACTACTTTACTATACACTTCCTATAAATACAAGGGTGAACTCCTCATATTTTCTTCACACCATAAGCCTTTCTTTCTCTCTCTAACTTCTCTCTAGCCTCCCTAAACCCCTCCCAAGTCTAGGGAACCTCCCTATCACGAGAAGAAAGCCCCGGAGCGCCCGACGGCTCCGAGAAGAAAAGCTTTCGGCTCGGAAACGCTGCTCCAGCGAAGCCCGGTTTTTAATAAAAATTCGCTGTAAGTGTGCTACGCTTACGCAATTTTTAATATAGCTTTCAAATAATTATAGGAATGTTATTAGGTCCTTAAAATAATTATTTGGGCTATTATTATGAGTTATATCGAGTATTATTAACGCTTAATAATACTCGGACTAATTATCTGTCGCGGTTATCGTTAAACTAAACCCTAGTGGTACCGATACTAGGTTTTATCAAAGGAATATCGTTTTGAGAGTATCGAAGCGCTGTCCGAGTGCTGAGTCACCACCTACTCAGGTGAGTGCATAGTTACTTTCATCTTACACATAGATATGAAGTATTTTAATATAAATTATGTGCTATGTGTGCATATTGTTTGAATACTTGTTGTCTATGCTGGATGAATGATTTATACATGTTTTAAATGATTTAAACTGTATATTTATTTTATATCTACAAATATGTTGGGATAAAACATGGGTAGATGAAATAGTTGGTGAGTGATGAAATAAAATAATGAGAGATAGGTGATGATAGATAGGTGACTATGAATTGGTGATGTAGGATACTACAACCTTGTCCGACAATTTGGAGATGTAGTCATCTACCAGAGTATAGATGGCGACCACGGACTATTATAGACAACCCCGTGGAAACACCAGCAGGCTAGCAACCTGTAGGTGATGAATTACGAGTTCAGGCGATGTTGTAACTACGTATTCATGCGATGATAGTCTAACCCTTATTATTAAGTACGAGTCCAGGCGATGTTTTGGCTACGTATTCATGCGATGATAGACTAACCCTTATCATGATTTACAAGTCCAGGCGATGTTGTGGCGGCGTAATCATGCGATGATACCCTAACTCTTGCTAGACACATATTGAGGGAGTAATCCCCGGATTAGTATTGTCTATGCAATGTAGGCGATGATCCTTAGGTAAAGTTCGTAAGAACAATCATATAAGGAAATACGATGTAAGGAGATGAAAAGTAAATATGATATAAGAGATGACCCTTGAGATAATATCTTTAGGGAAGACTAAAAGAAGATAACGGGGATGGGTAATTGGGTTGATTGTTTGATTGTTTAAACATAATAACTATATTATTGTGGGTTGAAAACCCTATGTACTCACCAGGTTTCCCAACCTGACCCACTCAGTTTATTTACATCACAGGTGACGATATGAAGTGACATTACACTGAGAGATTTAAAGAGATGTAGAGCACTAGTGTAAATAATTGTAAGTTCTGTTTATGCTTATGTTTCTGTATTAACAATGACATCCCAAACGTTTTAAAATGAAATAAATACGTTTCTTCGAAAATGTTTTAATAACGTATTTATCGTGTTTTTCTGGGAACAAATTCCGCAACATTTTTATAAAATGAAGTACTCTGATTTTTATAAAGCATAAACAAAAATCGGTCTTTTCTGGCCGTGATTTTGGGGATGTCACAGTTGGTATCAGAGCATTAGTTTAAGCGAACTAGGAATATGGATTTATTTCTAGACTTAAACTTAGAATGCTAAGCGATGATTGAGAGGTGTGAGCACTAGCTTATTTTAGGAATGATGCCTAAATTGCTTTTATGTGCTAAATGATTTGTTATGCTATAGTTTGATCGGATCTATGGTCTGTTGCCGACCGGATCTGGAAACCTTATGTGTTTAGGATTCTAAACGTACGACTACGATATTAGAACTAGCATGTAAACGTTTCGGAGTGATAAGGATGATTTAAACGTCAATCCTAAGTAAAGGTCTAGATTCACCTCATTAGGTGTATAGATCAAGATGGTAAGAACCCGTAGTGGAAACGTAAATGCAAATGGGAACAGAAACCAACCCCCAGTGATTGAGCAAATACTGGTGATGGAAGCCACTGCTGAGCCAGTCACAATGGCCGGAGTGCAAGCGATGATCCAAGCGATGTTGGATTGTCAAATGGAGGAAACCAGGCGTTTGCTCCAGCAAAATCGAGAGGAAGCGACCATTCAGATCGAACGGCCCGAGTTGAACGAGGGGCAGACTGAGGAGGGAAACTACAGTGGGACTGTTGGTCAAGCCAACCCACCAATGGTTAAGCAAAACCACCAGGATGGAGGAAATGATGGACGTGGATGCAAATACAAGGATTTCATGGCGTCCAAACCACCGAGTCTATCTGGAAGCCCGACGCCGGTGGAAGTCATAAACTGGATCTCCGAGATGGAGACGATGTTTGAGAGTTGTGAGTGTAGCAACAGGCAAAAGACCGCTCTCGCGGTTCCTCTGTTGAAATCTGGAGTACTAAGCTGGTGGAAGCTACTAGTTGATTCGATGCCCAAAGGAGAAGCGAACAAGATGTCATGGGAGGATTTTCTGGTGCAGCTAAAAATGCAGTACTGCTCTGAACAGGATCTTCTGGAAATCAACAACGAGTTTCAGAATCTAAAGAAGGGAAAGATGAGTGTCATCGAGTATGCTGCAAGTTTTACGGAGAAAATGAAGCTTGTTCCTTATCTAGTTCCAACTGAACTCTCCAAGGTCAATAAGTTTGCCCATGGATTACCAGCAGACTTTGGTCCAATGGTCAAACAAGCAACCACTTTGAAAGCCGCCATCTGGGCAGCCAAGAATGTTGAGACCCAAATAAGGGAAAAGGGTCTGGAGAAAGTTGAAGTTGGTGAGAAGAGGAACTCGGAAGGATCCTCAAGACCTGATAATAAGGGAAAGTTCTCGAAGTCTAACCTGGACGACCGAAGGAATGAAGCCAAGTGGTGTGAGAAGTGCAAGAAGAAACACTTCGGAAGATGCGATGGTGAAGTGACGTGCTATAAGTGTGGTAGGACCGGTCACTATTCCAGAGATTGTACATTCGAAAACAAGAAGTGCTACGAATGTGGAAATGATGGGCATATTTCAAAGAACTGTCCAAAGAAAAACGAAGCTGCAAGACCAAATGCACCGCCGAAACCAAGGGCATTTCACATGATCCTCGACGAAGCAGAAAACCGTGCGAGGAATCAAGGATGAGGACTTCATATCCGAAGATCAAGTTATGCAGTAGCCATAGTATTGTATGATGTAGCCTATTAGAGGCATAGCCTAGGGTGAACTTGAACACCTATGTAATCATTTCAAGAAATAATATAAAACCTTTGTTTCGTTATCTGATGTGTTAAGTTGATTCGCTGCATGGTGACTTGGGAAACTGCGAGACAATACTTGGGGCGAGTATGAGTAGGTGTGAATGGTAGTAGAGGCCTATACTACCGGAAGCACAGGACTCACACTTGGATCAGGGAAAGTCACAAGGTTACCAAGAAGCTAGTAATTGATTTCATTTTATTCAAGTGTGTTGTTACCATCGTTTCGGTAATGACTAAGAAGATTGTTGATATTCCGACCCTAGTGGTCATATCGAATCGAGTCCGACTACGATGAGTATGTTGTGTGGTTCAGAGAACCAAGTTTGATGTAGCGTCCGACTTAAACCAAATGGTTGAAATCAAAGCGATCAATAGAAGTATCACACTCGTTGTTAAAGAAGTTGGTGGCTAGAAATGCCTAATGTTAAAGTGTGATTATATCACATTAGAACATGAAGGAAGGCATAGTCTGTTTTAGAATTTAACTCTAAGAGACCTAAGTCTAAGTGTTGCAACATACGATGATAGGTCATTAGAATATGACACATCGATCTATAGTAGTAATAAAAGAACTTATCTCAAGTCCGTATCCAGCAAGGATCGAGATTGTGACTTGAAGGTCATAATTTGGAGTCTAACCTGAGGTAGAGAGCAGGTGCACGATCGAGTACTCTTACAGTCAATGAGTTTAAGAGATAGAATCGAAGGAATGTAGAAGTTATAATTATTACCTAGGATGAAGAGATGACGTATGGAGTCATTATACAACCCTATTTCGTTGATGATTCCGGGACGTAATCATCCTAAGGGGGAGATAATTCTAACGCCCGCAAATCTGGGCTAGTCAAATTAGAGGCAATAGGGGTCGAAAACGACTTTTCGACAAAAGATTATTTAGAATAAATAATCTTAATCAAGTTGTAGAGTATGTTACAAGGTTTTCGTACATATAAAGAACGCCGAAAACCGAGTTATAACGAAGAAGTTATGACCCGTTGAAGTTTCGCGACGGGACCGGCACGATATCGAGAAGCGTAAAGAGTGAATTTACGATAGAGCGAGATTTAGCCTTAGCGATCTAAACGAAAGTCGTAGAATATGTTAAACTAAGAACATCGATAAAAAGAACGCCCAAATCTGACTTCGTATGAGGAAGTTATGATTTTTCTAAGATTTAGCATAGCAGTGCACAGCCCGAAATCTGAATTTTAGATCGGTCGATTTTTAGCCGACGGGATCTAAATGAAAGTTGTAGTACTCGTAAATACCAACGCGTGGATATAAAGAACGTCGATAATAGAGCTCGTATGCAAAAGTTATGGACGAAGCTTAGTCCCTACTTTTCGAGCGCGGCGAATTTGATACAGTTTTGTAAATACGAGATAGAATGAGAATTAGCCAACGAGGTCTAAATGAGAGTTGAAGATCTCATTAGTAGGAACTCAACGGTAAAAAGACAGACAAAAATGGAGCTCGTATGCGAAAGTTATGGACGAAGCTTAGTCCCTACTTTTCAAGCGCGGCGAATTTGATACAGTTTTGTAAATCCGAGATAGAATGAGAATTAGCCAACGAGGTCTAAATGAAAGTTGAAGATCTCATTAATAGGAACTCAACAGTAAAAATACAGACAAAAACGGAGCTCGTATGCAAAAGTTACGGACGAAGCTTGAAGACTACTTTACTATACACTTCCTATAAATACAAGGGTGAACTCCTCATATTTTCTTCACACCATAAGCCTTTCTTTCTCTCTCTAACTTCTCTCTAGCCTCCCTAAACCCCTCCCAAGTCTAGGGAACCTCCCTATCACGAGAAGAAAGCCCCGGAGCGCCCGACGGCTCCGAGAAGAAAAGCTTTCGGCTCGGAAACGCTGCTCCAGCGAAGCCCGGTTTTTAATAAAAATTCGCTGTAAGTGTGCTACGCTTACGCAATTTTTAATATAGCTTTCAAATAATTATAGGAATGTTATTAGGTCCTTAAAATAATTATTTGGGCTATTATTATGAGTTATATCGAGTATTATTAACGCTTAATAATACTCGGACTAATTATCTGTCGCGGTTATCGTTAAACTAAACCCTAGTGGTACCGATACTAGGTTTTATCAAAGGAATATCGTTTTGAGAGTATTGAAGCGCTGTCCGAGTGCTGAGTCACCACCTACTCAGGTGAGTGCATAGTTACTTTCATCTTACACATAGATATGAAGTATTTTAATATAAATTACGTGCTATGTGTGCATATTGTTTGAATACTTGTTGTCTATGCTGGATGAATGATTTATACATGTTTTAAATGATTTAAACTGTATATTTATTTTATATCTACAAATATGTTGGGATAAAACATGGGTAGATGAAATAGTTGGTGAGTGATGAAATAAAATAATGAGAGATAGGTGATGATAGATAGGTGACTATGAATTGGTGATGTAGGATACTACAACCTTGTCCGACAATTTGGAGATGTAGTCATCTACCAGAGTATAGATGGCGACCACGGACTATTATAGACAACCCCGTGGAAACACCAGCAGGCTAGCAACCTGTAGGTGATGAATTACGAGTTCAGGCGATGTTGTAACTACGTATTCATGCGATGATAGTCTAACCCTTATTATGAAGTACGAGTCCAGGCGATGTTTTGGCTACGTATTCATGCGATGATAGACTAACCCTTATCATGATTGACAAGTCCAGGCGATGATGTGGCGGCGTAATCATGCGATGATACCCTAACTCTTGCTAGACACATATTGAGGGAGTAATCCCCGGATTAGTATTGTCTATGCAATGTAGGCGATGATCCTTAGGTAAAGTTCGTAAGAACAATCATATAAGGAAATACGATGTAAGGAGATGAAAAGTAAATATGATATAAGAGATGACCCTTGAGATAATATCTTTAGGGAAGACTAAAAGAAGATAACGGGGATGGGTAATTGGGTTGATTGTTTGATTGTTTAAACATAATAACTATATTATTGTGGGTTGAAAACCCTATGTACTCACCAGGTTTCCCAACCTGACCCACTCAGTTTATTTACATCACAGGTGACGATATGAAGTGACATTACACTGAGAGATTTAAAGAGATGTAGAGCACTAGTGTAAATAATTGTAAGTTCTGTTTATGCTTATGTTTCTGTATTAACAATGACATCCCAAACGTTTTAAAATGAAATAAATACGTTTCTTCGAAAATGTTTTAATAACGTATTTATCGTGTTTTTCTGGGAACAAATTCCGCAACATTTTTATAAAATGAAGTACTCTGATTTTTATAAAGCATAAACAAAAATCGGTCTTTTCTGGCCGTGATTTTGGGGATGTCACAGTTGGTATCAGAGCATTAGTTTAAGCGAACTAGGAATATGGATTTATTTCTAGACTTAAACTTAGAATGCTAAGCGATGATTGAGAGGTGTGAGCACTAGCTTATTTTAGGAATGATGCCTAAATTGCTTTTATGTGCTAAATGATTTGTTATGCTATAGTTTGATCGGATCTATGGTCTGTTGCCGACCGGATCTGGAAACCTTATGTGTTTAGGATTCTAAACGTACGACTACGATATTAGAACTAGCATGTAAACGTTTCGGAGTGATAAGGATGATTTAAACGTCAATCCTAAGTAAAGGTCTAGATTCACCTCATTAGGTGTATAGATCAAGATGGTAAGAACCCGTAGTGGAAACGTAAATGCAAATGGGAACAGAAACCAACCCCCAGTGATTGAGCAAATACCGGTGATGGAAGCCACTGCTGAGCCAGTCACAATGGCCGGAGTGCAAGCGATGATCCAAGCGATGTTGGATCGTCAAATGGAGGAAACCAGGCGTTTGCTCCAGCAAAATCGAGAGGAAGCGACCATTCAGATCGAACGGCCCGAGTTGAACGAGGGGCAGACTGAGGAGGGAAACTACAGTGGGACTGTTGGTCAAGCCAACCCACCAATGGTTAAGCAAAACCACCAGGATGGAGGAAATGATGGACGTGGATGAAAATACAAGGATTTCATGGCGTCCAAACCACCGAGTCTATCTGGAAGCCCGACGCCGGTGGAAGTCATAAACTGGATCTCCGAGATGGAGACGATGTTTGAGAGTTGTGAGTGTAGCAACAGGCAAAAGACCGCTCTCGCGGTTCCTCTGTTGAAATCTGGAGTACTAAGCTGGTGGAAGCTACTAGTTGATTCGATGCCCAAAGGAGAAGCGAACAAGATGTCATGGGAGGATTTTCTGGTGCAGCTAAAAATGCAGTACTGCTCTGAACAGGATCTTCTGGAAATCAACAACGAGTTTCAGAATCTAAAGAAGGGAAAGATGAGTGTCATCGAGTATGCTGCAAGTTTTACGGAGAAAATGAAGCTTGTTCCTTATCTAGTTCCAACTGAACTCTCCAAGGTCAATAAGTTTGCCCATGGATTACCAGCAGACTTTGGTCCAATGGTCAAACAAGCAACCACTTTGAAAGCCGCCATCTGGGCAGCCAAGAATGTTGAGACCCAAATAAGGGAAAAGGGTCTGGAGAAAGTTGAAGTTGGTGAGAAGAGGAACTCGGAAGGATCCTCAAGACCTGATAATAAGGGAAAGTTCTCGAAGTCTAACCTGGACGACCGAAGGAATGAAGCCAAGTGGTGTGAGAAGTGCAAGAAGAAACACTTCGGAAGATGCGATGGTGAAGTGACGTGCTATAAGTGTGGTAGGACCGGTCACTATTCCAGAGATTGTACATTCGAAAACAAGAAGTGCTACGAATGTGGAAATGATGGGCATATTTCAAAGAACTGTCCAAAGAAAAACGAAGCTGCAAGACCAAATGCACCGCCGAAACCAAGGGCATTTCACATGATCCTCGACGAAGCAGAAAACCGTGCGAGGAATCAAGGATGAGGACTTCATATCCGAAGATCAAGTTATGCAGTAGCCATAGTATTGTATGATGTAGCCTATTAGAGGCATAGCCTAGGGTGAACTTGAACACCTATGTAATCATTTCAAGAAATAATATAAAACCTTTGTTTCGTTATCTGATGTGTTAAGTTGATTCGCTGCATGGTGACTTGGGAAACTGCGAGACAATACTTGGGGCGAGTATGAGTAGGTGTGAATGGTAGTAGAGGCCTATACTACCGGAAGCACAGGACTCACACTTGGATCAGGGAAAGTCACAAGGTTACCAAGAAGCTAGTAATTGATTTCCTTTTATTCAAGTGTGTTGTTACCATCGTTTCGGTAATGACTAAGAAGATTGTTGATATTCCGACCCTAGTGGTCATATCGAATCGAGTCCGACTACGATGAGTATGTTGTGTGGTTCAGAGAACCAAGTTTGATGTAGCGTCCGACTTAAACCAAACGGTTGAAATCAAAGCGATCAATAGAAGTATCACACTCGTTGTTAAAGAAGTTGGTGGCTAGAAATGCCTAATGTTAAAGTGTGATTATATCACATTAGAACATGAAGGAAGGCATAGTCTGTTTTAGAATTTAACTCTAAGAGACCTAAGTCTAAGTGTTGCAACATACGATGATAGGTCATTAGAATATGACACATCGATCTATAGTAGTAATAAAAGAACTTATCTCAAGTCCGTATCCAGCAAGGATCGAGATTGTGACTTGAAGGTCATAATTTGGAGTCTAACCTGAGGTAGAGAGCAGGTGCACGATCGAGTACTCTTACAGTCAATGAGTTTAAGAGATAGAATCGAAGGAATGTAGAAGTTATAATTATTACCTAGGATGAAGAGATGACGTATGGAGTCATTATACGACCCTATTTCGTTGATGATTCCGGGACGTAATCATCCTAAGGGGGAGATAATTGTAACGCCCGCAAATCTGGGCTAGTCAAATCAGAGGCAATAGGGGTCGAAAACGACTTTTCGACAAAAGATTATTTAGAATAAATAATCTTAATCAAGTTGTAGAGTATGTTACAAGGTTTTCGTACATATAAAGAACGCCGAAAACCGAGTTATAACGAAGAAGTTATGACCCGTTGAAGTTTCGCGACGGGACCGGCACGATACCGAGAAGCGTAAATAGTGAATTTACGATAGAGCGAGATTTAGCCTTAGCGATCTAAACGAAAGTCGTAGAATATGTTAAATTAAGAACATCGATAAAAAGAACGCCCAAATCTGACTTCGTATGAGGAAGTTATGATTTTTCTAAGATTTAGCATAGCAGTGCACAGCCCGAAATCTGAATTTTAGATCGGTCGATTTTTAGCCGACGGGATCTAAATGAAAGTTGTAGTACTCGTAAATACCAACGCGTGGATATAAAGAACGTCGATAATAGAGCTCGTATGCAAAAGTTATGGACGAAGCTTAGTCCCTACTTTTCGAGCGCGGCGAATTTGATACAGTTTTGTAAATACGAGATAGAATGAGAATTAGCCAACGAGGTCTAAATGAGAGTTGAAGATCTCATTAATAGGAACTCAACGGTAAAAAGACAGACAAAAATGGAGCTCGTATGCGAAAGTTATGGACGAAGCTTAGTCCCTACTTTTCAAGCGCGGCGAATTTGATACAGTTTTGTAAATCCGAGATAGAATGAGAATTAGCCAACGAGGTCTAAATGAAAGTTGAAGATCTCATTAATAGGAACTCAACAGTAAAAAGACAGACAAAAACGGAGCTCGTATGCAAAAGTTACGGACGAAGCTTGGAGACTACTTTACTATACACTTCCTATAAATACAAGGGTGAACTCCTCATATTTTCTTCACACCATAAGCCTTTCTTTCTCTCTCTAACTTCTCTCTAGCCTCCCTAAACCCCTCCCAAGTCTAGGGAACCTCCCTATCACGAGAAGAAATCCCCGGAGCGCCCGACGGCTCCGAGAAGAAAAGCTTTCGGCTCGGAAACGCTGCTCCAGCGAAGCCCGGTTTTTAATAAAAATTCGCTGTAAGTGTGCTACGCTTACGCAATTTTTAATATAGCTTTCAAATAATTATAGGAATGTTATTAGGTCCTTAAAATAATTATTTGGGCTATTATTATGAGTTATATCGAGTATTATTAACGCTTAATAATACTCGGACTAATTAATTTGTCGCGGTTATCGTTAAACTAAACCCTAGTGGTACCGATACTAGGTTTTATCAAAGGAATATCGTTTTGAGAGTATCGAAGCGCTGTCCGAGTGCTGAGTCACCACCTACTCAGGTGAGTGCATAGTTACTTTCATCTTACACATAGATATGAAGTATTTTAATATAAATTACGTGCTATGTGTGCATATTGTTTGAATACTTGTTGTCTATGCTGGATGAATGATTTATACATGTTTTAAATGATTTAAACTGTATATTTATTTTATATCTACAAATATGTTGGGATAAAACATGGGTAGATGAAATAGTTGGTGAGTGATGAAATAAAATAATGAGAGATAGGTGATGATAGATAGGTGACTATGAATTGGTGATGTAGGATACTACAACCTTGTCCGACAATTTGGAGATGTAGTCATCTACCAGAGTATAGATGGCGACCACGGACTATTATAGACAACCCCGTGGAAACACCAGCAGGCTAGCAACCTGTAGGTGATGAATTACGAGTTCAGGCGATGTTGTAACTACGTATTCATGCGATGATAGTCTAACCCTTATTATGAAGTACGAGTCCAGGCGATGTTGTGGCTACGTATTCATGCGATGATAGACTAACCCTTATCATGATTTACAAGTCCAGGCGATGTTGTGGCGGCGTAATCATGCGATGATACCCTAACTCTTGCTAGACACATATTGAGGGAGTAATCCCCGGATTAGTATTGTCTATGCAATGTAGGCGATGATCCTTAGGTAAAGTTCGTAAGAACAATCATATAAGGAAATACGATGTAAGGAGATGAAAAGTAAATATGATATAAGAGATGACCCTTGAGATAATATCTTTAGGGAAGACTAAAAGAAGATAACGGGGATGGGTAATTGGGTTGATTGTTTGATTGTTTAAACATAATAACTATATTATTGTGGGTTGAAAACCCTATGTACTCACCAGGTTTCCCAACCTGACCCACTCAGTTTATTTACATCACAGGTGACGATATGAAGTGACATTACACTGAGAGATTTAAAGAGATGTAGAGCACTAGTGTAAATAATTGTAAGTTCTGTTTATGCTTATGTTTCTGTATTAACAATGACATCCCAAACGTTTTAAAATGAAATAAATACGTTTCTTCGAAAATGTTTTAATAACGTATTTATCGTGTTTTTCTGGGAACAAATTCCGCAACATTTTTATAAAATGAAGTACTCTGATTTTTATAAAGCATAAACAAAAATCGGTCTTTTCTGGCCGTGATTTTGGGGATGTCACAGTTGGTATCAGAGCATTAGTTTAAGCGAACTAGGAATATAGATTTATTTCTAGACTTAAACTTAGAATGCTAAGCGATGATTGAGAGGTGTGAGCACTAGCTTATTTTAGGAATGATGCCTAAATTGCTTTTATGTGCTAAATGATTTGTTATGCTATAGTTTGATCGGATCTATGGTGTGTTGCCGACCGGATCTGGAAACCTTATGTGTTTAGGATTCTAAACGTACGACTACGATATTAGAACTAGCATGTAAACGTTTCGGAGTGATAAGGATGATTTAAACGTCAATCCTAAGTAAAGGTCTAGATTCACCTCATTAGGTGTATAGATCAAGATGGTAAGAACCCGTAGTGGAAACGTAAATGCAAATGGGAACAGAAACCAACCCCCAGTGATTGAGCAAATACCGGTGATGGAAGCCACTGCTGAGCCAGTCACAATGGCCGGAGTGCAAGCGATGATCCAAGCGATGTTGGATCGTCAAATGGAGGAAACCAGGCGTTTGCTCCAGCAAAATCGAGAGGAAGCGACCATTCAGATCGAACGGCCCGAGTTGAACGAGGGGCAGACTGAGGAGGGAAACTACAGCGGGACTGTTGGTCAAGCCAACCCACCAATGGTTAAGCAAAACCACCAGGATGGAGGAAATGATGGACGTGGATGCAAATACAAGGATTTCATGGCGTCCAAACCACCGAGTCTATCTGGAAGCCCGACGCCGGTGGAAGTCATAAACTGGATCTCCGAGATGGAGACGATGTTTGAGAGTTGTGAGTGTAGCAACAGGCAAAAGACCGCTCTCGCGGTTCCTCTGTTGAAATCTGGAGTACTAAGCTGGTGGAAGCTACTAGCTGATTCGATGCCCAAAGGAGAAGCGAACAAGATGTCATGGGAGGATTTTCTGGTGCAGCTAAAAATGCAGTACTGCTCTGAACAGGATCTTCTGGAAATCAACAACGAGTTTTAGAATCTAAAGAAGGGAAAGATGAGTGTCATCGAGTATGCTGCAAGTTTTACGGAGAAAATGAAGCTTGTTCCTTATCTAGTTCCAACTGAACTCTCCAAGGTCAATAAGTTTGCCCATGGATTACCAGCAGACTTTGGTCCAATGGTCAAACAAGCAACCACTTTGAAAGCCGCCATCTGGGCAGCCAAGAATGTTGAGACCCAAATAAGGGAAAAGGGTCTGGAGAAAGTTGAAGTTGGTGAGAAGAGGAAGTCGGAAGGATCCTCAAGACCTGATAATAAGGGAAAGTTCTCGAAGTCTAACCTGGACGACCGAAGGAATGAAGCCAAGTGGTGTGAGAAGTGCAAGAAGAAACACTTCGGAAGATGCGATGGTGAAGTGACGTGCTATAAGTGTGGTAGGACCGGTCACTATTCCAGAGATTGTACATTCGAAAACAAGAAGTGCTACGAATGTGGAAATGATGGGCATATTTCAAAGAACTGTCCAAAGAAAAACGAAGCTGCAAGACCAAATGCACCGCCGAAACCATGGGCATTTCACATGATCCTCGACGAAGCAGAAAACCGTGCGAGGAATCAAGGATGAGGACTTCATATCCGAAGATCAAGTTATGCAGTAGCCATAGTATTGTATGATGTAGCCTATTAGAGGCATAGCCTAGGGTGAACTTGAACACCTATGTAATCATTTCAAGAAATAATATAAAACCTTTGTTTCGTTATCTGATGTGTTAAGTTGATTCGCTGCATGGTGACTTGGGAAACTGCGAGACAATACTTGGGACGAGTATGAGTAGGTGTGAATGGTAGTAGAGGCCTATACTACCGGAAGCACAGGACTCACACTTGGATCAGGGAAAGTCACAAGGTTACCAAGAAGCTAGTAATTGATTTCGTTTTATTCAAGTGTGTTGTTACCATCGTTTCGGTAATGACTAAGAAGATTGTTGATATTCCGACCCTAGTGGTCATATCGAATCGAGTCCGACTACGATGAGTATGTTGTGTGGTTCAGAGAACCAAGTTTGATGTAGCGTCCGACTTAAACCAAACGGTTGAAATCAAAGCGATCAATAGAAGTATCACACTCGTTGTTAAAGAAGTTGGTGGCTAGAAATGCCTAATGTTAAAGTGTGATTATATCACATTAGAACATGAAGGAAGGCATAGTCTGTTTTAGAATTTAACTCTAAGAGACCTAAGTCTAAGTGTTGCAACATACGATGATAGGTCATTAGAATATGACACATCGATCTATAGTAGTAATAAAAGAACTTATCTCAAGTCCGTATCCAGCAAGGATCGAGATTGTGACTTGAAGGTCATAATTTGGAGTCTAACCTGAGGTAGAGAGCAGGTGCACGATCGAGTACTCTTACAGTCAATGAGTTTAAGAGATAGAATCGAAGGAATGTAGAAGTTATAATTATTACCTAGGATGAAGAGATGACGTATGGAGTCATTATACGACCCTGTTTCGTTGATGATTCCGGGACGTAATCATCCTAAGGGGGAGATAATTGTAACGCCCGCAAATCTGGGCTAGTCAAATTAGAGGCAATAGGGGTCGAAAACGACTTTTCGACAAAAGATTATTTAGAATAAATAATCTTAATCAAGTTGTAGAGTATGTTACAAGGTTTTCGTACATATAAAGAACGCCGAAAACCGAGTTATAACGAAGAAGTTATGACCCGTTGAAGTTTCACGACGGGACCGGCACGATACCGAGAAGCGTAAATAGTGAATTTACGATAGAGCGAGATTTAGCCTTAGCGATCTAAACGAAAGTCGTAGAATATGTTAAACTAAGAACATCGATAAAAAGAACGCCCAAATCTGACTTCGTATGAGGAAGTTATGATTTTTCTAAGATTTAGCATAGCAGTGCACAGCCCGAAATCTGAATTTTAGATCGGTCGATTTTTAGCCGACGGGATCTAAATGAAAGTTGTAGTACTCGTAAATACCAACGCGTGGATATAAAGAACGTCGATAATAGAGCTCGTATGCAAAAGTTATGGACGAAGCTTAGTCCCTACTTTTCGAGCGCGGCGAATTTGATACAGTTTTGTAAATACGAGATAGAATGAGAATTAGCCAACGAGGTCTAAATGAGAGTTGAAGATCTCATTAATAGGAACTCAACGGTAAAAAGACAGACAAAAATGGAGCTCGTATGCGAAAGTTATGGACGAAGCTTAGTCCCTACTTTTCAAGCGCGGCGAATTTGATACAGTTTTGTAAATCCGAGATAGAATGAGAATTAGCCAACGAGGTCTAAATGAAAGTTGAAGATCTCATTAATAGGAACTCAACAGTAAAAAGACAGACAAAAACGGAGCTCGTATGCAAAAGTTACGGACGAAGCTTGGAGACTACTTTACTATACACTTCCTATAAATACAAGGGTGAACTCCTCATATTTTCTTCACACCATAAGCCTTTCTTTCTCTCTCTAACTTCTCTCTAGCCTCCCTAAACCCCTCCCAAGTCTAGGGAACCTCCCTATCACGAGAAGAAATCCCCGGAGCGCCCGACGGCTCCGAGAAGAAAAGCTTTCGGCTCGGAAACGCTGCTCCAGCGAAGCCCGGTTTTTAATAAAAATTCGCTGTAAGTGTGCTACGCTTACGCAATTTTTAATATAGCTTTCAAATAATTATAGGAATGTTATTAGGTCCTTAAAATAATTATTTGGGCTATTATTATGAGTTATATCGAGTATTATTAACGCTTAATAATACTCGGACTAATTAATTTGTCGCGGTTATCGTTAAACTAAACCCTAGTGGTACCGATACTAGGTTTTATCAAAGGAATATCGTTTTGAGAGTATCGAAGCGCTGTCCGAGTGCTGAGTCACCACCTACTCAGGTGAGTGCATAGTTACTTTCATCTTACACATAGATATGAAGTATTTTAATATAAATTACGTGCTATGTGTGCATATTGTTTGAATACTTGTTGTCTATGCTGGATGAATGATTTATACATGTTTTAAATGATTTAAACTGTATATTTATTTTATATCTACAAATATGTTGGGATAAAACATGGGTAGATGAAATAGTTGGTGAGTGATGAAATAAAATAATGAGAGATAGGTGATGATAGATAGGTGACTATGAATTGGTGATGTAGGATACTACAACCTTGTCCGACAATTTGGAGATGTAGTCATCTACCAGAGTATAGATGGCGACCACGGACTATTATAGACAACCCCGTGGAAACACCAGCAGGCTAGCAACCTGTAGGTGATGAATTACGAGTTCAGGCGATGTTGTAACTACGTATTCATGCGATGATAGTCTAACCCTTATTATGAAGTACGAGTCCAGGCGATGTTGTGGCTACGTATTCATGCGATGATAGACTAACCCTTATCATGATTTACAAGTCCAGGCGATGTTGTGGCGGCGTAATCATGCGATGATACCCTAACTCTTGCTAGACACATATTGAGGGAGTAATCCCCGGATTAGTATTGTCTATGCAATGTAGGCGATGATCCTTAGGTAAAGTTCGTAAGAACAATCATATAAGGAAATACGATGTAAGGAGATGAAAAGTAAATATGATATAAGAGATGACCCTTGAGATAATATCTTTAGGGAAGACTAAAAGAAGATAACGGGGATGGGTAATTGGGTTGATTGTTTGATTGTTTAAACATAATAACTATATTATTGTGGGTTGAAAACCCTATGTACTCACCAGGTTTCCCAACCTGACCCACTCAGTTTATTTACATCACAGGTGACGATATGAAGTGACATTACACTGAGAGATTTAAAGAGATGTAGAGCACTAGTGTAAATAATTGTAAGTTCTGTTTATGCTTATGTTTCTGTATTAACAATGACATCCCAAACGTTTTAAAATGAAATAAATACGTTTCTTCGAAAATGTTTTAATAACGTATTTATCGTGTTTTTCTGGGAACAAATTCCGCAACATTTTTATAAAAAGAAGTACTCTGATTTTTATAAAGCATAAACAAAAATCGGTCTTTTCTGGCCGTGATTCTGGGGATGTCACATATATTTTCTTTATATGGTATAAACATATGTGAATATTACATAATATATTCTTTTTATATAGTATATTCAAGTGTGAAGTTATATTCACATGTGAATATTACATCGTACATTTAGTTTATTTGATATATTCACTTATAAATCATACATTGCATGTCTTGTTTATATGGTATACTCACGTATTAAAGTATATTCACATGTGAATACTATATGAAAGTTATATTAACATATGAATATACCATATAATATTCATATGTGAAAATACCATGTAATATTCACATGCGATTATACCAAGTAACATTCACATATGAATATACATGTAATATTCGCATTTGAATAGATTACTATTATTATGAAATAGAAATATATGTTTATTATAATATATTTATGTGTATTTACATGTTAATCAGGGGAAGGTTATAGTTCAACAAATGAATAACAATTCATTAGTGTTTGTTCTTGTCCCAAGGGTTGAAGATTGGTTGGCCCAAAAAAATAAGACAATATAGTTATACTCACATGTGAATGTTTTACAATTAAATATATTCATCATTTTTTATCATGATAGATTAACATGTGAATGGTTTTCAAGAACCAATATATGTAGTAAAATATTGTACAACTCAACATATTCATCATTTTTCTTGCAACAATTTTCTTTATTTGTAACACTTGGATGCTGGTATGTTCTCATATTCCCTTTATGTTTTAATTGTTGCAATAATGGTCCTTGAAGTAGTACACGGGGCGTACCACATGGTACGCTTAGTGTACTAATTGAGAAGCTAGTACGCGGGGCATACCACATGGTATACTTAGTGTACTAAGGAGATGTTGGTCATGGATGTGAGGCCTCGTACACTGAGCGTACGAGGGTTACGCTTAGCGTACTCAGAGTTTAAAAAACCCTAATTTTAGAGTATTGTACCCTATATAAAGACCTTAAGACCCTAGGGCTGGCCTCTTTACCATCCCCCATATCTTCTAAACCTTAAAAATCGTCCATAAGCCTCAATTGTTGTGTCCTTGAACCTTTGAGAAGGAATTAGTGCTTATTTTGCTCATCTTGAAGGATTTGAAGAAAGATGAAGGTGCTTTGCTTGGTGGGAAGTTTAGAGATCCATAATCATCACTCATTTTGCAAGTTTCTAGAGGTATCAAGTCCAAACCTTGTCTTCTCCATGCTTAGATCTCTTCATGTCTTAGTTTTTATGCTTTTGGTCCCTTTTTGAGTTGGTTTGATGAGTTGGGACATTTAAAGGGCCTAGTCTTTTAGATCTGAGCTTATTAGGAGTTTCTTATTCATAAAGGTGCAAACTTTATGGGGTTTTTGAGCTCATGCATGCAATAAGTCATCTATTAAGTCCTTTTGAGCTTTGAGAGCTTCATTTAGCCACGCATGAATGTAAAGTTAGCAACTTTATGTGATAATCTAGCTTAAGGAAGTCAGATCTACATTTTGGAGCAATGTCTTAATGGATTAAGGGTAAAGAATGGAAGATGGTTGAATGGGGAAGTACGTTTGGCGTACAAGCCAGTACGTGCCATGTAGAAGCCTTAAAGCGTGTACGCTTAGCGTACAGCTAAGTACGCTCCACGTACTCAGTTAGTGGGCTTCATATATTTTGGGTTTCGGTTTGGGTCATTCTTTTGGGTTTAGATGCTTAGGGCTTTGTTGGGCCATCTGAATGCAAGTGTTTTGGACTAAGAATATTTTTGGGCCTTAGGGTAAGGCCCATGTAAGGGTTTGGACCCAATTTGGAAAATTGGGTCATAAGTGGGCCTTGGATAATTATTTTGGTAACTAGGCCTTTAATTCTGGGTGAGTATCTCACTATACCAATGGGTCAAAGGCACCAATGTCGGCCCATTACTTGACATGTGGAAATGATAGTTGTCTATGTGCTTACTTGTCTGAAGACCCCAGGGGTAGCCATGGAATATGTATGAAAGACCATGGGGGTATCCCATAAAATGGAAGTCAATGGGGGTAGCCCATTGCACTTGGATATCAGACCACAGGGGTAGCCCATGGTATTCTAGGGGAAAGACCATGGGGCTAGCCTAGGGCAATCTTATGTATGTTGCATGGTATTTTGTGATTGTATGTTATGTGGTATTTTTAGGAACTCACTAAGCGTCTACTTACAATTTGAATTGTGTTTTCAGGTACTTCCGGTACTAAGGGGAAGGACCCGACTTGATGGCGCAAAATTTACTCTCCACTATTTTCTGCACTTACTGATATTGTTACTCTGATAATTGAACATGTTTAAGGTGTAAGGGATTTTGGAAACATTTTATGGATATAATGTCTTTTAAAAAATGAAAATTTTTACTTGGATTTTGGGTTGTTAGAAATTCATATCAGAGCCTTGGTTTAAGGGATTCGGGCACACCCTTAGGTGTGTCAGAACTCAAACTGAGGAAGTGATAATCTTTTCAAAAGAAAAAGAATCAAAATTTTATGAAAAGGTTTTTCTTAAGTAAAAGGGAGAGTGCAATGTGTGCGATCGGCCGAGCTCAAGTAAGCGTTTCCCAAAAATTAACCATGTGTATGTATTGCACTAATATGTTGATATGTGAAATGCATGCTAGAATAGGGCTAAGGATACCTTCAGGGATTGTGTGATAAAATTGTCTGATTTGTATGATGACTTATAGCGTAGGAAAATTCGATGCCATATATTTCTTGGAATTAATGTTGACTCTGCTATTTGCTAAGTGTATGCTTTTAAAGTTATATATGCTTAGGATTCCATAGCCCTAGAATGATGGATTCTCCCTCATATCCTGTTCATTGTTCGGTTGTGGACTTAGGGTAGAAACTTTATTTGACAGTCTATATGATTCTATTTATGTATAACTTGCATGCATAAGTCAACATGCGGTGTTGATTGAGGTTTTTGGTTCTATGAGGATTGAGAAATCCTAGAGGAGTCTAGGGTATGTGCATGTGTTGCATTGTATGAGTTATGTTCTGAGTGTAGTTGGGTGAATTAGAAGTATCAAGTTTGACCTTGGGGAGGGTATAGGTAGATGTGGAAGGTAGTATTGGGCCCGTATGTCACACCCCAAAACCAAGAATGGCGGAAACGTTCTGGGGCGGAGGATGTCATGTAAAGTATCATAACAATGCAAAGTAGTAAACAAGCAACAACATCATCCATTGCATTAATAGTAGAGTCTTAATACATGTGTGTTCTTTGTAATGTAATAGACACCAAAAATGAATGATGAAAATAAAATACGAGTCTTGACTGTGCTCCGTCTTCTCAAAAACCTGTCACCACTACCTGTCTACTGATGACCTGAGAATACAAGTTATTTTGAAAGCATAGATCAGCATTTAAGCTGGTGAATTCATAAGTACTTTAGTGTCATTATTTTCATAAGCTTGATGTAAAGACTAGTAAATGTTCAATTTAAATGTTTGTATACGTTTGAAAGCCCTAGAAAATCCCATATTTCCTACTAGTATAAAATGTAGTCTTGTACCAAGACCCGACTGTTTTGAAGGTTTGCTTCTCTGTATGAATGAAGGTTTTTCCCCTGTACAACTATTATTATCAAAATATAGTCTACCTCATCATTTATGTGAATGTGTCACAAAATAAAGATAATGGGGAAAATTATATAGTCATTGAAATCGTATCCATTTGTCTAGGATAAACACAACGCGGTAAATCGCCGAACAGTACAACTGAGAACATCCGTCGATGAAAATGTCCCGTTGTAGCTAGCAGCCAGGTGTAGGATGGTCAGTCCCGTATAGTATGTAGTAATTCTCTTTGTATAGTATATAGTATTTCTCTCCGTATATTATGTAGTAATTCTCTTTGTATAGTATGTTTGTATAGACTCATGAATGATCTGACTCATGTATGTTCCCTTGTACTAGGAATAGTAATTGGTATCTCCTAAACTATACCTATTATAGTTTACTGGAATGTATTTTAAATGTCCAAGTATGTTTATACACCTTTGTTACTCAAGGGTGTTGGAACTGAAGAAGAAATAAAGCTCTCATATCAATACATATATACTTAATACATAAGTGTACATATATGGTTTTTAAGAATATATAAGTTTGAAAGAGGTTTTGTAATAAATTTAAAGGTTTTGAACAATAAATAATAATGACTTGATGTCAGTTTATAAAACGATACAAAGGCAGTTTGTTTGATAACAAAGTTTAAAGTAACTGAAATCCATTGTATGAAACACATTTTTGAAGTATATGAAATCTATTGTTTGAAAACACAGTTATAAATCACATGGGATTGATTCTATAACTTCATGGTTTCTAATTTCATTCCCCCCCCCCATAACATCATTTAAAATCATTTAAAAGGATAGATTAAGAGGTATGAACTCACCTGAAGTGAGTGATGCGAATGTAAGATCGGTAAAGGATGCTAAGTGTTAAGTGAAGACGTGAGCACACACGGATCCTATTTAACATATAATGACACATATATGCTTACAATTAGTGTTTATAATAACTAATTATGTAATGGAATAACCTTATGGACTAGGAAACATTTGTACTGAAGTGTTAAACCACATAGGGTTGCATATAAGGGGTGTAGAGCCTCACATTGGGAGTTTATGGCTCATATGGTAAGAACCACATGATTTTACGACCAAGGGGTCAATTCCCCATGAGTTTATGGTCGTAAAATCATGCTAACTAATACCATTTTGTGTTTCAAGGTCTTACATTTCAATATGAAGTGCTCTAAGTTCAAGTCTAAGACTTAGGAAGGAATGGTGGCACCATTTCACCACTAACGAGTGTTTATGGCCCAAGGACCATTTCTATCCATGATTTTACGACCGTAAACTCATGGTATTTTGTACCAAATCAAAGTTTAAGGTCCCTATTTTATCATGGAAGTGTTCTAGACTTGATCTCAAAGCTTTGGAAGAGATTAGGGCTCATTTGGACCCTTAAATAGAGTTTACGGCCCAAGGAGGTTCCTTGGCCATAAACTCCCTTTTGATCATGATTACTTGATGTTTTCTAGGTTTAAACTAGTTGATTCAAGTATATATCAAGCTAAGACAAGAGTACTTAGAATATAGAAGCTTGTAAGGGTGCTTAAGGCTCAAGAACACTAGTGTGTGTTCTTGGTGTTCTTAGTGAAATGAAGAACACTTGAAGATCTATCAAATGAAGAGATTTCATGGATGAAATCATGTACAATCACTAGATATTGAAGTATAACAACTAATCAAGGAAAGAAACACTTACAAAGTTGAAGATCTTAGTGAAAAATCGGATGATACTTGAGAGAGAATGATTTCTAAGCTTGAAGAATGGTAAAAATGACTAAAATGACTAAGTGTCATCTTTATAACTTAGAGTTTATAGCCTAAACTCCATGTTAGGGTTGTAAACTCCAAACTATTGGAGTTTTAAGACTTAAGTGTTGCACATTGAACTCTAGAGTATACTTCCTATAGTTACCTCGGATGTATTTAAGATCAAAACACTCAAACTGACTCCAAAACTGCTAAAATTTAGCAATTGAAAGTTTGACTTTGATTGAATGCAGGGTTTGTTTTAAGATAGAAAATTCGAGTTGTCACATCATCCCCCTGTTAGGGGGAATTTCGTTCCGAAATTAGAGTTTAAGCAAATAAGTAGTTACAAATAACTAAGTAAAAAGATGAGGATATTTCAGTTTCATTTGATCCTCACGCTCCCAAGTTAATTCAGGTCCTCTCTTGGCATTCCAGCGAACCTTCACTATCGGGATACGGCTTTGTTTCGTTTGCTTGACCTCTCGGTCCATGATCTCTACAGGTTCTTCCACAAAGTTGAGGCTTTCGTTGATCTGGATCTCGTCGAGTGGGATTACAAGAGTCTCGTCGGACATACACTTTTTCAAATTCGAGATGCGGAAAGTAGGATGTATGTTACTGAGTTCATGCGGTAGATTGAGTTTGTAAGCTACAGGGCCGATTCTAGCAAGAATCTCGAAAGGCCCTACGTATCTTGGATTTAGCTTTCCACGCTTTCCAAAGCGTATCAAGCCCTTCCAGGGAGAGACTTTCAAGAGAACGCGGTCTCCCACCTGGAATTCCAAAGGTTTCCTTCGCTTGTCTGCGTAGCTTTTCTGTCGGTCTCTGGAGGTTTTCAATCGTTCACGAACCTGAACGATCTTCTTTATCATTTCCCGAATGATTTCCGGACCTGTGAGAGTGCTATCAGGACCTCGTCCTTTAGCTAACTAGGTGTCACCCACCTCAGCCCAACAAAGAGGGGATTTGCACTTTCGCCCATAGAGGGCCTCGAATGGAGCAGCCTTTATTCTCATGTGGTAACTGTTGTTGTAGGAGAATTCGACAAGGGGTAAATGAGTATCCCATGCCTTCCCAAAGTCGGTCACACAGGCTCTCAACATATATTCCAAGGTTTGGATAGTTCTGTCACTTTGTCCGACGGTCTGTGGATGGTAGGCTGTACTCATGTCCAGCCTCGTTCCAAGGGAACTTTATAGCGACTGCCGGAACCTCGAAGTGAATCTACTATCTCTATCGGAGATAATGGATATAGGAACACCATGTAGTCGTACGATCTCCCTAATGTATGTTCTTGTTAGTTTCTCCATCTTGTCCATCTCTTTGATTGGTAGAAAATGCGCGGATTTGGTCAATCTGTCGACGATGACCCAGATGGTATCAAGTCCACCCGTTGTCTTGGGCAACTTGGTTATGAAGTCCATAGTAATCCGCTCCCATTTCAACTCTGGTATCTCCGGTTGCTGAAGTAAACCTGATGGTTTCTAGTATTCGACCTTAACCTTTGCACAAGTAAGGCATTTACTTATGTAGGTAGCAATCTCTGCTTTCATGTTAGGCCACCAGTATAACTTTTTAAGATTCAGATACATCTTATATGAACCTGGATGTACGGAATACCGAGTGTTGTGTGCCTCGGTCATGAACAAGTATCTGAAGCCACCATGTTTCGGTGTCCAGATTCGGTCCATGAGATATAAGGCTCCGCCACCCTTGACTTCCAAGTTCTTATCCATCCCTCTCAGGGATTCACTTGCCACATTTTCAGGTTTCAAAGCTTCAAGCTGAGCCTCCTTAATTTGTGTGGACAAGTGTGAATGGATAGTCATAGTCAATGATTTGACTCTACGACCAGAGTATTCTTTCCGGCTTAGGGCGTCAGCTACTACGTTGGCCTTCTCGGGATGATAATGAATTTTTCATTCGTAGTCGTTGAGTAGCTCGACTCACCGTCGTTGTCTCATGTGCAGCTCCTTCTGTAAAGATAGTGCTTTTCGTACCATACAAATAGTGTCTCCAGATCTTTAGAGCAAACACAACTACTCCTAACTCAAGATCATGCGTGGTGTAGTTGACTTCGTGTGTCTTCAGCTGTCTTGAGGCATAGGCGATGACCTTACCTCGTTGCATCAGAACACATCCGAGCCCTTGGTTAGATGCATCACAATAGACTACGAACTCTTCTATTCATTATGGAAGGGATAGAATTGGTGCGGTGCATAAGGATCGTTTCAACGTTTGGAATGCCTTCTCTTATTTCTATTCCCAGTCAAAGACCAAACCTTTCTGGGTCAGTGTGGTAAGTGGTTTCACGATACTAGAGAAGTTCTGTATGAACCTGCGATATTAGCCAGCGAGACCTAGAAATTGATGAATTTCAGTAGGTGTCTTTGGTGCTGACCAGTTCTCAATGGCCTTGATTTTGGAAGGGTCCACGTGAATTCCCTCTTCACTAATGACGTGGCCCAAGAATCGAATCCAAAACTCGCACTTAGAGAACTTCACATAGAGCTTCTCCGATCGTAGTGTTTCTAAGACTCTTCGTAGGTGTCGACTATGCTCCTCCTTACTTCGAGAGTAGATGAGTATGTCATCGATGTAGACAATGACGAACTGATCCAAGTATGGATGGCACACCCTATTCATTAGATCCATGAATACAGCTGGTGCGTTGGTTAATCCGAACGGCATCACTACAAACTCGTAGTGTCCGTAACGAGTTTGGAAAGTTGTCTTAGGAGCATCCTCCTCTAACACTCGTAACTGGTGATACTCGGATCCTAGATCTATCTTCGAGAAGTAGTTGGCTCCTTGAAGTTGATCAAATAAATTGTCTATGCGGGGTAGAGGATAACGATTTTTAATGGTAAGCTTGTTGAGTTCCCTGTAGTCGATGCACATACGAAACGATCCGTCTTTCTTCTTGACGAACAAGACCGGTGCTCCCCATGGTGAGAAGCTTGGCCTAATGAATCCCTTCTTGAGAAGTTTGTTAAGCTGGCTGGAAAGTTCCTGCATCTCTGATGGTGCCAGACGATATGGAGATTTGGCTACTGGAGTAGCCCATGGCACTAAGTCGACTCTGAACTCGACTTGGCATTGCGGTGGTAATCCCGGTAGTTCTTCTGGAAAGATGTCGGGAAAGTCGCGTACTTATGGAATGTTCTGAATGTCCTTCACTTCTTGACTCATATCGACGATGTGTGTGAGGAATGCATGATTTTCCTTTCGCAAGCACTTTTGAGCTTGGATACACAAAATGATGCGAAGGTTCGTACTAGTTTTGTCATTGTAGATAACTAGAGTTTCGTTGTTAGGGAGGTTAAGACGAACTGCTTTCTCAAAGCACATGATGTCGGCGCGAAGATGACTTAACCAATCCATACCGATTATGACGTCGAAACTTTAATTTGGACCAACATGAGGTCTATTTTGAAAGAACGACCATCTAGAGTTAGAGTACAACCTACGTATATGCAGTTAGTACATTCTGTTTTCCCGTTTTCCATTTCTACAGTGAATGATTCATCTAGTGCACATGGTTTTTGTTTAATCAAGTGTGCAAATTCCTGGTTTACTAAACTTTTCTCCGCTCCATTGTCGAAAAGTAGGCATGCATATGAATTATCGAAGAGAAACGTACCAGTAACTATCGTAGGATCAACTACGGCTTCCTCGTGGCCTATAGCTAGAACTCTTCCCACTCTGCCAGGATTTCCTGCCTTCGGGCAGTCCCTCTTGAAATGACCAACCTCGCCACAACCATAGCAGGCTTGGCCTACTCCACCAGCAGGTACTTGGTTAATTGGTTGGGATGGTGACTTAATCGGGCGGTATGCCCTTTCCTGTTGCAGTTACGACACAACATCTCTCGGAAATTTCCATTATGATGAAAATTGCACTTGCTACATTTAGGGAGATTACCAGCATAAGGCTTAGCTAGTAAGGGATTAGCAGGGAAAACAGGAGTTACCGTGGAAGCATTGATTGTAACTAGTTGTTGTTTCTTTGAGGATTCTTGTGAAGTCCCGCTTTTCCTCTTGTTCCACCCCTTTTTCTTGTTGTTGTTGTTGTTTCCCTTTTGTTGCTCGGTGTAGTAATCGTTGAGTTTTGGTAGTTTCGGTGATCGATAATAGATTGTGCCAGTTCTTTAGCGCTGTCAAAAGTAACAGGCCTTGATGCTAACACACTTGACTGAATCTGGGGCGACAGTCCCCAAATATATCTCTCTATTTTCTTGCTCTCAAGAGCAACCATATCTGGGCAAAGAATTTCCAGATCACGAAATCTATTAGTATAGGTTGATACATCAGAACCAACCATTACAAGCCCCCCAGAGTTCCTGCTCGAGTTTTTGAATTTCCCCTCATGGACAGTACTCTCTCATCAGCATGGCTTTTAAGTTCTCCCAGCTTATCGAATTTGCCACTATTAGAGTCAGTGACTTAACGTGGCCATTCCACCAAGTTAAAGCCCTCTCAAAAAAGGTACCAGTAGCAAACTTGACCTTGTTGTTCTCTGGGCAGGCGCAAATTTCAAAGACTGCTTCTGTCTGTTCTATCCACTGTCTTAAAATCATAACCCCTCCAGTTCCATTGAAATTCTTGGGTTTGGAATTTGTAAAATATTTGTAGGTGCACTCTCGGGAGTGCCCATGACTCTCGCCATGGTTTGAAAGAGGTGCACCAATTCCTGATCCACTAGGGATATGAGTATTGATGTGTGACATGGCAGCCGCTACGGCCGCCATGATAGCTTCTTGGAACATAACAACGTCGAACTGGAGGAGGTGGTGGCGGTGGTGGCATCGGTGCTTCGTTATTATTGTTACGTCTTGGATTTCTGCGAGGAGGCATCTTTTAACTTCAAGTTTAAAAGATAAAAACAATGATAAGAATCCAATAGTGAAGTTAATGAATGAGTCCCGTGAACTAAATCGCCATAGTTCAACAACTAGATAAGAGTATGAGTTCCATAGAATTCTAGAATCACAAGAATGAAAGTATTTGAACAAAGATTTCTACAAAAGATTAGCTGACTGCCAATATCATTGATTTTAAGGATGTAATAAGTTTGGGGAAAATTTGACCTAAGAATAGGTCCTTACATGACATCAGAAGTAGCAAAACTTTGACAGCTTAGAAGTCTAATAAAGTACTTGAAAGACAAGAATAATTTACAGACAAGTGCTACTTAGAGCATAGGTAAGAAAGGCTATTCCTTAAATAAAAAGGAAAGATGAGTTAGACATCTTCTATTGGCGACGGGTATTCCTCGGGCGAACCCTCAGATCTGCCAGTTGACGTACTACGTCCTGAAGATATCGCTCATGAGCTCTTTGACGCACTCTAAGTTCTATAACCTCAGCGTGGGATGCAGCTAGTTGTTGCTACAGAGCCTCATTGGTTCTCCGGTTCCTTTCCATGGCTTCTTCGAGTTGGCGAATGCGGACCATGTTAACACCAGCCATGGCGTCAATTTCCATGAATCGGTCGATGGTTGCCCGACCTTGCTCGACATTCCGAGCAATCCTGCAGACAATAATGAGCAGGACTCGGTCAGCAGAGCCACCCTCGCTTATGTTGTTAAAGCTTCGGCCCCCGTTGTAGGGTAAGGGTTGGCCTTGTTCATCACTCCAGCGATTCAAGTTTGTTGCCCACAAGGGTGTGGGACCTTGAAACGCGGGTCGGGGGTTGAGATTTGGGGCTTGACCCACTTTGGGTAGGCTGTTGACTTCAGGCTCTGAGTCGGAACCATCAGAAAAGCCTTCTGCGAGGTGATCATCTAAAGGGATTGGATGGTCATCTTCCAGCTCATAGTCAAGCCATCCAGTATTGCCTTGGTTTGGGAAGTACGGGTCTCCGAGGATATGGAATCCATCCATGATATCTACGCGAGAAAAGGGGTATAAGAAATAATTAATAGACATACTAACTAAGATAATTATAAGATTATCTTTATCAGTTACTCCAATGTTTGTGTAGTGCATACCAGCCATATGTTACCAAAACAGGATAGAACTTCGAATAAGTGACCCTAACTCTAAGTCCACAACCAAACAAGGAACAGGAAGTAAAGTAAAGATCACAGATTCTAAGTCTATGGCACCCTAGTAACATATAACCATAGCGTATCCACTCGACAACTATTGGCATACTAATAAGGACCTGTTTAGTTCTCAAATAAGTAATTATAGTAACCCGAAATACTCCTATAGTATTTTAAGTTTATGTTTTGTTCTAATGTTCTCATTGTAGTAGTGTTGGTATGTTTTTAGACTTTTTGTCATACCACAACCATTCATGGGCATATGCTAATCACTTCTCGGACCAACATAGTTGACCAGGCTATGCCATTCCCAGAACTGACCATACATCCCCAAGCCTATTTGTGATATTCAACAATTGTAATATTTTTGTTCTATTCTAGTGACACTGATTTTAGTATGAATACAGGTATGTATACTTAGTTAAATATTCTATTATTTAAAAGTATAAACTCTTGGTCAGAGTACTTTAATCCCATTGTGTTTATAGTTAGTATATCTTTTATGGGTTGATATGATCAATTCACTATAAACAATGCTCTAATAACAATCTGTCACACCCTAAAACCAAGAACGGCAGAAACGTTCTGGGGCGGAGGACGTCATGTAAAGTATCATAACAATGCAAAGTAGTAAACAAGCAACAACATCATCCATTGCATTAATAGTAGAATCTTAATACATGTGTGTTCTTTGTAATGTAATAGACACCAAAAATGAATGATCAAAATAAAAGATGAGTCTTGACTGTGCTCCCTCTTCTCAAAAACCTGTCACCGGTACCTGTCTACTGATGACTTGAGAATACAAGTTATTTTGAAAGCGTATATCAGCATTTAAGCTGGTGAATTCATAAGTACTTTAGTGTCATTATTTGCATAAGCTTGATGTAAAGACTAGTAAATGTTCAATTTAAATGTTTGTATACATTTGAAAGCCCTAGAAAATCCCATATTTCCTACTAGTATAAAATGTAGTCTTGTACCAAGACCCGACTGTTTTGAAGGTTTGCTTCTCTGTATGAATGAAGGTTTTTCCCCTATACAACTATTATTATCAAAATATAGTCTACCTCATCATTTATGTGAATGTGTCACAAAATAAAGATAATGGGGAAAATTATATAGTCATTGAAATCGTATCCATTTGTCTAGGATAAACACGACGTGATAAATCGCCGAACAGTACAACTGAGAACATCCGTCGATGAAAATGTCCCGCTGTAGCTAGCAGCCAGGTGTAGGATGGTCAGTCCCGTATAGTATGTAGTAATTCTCTTTGTATAGTATATAGTATTTCTCTCCGTATATTATGTAGTAATTCTCTTTGTATAGTATGTTTGTATAGACTCATGAATGATCTGACTCATGTATGTTCCCTTGTATTAGGAATAGTAATTGGTATATCCTAAACTATACCTATTATAGTTTACTAGAATGTAGTTTAAATGTCCAAGTATGTTTATACACCTTTGTTACTCAAGGGTGTTGGAACTGAAGAAGAAATAAAGCTCTCATATCAATACATATATAGTTAATACATAAGTGTACATATATGGTTTTTAAGAATATATAAGTTTGAAAGAGGTTCTGTAATACATTTAAAGGTTTTGAACAATAAATAATAATGACTTGATGTCAGTTTATAAAATGATGCAAAGGCAGTTTGGTTGATAACAAAGTTTAAAGTAACTGAAATCCATTGTATGAAACACATTTTGAAGTATATGAAATCCGTTGTTTGAAAACACAGTTATAAATCACATGTGATTGATTCTATAACTTCATGGTTTCTAATTGTATCCCCCCCCATAATAGCATTTAAAATCATTTAAAAGGATAGATTAACGGGTATGAACTCACCTGAAGTGAGTGATGCGAATGTAAGATCGGTAAAGGATGCTAAGTGTCAAGTGAAGACGTGAGCACACACGGATCCTATTTAACATATAATGACACATATATGCTTACAATTAGTGTTTGTAACAACTAATTATGTAATGGAACAACCTTATGGACTAAGAAACACTTGTACTGAAGTGTTAAACCACATAGGGTTGCATATAAGGGGTGTAGAGCCTCACATTGGGAGTTTATGGCTCATATGGTAAGAACCACATGATTTTACGGCCAAAGGGTCAATTCCCCATGAGTTTATGGTCGTAAAATCATGCTAACTAATACCGTTTTGTGTTTCAAGGTCTTACAATTCAATATGAAGTGCTCTAAGTTCAAGTCTAAGACATAGGGAGGAATGGTGGCACCATTTCACCACTAACTAGTGTTTATGGCCCAAGGACCATTTCTATCCATGATTTTACGGCCGTAAACTCATGGTATTTTGTACCAAATCAAAGTTTAAGGTCCCTAGTTTATCATGGAAGTGTTCTAGACTTGATCTCAAAGCTTTGGAAGAGATTAGGGCTCATTTGGACCCTTAAATAGAGTTTACGGCCCAAAGAGGTTCCTTGGCCGTAAACTCCCTTTTGATCATGATTACTTGATGTTTTCTAGGTTTAAACTAGTTGATTCAAGTATATATCAAGCTAAGACAATAGTACTTAGAATATAGAAGCTTGTAAGGGTGCTTAAGGCTCAAGAACACTAGTGTGTGTTCTTGGTGTTCTTGGTGAAATGAAGAACATTTGAAGATCTATCAAATGAAGAGATTTCATGGATGAAATCGTGTACAATCACTAGATATTGAAGTATACCAACTAATCAAGGAAAGAAACACTTACAAATTTGAAGATCTTAGTGAAAAATCGGATAATACTTGAGAGAGAATGAGTTCTAAGCTTGAGGAATGGTAAAAATGACTAAAATGACTAAGTGTCATCTTTATAACTTAGAGTTTACGGCCGTAAACTCCATGTTAGGGCCGTAAACTCCAAACTATTGGAGTTTTGAGACTTAAGTGTTGCACATTGAACTCTAGAGTATACTTCCTACATTTACCTCAGATGTATTTAAGATCAAAACCCCCAAACTGACTCCAAAACTGCTAAAATTTAGCAATTGAAAGTTTGACTTTGATTGAATGCACGGTTTGTTATAAGATAGAAAATTCGAGTTTTCACACTGTACTACTAATGCTACTGGTGAAGTTCAAATCCATCCATTACGAATTCTTGTGCACCTACAGTTAGTTGTAGATCAATGTTGTTATAGAGAGACAAATTGATTGGTTGAACATTTGCGTGAGAAAGAAAAAAATCCAATTGCTAGGGATTTAGATGAAAATACCTAATTCGCGATGAAAATGGATCTACTTTGAGTTTGTAAGTGGGATTTTTATCCTTTGTGAGATTGCAAGGTCATCGTTGATTAGGAGTAGGTGGTTTAATGGTGACGAGAGAGAGAGAGAGAGAGAGAGAGAGAGAGAGAGAGAAGAAGAAGAGAGAGAGAGAGAGAGAAAGAAAGAAAGAAAGAAAGAGAGAAAGAAAGAGAGAGAGAGAGAGAGAGAGAGAGAGAGAGAGAGAGGGAGAGAGAAAGAGAGAAGAGAGAGATTAATCTTGAAGACTTCTGGTATTGTAATAACCAGGATCAATCTCGATCGTTGGTGGATTTTGGAGTTCACATCTTCACATCGATTGATGATGAGATCGATAGAGGATGACACGAAGAAGGAATGAAAGAGATTTCTAAACGTGAATTATGAGACTATGCAATTGAATTCAACCATTGAAATTGAGAGCTAAATCGAATGGATTATGTTTCAAATGAGAGTTCGATCATAACAATTTTAACAATGAAGAACAACAACATGATTCAATGGTGATATTGTTCATAAACAATTAAGAATAACAATACACAAATGAAGACGATCGATAATTAAAAAAATTTAATTAACATACTATATGAATTGTACATGATATTATGTTTGCGCTTGATCAAATCTACTATGAATGAGAGATTTCTCGGTCTCTCGTCAATGTTTTCACCGACGGATGCCACACCTCCCGATGGCAAAGCGGTGAAGAATGTAGATGTGTGTGTATGTGTGGTGTGTTTGAGAGAGACAAATGGAGAGAAAGAGAAATAAAGTCTGTGAGCAAAAAAGAGAAAATGACGTTTTATTAATTAATTAAAATGATTATTAGGATATTATATATTTTAAGCCCAATATACGCCTCTCATCGTTTTTAAAAAGTCTAATATAACATTAAAATAATTGATATTTACAATTATGCCACTTTTGATCTAAACCGTTAACAGTGTTGATTTAACGTTCCATCTTTAGTTCTCTGGTTCTCGGGAAACTATAAGTTCTCAAATGATCATTCCTCTCTCTCTCTCTCTCTCTCTATATATATATATATATATATATATATATATATATATATATATATATATATATATATATATATATATATATATTCTACCAAAACCCTTAAATCCAACACAAATACCCAACCAAACCAAATCAATAGTCATGTGCATGTCACGTGAGAGTCAAGAGCACCAAAAAACCTGAATGCATTTATATCATCACACATTCACTGGTGCGGCCTTCTTAACTTCCGCCAAATATACATTCATACGTCACCACCTGTTTTCTCTCTCTCCCTCTCTCAAATAGTATCTATCTATTAATGGCCACCTCCACCTCCACCTCTCCTCCACCGCTCCTCACCACCGCCGGAACCACCGACCCGGCTATTTCTCAACTTTACAACAATGGCGGTGTTGCGTCAAATGATTACGTATCACAGCAACAACAGCCACACTCCGCTTATGTATCCACCTCATCTACATCTTCGTCAATTATCATTGTCATAATTGTTATTGCTTCCGCCATCATCATCTCCGCCTCTATTTATCTTCTCCTTCGCTTTATCTCACGCCGCTGCAGCAGTTCGGTGAGCTCGTTTTCCACTTCAGAGAACGTCGTTTCTGATAATAGGAATGAAAATGAAGCTCATCATCACGTGATCTGTTTTGATAACGAAGGAGTCGAGTCGCTTCCGCTATTTACCTTTTCTTCGCTTACTGGAAATATCGCCGGCGGAGATTGTGCTGTTTGTTTGTCGAAATTTGAGGCGGTTGATCAGCTTCGTCTTCTTCCGTTGTGTTGTCACGCTTTTCACGTGGAATGCATTGATGCTTGGCTCAAATCGAACCAAACATGTCCGCTTTGCCGGTCTACAGTTAATCCAACCGAAGCTGATGTACTGAGCAAGGTACTCTCCGTTTCCGGCAGAACCGGTACTCCCGGCGGCGGAGGGAATAGAAACAATAGTTTTCGAATTGAGATCGGGAGTATTAGCCGTCGACAAACGCCGTCTGATTCCGGTCGGAGGTCATACTCAATCGGCTCATACGAATACATTCTCGACGACGGATATGAGGTTCCGGTAGAATCAACACACCGAAGAGAGATTTCCGATTGTACCTCCGTCGATAAGGACTCCACCACACCGGAGCCGCCAGGAGATAACTTAATGTCAGAAATTGCCGCTAGCGGCGGAAGTGGACGGCTCAATTGGTTGCGTGATTACGTCGATCGAGTCTCCGTTTCCATCTCTTCTCGATCTCACTCGTTTCGTGGCTCCGGCAGGTTTTTCACCGGAAGCAGTAGGCGGAGCGAAATGGTCGACGACTTCGATGCTACGCATAACAGGGTCGGAGAAGAAATCAGCGAGCTTTTCCGGTGGCTTTCGGGGGTATAATTGTAAATTACCTAAACGGGTAGAGTCAATATTAATACTCTTTAAAATTTTCTTCTTTTTTTCTCTTTTTACCGAAACTCCGTCTTTTTCTATTACCACTCCACTAATCATTCTTGGCAGAGTGGATAGCAAAAGGCGAGATTTGAATATAATTTTTGGGAATATTTATATGAATTTAATAACAGTATTGTTTAATTTTATAGTTTATTAAAATAGTTAAATTTGATAAAATAAAAAAAGTTATGATATCTTAATTACATTTGACCTTAAATTTAATTAAGACCAACATTTATTGGGTAGAAATTATTGTTGAACTTTCATAATTTTGCCAAAAATTTGGTTACCTAATCTAAAATTAGATTGTGGATAATCTTTTGGATTATTTATATATTGGTATTAGTATAAACTCACTTAAATATCTGTCTAGTGATATATTTTCCATAAAACTTTGATACGAATTAAAATGTTCACACTATAATTCATAAGTTTATTACATAATCATTAAAAACAACACTTTATTTTTTATAAAGTGTTTTTATTGTCTTTTTTACATCAACAATTGTTTATTTTCTTTTCCTTAGTCTTGTAATGTTTTTCTATATAACCAAACAATTACTTTTCATACAATTGTAATTGTAGTATTGTTTTTTTTTTTTTTTAAATTAGTATTAAAAGTTCGTTTATAACTAAATGATATGGTTAAAAATATAAAATTGTAATAAAAAGAAATGAAAGTATAATATTATAATGAATTAGAAGAAATTAAAGTATAATATTATAATGAGTTTATATCACATATGATTATACTACTCATTTACCATTTTTGATCATGAAGACTTTTTAAGGAACTAGTTTGCCCCTTAGATGTTTTGTAGTTGTTTTACCATTTTAGGCTTATTATATTTGTTCATTTCAAAAGTTCGGTTTATCCCACACGAGGCTTTATTAGAAGAAAGTCAGAAGAACATCCTTTGCTATTGCTTTGTCCCTTCATTTTCATTGATTTGGAAATAAGTAAATGGTCATTTATAACATAAACCCTACTATAATAAATAAGTAAATGAAAATATATGCTAGGGTTAAGGATGTGATATGGACACACAAATGAAAAATAAGGACACTATGTTACTAAGGTTCATACGATCAAAATAATCGGTTTAATCAACGGATGAATTATAATGAGATTTTTATCAGATATATAGAAAATACAACCGACACTCATAGTTTCTGTTTATAGTCACAACGGTACTGGGACATTTATACTGATAAAAATTTGACATATAATTACTTGTTGGCGAGGGCCCACATGCCTAAGACATCGTCGTCATCTGCCTAGTATGACATAACAAGTGTAATAATATAAGTTTAACTCCTTCAAACGAGCATTCTGTACATTCTGTTCTCGTCTGCATAATATAATCTTATGCTAAAGCACTATAAATTATACCTTAGTTGTATTAGAGTTGCTACCGCAATCATCTTTTGAAAAACAACACCACAATCTACAGGTCAACAATCTATAAATATTTATTACAACTAATCTCTTTTAGAATTTATATATTTTATTTGAAATTACATTGTTATTTCATAAGCTTAATCTTATTCAAAATCGAAAGTTTTGTTTGATATAACTTTATTAGATTTTATAGAGATAATTGATCATTATTATATAATTAAGTAAAACAATATTTATAATAAAGTGTAGAAATTGGTTTGATGGTTTTTCATTTTATTTATTTGATTAATCCATAAAAGGGTTTACCTTTTGAAAGATAATAAATAAATAAATAAAACATTTTGGTAGGATTTGAATGTATTTTCCGTTTATGTTTGTAGTAATTTTTATTTTAACATATTTTTTGTGATTTTATTTTATTAAATTTAGATTTTATTATTATTATGTACCAAATGCTCTACACATATCACCTCATTTATTCATTCCTTTCCAAATGACATTTTCTCGTTTCTTTTCTTCTAGGACTAAACACTCTCAACTCCCTTTGATCTAGGTGTCCATCAAACGATACACGTCCCCCCCCCCCCCCCCCCCCCCCCCCCCCCCCTCCCTACACATACACACACATGTTTTAGTGATTACAACCTACTCATCGCCAATGTACTATATCCCTTCACTCCTAATATAATAAATAACACACACAGCCCTTCCCTTCCTTAGTTTCTTTATTTCAAAGTTTTTTTTTGGTATTTGTAGGGATAAATATGTTCCCACCATCACTTCTATATCTCAGACTAGAAACATCACCATTTCCCACTAATTTGAACAATAAAAAAATCTAAATGGTTGTTCGATCGACAAACAATTATAGATGAGTTTGGGAATATCGAAGGATGCATGCACGATAACATCATCTATGCAACTCTCTTAAAGGCGGTTGTTGTAAGCATGGTGTTATAGTATTTTGGTATGCCTATTTTAAGGTCATTGTAAGTATTTCTCTAGATGTGTATGTATGTTTGCTTCATGATCCGAAAACAAACCGAAGCAACCATCATATAAGATAGTTTAATATGGTAACATGGATCATCTTAGAATAGATTTTCAAAATCATTTATATAATATTTTGTAAAAAATATCCTAAAACATCCAAAGCATCAACTAGCATAATTAGGTTGTCAAAAGGATTTTACTAGGGATTAGCAATTCATAAAATTGAATAAATAATAACATTATCAATACTATATCCAACATTACATGATCTTATAAAATGTCCACACTAACTCCCCCGTCTCCAAAATTCAAACAACAATACCTTTACTAACAACAAATATCAGTATGGTGTATTATATTTTGAAATCCAGATAAATATTACCATAATTCAACATCTTAGATTATATATATATATATATATATATATATATATATATATATATATATATATATATATATATATATATATATATATATATATATATATATATATATATAGCTAAGATTACTATTATGCCCCCTGCATAATTTATTAATTGTTTAATTATTTCTAAAATCTAATTGGACTACCTCTCAAATTTTCCGGTTAAATGTAATTTAGTGATTTTTTTGGAAAATCAGTCACAAATCTGTTGGAAATCTGTCACAAATCCATCACTAGTAGGTCGACAATTCATCACAAAGTCTGATAATTATGAATTTAATATGAATTCGTCGGTTTAGTGAGGATTTTGTGACAGAAACTTCCTTCGCAAACGTTTTTTTCTAGTAGTACAACCCCCTAAAAAATTTATGCAACCTTTGATTTTTCTTTTTGGATCTGCCACTGATATATATATATATATATCAAAGTTTTAAATAACGTTAGGCCTGACTTATCGGCAATGTCAAGCCTCAAACTTTATCAAGTTGTGACGATCCACGTCAAGCATAAGGACTGAGTTAAGCCGTAATTTTTTATATGATTAGTAATTCTATAAATGTTTTCTGAGCCTATATGTTGCGATAATCATATTTGGTAATGATGTGATCGAATATATTGAAATGTTATATTATTGGCCTATTTAATCTGTCTACATCGATTTACAACGATGGTCGGTGACGTTTTTTTCTCGGTTGTCACAATATATATATATATAATTTTCTTATTTTCTTATAAATTCAAATTTTCAAATATTATAACTTTTATATTTATTTATTTTTTTTAAAATTAACTTATGTAATAGATGAGTCTCATAACTAGTATATATATATATATATATATATATATATATATATATATATATATATATATATATATATATATATATAAAATAGAGACATATTTTAATGGACCATATATATTTAAACTCCGGCTACAACTTAAATTTTTCTAATTTATGTAGACCTAGTATTTACATCTTAAGAATTTTGAATTATGATTATTAAAAACTAACGACTAATAACTTTTTATTTTACTCTTATTTATATACTTTATAACTTATGTTACTTGTATATAAGTAATTTTTCTTATAAAAAATATTCATTTGTTTAGAAATTTATGATTCAAATATAAAGATTTTAAAAAAATTAAGTTGTTGAATGTTGGGATATATATATATATATATATATATATATATATATATATATATATATATATATATATATATACTTTTTATGTGATTTTGTAAGTATTTAATAAGTTTTTTATTAAATAGATGTTATAAAAAATGTTTTAGTGTTTTTTATTAATTTTTTTATAAAAAATGTGATTTTGTAAGTATTTAAGTTATTAGAAGTTGTCATGTTTATTTTTTAGTAATTTTTTTATTAGTTATATTTATAGATCATCATACTTTTGATATATATAATTTATATAATTTTAAACGGTCTATAAAATTATCCATTAATTGTATACTGATGGGTTTTGGTCATAAGACATCCTATGTGCTCATACAAACCCTAATGCTTGGATCTAGGTTTCTCTATTGTACATGCTTTGAATCCAAGACTATAAACCCTAATTCTAGCATATGGAAATCAGAATTCACATGTAATTAGGTTTAAGAACATACCTTGATTGTTATATAGCAATAACAATCCAATTCCTCCTTGAATTGACCTTGGAAAGCTGAGAGTCACAAGTGTCACTCTTCTAATGGCTTACAAACACCATAAGCAAGTGGAGAAGGTATAAAGAGAGAGGAGGGAGGTTAGAATTCGTCTCTAAGACTTCTTGGGAAGGGATACACGAATTCATGACCCTAGGGGTGTTTATATAGGTGTAGAGATAGGGTTTCAGTCATTATCCTTATCTAGTTGCTTATCCACCAAGCAACCAATAAGATAATCCTTGAATTATCATACTCGAATTCTAAGGCTCTTTATCCTTAAATTCGTTCAACCTATCAATAAGATAACCCTTACCTTATTTTGTAACTATCACATAATTACAAATCAGTTCCTCTAGTTTAATTAATTACATTTGATCACAAAACTAATTCTTAATTAATTATTGACCAATATTAATTAAACAAATATGATTTCTCCTTTAATATATTATTCTTATAACATATTAATAAATCATATTATCCTCTCTCTCTATATATTTCTCCAATCAAGTTGCTTTGGTGAAGGCAACCCAAAAGGACCATGCACCATCGGATCAAGTACATACCAAAATAGTTATGGACTTAGACACTAATCCAACAGTCTCCCACTTGGATAAGTCTAATAACTATTCTGCGTATGACTTCGGATCCTGATCTGCAATCGTAGCTTTCCAAAACCGCTGTCAACTCTAATCATATCAGATACGCGTGTCCTTAGATAAGGTTTCATATATTCCTCCATTCTAGATATCATATGAGATATGATTTCAAATCATTCTCTTTGTACTATATCTCGATTCCCGATTTATGACGACTGACTAATTGAACAAATCAAATTAGCCCTAGCCCGGCCGAGCATTTACGTATGTCATCACTAAACCATCGAGGGGCCCAAAGATATCGCTTTTATCCCACTTTGGATAAAAGGAACGGATAAACTTTGATACAATGCTTGCTTGCACTCACGCATCGAATCACACACAACAATATGTTTTATAACACTAAGTTACTGGTGCGTTTACATATTATCAATGTGCAACCGATTTGCAAGATACAACTCACACATCTCGGTTTCAAGAATATAAGATGTTATCGTCTCACCAATCACTCATGATACAATCCATGGAGTGATCCAAGTGAGCGTGGGTCTAATCCAATGCTCAAATCACATTCATAAGTACTCATGAATGTTGCAGCAAACATTTGCTTATGTCTAATACTCTTTAGACAATCCACACACCAATTCACGACAGCCCTCATTCATATCTACTTCCAACATATGAACGACTGTGGCCCGTTTGAATAATTCGATTATTCTTAATAAACTCAATTATTCTGGAAGTCAAAACATGCAAATGTGAAACACAAGAATAATACTAATCCCATATGGCCTCAACCCTTTGAGCATAAATAAAACACCTTTTATTTATCACCATATTGATTACTCATTATTTGTAGTTTCGGGTAATCAACTTCTTACTTGAATTACAACACTTGTCCCATGCTCCTAGCATACACACAATGTTTACCTATGGTTCTTACTTTGTGAAATAGATCATATTGAACACATTTCCAATCATTCTCATTTCACAATTCCAAATCCTTTTTCCATAAGTTAAAGAATATCAAATTCTTGCTATTTATAGAATATGCTAGATTCTAACATTCTATGCAACTTATCCTTTCGTAATGTCACTGCACCAAAGTCACATAGACTATTGCCAATGATATTACAAAGTCCTCTATTGGGGATTGTTACAAGACAATTCCATAGACGTGATGTCTCTCACTCAAAGTACATTCTTTGAACATCCTTTTGCTTAGAAGTTTCTAATCTAGTCATAGATTTCTCAATATTCAATTCCCAATATGTACACACTTCCATATGTTCCATATGACAACTCATTCTTAATAGAATCTTATCTATTCGTAATGATGTCGATACGGTCCATCCAATATGGAAACATTTCCATATTTTCCAATACTATACTTCCAACTACTCACAAGCGACCAATCCTCGTCGAACTTTGGGTTGTCCTTTGATAGTTGTTTAATTATTTTAGTCAAAACCGATTCTAGTCCCTTTTCCCTCTAAATGCGCTCGACATTTGGAAAATTTTATAATGGTCAAACATTAAAGCATTTGCAATCGATCCTATACCCGAAGCGTATGTGACACGACGCATAATGTTTTATTTGCTATGTTCTCAAAATTCGAATTGTGAAGAGGGATGCCGTAATCATAATCGAAATTTTAAGAACACACTTTGTACCTTTGACTAAATTTTTATTAACATTTCTCAATCTAAACCTTTAGATTTGAAATGAAGCATAATATTCTCTCCCTTAATTATAGCAAAACAACCTTTCAACTCTTACAACTTTGCAAAGTATGACTCTTGTTTTCTATAATTAATATTGCTAACCTTGCAATATTTTCCTTAATAATCATACAATCATAACATTTATGCTCCCACTATCATGATGATTATTGTAAAACATAACACTTATGCTCCCACTAGCTTCGACATGTATTCATAAACATCTCAACTTCTAGAAAGACAATACTTATTGAATTTCTTAAGTTCATGTTTCTAATATTTAGTGCTTTGATAATCTTTTATCAAGGCTTTTTTTTTGAACTTATACACCTTTGCCTTCGATAGTTCATATGTGTGTCTAAACACTTAAGACTTGTTGCCAAACCTCACAATTCAAATTATGGAAAGGGATACCGTAACCATAATTGAATTCGAGAATGCAATTTTACAATCACTATCTTCTTAAGTCTTTCTTAGTGAAAGCATTTCCTCACAATCATTTTCATGAAGGAGGAAATCTTATGACACTTAGATTTAAACGGTGTATTTGTTCCTATCCATGTGAATTTGTTAAAACCAAAGTTTACGACAAATTCAAACTCATATGGATCGAACTTTCTTAATCTCGATTTCTTGCCTTATGGTAGCACAGCTTCCCACCATGTCTTCCAAGTAGTTAAGCAACTCACCTTTTCTTATCAATGTACTTTCCATTGATCAAGGTCCTTGCCTTTTTTGCATTCAAATGAGAACTCATAGGATTCACATGCATAATTAACTCGATTGGATTGGCACAGAAACAAAATAATGTCAACACAATAGGTTGTAAACCTCAACTCGTGTGCTAGTGATGATCAATAAGGTTTATTTGATTTGTTCTTGAAACCTTTCAAGACCATTAAGACTCCCACTGACTCCTTGACATATAAGATTCTCTTGTCAACAACCATTTCTTGACAAACAAATATTCAAGAGTTAGTGTAGCTTTTATCAAACACTTCATAAATTGGTCCTAGTTGGTCTTTGTCTTATCCAAGACATCACAACTTTCCACATTTGATGAATGTTATAAACCTTCTTAATAGTTATCACTCATTGTCACAATCTTAACTTTAAGACTTGTCATTGGAACGAAGTATGATTGACTTTTTGATTTAACCATTTCTTCAATTCTTGATTCCTCTTCTTAAACATACAATTGTACTTAGAGGATTAATTGAAATATGGTTCTTAATCATTAAGTGATGGGTTTTGGTCATAAGACATCCTATGTGCTCAAACAAACCCTAAAGCTTGGATCTAGGTTTCTCTATTGTACATACTTTGAATCCAAGACTTGAACCCTAATTCTAGCATATGGAAATCAGAATTCATATGTAAATAGGTTTAAGAACATACCTTGATTGTTATATAGCAATAACAATCCAATTCCTCCTTGAATTGACCTTGGAAAGCAGAGAGTCACAAGTGTCACTCCTCTAATGGCTTACAAACACCATAAGCAAGTGGAGAAGGTATATAGAGAGAGGAGAGAGGTTAGAATTCGTATTTGGGACTTCTTGGGAAGGGATACCCGAATTCATAACCCTAGGGGTGTTTATATAGGTGTAGAGATAGGGTTTCAGTCATTATCCTTATCTAGTTGATTATCCATTAAGCAACCAATAAGATAATCCTTGAATCCTTATCATACTTGAATTCTAAGGCTTTCCAACCTTAAATTCGTTCACCATACTCATAAGATAATCCTTACCTTATTTTGTAACTATCACATAATTACAAATCAGCCCTTCTGGTTTAATTAATTACACTTGATCACAAAATTAATTCTTAATTAATTATTGACCAATATTAATTAAACAAATATGATTTCTCCTTTAATATATTATTCTTATAACATATTAATAAATCATAATAACCTCTCTTTCTATTTATTTCTCCAATCAAGTTGCTTTGGTGAAGGCAACCCAAAAGGACCATGCACCATCGGGTCAAGTACATACCAAAATAGTTATGGACTTAGACACTAATCCAACAGTCTCCCACTTGGATAAGTCTAATAACTATTCTGCGTATGACTTCGGATCTCGATCTGCAATCGTAGCTTTCCAAATCCGCTGTCAACTCTGATCATATCAAATACGCGTGTCCTTAGATAAGGGATCATATATTCCTCCATTCTAGATATCATATGAGATATGATTTCTAATCATTCTCTTTGTACTACTTCTCGATTTCTGATTAATGACGACTGACTAATTGCACAAATCAAATTAGCCCTAGCCCGGCCGAGCATTTACGTTTGTCATCACTAAACCATCGAGGGGCCCAAAGATATCGCTTTTATCCTACTTTGGATAAAAGGAACGGATAAACTTTGATACAATGCTTGCTTGTACTCACGCACCGAATCACACACAACAATATGTTTTATAACACCAAGTTACTGGTGCATTTACATATTATCAATGTGTAACCGATTTGCAAGATACAACTCACACATCTCGGTTTCAAGAATATAAGATGTTATCGTCTCACCAATCACTCGTGATACAATCCATGGAGTGATCCAAGTGAGCGTGGGTCTAATCCAATGCTCAAATCACATTCATAAGCACTCATGAACGTTGCAGCAAACATTTGCTTATGTCTAATACTCTTTTAGACAATCCACACACCAATTCACGACAGTCTTCATTCATATCTACTTCCAACATATGAACGACTGTGGCCCGTTTGAATAATTCGATTATTCTTAATAAACTCAATTATTCTGGAAGTCAAAACATGCAAATGTGAAACACAAGAATAATACTAATCCCATATGGCCTCAAACCATTGAGTATAAATAAAACACCTTTTATTTATCACCATATTGATTACTCATTATTTGTAGTTTCGGGTAATCAACTTCTCACTTGAATTCCAACACTTGTCTCATGCTCCTAGCATGCACACAATGTTTACCTATGGTTCTTACTTTGTGAAATAGATCACATTGAACACATTTCCAATCATTCTCATTTCACAACTCCAAATCCTTTTTCATAAGTAAAAGAATATCAAATTCTTGCTACTTATAGAATATGCTAGATTCTAACATTCTATGCAACTATCCTTTCGTAATGTCACTGCACCAAAGTCATGATATTACAAAGTCTTCTATCGGAGATTGTTACAATACAATTCCATAGATGTGATGTCTCTCACTCAAAGTACTTTCTTTGAACATCCTTTTGCATAGAAGTTTCTAATCTAGTCATAGATTTCTCAATATTCAATTCCCAATATGGACACACTTCCATATGTTCCATATGACAACTCATTCTTAATAGAATCTTATCTATTCATAATGATGTCGATATGGTCCATCCAATATGGAAACATTTCCATATTTTCCAATACTATACTTCCAACTACTCACAAGCGACCAATCCTCGTTGAACTTGGATTATCCTTTGATAGTTGTTTAATTGTTTTAGTCAAAACCAATTCTTGTCCCTTTTCCCTCTAAATGTGCTCGACATTTGGAAAATTTTAGAATGGTCAAACATTAAAGCATTTGCAATCGATCCTTTACCCGAAGCGTATGGGACACAACGCATAATGTTTTATTTGCTATGTTCTCAAAATTCGAATTGTGAAAAGGGATGCCGTAATCATAATCGAAATTTTAAGAACACACTATGAACCTTTGACTAAATTTATTAACATTTCTCAACCTAATCCTTTAGATTTGAAATGAAGCATAATATTCTCTCCCTTAATTATAGCAAAACAATTCTTCAACTATTGCGACTTTGCAAAGTATGACTCTTGTTTTCTATAATTAATATTGCTAACCTTGCAATACTTTCCTTAATAATCTTACAATCATAACTTTTATGCTCCCACTATCTTGATGATTATTATAAAAACATAACACTTATGCTCCCACTAGCTTCGACATGTATTCATAAACATCTTAACTTTCAGAAAACAATGCTTATTGAATTTCTTAAGTTCATGTTTCTAATACTTAGTGCTTTGATAATCTTTTATCAAGGATTCTTTATACACCTTTGCCTTCGATAGTTCATATGTGTGTCTAAACAATTAAGACTAATTGCCAAACCTCACAATTCAAATTATGGAAAGGGATGTCGTAACCATAATTGAATTCGAGAATGCAATTTTACAATCACTATCTTCTTAAAATCTTTCTTAGTGAAAGCATTTCCTCACAATCATTTTCATGAAGGAGGAAATCTTATGACACTTAGATTTTAAACGGTGTATGTGTTCCTATCCATGTGAATTTGTTAAAACCAAAGTTTATGACAAATTCAAACTCATATGGACCGACCTTTCTTAATCTTGATTTCTTTCCTTATGGTAGCACAGTTGCCCACCATGTCTTCCAAGTAGTTAAGCGGCTCACCTTTTCTTATCAATGTACCTTTCATTGATTAAGGTGCTTTGCCTTTTATGCGTTCAAAATGAGAACTCATAGAACTCACATGCATAATTAACTCGATTGGATTGGCACATAATCAAGATAATGTCAACACGACAGGTTGTAAACCTCAACTCGTGTGCTAGTGATGATCGATAAGGTTTATTTGATTTGTTCTTGAAACCTTTCAAGACCATTAAGACTCCCACTGACTCCTTGACATATAAGATTCTCTTGTCAAAACATTTCTTGACAAACAAATATTCAAGAGTTAGTGCAGCTTTTATCAAAACTCTTCATAAATTGGTCCTAGTTGGTCTTTGTCTTATCTAAGACATCACAACTTACCACATTTAATGAAAGTTATAAACCTTCTTAATACCTTTCACTCAATGTCACAATCTTAACTTTAAGACTTGTTATTGGAACGAAGTATGATTGACTTATTGATTTAACCATTTCTTCAATTCTTGATTCCTCTTCTTAGACATACAATTGTACTAAGACTCACTTAGAAGATCAATTGAGATATGGTTCTTAATCATTAAGACCTATCATAAAGCATAAAAGCTACTCTCCCTTCTTCTTAGAATGGAAAAACTTTTATCTTTCTGCCTACTTGATTCTTCTTATTCGTTCTACTATTGATCTAAACCCTTTAATCAATTTAGAATTACACTTAATCTTGTAAGTATAATCATATTTACTAAGCCTTTAGTAAATCATGACGAATATCTTTGTTATTCTTATGGTGAACTTGATCAACACACTACTTTGTGTACTTGATCTCCTAGTCCTTCACTTGACACTTTGTCAACGAATTGGTCTAATTTCCAAATATGAATTTCTCATTCATCATGCAACCAAGTTGCATGATTCCAAATTTCTGTCCGATTGAAACTTTGGGCGATGAGAAACTCTCCCTATTTGGTAAATTCTTGACATTTCCATAAATAACATAAACAAGAATCATATCCATTCGTTGTAGAAATATTCAAACATCGATTTTCATAATGATTTCATTGTAAGGAAATAAACAATTAAATAAATAAGTCAAACAAAATTTATTTTATTTATAAAAGCAGCGGAAAAATTTGTCCTTACAATGCAAAATCCATTGAAAACTATGTATTTCAAAAGAAAATTTCTAACAACTCTATCATAACTTTCAAAATCTAATCTTCAAGTCCATGCGATCGAGATCCATCTCTTGTGATTAGATTCATCTTGCTCTCTTATCAAGCTTCCTTTCTTTTCACCGACCCTACAAAACACTCAAATGTAATCTTATTACATCATGTATCAAGAATCAATGAGTAGGAACTTAATGGAGTTAGATAGTGGAATTTTACCTAAAGCGCAGTCATACCTTTGACTCTCCCATCTCTTAGATCTCTTAGGTAATTAGGGCAACTTCGTCTCCAATGCCCCTTCTCTTGGCAATAAAAGCAAATTGACTCTTTTGGAACAACACATGGAACTACTTCAGACATCGCCTTTCTCTTATGATCAAACTTTTTGATTATTGCATGTATTTCATTGCCATTGTCTATATCCATAGAGGTCTTGAAGGCAGATTCACCAATCAACTTTGCTTTTCTATTGCGCCAAACCATTGCTGATTCGGTAGCAATAAGCATATAGGTGAGATCTATAAGGGTCACGTTGTGGTTCGTCATATAGTACTCTCTTACGAACTCACTATATGAGTTGGGAAGTGACTGAAGAACCCAATCAACAGCCATCTCTTCACTAACAACGGATCCCATCATTCTTAGTCTATCAATGCGCGACTTCATCCCTAGGACGTGTGCACACACCGACTTTCCTTCTTTATGTTTACTTGCCAAAAGGGCTTGAGTGATATTGAACCTTTCAATTTTACAATCTTGTGGGTTAGGGAGAATAATTGGAGGAGGAGGAGGAAGTGAAGCATGATTTCTTGATCCTTGATCAAATCGTGGAATATCATCTTCATGTGGAATGCTTGTTCCACGGGATTTGGGAATACCATAGTTGTCGAACTTTGACATCTACAAAACGGGAGAAAACGAATTCAAGTTAGTTGATTGATTGAGTCCTTGGTAGATCACCCAAATGAAATTCCAAGGCTAGGACCCAACACAATACGCTACAACCTAGAAAAGGGATGCCGTAATCTAGTTGCAGAATATTTGAAGGTAAGTGAATGACGATTCACTAATTTCCACCATGAAAAAAAAAACGAAAAAGAAATTTAAGTTTTAAATCTATGAAAACTCCTAGATCCTTTGAGATACATTGAACTTTCAATGGCATGTTTATATCTCGATATGCCCCTCTTGTTTGTGACTGGGATGCCGAGGATCACAAAGCGGGTGTGAATAACCATGCAAACTTACATGGTGCCCTCACATGTTACAGTCACCTATTCGATGTGCCGGTAAACCACACACGCTCCACCGAACTATGACAAACATTGAGTCACCCTTTGCTACCTTTGCTTAGACCCATTTAGTGTGCCGGTAAACCACACACGCTCCACTAACGTCTTCGCAAGGGCACAAAGTGTAATTTCATGGAATTGCATCTATTCACTTTTGCCTAAGTAACTAAGATTGGGAATTTTGAAAACATTTAGTTACTTTTATAATTCATTATACTTATAATGGAAGGTTTCGTCCTATCCTACCCGTTCGGCTAACGACCCTCCACTAGTCAAGAGTGCGGTGGGTAAGAGTGGATACCCATTCAATCGCCATTTTATAGGCAATTTCCTTAAACACCCCTTATAGACCAGCTTCGTGAATGAGGCCTACTAACGGTAAGACTGACTTTTACTCATACATATATATATATAATGTTAGACCTTTAATGTTATATATAGTATAGGGTGTATTTTACACTTTTAAAATATTTGGTGGTTCAATTTAACAATTATACTTTTAATTCACTTAAATTGTAAACCTAAATTTTTATGGATTTATTAAACCTCTTTTAATTATACACCTTAATTAATCAATAAAACCATAAGGGTGTGATTTGAACTTTTTCAAAACTATACTAGAGTTTTAGAATTTAACATTCCTAATTAAACTTTTAATCATCTTTTAAATTCCAAAACTTGAGGGCAAGTTTTGAAACATTTCAACACATTAGGGTTTAGAATTTAAATATGCATCAAAATTAAACTATTTAATCAAAATTTAAATTCCAAAACTTGAGGGCAAGTTTAGAAACCTTTTTCAAAACATTAGTGTTTTAACTATTTAAATTTCAAAACTACAAAACTTTTGGGGTTCAAATTTAAACTATAAAACCTAAAGGGCCATATATGAAACTTTTCACAACAACAAGGATCAAATAACAAATAATTCAAATTAACATTTAATCACATAATTATCCATATTTGACGATTTCTTGCAAAATAATTTATCAATTTTCTTAAAATAATTAATCAATTATCTTATAAGGAAACAATTATCCTATTAATTAATAAATATCTTCAATTAGATTAAAATTATAGTCAAATATATCATATAATCGGATTAATATTAATCTAACATGATAAGGTAATTATCCCAATGCAAAAACAGCAAGAAATCCCGAGATAAGCACTGTCTGACGCACCGACTCGCCGAGTCACCCTCTGGAACTCGCCGAGTAGGGCTGACTCGCCGAGTCCAAGAGTGACTCGCCGAGTCAGGTCGAACAGTGAGGCCAAAACACGATTTTCAGTTACATCAAGCATCAATACAATAGAAACCAATCATGTCTCTGATACCACTGATGGGTTTTGGTCATAAGACATCCTATGTGCTCAAACAAACCCTAAAGCTTGGATCTAGGTTTCTCTATTGTACATACTTTGAATCCAAGACTTGAACCCTAATTCTAGCATATGGAAATCAGAATTCATATGTAAATAGGTTTAAGAACATACCTTGATTGTTATATAGCAATAACAATCCAATTCCTCCTTGAATTGACCTTGGAAAGCAGAGAGTCACAAGTGTCACTCCTCTAATGGCTTACAAACACCATAAGCAAGTGGAGAAGGTATATAGAGAGAGGAGAGAGGTTAGAATTCGTATTTGGGACTTCTTGGGAAGGGATACCCGAATTCATAACCCTAGGGGTGTTTATATAGGTGTAGAGATAGGGTTTCAGTCATTATCCTTATCTAGTTGATTATCCATTAAGCAACCAATAAGATAATCCTTGAATCCTTATCATACTTGAATTCTAAGGCTTTCCAACCTTAAATTCGTTCACCATACTCATAAGATAATCCTTACCTTATTTTGTAACTATCACATAATTACAAATCAGCCCTTCTGGTTTAATTAATTACACTTGATCACAAAATTAATTCTTAATTAATTATTGACCAATATTAATTAAACAAATATGATTTCTCCTTTAATATATTATTCTTATAACATATTAATAAATCATAATAACCTCTCTTTCTATTTATTTCTCCAATCAAGTTGCTTTGGTGAAGGCAACCCAAAAGGACCATGCACCATCGGGTCAAGTACATACCAAAATAGTTATGGACTTAGACACTAATCCAACATTAAGACCTATCATAAAGCATAAAAGCTACTCTCCCTTCTTCTTAGAATGGAGAAACTTTTATCTTTCTGCCTACTTGATTCTTGTTATTCGTTTTGCTATTGATCTAAACCCTTTAATCAATTCAGAATTACACCTAATCTTGTAAGTATAATCATATTTACTAAACCTTTAGTAAATCATGACGAATATCTTTGTTACTCTTATGGTGGACTTGATCAACACGCAACTTTGTGTATTCAATCTCCAAGTCCTTTACTTGACACTTTATCAACGAATTAGTCTAATTTTCAAATATGAAATTTCTCATTCATCGTGCAACCAAGATGCATGATTCCAAGTTTATGTCCAATTGAAACTTGGGCGATGAGAAACTCTCCCTATTTGGTAAATTCTCGACTTTCCATAACATAATAAGAACCAAATCCATTATTGCTAATAATAGAAACATTTTAACATCAATTTTTCATACACGCCATTGTAAGGATAAATAAATAAAATTTAAAATCAAAATTTATTTTATTGCGGAAAAATTTGTCCTTACAATGCAACTCATTGAAAAACTTATGCTAATACATCTTTCTTAGCAATCTAATTCTAACTCTAAGTAGTAGCTCAAGAATCTAATCTTCGAGAAACGCGATCGAAATCCATTCCTTCACGGTTGGATTCTACTCACTTCTTCCCTTAAGCTTCCTTTCTTTTCTTCGATCCTACAAAACATCAATTGTAATCTTATCACATTATGTATTCAGAATCTAGAATGAAGCTTAAAAGAGTTAGTCAATGGATTTTACCTAAATTAGAGCCATACGTTTCGACTCTCCCATCTCTTAGATCTCTTAGGTAAATGGGGCTGCTTCGTCTCCAATGCCCTTTCTCTTGGCAATAAAAGCAAATTGACTCTTTTGGAGCATGACATAGAACTACTTTAGACATTGCCTTTCTCTTATGATCAAAATTTTCGATCATAGCATGTCTTTTGTTATCATTGTCTACATCCATAGAGGTCTTGAAGGCAGATTCACCAATCAACTTTGCTTTTCTATTGTGCCACACCATTGCTGATTCAGCAGCAATAAGCATATAGGTGAGATCTATAAGGGCCACATTGTGGTTCATCATATAGTACTCTCTTACGAACTCACTATACGAGTTAGGAAGTGACTGAAGAACCCAATCAACAGCCATTTCCTCACAGACAACGGATCCCAACATTCTTAACCTATCAATGTGTGACTTCATCCCTAGGACGTGTGCACACACTGACTTTCCTTCTTTATGTTTACTTGCCAAACGGGTTTGAGTTATCTTGAACTTTTCAAGCCTTTGAACTTGTGGGTTAGGGAGAATAATTTGAGGATGTGGAGGAAGTGAAGTATGATCTCTTGTTCCTTGATCGAATCTTAGAATATCATCTTCATGTGGAATGCTTGTTCCACGGGATTTGGGAAGACCATAGTTGTCAAACTTTGACATCTACGAAACGGGAGAAAAATGAATTCAAGTTAGTTGATAGATTGAGTCCTTAGCAAGTCACCCAAATGAGATACTAAGGCTAGGACCCAACACAATAGGCTACAACCTAGAAAAGGGATGCCGTAATCTAGTTGCAGAATATTTGAAGGTAAGTGAATGACGATTCACTAATTTCCACCATGAAAAACGAAAAAGAAATTTAAGTTTTAAATCTATGAAAACTCCTAGATCCTTTGAGATACATTGAACTTTCAATGGCATGTTTATATCTCGATATGCCCCTCTTGTTTGTGACTGGGATGCCGAGGATCACAAAGCGGGTGTGAATAACCATGCAAACTACATGGTGCCCTCACACGTTACAGTCACCTATTCGATGTGCCGGTAAACCACACACGCTCCACCGAACTATGACAAACATTGAGTCACCCTTTGCTACCTTTGCTTAGAACCATTTAGTGTGCCGGTTAGCCACACACGCTCCACTAACGTCTTCGCAAGGGCACAAAGTGTAATTTCATGGAATTGCATCAACTCACTTTTGCCTAAGTAACTAAGATTGGGAATTTTATGAAAACATTTAGTTAGTTTTATACTTTATTATACTTATAATGGAAGGTTTCGTTCTATCCTACCCGTTCAGCTAATGACCCTCCACTAGTCAAGAGTGCGGTGGGTAAGAGTGGATACCCATTCAATCGCCATTTTATAGGCAATTTCCTTAAACACCCCTTATAGACCAGCTTCGTGAATGAGGCCTACTAACGGTAAGACTGACTTTTACTCATACATATATATAATGTTAGACTTTTAATGTTATATATATAGTATAGGGTGTATTTTAACACTTTTAAAATACTATGTGGTCTAATTTAACAATTATACTTTTAATTCAATTAAATTGTAAACCTAAACTTTTATGGATTTATTAAATCTCTATTAATTATACACCTTAATTAATTAATAAACCATAAGGGTGTGATTTGAACTTTTTCAAAACTATACTAGTTTTAGAATTTAACATTCCTAATTAAACTTTTAATCAACTTTTAAATTCCAAAACTTGAGGGCAAATTTTTGAAACATTTCAACACATTAGGGTTTAGAATTTAAATATACATCAAAATTAAACCATTCAATCAAAATTTAAATTCCAAAACATGAGGGCAAGTTTTGAAACCTTTTTCAAAACATTAGGGTTTTAACTATTTAAATTTCAAAACAACAAAACTTTTGGGTTCAAATTTAAACTATAAAACCTAAAGGGCAAAATATGAAACTTTTCCTAACAACAAGGATCAAATAACAAATAATTCAAAATTAACAATTAATTACATAATTATCCATATTTGATTTATTTAATGATTTCTTGCAAAACAATTTATCAATTTAGTCAAAATAATTAATCAATTATCTTATAAGGAAACAATTATCTTATTAATTGATAAATATCTTTATTTAGATCAAAAATATAATCAAATATATCATATAATCGGATTAATATTGATCTAACATGATAAGGAAACTATCCCAATGCAAAAACAGCAAGAAAACCCGAGAAAACCTCCATCTGACGACTCGACTCGTCGAGTCAGGCATTGGACTCGTTGAGTCTGCATGGACTTGGCGAGTTCAGCCATGGACTCGGCGAGTCTAGCTTCCAAAACTCAAAAAACCAATTTTTCAGTTATGTAATGCATCAATACAATTGAAACTAGTCTAGGCTCTGATACCACTGATGGGTTTTGGTCATAAGACATCCTATGTGCTCATACAAACCCTAATGCTTGGATCTAGGTTTCTCTATTGTACATGCTTTGAATCCAAGACTATAAACCCTAATTCTAGCATATGGAAATCAGAATTCACATGTAATTAGGTTTAAGAACATACCTTGATTGTTATATAGCAATAACAATCCAATTCCTCCTTGAATTGACCTTGGAAAGCTGAGAGTCACAAGTGTCACTCCTCTAATGGCTTACAAACACCATAAGCAAGTGGAGAAGGTATAAAGAGAGAGGAGGGAGGTTAGAATTCGTCTCTCGGACTTCTTGGGAAGGGATACACGAATTCATGACCCTAGGGGTGTTTATATAGGTGTAGAGATAGGGTTTCAGTCATTATCCTTATCTAGTTGCTTATCCACCAAGCAACCAATAAGATAATCCTTGAATCCTTATCATACTCGAATTCTAAGGCTCTTTATCCTTAAATTCGTCCAACCTATCAATAAGATAACCCTTACCTTATTTTGTAACTATCACATAATTACAAATCAGCCCTTCTAGTTTAATTAATTACATTTGATCACAAAACTAATTCTTAATTAATTATTGATCAATATTAATTAAACAAATATGATTTCTCCTTTAATATATTATTCTTATAACATATTAATAAATCATATTATCCTCTCTCTCTATATATTTCTCCAATCAAGTTGCTTTGGTGAAGGCAACCCAAAAGGACCATGCACCATCGGGTCAAGTACATACCAAAATAGTTATGGACTTAGACACTAATCCAACATATACATCACCTATGATTTAAAACTATGATGTCTAATAAAGCAAATAGGTTAACTATATGTTTGTTTTACTATACTATAATATATACGATGCAAGTGAGAATGGTTCTAGATAAGTCATCAATATTGAATCGTATGTATTTGAAACTTACAAAATCTTCGAGTTTCAAGTGATTAATGACTTTTTATTTTGCTCTCATTATACACTTTGTAAATTAAGTTAGTTCTATATATGTAAGTTTTTCTCACAAAAAGTATTCATGTCTTTAAAGATTTATGATTCAAATATGAAAATTTAAAAAAATTGTTTTGTTGAATCTTGTGATTAGCGTTTATATATATCAAATGTATGTTGAAAAAAAAATAATGAATTATTATAATTGAAATGTTTTTATCTTTTAAATTTAAATAAATAAAATAAACTATTGAGCTTTAATTTTGAGAATTTTGAAATTAAAAGATAAGTTCATTAATGAAATTAATATACATTTATTGCAATTATTACTTTAAAATATTACGTGAAGTTTAATAAAATAGAAAAACTCATTAAATGACATTTGGAAAAAAACTAATTCAAAATAAGCATAAAATGACATTTGGCAAGTTGAATGAGAATATGACAAGTGGCAAAAAAAACATTTATTTATTAGAATATTATAACAAATCTAACAATTCAAGTAAAATATTAGAATATTTTAACATATCTACCAATTTTAGTAGAATATTAAAATATTCTAAAATTCTAAAAATTCGATTTGATTATTTCAATATAATATTCTATTAGAATATTTCACTCATACTTCGAAAAAAAACAACGATTTATTCTATTTTATTTTAATTTTTTTTTGGATAAATTAAATGACGAAAAAAATATTTAACTTTTTCTTTTGGATTTTTCCTTTTATTTTGTAATTTATAATTTTTATTTTAATTTTCTTTCTCTCTCTCTCTATATATATATATATATTCATACACACATAGAGAGAGAGAGAGAGAGAAAGAGATATGAGGGTTCATTTGAGAAAAAAAAAAGGTTGAGAACGGAGGAACCATTCTCAATCAATCATTTAATGAGTTTAAAAAACGCGCGGTTACAAACTTGTAAATAATCCAAATACATTAGTGATCGGTGGCAAATATGTAAATAATCCAAAAACATTAAACCGTCAGGGCACTTGAATAATTTAATCGTACATCAAATCTCGACAGAAAACCATCATTTCAATCTTTGAACACATCATCGTTACCCCATAACACGAAAACCATTTGCAGAAGGATTCAATAACATAAAGGATTCTCAAGATCAAGAAGAACAAAACGAAGAAAAATGTCTTCCGACGAAAACATAAGCGAAACCATTTCCTCACTGTTGACTATGAAAGGTATTCATCGGTGTTTTTAAATTCGATTTTTATCGATTTCTAATCATTTATAAACTTATCACTTGATTACTTGAAATTTTTCGTAATCGTCGTTCATTATTAGTTGATTTAGAACGAAAAATTTTGTATTCACACTATTCATTCTTCAAACTAGGTTGTTTACTTCAAATTTTGTGATAATCGTTCATTCTCATAACCCTCCTTCATTATTACTTGATTTACTTGAAATTTTTTTAAGAATCATCCATTATTAGTTAATATATAAATGATTTTACATATTCTCTTCATTTTTCATACTTATTCACAACTTTTCTTTTAAAATATAAACTTTACTTCAAATTTCGCTTATGTTGTCATAATATTAACTACTTACCCTTATAGAAACAACACCAACAGTAAAACATACATATAAATGAAAAAAAAAAACAATCAAAAAGGTAAATAAAATAGGTATTCCATTTAGATCTGATTAAGTTTATTCATAAGTGATTGCCAACATTTAGATGAGATTTTACTTAAAAATACAACAGAAAATGTAAATACAGAAGATAATTTTGTTTTGATATGTTTTGTTTACTTCTGAAAACAAACAAAACTAAGTTATATATGTTATATTCACATATGAATAGAACATAATTTGCTGTCATATATACATTATTCAAATATGAATACAACAAAAATGACTTATATATGTTCTATTCACATATAAATATAGCATATATATTCATATGTGAATAAAAAATATAAATATATAGGTATTATTCAAATATTCATTTATAAATATCAAACTCATTTATCTTCTATCATTATTGAATGAAGGTAAGAAGACTAACATTTCCGATAAAGATTCACTAACAATGAGAGAAACACGATCAATGTAGAAAAATCAAAATGATATAAAATACATATCATATCTTTTATATCCCCGCTATAATTTATAAATAACTTGCATATCCCATCTATAATTTTCTTCTACTGACACATGAATAATTCAATATGAATATGTTTTATATTAAAAAAAAACTATTGAATTCATGTATTCATATATGAATAAATATATATGGCTTAGCTTTGTTTATATTCAAAAGCTAATCATATCTGAATGGAAACAATTATTCATACATTTATGTTGTTTTGTTTTGGAACATTTTAATTTTGAAATTGGTGATTGATCTTTAGTATCTTCACATATAAATATAACATATATACATATATTCACATGTGAATATATAAATATGGATACATCTATTATATTTATTTATGAATAACTTGTATATCTCATCTTAATTTTCTTCTATTAACATATGAACAATTAAATCCGGATAAGTTTTATATTAAAAAAAACTATTGAATTCCTAAACTCATATATGAATAATATATATGGCTTAGCTTTGTTTATATTCAAAAGCTAATCATATCTGAATGGAAACAATTATTCATACTTTTATGTTGTTTTGTTTTCGAACATTTTTCTTTTGAAATTGGTGATTGATCTTTAGTATCTTCATATATAAACATATATATATATATATATATATATATATATATATATATATATATATATATATACATGTGAATATATAAATATAGATACATCAGTTATATTCATTTACGAATAACTTGTATATTCCATCTATAATTTTCTTATATTATCATATGAATAATTCAATCTAAATATGTTTTATATTAAAAAAAACTATTGAATTCATGTATTCATATATGAATAAATATATAGGGCTTAGCTTTGTTTATATTCAAAAGCTAATCATATGTGAATGGAAACAATTATTCATACCTTTATGTTGTTTTGTTTTGGAATATTATTCTTTTGAAATTCGTGATTGATCTTTAGTATCTTCATATATGAATATAACATATATATATATATATATATATATATATATATATATATATATATATATATATATATATATATATATATATATATATATATTCACATGTGAATATATAAATATGGATACATCTCTTATATTAATTTATGAACAACTTGTATATCACAGCTATAATTGTCTTCTAATAACATATGAATAATTCAATCTGGATATGTTTTATATTAAAAAACTATTGAATTCCTGTATTCATATATGAATAAATATATATATATATATATATATATATATATATATATATATATATATATATATATATATGTCTTAACTTTTTTTATATTCAAAAGCTAATCATATATGAATGGAAACAATTATTCATAAATTTATGTTGTTTTGTTTTCAAACATTTTTCTTTTGAAATTGGCGATTGATCTTTAGTATCTTCACATATGAATATAACACAAACACACACACACACACACACACACACACATATATATATATATATATATATATATATATATTCATTTATGAATAACTTGTATATCCCAGCTATAATTTTCTTCTATTAACACATGAATAATTCAATCTAGATATGTTTTACATTAAAAAAAAACTATTGAATTCATGTATTCATATAATAATAAATATATATGGTTTAGATTTGTTTTTATTAAAAAGCTAATCATATGTGAATGGAAACAAGTATTCATACCTTTATGTAGTTTTGTTTTGGAACATTTTTCTTTTGAAATTGGCGATTGATCTTCAATATCTTCACATATGAATGTAACATATATATATATATATATATATATATATATATATATATATATATATATATATATATATATATATATATATATGTTATCTTCATTTATTCATTTATGTATATAAAATAGTTTCTTTGTAAAATGTATTTCAAAATTATTTATCTTCTACTCACTAATGTATGAAGGTAAGAAGATTGTCATTTCTGATAAAGACCCAACAACAATGAGCGAAATAGATTTGAGGGGGGGAAATGTGAAAGGTACAAATTCCTATCATATCTAATATATTTATATACGAATAAACTTGTATATCTCAGTTATATTTTTGTAATAAAAAAATATAATAAATCAACGAGAATATATCATATTCATATATCAATAACTTATTCAAATATTATATGTTTTCATTTCCCAGATAAAAAAGAAACAAAATTACCAAAGAAACCATAGCATCAAAGCAGAAAAATTCCATCAAAAAGGAAAACTCCTGAAAAACGACAACTACATGATTTAGACTCTGATTTTGAAAGTAGTTGTCCATCAAAGAAGGCAAAAAAAGGAGTCACCAATCAAGAAAGTGAAAAAAAACCAATGGCAAAGGAATTTTACTCGATGAAAAACAGATGTTCACCAGATTCATTACTATCTATAATCCTTGGGTTGAGCAAAAAATAAAAAGAATATGTACGATCTATGGGTTTTGGAAGTTTGCTAAAAATGAAAATCACAGATATACCATTGAGGCTGGGATTTTATATTCTTTAAATATTTGATTATGAGAGAATGGTGATATATGTTGAAGGAAAGGAACTAAAAGTAACAACACAGTCTGTTCTTGACATGTTGGGCATTCCAAAAGGTGGAAACATGTTTACACAACTGGATCAATGACCTAAAGATGATACAAGTTATGATTAATGGAAGCAACAATTTAAAGAAGGAGCAATCATCCGACTGAATGCAATCAAAAAAGATATTGTTTGTACCACAAAAGCTGATTTCAATTTCAAATTGAACTTTTTAGTTCTGTTTGTCAACACGTTTTGTGAGTCAACATCAATGGGAAGATGCAACCTATTTCCTTTGAGTTATATTTCAAGAAAAACAGATATCAACACCATAGACTGGATCAACTATGTTTTAGACTGTGTTGTCAGAAGAAAGAACTCATACATACCATACTCAGATAACAGCTACTTTGTTTGACCTTCAGCTTTCTTGGAGGTAAGTTTTTATAATGTTTATACTCAATTTTTAATAATATTAATTATTCATAAGTGAGTAGCACATATTCATATATGAATAAGTAAAATATATACTTGTTCGCATGTAATGTTTTACATTACTTATTCATATATGAATAAGTAAAAGATAATATTACTTGTTCATATATGAATATATATATATATATATATATATATATATATATATATATATATATATATATATATATATATATATATATTCATATATGAATAAGTAATGGTTTGAATTACTTATTCGTATATGACTATCAATTAGTTATCATTTATGCGCAGTTTTTCTATGCTGATAACATCCACACAGAAGCTTTAACAGTAACACGTAAACGTCCAACAATTTGTTATTGGAGTTCAAAGAAGATTAGATATCGAGAGACATTTGAACAAGAAAAAAGTAGATTTGGACTTGCAGAATTAAATGAAATTTTTTTTAATGAACAAGATAAAGGAGATACATATCTCGAAGACAATGATTCTGATAGAGATGAAGATCATTCTGTTGAGGTAATTATTTTGAACATGTTAATAATATATGATTACATTAAATTATTATATTAAATTATAATCATACTTCTTTTTATTACATAGGAATATGAATCAAAATTATCTAAAATGCTTAATAGTTTTGAGAGGATGAAGGAAAAGCTGAATTCAAAACTCAATAATGCGATAACAAAGTTCCCTGCAAAGGAAAGTTGTAGGATTTTCAAAGAAAAGATGAAAAATATAATTGTTGAAGAAAAAACTGAAAGCACAAATATTTTTGAATTTCCAAGTAATGAAACTGGAGTTGAAGGAATCAATTTGACACCATTAATGGCTCAAAAAACAAATGATCAACAAGAAAATGAAGATAAAGAGGGAAATGGTGAAGAAGACAATGATAATGATGAAAGTCAACCGGAAGTAGATTATTTGCTTGATTCAAATGAAGCATAGAACGAAGGAATAAATAATGATGGAGAAAAGAATAAAAAAGAAGGTGAAACTGAAGTAAAAGAGAAAGATGGACAGAAGAATGAAAATGATAATGATGAAGAGAAAAAAGATGATGATGTTGAAGAAACAAATAATCATGAAGAGACTATTCAACAAACTGAAAATGAAAATATGTTAGATAAAGTTGTTGACAACAATGTGGATAATGTCCTTGAAATTGGATTTTCAAGTTTAAATAGGCAAGAAGATGAAATCTGGAATAACCCTGAAATGAAATCTATTTTGGATAATATTGATATAGGTAAATTTTGAATTAGTTCAATTTTATAAAAATATATAACAATATTAATACACAATAACAATTTTGTTTATTAAATTTTGACCAGGGTCACCAATGACTGGAAGTAAAACTAATACTGTGATCAGTCAAGTTATTCAAGGTATGTAACTATCAACTTATTATTTATTCACTAATTCATTAATTAATTATATTTAATATATAATATTAAATGGATCTTGCAGAAAAGGGAAAATCAGAAGTTGTACATAAACAAGGAAAAGAAGTTGAAAAAACAAAGGGAGATGATACAGGTAAATGAATGATTTAATATATATTACAATACTTATATTGATTTTTTAATGACATTGTTTATTTGTAAGTGAATAATACACTATATAAATGAGTAAAAAATATAAAATATTCATATATGATGTATATGTTTCAGGCAAGGAAAACTTTGAACATGGAAATAAAGGAGCAGAAGCTAAGAACACGAAAGATGGAGGTGCAGATAAACAAACAAAAATTGAGAAAGGAAATGCAGAAGATAGAGGTAAGTAGTTGATTCACTAATAAATGAATATAATGAGTTTGATTATTTACAAACGAATAGCACAATATACGAATAAATGAAAAATGTAGTATTACTTATTCATAAATAATGATATGCATTACTTATTCATAACTAAATACATTACTTATTCACAAATGAATTACTTAATAAAAAAATTAACATATTTAAATATGTTCTTTATCTTTCAAGAAAGAATAGTCTGAAAATGAAAAAAAAGGAGAAGAAGCTAACACGACAAAAGGAAATGAACGAGATAACAATTTGGAAAAAAATTTCAAAATATAAAAATATTAAAATTAACATACAACTATATATATGATAAATGTCTTGGCATGCAGATACTCATCCAAGCTTTAGTCTAGGTCTCAGTCAAGATTCATATCAAACTTCAAGTAAAAAATCAAATGAATCTTCACCAAAAAACCACTTACAAACAAACAAATCAAAGATGACCATCAGAGGGTTGTGATAAGATTAGCAAAAAAATATTCTTAATCCAAATCCAATATCTGTAGCAATTCCTACTGAAGTAGGATCATCAAAGCATGATCTGGATGAATCAAGAGAGAAAAAGCTTGCCGATGCTTTCAAATGCAGAATAATAGACACAAAACCTAAGCTGACACATCAAGAGAGTATTTTATGTGAGTGGTTGTTCAACTTGCAAGGGAATACATCGTAAGTAACTTTATTTTATATACCTTCATATATGATGGAAAGTCTATATGCAAGCACAGAGATTTTTGCAGAAGTTTTAGATAATTAGGCTAATTTACTAAACCACCAAGAACTGGGTATGTCATCCACATACAATACCAAAAACCTAACTATACTCCCACTAGCCTTGACATATACACAAGATTCATATTCACTCCTAGAAAAGCCAAATTCTTTGACTTTCTCATCAAAGCAAAGATTCCATATGCGAGGTGCTTGCTTTAATCCATAAATGAATTTCTCAAGCTTACACACTCTATTAGAGTACTCTGTATTGACAAAACCCTCAAGCTGACTCATGTAAACATCCTCAGCCAACTTTCAATTATGGAAAGCGGTTTTGACATCCATTTGCCATATTTCATAGTCATGAAATGCAGCTATGGCTAACAGAACCCTAATAGACTTAATCTTGGCCACTGGAGAAATGGTCTCATCATAATCAACTCCCGTAGTTTGAGAGAAGCCCTTTGCAACCAGTCGTGCCTTATAAGTGTGTACATTACCATCCATATCGGTCTTCTTCTTGAACATCCACTTGCACCCAACTGTCTTACGACTTGGTACATTGTCAACCAAGTTCCAAACTTGATTGTCATACATGGACTGTATCTCGCTGTCCATTGCCTCTTTCCATTTGGCTGACTCGAGGCCTGCCATGGCTTCCGCGTAACTGTTAGGTTCATCCAGACCTATCAGTGTTTCATCATTGATAAGTGTATCATCTTCTGCAGTAATATGGAATCCATAGTAATGCTCAGGTGCATTCCTAACCCTTGTGGAATGCCTCAGAGGTACAGACTTGTCAATTGGCTCGACAGGAGTTTCCTCCTCGGGTTGAGTGCTAGGGTTTGAAGTTCCTTCACCACTTGACTCTTGAATTTCTTCAAGGTCAACTTTCCTCCCACTGTCTCCTTGGCTTATGAACTCTCTCTCTCTCTCTCTCTCTCTCTCTCTCTCTCAAGATAGCTCTCCTTGCTACAAAGACCACATTTTCACTAGGTCTGTAGAAGAGGTAACCAAAGGATTTATGTGGGTAGCCGATGAAAATACACCTCTCGCTTCGAGGTTCGAGCTTATCATGAGTCTCGCGTCTCACGAAAGCCTCGCAACCCCAAATCTTAATGTGGTCTAGTTTGGGTACTTCGCCAGTCCACATCTCATGAGGGGTTTTGGCAACTTTCTTTGTAGGGACCATATTAAGGATATGGGCGACAATCTCTAAGGCATACCCCGAAAATGAGATTGGTAGCGAAGCTCGACTCATCATGGAACGAACCATATCCAACAAGGTTTGATTATGCCTCTCAGCTACACCATTCAACTGCGGTGTCCTGGGAGGTGTCAATTGTGAGACAATCCCACATTCCCTAAGATAGTCGAGGAACTCTGAACTAAGATACTCACCACCTCGATCGGATCGAAGCATCTTAATGTTCCTGCCCAATTGATTCTCGACTTCCTGTTTAAATTCTTTAAACCTTTCAAAGTCTCTGACTTATGCTTGATTAAGTAGACATATCCATATCTACTGTAATCATTAGTAAAAGTCAAATAATAACGATTAACATCCCTTGTGGCATGTTTGAAGGGTCCACACACATCCGTGTGTACAAGATCCAACAAATCTTCACCCATCTCACAAGAACCTATGAAGGGTGACTTTGTCATTTTTCCAAGTAAGCATGATTCGCAACTATCATCTAACTTTAGGTCAAATGACTCCAAGACTCCATCCTCTTAGAGTTGGCCTATGCATTTTTTGCTTATATGTCCAAGACGACAATGCCATAATGATGCTTTATCCAAGTTATTATTATCATTAACAGAATCGATACCCAATACATTATTTCCTAAGTTATCAACTACATATATAGTTTCATACAAACCATCACATGGTAATGCTTTAAAATAGAGAACATTATTAAAGAAATCATTTATCGAACCTACTTCATTATCAAATGAAAAGGTGAAACCTTGTTTATACAATGCATGAAAGGAAATAATATTTCTTGCCATTTCTGGCGAATAACAACATTTATTCAAATCTAAACTAAACCCACTCCTTAGCGATAAAGTATAAACTCCAATCTTGGTGACAGGTAAAGCTTTCCTATTCCCCATGATTAAGTTTATTCTTCCATGCTCCACATTCTCACTTCTTCTTAGTCCCTGCAAATCAAAACAGATATGAATACCACTGTAACATCCATAAATTTTACGCTAAATTTAAACTTTTTCAATAATAAGTAAAAAAACCAAATAGCATTGTTTACAAAATGTTTTCAAATCATTTTCCATCAGAGTGTCCCAAAAATCATTGCAAAAGGATGAGGAGCGGTACGTTCACGCCTTCGCCTTTCCATGATCTCCTGAAGTACCTAAAACAATAAACTGAAAACTGTAAGCCCGAGGGCTTAGTGAGCTACCCCAAAATACCAATACCACACTGACAATACCATATCAGTAATAATCAATCAATCATCATGCATACTAGGCCATCGGCCTGACTGGACCGCCGTACCAGGCCTGCAGTCTGTCTGAATCTATCCCGAGCCTTCGGCATGACTGATCTGCCACGTGGGCCTATAGTCTCCCCGGACTGCTCATGGGGTATATTGGCTTTCAACACAAAGCAGGACCACCTCAACCCAACCACACGCAAATAACCATGTGCGCATACCATCATATACATGCATATACAAACATCAAACATATCTGTCACACCAATCATAAAACATAGAATTCTCTTGTAACTAGAGTACCGACCTAGCAGGTCACTAACATACCAATCCCTATGGATCATAAGAGTACAACATACTGTCTACCCCGATTCCGATTTAACAGATCATAACCACATGTATCATACAATAACAATAACAACTAAAGGGACGACCTTGGTGTCGTAGACCCTATCGATATAGTGAGGATAACTCACCTGGCATGTGTCGACACGAAAGGTAAACTCCAACTCTCGGATCTCTTAACACAGGTTCCACCACCTATCATCATAGCACAACATACTCATAAGTCCTTAACCTTATAAGGTACTCCATAACCCACTAATCAACCCCTGGTCAAAGTCAAAGTCCTTAGTCAAGGTCAACAGTCCATGTTAACCTTAACTCGCCGAGTACCCTTGGCTACTCGCCGAGTTCCCTGAAGTACATTCCAACTCGCCAAGTCATCAGAGTAACTCGTTGAGTTCCTTTGATTCTCGATCAAACTTAAGGTCACCCGTCGAGTTCCTTCCTTGCAACTCGACGGATACACACTCATACATATCCCAGAGAGAACTCATCCGACTCGCCGAGTTGTTCTTCAACTCGTCGAGTCTTATGACGATCTTCATCGGACTCGTCGAGTTCACGGCCATCTTCATGTGACTCACAGAGTCACCTTGCGACTCGCCGAGTCCATTCAATCCTTTTTCTCCATACAGACATATTTTGAGCCATGCAACGGATCCAACTCATAGATCCAAGCTTCTAGGTCATGCTTATCACGTAAAGTTGCAAACTTTACGTGCATGCATGACCATAGAGGATATAAATGTCTATTATAAGTTCTTAATGGAACTTCATGTTGAAGAGGGACCTTAATCACAACCAAAACTGTGACTTTATGCTTCTAGAATCGGAGGAGGGTCCAGATCTGAAGTTACAGCTTCAGATCTAGCCCATAGCTCATCATCCCAACTTGAAAATCCATAAAAAGCCCTAGAACTCAACAAAAGGGAAGAAAAGGAAGTAAGAATGGCACTTTGATACCTCCAAAAGATGCTAGCTGAGGTAAATCCTTCTATCCACTCCTTCCTTGCTTCAATTTCCTTTGCACTCTTAGCTTTCTTCCTCCAAGATCCTCTTTTCCAAGCTTCAAACCCACACCAAGGCACACACACGAATTAGGGTTTTAAGGGGCTCTCAAAGACTGTAAAGAGGCCAAAGGAGGCTAAGGATCCTTTAAATAGAGGTGCAAACCCTGGGATTTAGGGTTTCCACTGCCAGCTCCTACTCGCCGAGTCTAGAATGGACTCGTCGAGTAGGTCACTTAACATGTGATCCCACCCCGCTGCTACTCGACGAGTAGGCCAACCAACTCGTCGAGTAGAGCTTAAGCCAATGAATTTTGTTTAAGAATTACCTGAGAATCGGGGCGTTACAACCGCAACCGGTATCAAGGACCCAATAGTTAGAATGGGGTAAGTTATTAGATAGGGGAAATGACCTTTGAGGGTAATAAAGTATTCGTCTTGTATTCATTAGGCCCTTTATCTTTTTTTTTTTTGGTGTTTTAATCTGTGATGTCGATTTTGGTGCAATAGATTTCAAAGACTTTAACTTGTTCATTACAAAGTTGATTGAAGGCAGTTGTGATAATGTATATTATTGCACTAGAAATGAACCATTGACAGAGGGTATTAGGAGAATTGGGAATGATGCTGACTACTTTGAGTTTATTGAAACGGGTTATAGTGATGAAGTTAGTCTAAGAATGAATGTGTATATAGACCACGAAAATGAACCTGTACTTGATTGGGCTGATATGCAAGTAGTGGAAGATGATGAATGACATTATTCTAAGGAAGACCCAGATGATGATAAAGATTCACAACTTTCTGATGATATTCCATATGAGCATGAAGTAGATGATTACATTCCTTCTCTTGACAAGACTATTGGTGATGAATTCTTACATCGGGTGTCAGGTATGTGTAAAGATATAAATAATGAGGCTGAAACTGATGAGGTTGAAACCAAGAATGGAGATGACAAACCAGTGTACCCTGTCCATAATGAGAACCAGAAATGGGACAGAATGGTGCCAATTCTAGGTATAAGATTCTCTAACCCCATGGAATTGAAAAATTGTTTGACTAACTATGCAGTGAAGAATGGGTACAACCTTTATTTTGAGAAAAATGATAGTCAGAGGTTATTAGTGAGATGTTATAAAGATAACAAGAACCCCTCCTGTCCTTTTAGACTGTGGGCTTCCTGGATGAGCAGTGAAAGGTCTTTCCAGATTAAGTCATTAGTTGATGACCATAACTGTTCAAGAGTCTTCAAACTTGGTTCCATTGTAACATATAAATGGATTGGAAAGCATTTTAAGAATCAACTTGTGAAGAACCCCAAAATGAGCATAAGGAAAATGAAAGCCAAAGTGAGTACAAAGTTTAACTTGATTGTTAGTGTCACTCAATGTAGAAATGCTAGGAGATATGCTTTGGATGAGATAGAGGGTAGTTTGATAGAACATTATGGTAAAGTATAGAGTTATGGAGTAGAAATAATGAGGACAAATCCTGGTTCAACTGTTAAGATAGATGTGAATGTCATGCCTGATTCCACAACCTACTTTTCTAAAATGTATGTTTGTTTTAAGGGTGTGAAGGATGGTTGGATTGCAGCATGTAGGAGGCTAATAGGGCTAGATGGTTGTTTTTTAAAGGGTATATGTAGAGGCCAACTGTTAGCAGCTATGGGTAGGGATGCAAACAACCACATCTTCCGTATTGCATGGGCTGTGGTGGAAGTTGAAAATAAGGAAACATGGAAGTGGTTTCTTGACCTCCTTCTGGATGACATTGGAATGGGAATTGGTCATGGATTGACCCTTATATCAGACCAACACAAGGTATATTTCTGTTTTGTTTTGTTTAAGTTGAATGTTTTTGTTATGTCATCTATTTCATGCTTTCTTTCAGGGATTAATAGAGGCTGTCAAAGAAAGGGTTCCAGCAGCAGAGCATAGACAATGTGCTAGGCACATCTATGCTAACTTCAAGAAAAGATTCAAAGGTGAACAATATAGGAAGTTGTTTTGGGCAGCAGCTGCTAGTACTACTCAACCTAAATTTGAGGCAGATATGAATTCAATAAAAAAAAATTGACCCTTTGGCTTATGAACACCTCATGGAAAGGGACCCTAAAAGTTGGTGCAGGGCATTCTTTGAAGTGGACAGGGCTTGTGATGCTTATGAGAATGGCTTATCAGAAAGTTTCAACTCTGTTATTGATCTTGCTAGGAAGAGGCCACTCATCACCATGTTGGAAGAGATAAGGATTTATGCAATGGAGAGGATGTATAAAATGTTGCTAGAGGGACAAAGTTGGGGGAATTTAAAAATATGTCCATCTATAAGGTTGAAGATATCAAAGCTAAAGAAACAGCAAAGGTATGATATAACTTCTATTTTATAAGTATTATATGTCTCATCTATAAGATTAATAGAACTTCTTATTTTTGTGGGCAGATTTTAGGGGGTTATACCTTCTGGTATACAACAATATGAAGTTAGGATTGGAAATGATGGATATGTTATGGACCTTAACAACAACACATGTGGATGTAGATCTTGGCAAGTATCAGGTATCCCATGTGTGCATGCAGTGGGAGCCATTTCATACCTCAATAGGAATGCAGAGGATTATGTTGCACCATGGTTCCATACAACCATGTTCTTGACTTGTTACAACCATACCATTAATTCACTTAATGGTAGTTCCATGTGGCCTGAAGTTACCTACATGAAGCCATTGCCTCCCCAAAAAATAAGGTTACTAGGAAGGCCAACCATTAAATGGAAAAGGGATCAATCTGAGAGGGAAAGCCAGGGGAAAACAAGGTATACTATCTCAAAAGCAGGTGCAGTTATCAGATGCACCATTTGTAGAGAAACAGGCCACAATAGATCAACATGTCCTACAAGACCAAAAGATGTTGCATCCACTTCACTGCCAAAAAAGAAGAAAGATAATAAATGTAAAACAGAGAAAGGTATGCTATTAAAACAATGTAATTATACTACAACATCCAACTCATTAACTACACCTTTGTATAGCAGGTACTGTGGAACCAGTTCAAGTAGATCCAATTCAACTGGAAGCTCCTGCACAACCAGATGATGATGTTCAAGTAGATGATCCTGCTCCACATGTTGATGTTCATGTAGATGATCCTGTTAATAATGTCCCTGCTTAACATGTTGATGTTCATGTAGATGATCCGTTTAATGATGTCCCTGCTCAACTTGTTGATGTTCATGTAGATGAACCTGTTTATGACATCCCTGCTCAACCTGTTGCAACTTGGAAGAGGACACGAAAATACTCAGAAAGAATTACCAAGATTGGGTTGGGGAGGAACGTTTTGAAGAAAGAAGGAAAAATTGATCACCACCCACTGGTGTTGGAATAAATTTATATTTTAATATTTTTGTAAAGACAAACTTTTAGTCTTTTAATTATGTAATTGGGAATACTTTTAGTCATGGCACATCTTTTGATTATGTAAAGACAAATGTGGGCACAACTTTTGTAATGATGCACATGCTAATGGAATCTTACAAGTTTGTCTTCTATCTATATTATATGCTTGGGTGTTATACTTAATTTGGACCATTTTACCCCTGTATCATGTCCAATACACTAACCAGTTAAACACATTTTGAAACCACTCAAAACATCAAACTAACTATCATTAATAAAGAAGATTTAGTCTTAATACATTAAGTAATGTTTGATGTTGTTGTTGTGGTTAAAATGGACCATTTTACCCCTGCATAATGTCCAATTCACTAACCTATTAAACACACTAATATGTCTTTGTAACCACTCAAAATATCAAACTATTGATTGCTGTTATACTTAATCTGGACCATTTTACCCCTTGATCACATTAAAACATCAACAATTGATTGTTGTTATAATTAATCAGGACCATTTTACCCCTGCATCATGTACAATTCACTAACTTGGATCACATTAACATATTAATATTTCTTTGAAACCACTCAAAACATCAAACTGTTATTACTCAGAAAGATTTAGTCTTAATACATCAAACAAAATACAACATTGTCTTTGAATACAACTTAATTAGTAAAAAACATTTAGTCTTAATACATCAATAACTACTTCTTAAACACAAACAACAGAAATAACGCAATCATCAGAACTTTATGAGTAAATAGCTTCCATTTGATTTTTTCAAACTCTTTTCTAACAACCAAATTTTCTTGTTCCATCTTCATCTTACATATGCTGATCTAGTTTTCCAATGTACAAATTTTGAGGGTTAAATTGCACTGTTCTTTTTTATCCTTCCCAGAACTGACTTCATTATCAGGGGTTTCAGGCTCCAACCATTCCCAGAACTTGCATTTTGGTCCTTCATTCTTGAAAAAAGTAACAAATTGGTCAAAGAAAGAACATTAAACCAAAAACATAAAAAAATTTGATTTACCATGGAGTTAGGGTACAATCTAAATTTTTTTCCTGGATTGTCTTTAGTTCGTGAAGTTTGTACGCGAGATGGTAACCTACAATAACAAGGATTTTCAGGTTGAAATTCAACATTCGTTTGGAAGAGATAGAAGAAGAAGAAGCATCCATGTCGGTCGATCTAGGGCACAATTGATGAGAATGACGCAGCTTAATAGGGATGACCTGCATTTAATAAGCCAAATGTATGCCACATAATGCCACGTAATATCCACATAAGCAGTAACCTACAACAACCGGTCGTAGTGGCTTTGGTGTGCAGGGATTATAAGTTCAATGGTATAATAAAGACAAAAAAAAAAGATAAGGGACCTAATGAATACAAGATGAAAACTTTATTACCCTCAAAGGTCATTTTCGCTATTAGATAAGATAGTGTAAAAACCTGCATGGTTGGGTTTAACTTTCCCATCCTTCACATCTTGCTGGTACTTTGGGCAGTTCCGCTTCCAGTGCGACTTTTCATGGCAATAGAAGCATTCAGCCTCTTTTGGGTCAGAAGAAGGACTGACGAAACCTTTCTTGGTTCCACTTGAAGAAGATCCATCAAGGGTCCTAGCCTTGGTACCCTTCGAAGAGCTCTTCCTCTTCTTCCCTCTACCTTTCCTGATTGCCAAGATAGGGGCGAAGTTTGGAGTAGGAGTGTTAACAACCGACTTACCTTTAAGACCTGTTTCTGCGGTCTTGAGGAGTCCCTAAAGTTTGCTGAGTGTGACTTCTTCCTTATTCATGTGGTATGTCATGCGGAATTGATCATAGCACGAGGGTAAGGAGTGCAAAATGATATCTATTGCAAGCTCCTCAGGGAAGTTCACATTAAGCTTCAGCAAATAATCCACATACCTTTGCATTTTCTGCATGTGGCTCGTGATGGAGTCTCCGTCCTTCATCATGGTTGTTATCATGGAACAGATGATTTCATACCTCTTTTGTCGTGCACTTTGATGGTATCTTTCCATCAGATCTTGGTGCATTTCAAAAGGGTAGAAGTCCTCATAGGACTTTTGGAGTTCTGCTGTCATGGTGGACAACATGATGCATGCCACTTTGGTAGCATCCCTTTCATGTGCCCGGAAGTCAGCGATCTCCTGGGGAGTTGTAGTGGTCAAATCAATCTCCTTAAGCTCCTTATCGAGGACGTATTCTTTGTCCTCGTAGCGGGTAATAATCCTGATGTTTCTGATCCATTCATTGAAGTTGGATCCATCAAAAGTGACTTTCCTACACAAGTTCATAAGGGTAAAGGAGCCATTAGGATTAGAGCCAGAAGCATCATTGTTTGAAGACATCTGAAAGAAGAGAACAAGATTAGTTTAGATATTAAGAGAATCCTTAATAAAACACCCAAATGTAATATTAAGGCTAGGATCCAATCACAATATATTATAACTTAGAAGAGGTATGCCGTAATCCAAGCTATAACATATTTGAAAGGTAGGTGAATGACGATTCACCAATTTCCACCATGAAAAACGAAATATAAATATTAGGTTTTTAATTGGTTCTTAGAAATTCCTAGATTCTTTTGAGATTCAATGAACTTTTCAAATGCATGTTTCAATCTCGAGTGTACCCTCCAAGTTTTGTGACTGGGATACTGAGGATCACAAAACGAGGTGTGAAGTAACCATGCAAATCACTTGGTACCCTTAAAGTTTATCACTCAATCGATGTGCTGGTTAACCACACACGCTCCACCGATACTATGATAAACCTTAAGTCACCCTTTATCTACCTTGTTAAGTCCAAGTTAGTGTGCCGGTTAACCACACACGCTCCACCAACGACTTAAGCAAAGTGTAAAGTGTAATTTCATGGATTAGCACCTTATTCACATTTCCCTAAAGTAACTAAGATTGAGAATTTAATAAAACATTTTAGTTACTTTATAATATTCATCATACTTTTAATGAGAATTTATAAGTCCTTGTCCTACCTATTCGGCTAACGACCCTCCACCGATCAAGGAAGCGGTGGGTGAGAGTGGACACCAATTAAGTTGCCATTTTATAGGCAACAACCTTATATCCCCCTTATAGACCGGCTTCGTGAATGAGGCGTAATAGCGATAAGACGACTTGATCTTATACATACATATATATATATATATATATATATATATATATATATATATATATATATATATATATATATATATATATATATATATATATATTATTAACTTATAATATTATAAAGTATAAGGGTTGAATTTTAACTTTTAAAATTCTAAGGGTTGGAACTAAAGTTTATTAAGTAACTTTACATGTTCCAAAACTTGCCAAAACTTGAGGGCAAGTTTTGTATCTTTACAAAACCTTTCACATTCATAACTTATGAGTCATTAAAATGAAGACTCTTCATTTTATAACTTATGTGTTCTTTTAATGGATTTTAACACAAAGAGACTTTTGGTTATCCATAACTTGAGGACAAGTTATAGACTCCATTAAAACACATAAAGATCATGAATTAATCATATAGACAAGTAACTCCTATGTTCTATCAAGAACTCATAAGAACATGAATATTCATATCAACGTTTCAAGAACATATTAACACATATAATCATGAAAAATTGATATTAGCCATTGTAAATGGATTAGAACAACCATTACACCATCTAAAACAAGTTTTATAATACCAAAACAGTTTAGGGTAATGTTTCTAGTCCATTTCCAGCAGCACAAATTGAATTTATGCATTCTGCATAACCAACTCATCGAGTACACGAACTGACTTGCCGAGTTGGTTGCATTTTCACTTGGACTCGTCGAGTCCTCCCCATGGACTCGTTGAATCCCCTGAGCAGACAGCAAAAAATCGATTTTCAACACTATTTTGCATCAAGTATTCACAAACAAGCCTAGGCTCTGACACCACTGATGGGTTTTGAGCATTCTAACACTTCCTAAGTGTACATGCAACCCTAATAAACCTTGGATCTATGTTTGTCTAAATACACGCAAAATATGGTTTCCAAGGTTCATAATCCTATCTAGCATACATGGAGAACTTTTATCCTAAAAGGATGGCTAGAATTACATACCTTGTAGTTGATTTTGATTCCTTGAAACCTTGTGAGCCTAGCACCCCAAGTGTGATGCCTCAAACGCTTCACACAACACCAAATGCTTTTGGAATGACTTTTGAGAGAATACACACACTCTAAAAATCGGCTTAGCCCTCACTTGTTTTTGTGTAGCCGATTTTGGTGGAGAAAGTGTTCCTTATATAGTGTGACACATCTAGGGTTACACCATGTAAACCCTAATGTGTCATGACTCTTCATTTCCATGACCCATGGGTTTGTAACTCCCATGGAGCATCCTATAGGTTTAACCCAACTTGATAATCCATGGAGCCTCTTAGCCCACTACACAAGTTATGGATGATTTACATAATCAACCCATATATTTAATTAGTTATCTTTTGATCACTTAATTAATTCCAAATTAATTCTTGATCAATTCTAATTAAATAATACTATTAATATATTAGAACTTATAATATATTAATAAACCACAAGTGTTATTTCTCTCATTTAGTCTATCCAAATGCATGATGTCATGCAACCCAAATGGACCATGCCGGGTCGGGTCAAGTACATACCAGAAATAGTTATGGACTTAGACACCTTATCCAACAGTTATATCAGAGGGTGCTTCAAAGTCAAATACCCAAGCATCAACAGAACAAGATGTACATATTGTCAAAACTTCAATATCATCCCCTTCATCAGAATTTCCTTGAACCACAACAACATTGTTGTTGCTTGGTCCAACACATTTATTCCCTTTCTTTAGCAATGGATAATCTCTTTTTAAGTTCCCTTTTTCCTAGTAGTTATAACATTTGATGTTGGTTTTAGATTTAGAACTTGACTTCTCTCTATATCCTCCAACTCTATCTGATGTTCTTCATCTGACTACAAACAAACCGGAACTGGAAACTTCTTCTCCAAATAAAAATTTCATTTTTATTTCCTTGGACATGAAAAAATCCTTCACATCATTCATAATGATCATTGTCCTACCATACAAAATAGTATCGATAAAATTCTCATAAGAATTCGACAGTGAACATAATAGGATAAGTGCTTGATATTCATCTTTAATATTTTAGATTCACACCTTATAAATCCAAGATGATTGTATTGAAGTTATCCAGATGATCATTAGATAGGGTAATTTTTGACATCCTAAGAGTGTACAAACTTTGCTTCTAATACAACTTGTTCGTTAGAGAATTACTCTGATACTTGTCACATAATTTCTCCCAAAGCCTAGATACACTTGTTTTATCCACGACCTCTCTCAATACTTCATTTGTTAAACTTAATAGAATATTGTTATGCGCTCTAGCCAGAATATCCACTTCCTTTCAGTCGCCATGTCCTTTGATAGTTTCGCTTCTCTTTTTAATGTCGTTGCACATCCTTGTAGAACCAGAAGAGCCCTCATATTCAGCTTCCACAAAGTGAAGTCATTTAAACCATTGAATTTCTCCAAATCAAACTTGTGAGTAGACATCTTCAATCATAGGAATACAAACCACAACTTTGATACAACTTGTTAGGAAAATCAGACAATACTTGTCAAGACTCAGAACAAATATGATGCAACTTGCCGAGTTCTAATGACCCTTGTTACGAAGTAACGCGGATAATAAGCAAAACCAAAATCACACAAAGACACAATATTTATGTGGTTCGGTCAAGGTGATCTACGTCCACAAGCAGTAAGGGAGTATTCTTTATTCGTAGAGTTCTTAAACGGAGATTACAAGTACAACCAACAAAGATTTGTCCTACTCACTACAAATATAAAAGACATGACAAATGACTTAGCATGCATCCCTATTTATACTTGACTTATCAGACCTAAAACCTGTATAGGTCAAGCCCGTTAGCCCATCAACCCATGAAAGGTGTTAACCATTCATAATCCGCCATGCAGTAGCTTCTAAAACATTCATCCTTGACATACAACACATGAGTATCAACAGCACATATGATGGCGCACCATGGGCCATAGCGGACCATCATGATGCAAAGGTAGCACATCATGAACACTGGTAGCCTAACGTCTATCATGGTGCACAACATGGTTTATTCCTTGAGCATCACTAACTTTTGAGAATCGTAGTAGACTTCGTAGTACACATGGCTCATTAAAGTGCACCTTGCACCAAAATGGCACCTCTTGCATGATGATGGGCCATCTCATGTAAAGATGGCGCAACTTCCTCCTATTTGGTGCAACTCCCTACAATGTGGCGCAACATCCCTTCCTCTTGGTGCAACTTCTCCAATATGGCACAACATCCACTCCATTTGGTGTAACTTCTCCAATATGGTGCAACATCCCTTCCATTTGGCACAACATGCTCTTAGATTGTGCAATTTCCACTTGGATGGTGCAACATGTTGCTCCAAATTTCTCCAAGTGCTCTAAGTTTCTTCAAGTGCTCTAAGTTGCTCCAAGTGCTCCATTGAAATCAAATGCTCCATGAGAATGCTCCAAATGCTCAAGTAACATTTAATAATATCCACCTTTACTTGAGCATCCTATGAATTCCACCTTAAACAAGAACTTCCTCTCCCTTCCTACCATCAAACACCAAACAAGCTTACCTCCTACGAATATTAACCAAGTCCCTAGCAAAGCTTCAACTTCTCTCTAGGAAACGACCTAGTCACCATGTCTTTCGGATTCTCCTTGGCACCAGACTTTTAAATGCCTAACTTGTCATAGAACATGATAGGTTTCCCCACCTTCAAAAGAAGACCAACTACTAGTGATCTTCTTGTCTCCAGATCACGTTCATTTTTCGAGTCTATCAATCCAACCAAGTTCTATGTCGTGCCTTGGCAGCATACACCATAAAAACATCAAGTGCTCCCTTCAAGTTCTGTGTCGTGTAATTCACAGTTGCGCACGCTTTAGTTCTTAAGTTTGTATAAATTTTTTAATTTCTCATTATAATTCAATCATATATATATATATATATATATATATATATATATATATATATATATATATATATATATATATATGTCTAGAAAGAGGTGGGTTCAATTGAGAAAATAAAAAAGGTTGAGAATGGGGGAATCATTCTCAGCCACTCATTTATTCTAAGCATAAAAAGACACGATGGCAAACTTGTAAATATGATAATAATCTTCAATCTCAAATACGCAATTATAATCGATCGTTCATCATCCAAATTTCTCCTCCAACCTTCAACAATCATCCATATTTCTTCAATTAAACCATCATCAACATCATCCAGTGCTAATCAATCATCGATCTTCGTCAATAACATGTTTATCAACACGATTCAACAGTTAACAACAAAAATTCATTTTTGGTTCTTTTAATCCAACCTTCAATTCTGCTTGAATACGATTAGATCTTCAACATCTACGATTAATTATACTCCCAGCGTCATTAGATCAACATCATCAATAATCAACAAAAAATCCACTTCACATCATTCATTCAATATCGATTATCAAATAAAACTTCAAATTGAGGTTAGAAAAAGATCAAATCGTTTTTTTTTTGAAAAATTTTATATAATTCTCTATCAATCTACTATTTTGTAAGATTTAAATAGTTAAAGTATCATGTTTTTAACATTTTTAAAAAAGTTAAATTGTATGCACTCCAAGTGTTTGATGAAATGCATAAACTAAATTACCACGTTATATTCATATATGAGTATGTTTTCTCACCTGAATCAGTATATGATTATTAAAACAAAAAAATAAATATGCAAGTCTGTATGTTATTCATATGTGAATAACATATAAAAATTATATATATATATATATATATATATATATATATATATATATATATATATATATATTTGTGAAAATACTTTGTAATATTCATATGTGAATATACTGTATAATATTCATAAGTGAATATATTATCTAATATTCACAAGTGAATATACTATGTAATATTCACATGTGATATACCATGTAATACTACGTAATATTCAGATATGAAAATATTATCTAATATTCACAAGTGAATAAACTATGTAATATTCACAAGTGACTGCATCGTCTAATATTTAAATATGAATATATAGTATTTTTATTATATGCTATATTCATATATGAATGATACTTAAATTGTAAAAAAAATTAATCATAGTTTTTATTCATAAGTGAATAACGAATGTACTGTAGTAAAAACCTGATTCATTTTTATGCACTTATGAATAACGATAGCTGAAAATATAAAAAAAATAAATTTTTTATTTTATTTTAAAACTATATCAATATGGATGTCTATTTGTAGAGAATAAAAAATCATGAATTTTGGTATATTTAAAATCATTTTTCGATATAAATAGCTTCTTAAAAATTAAAAAAAAAACGAAAAAACTATGTTTTTTTATATATATATTAAGGTAATGTTTAGCATAATTTAAGGAAACATGTTTTGATGGAAAACACATGTCTATTCCTTTTCCATTTCCGTTGGTACGACGGAGGCTTTTGCAGCAACAATAAATGAGTGGCTGAGAATGATTCCATCATTCTCAACCTTTTTTTTTTCTCAATTGAACTCTCCTATATATATATATATATATATATATATATATATATATATATATATATATATATATATATATATATATATATATATATATATATATATATATATAATTATTTTATAGAATTCAAGTAAGAAATAATAGTAAGTTATAATTGTTTTCACCTATATAGTTTGTTGGTAATATGTATTTTATTAAACATACGCTATTAATTAAAAAAAATCACAAAGTTCAAATAAAAAATGATTATATTTAACAGAAAAGTCATAAGAAAAGTTGCATACAGTTTAAAACCATTTTGAAAATGATCAAAAACATAAAATTTAAAATGATGAGTATGCAAATTAACCAGTTAAGACTCATGTATTTTGATTTTTGAGCGATGTGCTTATAAGCTTACATACGAAACAAAAGATTGTTCATATTTATAGCTACACTTACACACTACTTTTTTTTTATTTGCAAATTGTAATTAACAATAGACAAAGAAAATTCTATTGGGACCAATGAAATAAAGTGAATGTGAATGAATAACGTTGTTTGGGTGTATTGTTCATGCCATTTAATAATACTAGTATATTGGTTCCTATAAGAGTGGATCTTTTGTCATGTTGGATGTCTTATCTCCTCTAACACACATTCCATAAACTAATACCATAAACTAATACTGTTAATCTACTTATTATTCAACTCTACGCGATATATATATATATATATATATATATATATATATATATATATATATATATATATATATATATATATATATATATATATATATATATATATATATATATAGAGGTTAATTTGAGACCATACTGTTTTTGTAAAACCGTGAGATGCAATATAAAATTAATTTTAAAATGCGAATAAAAGGAAAAATCCGAAAAAAAAATTAATTATTATTTTCATCACTTTTTTTACCTAAAAAAAATTACCGTTTTTTTTTTTTGAAAAATACATAAAATATTTTAATAGAATATTACACTATAAATATTCTAATGTAATTTTTATAACGTAAGAATATTCTATTATATTTGTCAGATATATAAATATATTTTAATATTCTACTAGAATATGTAAATGGAAATCTTCAAAAAGTACCAAGCTTTTGGGAAAAGTTACACTTTAGTCCCAAAATCTTTTTTTTGAACGAAAAAAATCCTAAAAACCTGCTAAACCTTACACTTTAATCCTTTTTGACCTGTTGAGCAGGTCACCTATGCCACATGACATGCTAGCTGGACAAGGGCCGACGTGGCATGCCACATCAGTATATGGTTCTTTGAAATGCAAAAATCAGACTTTCTTAAGAAAATGAGAGGAATGTGATTCGAACCCAACACCTCCCACATACAACCAAGCACACTTTCCACTAGGCTAGGCAACATTTCCTGATTTAACCCCTTAAATTTTATATATAATATATTAAATGCTGAAGCTTTTCATTGAAAAAGAAAAGAATGTGATTCGAACCTATAACCTCCCAGACTTTCTTAAGAAAATGAGAGGAATGCGATTTGAACCCAACACCTCCCACAAACAACCAAGCACACTTTCCGCTAAGCTAGATAACATTTCCTGATTTAACCCCTTAAATTATTAAACGGTGAAGCTTTTCATTGAAAAAGAAAAAAATGGAATTCGAACCCACAGCCTCCCAGTAATAATGTCAACCACTTTCTACTAGGCTAAGAACTTTTACTTAAGTACTCTCTTCAATGTTATATATAATACTCAAATGCTGAAGCTTTTATTATTATTATTATTATTATTATTATTATTATTATTATTATATTTAAAAACGTAATTATATAAAATAATTCATAAATAAATATATTAAATGTATAATCATATTTTTTATGTATTTATATATTTTTTAAGTATTGTTTTAATATTTTTATGTATTTTAAATTTATAAATATATTTTTACGTAATTATATGTATTTTTATTTTTATATATGTCTATGTTTTACGTTTTTATGTATTTTTTAAATATGTTTGGCATATTTTTATGTATTCTAAATATATAACATTATTTGTACATATTTATATGTAAATTTATGTATTTTTATATATTTAGTTACGTATTTATATTTATTAAAGTATTTTTATTTATTTTATATGTATTTTTATATTTTTTAAATATATAAACACATTGTATTACATATATTTTCGTTTTTAAATATAATAATAATAATAATAATAATAATAATAATAATAATAATAAGTGTAATAAAAGCTTTAGCATTCTGAGCATTATATAAAGATTTGAGGAAGGTTATTAACAAAAAGTTGATAGCATAGTGGAAAGTGGGTGACATTGTTATTGTGAGGTGGTGGGTTCGAATCCTACTCCCTTTTTTTTTCTATGAAACATTTAATGCATTATATATAAACTTTAAGGACTGAAATCATAAAAAGGTGTCTAGGCTAGTGGAAAATGTGTTTCGTTGTATGTGGAAGGTTGCTGGGTCGAATCCCACTACTCTTATTTTCTTAATAAAGTCCGATTTTTGCATTATGTGGCAACATCTGCATCAGCTCTTGTCCAACTAGCATGCCATGTGACATAGGTGACCTGCTCATCAGGCCAAAAAGGATTAAAGTGTAAGGTTTAGCCGGTTTTCAGGTCTTTTTCGTTCAAAAATAAATTTTGGACTAAAGTGTAACTTTTCCCAAAAGTTTGGGACTTTTTTTGAAGATTTCCCATATGTAAAAAACGATATTTTTTGTTATTTATTTTTATTTTTTTGGTATTTTTTTTGAAAAATATAGATGACGAAAATAATATTTGAATTTTTTTTCGAAAATTTCAAATTATTTTGCATTTTAAAAATGTTTATTTTTTAATTACAAAATGAGTGACTAGGATTGCGTCTCATTGTCTCATAAAATTATGTCGTCTCACATGAACCTAACCCTCTCTCTCTCTCTCTCTATATATATATATATATATATATATATATATATATATATATATATATATATATATATATATATATATATATATATATATAGGGTTAGGTTCATGTGAGACGACATAATTTTGTGAGACTATATATATATATATATATATATATATATATATATATATGTTGAGATTGTTGTTCTATTAGATCAATAGATTCAAAACAGATAAACAAGAATGAAGCAATCGAAGAACACAAGGATGGATCAAAAGATGTCGAATGATTAATATCTCATACCTCAGAAGAGCTCGATGAAGAACTTCGACTGTAGAGGTGTGTTTAGGGTTACAATGCAAAAGCTATTAATGAGAACGTTAACCTTAAGACTACAAAAGCATGCACAATATATAAGCTAACCCTAAATGCTTAAACCACAGTTAGACAGGCCCAAACCGGGTTATCAAAATAATAACATTAATCCCATATGTCGCAACACACTAGACCCAACAATCTCCCCATTTGCGTCAATAGAGGCGAGAGATTAGTTCGGTTGAGAAAGAACAGACTTCTTCACTGTCTTGAACACCTTCGGTATAATGGACAAAAGAGTATGACGAAAAGTTATATAGCACTGAAGCATGTCAGAGAAGTTCTTCTTATTTGAATCACTGTTCTATTTACACCTGTGAGTTATATCAAGTACATGCTCTAAGCAGGAAGTGGAGAACAGGTGTTTGTCAACGAGAGCGAAAAGGAAATTTTCACCTTTGCCTCTAGTAAACATAATAGTGTGATGAACCGGATCTATCTTACCTAATTTCATGTTATTTAGATCACTTGGCTTCCTAATATTCTTCACAATCGGCTTCTTCCTTAAAACGCTTGCAACCTCTTGATCCATCTGAGCAACTTCATGGATGTAGGAAGCCAACATTCTCTTAATTTGATCGAGGATCGGCCCATACTGCTCTTGATTAGTAAGCAAAATATTGAACAGCAGAATCTAATCGTGTGGGTTCAAGTTTGGAAGATCAACTAATGAAATTATATGAATCGAGTTATCTGGACCTCGGGTCACCCTGAACTTTACGTTGATGAATTTCCCAGTAGCACTTGGTTTCAATACCTTGACAGAGGTTATTTTCTGAGCACTCCATGTCAACAACTGGGGTTGAGCAAATTCAAGATAATAATTGATTAGATCTCGATCAACCTGTGGGTGAGGAGAAGGGACTTCAATCGTTTGATCAAAAAAATGGAACATGAATACCCTACAGTTGATGGGCATGTCAAATTGAGAATCCCTCATGTTTTCACATTCAAACGAGGCAACAAGTTCCAGCCAGTAAGTGTTGGGAGACTCAATTGCTTCTTTGATTAATCTTTCCCGGGTCTAAGTGGGAAAGAGAGCCTGCTTGCAAACCAGAGCATCGTGAGCTTCTTTCTATTTTCGCTCTTTCTCTTCTTCCTCTCTGGCTATCCTCAAATTTTCATCAATCACTTTATCCCTTTTCTTCCTCTTTAAAGCCTCAACAATCGTTTCTTCTTCTTCATCATCACTATCTTTCACAACATCCTTCGGTTTTTCCTGTCCACCAGAACCCGAAGCTACATTAACCTTCGGTTCGGTTTTGATAAAGACTTTTGGTGGAATTGGAGGATTTTGATTAGCTTCTCCCCTTTGTTGTGGAGTGACCATTGGCTCCGTAACACACTGAATCTGACTCAATATCTGAATAGCAGGAAGAAGTCTACCAGTCAAGTGATTCCGGATAGTAAGAGTGACAATAGGATCATGAGTATTAACAAGATTACTGAGAATCTAGAGAACATCCCCAACACTACTTTTAAGAACTGCCCGCTCAGTCTTGAGTGAGGTAATATCCTTCTGGGCTTGAGCAAGATGAGTAGACTGGACTTCAATTTGCGTAGTCTTTCGAGCAAGTTCGTCCATAATCTTGTTTTCCATGGCCAGTTCAGCCTGAAGCTTATCAAGGCGAGAGTTGACCGAAGTGAGAAGAGAATTGTGATCAGCTTGGAACACAGTTCGAACAGAATCAAACTTTTCTTTCTCATCTTGAAGAGACTTTGAGAGAGAATCAACAAAAGCATTGACCTTTGCAGCATTGGAATCTGCATGGCCCTCTAATGATTCCAAAAAGATTTTTGAATCATGAACAAGATCTGCTACTTCGGTTATTGCTTTCTTGCAGGTAGATGTGGAGGCATCCACAACAGTTATAGACTTGTCGATTGAGGCTGTATATTGCTAAAGAGAAATGTCAAGAAATGCTTTTAAAACAACATCAGAATAAGTTGCTGAGGTACCAAGCAATCTGTCAAGCTTATTATTAATATCTTTTAAATGGAGCTTTGTCACCGGAACATCTTCAACATTTTCAGATGGAATTCGATAAGGACTATAATAAGTGGAGTCAAAATGAAAGTTTTCACCTCCCAGAGTAGGCTCAGAGTCTGTTAAGGGTGATGGTGAGAAAAGTTTGGTGGTAACAGGGGTGTCAAGGCCAACGGTATGTGCCCCCGTATCAGATACGTTGACACTCACCGAAGGACCAATTGTTGTGGTTGTTGTTGCTTGAGAAAAGATTGGAGGTGGTAGTGGAGTAGTAGTAGTAGATTGAGAAGTAACAGGTGGTGGAATGGGAGCAACCGAGATTGGGATTGAGGTTTGTGTTGGAGAAGGAGGAGGAGTAGGAACATGAATCTGTACCTCAGGAGTTGAAGATCGGGGAGGAGTGTTTCCCCTTGGTGAGCCTTCATGTTTAACTCCCTCTTCTTCATCAGCTGATTGTTCCTCCACATTCGAAGTAGAAGGCGTCGGTGCCTTCGATCGCTTTTCCATCTTCTTAACCTTTTTCTTTTTAGGAGCCGAAGGGGCAGCTTTATCAGGCTTACGTTTTTTAGGAGATGAGGGACCTTCGGTCTTAGCTTTCTTAGACTCCGGTTTCTTTCCCCTCTTGGCAGGTTTGTCAGCAACCTCCAAAGCACTCTTCATTTCAGGAGTGAGTTGTCGTGGATCCGAAGGTGTCAATTTCTTGTAATCAACGATGACTTTACTTTCACTAGTGACACATCGGCTCATCGATTCAGGAATAGAACTGATATACATGAACTTTGTAGGGTCCAAAACAATAATTTTGGTCATATGAAAAGTAGCAACAAAAGACAGCAGATTAACTACCATGACAGGAATCTGAAAAGTCTCAATGGCTCTGCGAGTGACCAACATCCAGAAACGACCGCATGAAATCTCAGAATGTTTGGATGAGGAGTTGATGCTCTGCACCAGCTATGACCATAGTAGTGAACCATAATCCAAATTGATTCCATTGTAGAGACCATAAAGAATGGTCATGAAACCTTTACTCGTCCCATCCAACCCTGCAACCCTTTTTGCTAACCACTTGTAGAGAAGTGTAAACAGACCATTCCATTGAGGGGGTAAAAATGACTTCTAGAATTTTTCCACCGTAGTTAGAACGTATGTGTATCCCATATCATAGAACATTGAAAACAACTGAGTTGTTTTGATGAAATCCGGAGAAATGACAGAAGCATCTACAGCAGGCCCTAGCAGTGAACAAAAGCGTGCTTTGGATACAGATGTCTTGTGAATAAAGATGTCGAAGAATATATGTTCCTTGCGTTTGTCATAGGAAGCAGTGGAATAAACCTGTGATAAAAGAGACATGGGAACATATTCGACTTTTGTGAGAGCAATCACCAATGGAGAATACTTGAGACACTCTACAACTTGAAGCATGTACGAATCATAAAGGAAAGGATCCAATTGAATGATGAGATTCTGATTGGGTTTTATCGTAAGAAAAAATGATGAATTTGTTTGATCTTGAACAAAGGATGATTCCGCCATTGTTGTGGGAAAGAAGAACATGAACAGTTATATATCGCCTGTTGTAGTCAAGAGAGAGGTTGAAGAAGGTATAGTAAGCGTGAGAACCCCTTTTATACCGTTGCCAGAAGAGAGAAAATATCCTCTGTGATGATGTTACAATTTCTGAAACGTCTCCAGAAAAACCGCGACGTGACAACTTGGTTTCCCTAGATATACGTCAGCAGGCATGGGTATAGGAACCGTTTCAAATTCATGCACCCAAAACAACTTCTTATCCTATGAGTCATGTGGAACACTTATCCAATTACCATTTCTTCAATTTTGAGAATGCTTCAAAGTCAAGGACAAGCAGCTACAAACGAGACTTATTCGTTCGCTTCATGTCAATCAACCTACGCTCCTTCATAAGAAAGTGAACCACCATATCTGTTAAAACCGAAAGCACAAATCTAAAAAGTGATGGGTTTTGAGCATTCTAACACTTCCTAAGTGTACATGCAACCCTAATAACCTTGGATCTATGTTTGTCTAATTATCATGCAAAGTTGAATTCCAAGGTTATATTCCTATCTAGCATACATGGGGAACAATATTAACTTAAAGTATAGATAGAATAACTTACCTTGTTGTTGCTTGTGTTCCTTGAAACCTTGTGAGCCTAGCACCCCAAGTGTGATGCCTCAAATGCTTCACACAACACCAAATGCTCTTGGAAAAACTTATGAGAGAACACACACTTCTCAAAAATCGGCCAAGCCCTCTTGTTTATTAGTGTGTATAAGTGTAGCCGATTTTGGTGGAGAATATGATTCTTATATAGTGTTGACACATCTAGGGTTACACCATGTAAACCCTAATGTGTCATGACTCTTCATTTCCATGACCCATGGGTTTGTAACTCCCATGGAGCATCCATGGAGCATCCTATGGGTAGAACCCAACTTGATAGTCCATGGAGCCTCTTAGTCCACTATACAAGATATGGATGATTTACATAATCAACCCATATATTTAATTAGTTATCCTTTGATCACTTAATTAATTCCAAATTAATTCTTGATCAAACTAATCAAATAATATTATTAATATATTAGAGCTTATAATATATTAATAATCTCCAAGTGTTATTTCTCTCATTTAGTCTATCCAATTGCATGGTGCCATGCAACCCAAATGGACCATGCCAGGTCGGGTCAAGTACAAGCCCGAAATAGTTATGGACTTAGACACCTTATCCAACAGTCTCCCACTTGGATAAGTCTAATAACTATATCTTCTAGTACTTCAGGAACCGACCGGCAATCGTAGCTCTTTCAAGGTTTCTCGGAACTGAGAAGATGATGGTACGCCATTTAAGATAAGTGATCATATAATCCTCTGTTCTAGATATCAGCCGGACAAATACATGGAACATTGTCTTGCTTATTGTCCAGCATTTGTTTCCCGATTTCCGATTTGTTTGACATAGAACTTAATTGAACACATTAACTTAGTTCTGACCGGGCCCGGTACATGGGTCAAAACAAAATCATCGAGGGGCCCAGATATCAGCTTCTAATCCAAGAAGGAACAGATAAACTTCGACTCATATGTTTGTTCTACCACTCATTGAATTACACACAAAAGTACGTTTTATAACATCGAGTTACCAATGCGGTTTCGTACAGTCAATGCATAACCAACTTGTAAGTAACAAATCATATCTCTAGGTTTGAAGACTTATACGATATTACCGTCTCACGATCACTCGAGATAGAATTCCATGAAGTGATTCCAGTGAGCGTGGGTTGAGTCCAATGCTCAGAACTTATGAGCACTCATGATTGTTGTAGCCTTGTCCAAGAGCTCTACAACAAACATGACAGTCTTGATTCATATCTACTTCCAACATATGACCGACTGTGGAGGTTTAAATAATATGTTATACCAAACAAAAATTATTCTGGAAGTCAAAACATGCAAAAGAAATATAGTAAACGATCGACAAGAGATAGCAACACTTTACTCATAAATAAAACTCCTTTTATTCATCATCTAATGTCAATTACACTTTACAAATTTCTGGGTTATCTAACTACTAAATCTAATATCATCCTTCAGCCCTATGCTCCGAGCATGCTGGAGATGCTTAACCCGAGTCAGTCCCTTCGTGAGGGGATCTGCCGGATTCTCATCTGATGATACCCTCTTTGCCACGAGGAGTCCTTCTTCGATCCGATGTCTGATGAAATGGTATTTTCTGTCGATGTGTCTGGATCTCCCGTGATCCCTTGGTTCCTTGGCTAAGGCAACAACACTTTCACTATCACAGAAAATTTCCATTGGCTCTTTAATAGTTGGTACAACTCCAAGGTCTCCAATGAAGTTCTTCAGCCATATCGCCTCCTTTGTTGCCTCGCTAGCTGCAATATACTCTGATTCACAAGTAGAATCTGCCACTGTCTCTTGCTTGGAACTCTTCCAAGAAATTGCTCCTCCGTTTAGGGTAAAGACCCAGCCCGACTGAGAGCAGAAATTATCCCTATCAGTCTGGAAGCTAGCATCACTATACCCTACAACTCTCAAGTCATCACTCCCACCGAGGGTAAGAACCCAGTCCTTAGTCCTCCGTAGGTACTTGAGGATATTCTTTACCGCAGTCCAGTGTGCCTTGCCAGGGTTCGCCTGATACCTGCTAACCATACTCAGGGCAAAGGCTACATCGGGTCGAGTACACGTCATAGCATACATGATCGATCCTACAGCCGAAGCATAAGGTGTTCGACTCATTTCTGCTATCTCAGCCTCAGTGCTAGGGCTTTGTGCCTTGCTCAATCTGGTGTTACTCTGGATGGGTAATTCTCCTTTCTTGGAATCCTGCATGCTGAATCTCTTCAGCACCTTATCCAAGTAGGTACTCTAACTAAGTCCAATTAGTCTTTTACTCTGATCTCTCAAGATTCTTATCCCTAGAATATAGGCAGCTTCACCAAGGTCCTTCATAGCGAAACACTTCCCAAGCCAGGACATAACTTCCTGCAGGGTTGGAATGTCGTTTCCTATGAGTAGTATGTCATCCACATACAATACCAAAAAGCTAACTATACTCCCACTAGCCTTGACATACATACAAGATTCATCTTCACTCCTAGTAAAGCCAAATTCCTTGACCTTCTCATCAAAGCAAAGATTCCATCTGTGAGGTTCTTGCTTCAATCCATAGATGGATTTCTCAAGCTTACACACTCTATTAGGGTACTTGCTGCTGACAAAACCTTCTGGCTAACTCATGTAAACATCTTCAGCCAACTTTCCATTAAGGAAAGCGGTTTTGACATCCATCTGCCATATTTCATAGTCATGAAATGCAGGTATGGCTAACAGAACCCGAATAGACTTAATCTTGGCTACCGGAGAAAAGGTCTCATCATAATCCACTCCAGGAATTTGAGAGAAGCCCTTTGCAACCAGTCTAGCCTTATAAGTGTGTACTTTACCATCCATGTCGGTCTTCTTCTTGAAGACCCATTTGCACCCTACTGTCTTACGACCTGGTACATTTTCAACCAAGTTCCAAACTTGATTATCATACATGGATTGTATCTCGCTATCCATAGCCTCTTTCCATTTAGCAGACTCGGGGCCTGCCATGGCTTCCTCGTAGCTGTTAGGGTCATCTTGACTTACTAGTGTCTCATCACTAATAAGTGTCTCACCTTCTGCAGTAATATGGAATCCATAGTAATGCTCAGGTGCACTCCTAACTCTCGTGGAACGCCTCAGAGGTACAGATTTGTCAATTAGCTCAACAGGAGTTTCCTCCTCAAGTTGAGGGCTAGAGTTTGAAGTTCCTTCACCGCTTGATTCTTGAATTTCTTCAAGATCAATTTGCCTCCCACTGTCTCCTTGGCTTATAAACTCTCTTTCTCGAAAGACTCCTCTTCTTGCTACAAAAACCACATTGTCACTAGGTCTGTAGAAGAGGTAACCAAAGGATTGTTGTGGGTAACCGATGAAAATACACCTCTCGCTTCGAGGTTCGAGCTTATCATGAGTCTCGTGTCTCACGAAAGCCTCGCAACCCCAAATCTTGATGTGGTCTAGTTTAGGTACTTTACCAGTCCACATCTCGTGAGGAGTTTTGGCAACTTTCTTTGTAGGGACTAGATTAAGGATATGGGCGGCAGTCTCTAAGGCATACCCCCAGAATGAGATTGGTAGCGTTGCTCGACTCATCATGGAACGAACCATATCTAACAAGGTTCGATTACGCCTCTCAGCCACACCATTCAACTGTGGTGTCCTGGGAGGTGTCAATTGTGAGACTATCCCACATTCCCTTAGATAGTCGAGGAACTCTGAACTAAGATACTCACCACCACGATCGGATCGAAGCATCTTAATGTTCCTGCCCAATTGATTCTCGACTTCCTGTTTAAATTCCTTAAACCTCTCAAAAGTCTCTGACATATGTTTGATCAAGTAGACATATCCATATCTACTGTAATCATCAGTAAAAGTCAAATAATAACGATTAGCATCCCTTGTGGCATGTTTGAATGGTCCACACACATCCGTGTGTATAAGGTCCAACAAACCTTCACCCCTCTCACACGAACCTGTGAAGGGTGACTTTTTCATTTTTCCAAGTAAGCATGATTCGCAACTATCATCTGACTTTAGGTCAAACGACTCCAAGACTCCATCCTTTTAGAGTTGGCCTATTCGTTTCTTGCTTATATGTCCAAGACGACAATGCCATAAAGATGCTTTATCCAAGTTATTATTATTAGTAGAATCAATACACAAAACATTATTTCCTAAATTATCTACAACAGACACAGCTTCATACACACCATCACAAGGTAATGCTTTAAAAATAAAGAACATTATTAAAGAAAGCATCAATAGAACCAACTTCATTATTAAATGAAAAGGTAAACCCTTGTTTGTACAAAGCATGAAAGGAAATAATATTTCTTGCCATTCCTGGCGAGTAACAACATTTATTCAAATCTAAACTAAACCCACTACTTAGCGATAAAGTATAAACTCCAATCTTGGTAACAGGTATAGCTTTCCTATTCCCCATGATCAAGTTTATCCTTCCTTGCTCCACATCCTCACTTCTTCTTAGTCCCTGCAAGTCACAACAAATATGAATACCACAACCGGTATCAAGGACCCAAGAATTAGAATGGGGTGAGTTATTAGAAATGATAGTGTAAATACCTGCATGGTTGGGTTTGACTTTCCCATCCTTCACATCTTGCTGGTATTTTGGGCAGTTCCGCTTCCAATGAGATTTTTCATGGCAATAGAAGCATTCAGCCTCTTTTGGGTCAGAAGAAGGAGTAATGAAACCTTTCTTGGTTCCACTTGAAGAAGAGCCATCAAGGGTCCGAGCCTTGGTACCCTTCGAAGATATCCTCCTCTTCCTCCCTCGACTTTTCCCGATTGCCAAAACCGGAGTTGAGTTTGGAGTAGGAGTGATAGCAACCGACTTCCCCTTAAGACCTGATTCTGCGGTCTTGAGAAGTCCCTGAAGTTTGCTGAGGGTGACTTCTTCCTTGTTCATGTGATATGTCATGCGGAATTGATCATAGCACGATGGTAAGGAATGCAAAATAATATCTATTGCAAGATCCTCCGGGAAGTTCACATTAAGCTTCAGCAAACGATCCACATACCTTTGCATTTTCTGCATGTGGCTCGTGACGGATTCCCCGTCCTTCATCATGGTTGTTATCATGGAGCAGATGATTTCATACCTCTCTTGCCTTGCACTTTGATGGTATCTTTCCATCAAATCTTGGTGCATTTCATAAGGGTAGAAATCCTCATAAGACTTTTGGAGTTCCGCTGTCATCGTGGCCATCATGATGCAAGCCACTTTCGTAGCATCCCTTTCATGTGCCCGAAAGTCAGCGACCTCCTGAGGAGTTGCAGTGGTCTCATCAATCTCCTTAAGCTCCTTGTCAAGGACATATTCTTTGTCCTCGTAGCGGGTAATCATCCAGATGTTTCTTATCCACTCATTGAAGTTGGATCCATCAAAGGTGACTTTCCCACACAAGTTCATAAGGGTAAAGGAGACATTAGGATTAGAGCCAGAAGCATTGTTGAAAGACATCTGAAGAAAAGAGAACAAGATTAGTTTAGATATAAGAGAGTCCTTAATAAAACACCCAAATGTAATATTAAGGCTAGGATCCAATCACAATATAATATAACTTAGAAGAGGTATGTCGTAATCTAAGCTATGTCATATTTGAAAGGTAGGTGAATGACGATTCACCAATTTCCACCACAAAAACCGCAATATTTAAGTATTAGGTTTTTTTGAGTGGTTCTTAGAAATTCCTAGATTCTTTGAGATTCAATGAACTTTTCAAAGGCATGTTTCAATCTCGAGTGTGCCCTCCAAGTTTTGTGACTGGGATACCGAGGATCACAAAACGAGGTGTGAAGTAACCATGCAAATCACTTGGTACCCTTAAAGTTTATCACTCAATCGATGTGCCGGTAAACCACACACGCTCCATCGATACTATAATAAACCCTAAGTCACCCTTTACCTACCTTGTTAAGTCCAAGTTAGTGTGCCGGTTAACCACACACACTCCACCAACGACTTAATCAAAGTGTAAAGTGTAATTTCATGGAATAACACCTTATTCACATTTTTCCTAAAGTAACTAAGATTGGGAATTTAATAAAACATTTAGTTACTTTATAATATTCATCATACTTTGAATGAGAATTAATAAGTCCTTGTCTTACCCGTTCGGCTAACGACCCTCCACCGATCAAGCAAGCGGTGGGTGAGACTGGACACCCATTAAGTCACCATTTTATAGGCAACAACCTTATACCCACCTTATAGACCGGCTTCGTGAATGAGGCGTACTAACGGTAAGACGACTTTGTTCTTATACATATATATATATATATATATATATATATATATATATATATATATATATATAATTATTAAATCATAATAATATAAGTATAAGGGTTGAATTTTAACTTTTAAAATTCTAGGGGTTGGAACTAAAGTTTTAGCTTAACTTTACTTGTTCCAAAACTTGAGGGAAAGTTTTGTAAACTTTTAAAACTTTTCATTTCTTGTAACTTATGAGTTTAATAGAGTAATAAAATGAGGACTTTTCATTTTTCTAACTCTTGTGTTCTTTTAATGGTTTTTTAATCCAAGAGACTTTTGGTTTTCCATAACTTGAGGACAAGTTATGGATTCCATTAAAACACATTATGATCAAGAATTAAACTACCATATAGGTTACAAATAATTCCTATGATCATCTAAACATCATAAGAACAATAATATGAATATGAACATGAACACCTTCAAGAATCAAAATCACATTTAATCTTTGTAATTTTGATAACTAGTTGTTGTAAATGAGTTAGAAAAGACATTACACCTTCTAAAACAAGTTTTCAAGTACCAAAACAATTTAGGGTAATGTTTCTAATCCATTTCCAGCAACTGAAGTCGAAATTCTGCACTCTGTCGACCCTACTCGCCGAGTACATAAACCTACTTGCCGAGTAGGTTGAAGATACAAGTGAACTCGACGAGTCCTCCCCATGGACTCGCCGAGTCCATCAGTCAGACAGCAAGATTTTCGACTTTCTTCAACTTTTAAGCACAAATAACAAACAAACAAGCCTAGGCTCTGATACCACTGATGGGTTTTGAGCATTCTAACACTTCCTAAGTATACATGCAACCCTAATAACCTTGGATCTATGTTTGTCTAATTATCATGCAAAGTTGAATTCCAAGGTTATATTCCTATCTAGCATACATGGGGAACAATATTAACTTAAAGTATAGATAGAATAACTTACCTTGTTGTTGCTTGTGTTCCTTGAAACCTTGTGAGCCTAGCACCCCAAGTGTGATGCCTCAAATGCTTCACACAACACCAAATGCTCTTGGAAAAACTTATGAGAGAACACACACTTCTCAAAAATCGGCCAAGCCCTCTTGTTTCTTAGTGTGTATAAGTGTAGCCGATTTTGGTGGAGAATATGATTCTTATATAGTGTTGACACATCTAGGGTTACACCATGTAAACCCTAATGTGTCATGACTCTTCATTTCCATGACCCATGGGTTTGTAACTCCCATGGAGCATCCATGGAGCATCCTATGGGTAGAACCCAACTTGATAGTCCACGGAGCCTCTTAGTCCACTATACAAGATATGGATGATTTACATAATCAACCCATATATTTAATTAGTTATCCTTTGATCACTTAATTAATTCCAAATTAATTCTTGATCAAACTAATCAAATAATATTATTAATATATTAGAGCTTATAATATATTAATAATCTCCAAGTGTTATTTCTCTCATTTAGTCTATCAAATTGCATGGTGCCATGCAACCCAAATGGACCATGCCGGGTCGGGTCAAGTACAAGCCCGAAATAGTTATGGACTTAGACACCTTATCCAACAAAAAGTGCCATTAGTACCAAAACAAGAGTTTGGAAAATCCTAATGATCTTCGTGCAAGAGTGTGCCAAAGAAAAAGAAATAAAGCAAGATGTGTGTAGGATTGAAGACATGAAATGAATGATCTCGGGCACGAATCTCTTCCTTCAAAGTCAAGAGAGACTGAGAAGTGTCTGTGTGGTTTCCCATGAAATACAATCAAATGTTTGTTAAGAAACATTGAAAGGTATCTTTTCAAGTATAGACTTTAGTGGGTGGTGTATCTTCAACCGAACTTCGATACTTAAAATAAGACCGAAAGTAGGATGAAGTACTTGTGAGACCTATGTGGTCTATTGAACAAGTAGGTTTGAGAATATATTTTGTGATTGGATAATAATAATAATAAGAAATCTCAAAAACAAAACTGAAACTGGATCTTATGGGAAGAAACGTCTTGGTGATAGACAATATCATAAAGATCACGCAAAAATTAAAAGAGATTTCTTAAGGTACAAGTTATAGCTTGAACATTTTAGCGTTCACCGTCAATTCATTCAAGGTGTTGGATTTTGGGTCTCACTCAGCATGTGGCGAACGTATCTAAGATCATCAACACAGATGTTGTGTAACCATAAACCTCAATGGTAATCGCTGAGAGTCTCAAGGGTTACGATTGTGGAACGAAACGAGATGGAGAAAAATGAGGTGGTAAAGAACCGAAAGTACCTCTGCTAATTAAGAATGACAAAGCAGAAAACTCTTAACTCACTGTGAGAAAAGTAAGGTAGCTTGTGACTTGAGTGAATTTAGCAACCTAATTGGGAAGAAACGATAAGTGTCGATCGAATCATTAAGGCTTCATTCAGAGTCTAAGAGGCTTCGGTCTACATACAACAACATGCTTCTAGGGACACTTAACTAGTACAAAGATAAGAGTGTTAACCAGCCCCAATTCCAATTGTAATTGAGAAAGCATTTGTGATCGTCAAAGCAAACAAAAAAAACACAAGAGAAAATGTTTTTGAAGTTTTGAATATTTCTGAAAAAGAATAAAAAGAGAAAATAAAAGTATTTTTGGAGTTTTTGGAATGAAAATAAAAGAGAAATAAAAGGTAAGAAAAAGATAGAGATGATATACAAAACATACAACCAAACTTAAACTTCATAAAGACGAAGTGAAATGGGCCGAGTGTTCGGTTCATTTCGATCCCTGAAAATTCCGCACCCGAAATAGACCGAGTGTTCGCTCTATTTCGCTTCAGTGAAACGGAAGGGGTTTCAGTACTAACTCAGCTTCCATCATTCCCAAGCCTTGTAGAATTTTATTAAAGCTTGCTTCTGGTAGGGCCTTAGTGAAGATGTCAGCCAGTTGATCTGAGGACCGAACGAAGTGAACTTCAACGTTACCATCTTCCACATGGTCCTTTATGAAGTGGTATCTTAGTGCAATATGTTTAGTCTTGGAGTGTTGCACTGGATTGTGACATATTCAAATTTCACTTTCCGAGTCACAGTAGAGAGGAATCTTCTTCATGCATAAGCCATAGTCTCTAAGTTGGTTTTCTATCCATATGACTTGTGATGTACATGATACTACAACGGTGTACTCAGCTTCGGCTGTGGAAGGCGACACACAAGTTTGTTTCGTTGATTGCCAGCTGACTAGTTTACCATCGAGAAACTGACACCCACCAGTTGGGCTCTTTCGGTCTAATCCACACCCACCAAGATCAGTGTCCGAGAAGGCTTGAACAAAAAATCCAGATTTTGCAGGATACCAAAGACCGGGAGACGAGCTTCACTTCAGATACCGGAAGATGTTTTTCACAGCAACCATATGAGGTTCTCTTGGATTTGCTTGAAACGTTGCAGAATAGCAGACTGAAAACATTATGTCCGGTCTACGAGCCGTTAGATACATGAGGGACCCTATCATTTGATGATAGAGAGTAACCTCAACAGCCGGTTTCTCAAGAGATGGAGTCAACTTCGTGCCAAATGTCATTGTAACCTTTACTTTGGAATTTCCCGTCATGCCGAACATCACCAATAGATTCTTTGTGTAAGATTCCTGATTAAGGAAGATGCCTTCTGGTCCCTGTCTTATATTCAATCCAAGGAAAAAATTAATCGGACACATTGCGCTCATCTCAAATTTGGTCTCCATAAACTTCCTGAATTCAGCTGTTAAGCTAGGATTCGTGGAGCCAAAGATGATGTCATCGACATAAATCTGAACTATCATTAAGTGTTCGCTCTCTTTCTTGCGAAAGAAGGTTGGGTCAACCGAACCTTGTTTGAATTTTGACATTTTGATAATACGTGATAGAGTTTCATACCAGGCTGTCAGGGCTTTCTTCAAACCATAGACTACTTTATCCAATACGTAGAAGTGATCAGGATACTTCTCGTTCACAAATCCGAGTGGTTGTTCAACGTATATCGTTTCTTCTAATTCTCCATACAAGAAAGCACATTTTACATCCATTTAGAAAACTTCGAAGTTTTCATGTGCAACATATTCCAGAAAGATTCTCACTGATTCCAACCTTGCAACAGGAGCGAAGGTCTCTTCGTAATCTATTCCTTCTTCCTGACAATATCCTTTCACCACGAGCCTTGCTTTGTTCCAAACTACGTTGCCTTCTTTATCTAACTTATTTCTAAAAACCGACTTTAAACCGACTACAGATGCATCCTTTGGTGTGGGAATCAGCCATCAAACATGATTTCGTTCAAACTCATGGAGTTTGTCTTGCATGGCTTGCACCCAATCAGAGTGATCAAGAGCAGCTCTTACCGTTTTCGGTTCAATTTTGGAGAAAAACGAATTAAACATGCAGAATTGTACTTGAGAGAATAAAGCAACTTGCTTCACCTTCAGTTGAGAGCATATGAGAACTCCCTCAGATGATTCACCAATGATTTGAGTTTTAGGATGATCCTTTGTCCATTTTATGAACGGAGGGTAATTTGGATCATAGGCAGGATCTAGCTCAACATTTACTTCTACTTCTAGTTCTGATAGATCTCCTTCGTCATTTGTATTCTCATTCTCCCCCTCAAATGGCGAAGCGTATCCTACATCAGAATCTGGATTCTCCCCCTCGAATGGACCTTTATGGGTTGGGTTTTGTGATGGATTCACTCCCCGGTAACGCAATTCGGTCGTTTTTGGTGTAGACGAACTCTCCCCCTAGAGTATAGAGCTTCCTCTTGGAGGGTCATTGGTGGCTGAATGATCACCTGATGCAGTACTTTCGCTTTGATTCTGCTTATGGGTCAATGGTGGTGAACGTATCTAAGATCATCAACATAGATGTTGTGTAACCATAAACCTCAATGGTAATCGCTGAGAGTCTCAAGGGTTACGATTGTGGAACGAAACGTGATGGAGAAAAACGAGGTGGTTAAACAACTGAAACTGCCTCTGCTAATTAAGAATGACAAAGAAGAAAACTCTTAACTCACTGTGAGAAGAGTAAGGTAGCTCGTGAGTTGAGTGAATTTAGCAGCCTAATTGGGAAGAAACGATAGGTGTCGATCGAATCATTAAGGCTTCACTTAGAGTCTAGGAGGCTTCGGTATACATACAACAGCATGCTTCTAGGGACGCTTAACTAGTACAAAGATAAGAGTGGTATACCTTCCCCGGCTCCAATTGTAATTGAGATAGCATCTGTGATCATCAAAACAAACCAAAAAAACACAAGAGAAAATGTTTTTGAAGTTTTGAATATTTCTGAAAAAGAATAAAAACAGAAAATAAAAATATTTTTGGAGTTTTTGGAATGAAAATAAAAGAGAAATAAAAGGTAAGCAAAAGATAGACAAGATATACAAAACAAACAACCGAAATTAAACATCATAAAGGCGAAGCGAAATGGGCTGAGAGTTCGGTTCATTTCGGTCCCTGAAAATTCCGGAGCCAAAATAGACCGAGCGTTCGCTCTATTTTGCTTCATTGAAACGGAAGGGGTTTAGGTACTAACTCCGCTTCCATCATTCCCAAGCCTTGTAGAATTTTATTAAAGCTTGCTTCTGGTAGGGCCTTAGTGAAGATGTCAACCAGTTGATCTGAGGACCGAACGAAGTGAACTTCAACATTACCATCATCCACATGGTCGTTTATGAAATTGTATCTTAGTGCAATATGTTTAGTCTTCGAGTGTTGCACTGGATTGTGACATATTTGAATTGCATTTTCTGAGTCACATTAGAGAGGAATCTTCTTCATGTATAAGCCATAGTCTCTAAGTTGACTTTGTATCCATATGACTTATGATGTACAAGATGCTGCAGCGATGTACTCAGCTTCGGCTGTGGAAAGAGACACACAGGTTTGTTTCTTTGATTCCCACCTGACTAGTTTACCATCGAGAAACTGGCACCCACTAGTTGTGCTCTTTCGGTCTAATCCACACCCACCAAGATCAGCGTCCGAGAAGGCTTGAACAAAGAAGCCATATTTTGCAGGATACCAAAGACCGAGAGATGAGGTTCGTTTCAGATACTGGAAGATGTTTTTCACTGCAACCATATGAGGTTCTATTGGATTTGCTTGAACCTTGCAGAATAGCAGACTGAAAACATTATGTCTGGTTTACTAGCCGTTAGATACATGAGGGACCCTATCATTTGAAGATAGAGAGTCACATCAACAACCGGTTTCTCAAGAGATGGAGTCAGCTTCGTGCCAAATGTGATTGTAGCATTTACTTTGGAATTTCCCATCATGCCGAACTTCGCCAACAGAGTCTTTGTGTAAGCTTACTGATTAATGAAGATGCCTTCAATCCAAGGAAAAAATTAATCTGACACATTTCGCTCATCTCAAATTCAGTCTCCATCAACTTCTTGAATTCAGTTGTTAAGCTAGGATTCGTGGAGCCGAAGATGATGTCACCGACATAAATCTAAACTATCATTAAGTGTTCGCCCTCTTTCTTGCAAAAGAAGGTTGGGTCAACCGAACCTTGTTTGAATTTTGACATTTTGAGAATACATGTTAGAGTTTCATACCAGGCTTTCGGGGCTTGCTTCAAACCATAGACTGTTTTATCCAATACGTAGCAGTGATCAGGATACTTCTCGTTCACAAATCCGGGTGGTTGTTCAACATATATCGTTTCTTCTAGTTCTCCATACAAGAAAGCACATTTTACATCCATTTGGAAAACTTTGAAGTTTTTATGTGCAACATATGTCAGAAAGATTCTCAATGATTCCAACCTTGCTACAGGAGCGAAGGTCTCTTCATAATCTATTCCTTCTTCCTGACAATATCCTTTCACCACGAGCCTCGCTTTGTTGCGAACTGTGTTGCCTTCTTTATCTAACTTATTTCTAAAAACCCATTTTAAACCGACTACAGATGCATCCTTTGGTGTGGGAATCAGCCTCCAAACACAATTTCATTCAAACTCATGGAGTTCGTCTTGCATGGCTTGCACCCAATCAGAGTGATCAAGAGCAGAACTTACCGTTTTCGGTACAATTTTGGAAACAAACGAATTAAACATGCAGAATTCTACTTGAGAGAATAAAGCAGTTTGCTTCGTCTTCAGTTGAGAGCATGTGAGAACTCCCTCAGATGATTTACCAATGATTTGAGTTTTAGGATGATCCTTTGTCCATTTTATGAGAGGAGGGTAATTTGGATCATAGGCAGGATCTAGCTCAGCATTTACTTCTACTTCTAGTTCTGATAGATCTCTTTCGTCATTTGTATTCTCATTCTCCCCTCAAATGGCGAAGCGTATCCCACGTCAGAATCTGGATTCTCCCCCTCGAATGGACCTTCATGGGTTGGGTTTTCTGATGGATTCACTCCCGGGTAAGGCAATTCGGTCGTTTTTGGTGTAGACAAACCCTCCCTCTGGAGTATAGAGCTTCCTCTTGGAGGGTCATTGGTGGCTGAATGATCACCTGATGCAGTACTTTCGCTTTGATTCTGCTTATGGGTCAATGGTGGTGAACGTATCTAAGATCATCAACATAGATGTTGTGTAACCATAAACCTCAATGGTAATCGCTGAGAGTCTCAAGGGTTACGATTGTGGAATGAAACGTGATGGAGAAAAACGAGGTGGTTAAACAACCGAAACTACCTCTACTAATTAAGAATGACAAAGAAGAAAACTCTTAACTCACTGTGAGAAGAGTAAGGTAGCTCGTGACTTGAGTGAATTTAGCAGCCTAACTGGGAAGAAACGATAGGTGTCGATCGAATCATTAAGGCTTCACTTAGAGTCTAGGAGGCTTCGGTATACATACAACAACATGCTTCTAGGGATGCTTAACTAGTACAAAGATAAGAGTGTTATACCTGCCCCGGCTCCAATTGTAATTGATATAGCATCTGTGATCATCAAAACAAACCAAAAAAACACAAGAGAAAATGTTTTTGAAGTTTTGAATATTTCTGAAAAAGAACAAAAACAGAAAATAATTTTTTTTTGGAGTTTTTGGAATGAAGATAAAAGAGAAATAAAAGGTAAGAAAATGATAGACAAAATATACAAAACATACAACCAAACTTAAACTTCATAAAGACAAAGCGAAATGGGCCAGCAGTTCGGTTCATTTCAGTCCCTGAAAATTCCGAACCCGAAATAGATAGAGCGTTCGCTCTATTTCGCTTCAGTGAAACGGAAGGGGTTTCGTTACTGACTCATCTTCCATCATTCCCAAGCCTTGTAGAATTTTATTAAAGCTTGCTTCTGGTAGGGCCTTAGTGAAGATGTCAGCCAGTTGATCTGAGGACCAAACGAAGTGAACTTCAACGTTACCATCTTCCACATGGTCCTTTATGAAATTGTATCTTAGTGCAATATGTTTAGTCTTCGAGTGTTGCACTGGATTGTGACATATTCGAATTGCACTTTCTGAGTCACAGTAGAGAGGAATCTTCTTCATGCATAAGCCATAGTCTCTAAGTTGGCTTTGTATCCATATGACTTGTGATGTACAGGATGCTGCAGCGATGTACCCGGCTTCGGCTGTGGAAAGAGAGACACAAGTTTGTTTCATTGATTGCCAGCTGACTAGTTTACCATCGAGAAACTGGCTCCCACATGTTGTGCTCTTTCGGTCTAATCGACACCCACAAAGATCAGCGTCCGAGAAGGCTTGAACAAAGAAGCCAGATTTTGCAGGATACCAATGACCAAAAGACGAGGTTCGCTTCAAATACCGGAAGGAATTTTTCACTGCAACCATATGAGGTTCTCTTGGATTTGCATGAAACCTTGCAGAATAGCAGACTGAAAACATTATGTCCGGTCAACTAGCCGTTAGATACATAAGGGACCCTATCATTTAACGATAGAGAGTCACATCAACAGCCGGTTTCTCAAGAGATGGAGTCAGCTTCGTGCCAAATGTCATTGGAACCTTAATTTGGAATCTCCCGTCATGCCGAACTTCGCCAACATAGTCTTTGTTTAAGCTTCCTGATTAATGAAGATGCCTTCTGGTCTCTGTCTTATATTCATTCCAAGGAAAAAATTAATCAGACACATTGCACTCATCTCAAATTTAGTCTCCATCAACTTCCTGAATTCACCTGTTAAGCTAGGATTCGTGGAGCCGAAGATGATGTTATCGACATAAATTTGAACTATCATTAAGTGTTCGCCCTCTTTCTTGCGAAAGAAGGTTGGGTCAACCGAACCTTGTTTGAATTTTGTCATTTTGAGAGTATGTGTTAGAGTTTCATACCAGACTGTCGGGGCTTGCTTCAAACCATAGACTCCTTTATCCAATACGTACAAGTGATCAGGATACTTCTCGTTCACAAATCCGGGTGGTTGTTCAACATATACCGTTTCTTCTAGTTCTCCATTCAAAAAAGCCCATTTTACATCCATTTGGAAAACTTCAAAGTTTTTATGTGTCACACCCTAAAACCAAGAACGGCGGAAACGTTCTGGGGCGGAGGACGTCATGTACAGTATCATAACAATGCAAAGTAGTAAATAAGCAACAACATCATCCATTGCATTAATAGTATAATTTCATACAAGTGTGTTCTTTAATAGTAATAAGACACCAAAAAGAATAATCAAAAGAAAAGACGAGTCTTGAAGGTGCTCCGTCTTCTCAAAACCTGATCATCGGTACCTGTCTACTAGTGACCTGAGAATACAAGTTATTTTGAAAGCTTAGATCAGCATTTAAGTTGGTGAGTTCATAAATATTTAGTGTCAATGATTTTATAAGTTTAATGAAAATGTTTGTATTTGAACAATGTAGAGGTTTTTATATGTTTGAAAACTCCTATAAAATCCTATATTTTCTACTAGTATAAAAAGTAGTCTTCTACCATGACCCGACTGTTTTGTATGTTTGTCTCTTTGTAAAAGTGAAAGCTTTTCCCAAGTATGACTATCATTACCAAAATATAGTTTTATATTACCCTTTATGTGAGAAGATCACAATTTGAATATAATGGGAAAATGTATATATGTACTGCAGTATTATTTGTATTAATCACTGAAGTAATAACTACCTTAAAACGAATGGTTTAATTAAGGCAAAATGTGATATGATTGTTACCATACTAATCTGACTATAACATGACTATGAAAGACGTCAGAAGAAATGACATTTGGCACTCGTAGACTTGCAAGTCCTACTGTAGCGAAAAACAAAGGTGTAGGATAGTCAATCCAGTATAGATCTCTGTTATAGTATTCTTTGTTATAGTATTCTCTGTTATAGTACTTGTATATGATAGTATTCTCCTAAAATATACCTATTATAGTTTAGTAGTAAGTTATGTTTATGAATAGATGAATGTATACCCTTGCTACCCAAAGGTATTGAACTGATTTAATAGAACTTTTATGTCTACATATGCATACATAATATATATCTAATATTTAGATGACCTTCGGACAACTGACCGGTACCCTAAGTCCACATCCAAACAAGGAAAAGGAAATAAAGCGAGCTAGCAGTCCTAAGTCCTTTAAACAATATGTATATAACTATACATATATATACATGCTTTTGACAGTATATATAAGTTCAAAAGAGGTTTTGTAATACATTTAAAGAGTTTTGAGCAATAATTAAATAATGACTTGATGTTAGTTTATAAAACCATGTACAAGTAGGTTATTTTGAACACAGTTTGAAGTATATGAAATCCTTGTTTGAAACACAGTTATAAATCACATGTGATTGATCTTATAACTAGCATGTTTTCTACTTGTATCCCCCCCCCCCTATAAAAGCATTTAAAATCATTTAAAATATAAGTTTAAGGGTTATGAACTCACCTGAAATGAGTGATGCGATAATAGGATCGATAAAGGATGCTAAGTGTCAAGTGAGGACTTGAACACACACAATGATCCTAGTTAACATATAATAAGACATATATGTATCTAATTAGTCATTTAACAACTAATTAATCAATTTAAAACACCCTAGGACATGGAAACACTTTGATTCAAGTGTTATAGGTACCAAAGGGTTGCATCTAAAGGTTGTATGGCATGGCATTGGATTTTATGGTCCAAGGACCACTCCTTATGGAGTTTACAGCCTAAGGTCATTTCCCCATGAGTTTATGGCCGTAAACTCAGGGTACTAAGTACCATTTGGTGTTTTGAGGTCTTATAAGACAAGATTGAGCATCCATTGATCAATTCCAAGCCTTGGGAAGCATTAGGGCACAATATCACCACCTTATAGAGTTTACGGCCTAAGGACCATTTCCTTATGTGTTTACCGCCATAAACTCTTATGGGGACATGTTTTATTTGATGTTTAAGGTCCTAAACACTTCAAGGAAGGATCAAGACTAGCATCCAAGGCTTAGGAAGGGACTAGGGTTCATTTAACCCCATTTATAAGGGTTTACGGCCCAAGAACATACCTTGGCCGTAAATAGGATCTTGTGATTCTTGATGTTTTCTAAGTGTAAACAAGTTCATTCTAACCACACAAGAAGCTAGGGCAAGTGTACTTACAAGATAGAAGCTTGATTTGGTGTTTAAGGTCCAATAACACTAGTGTGTGTTCTTGGTGTTCTTAGTGTTTTGAAGAACACTAGATGATCTAAGTGAAAATCAAGAATGAATGTATGAAATGATGTATAAACACTAGATGTTAGGTTATAACGACAAATCAAGTTGAGAAACACTTACGTTTTCGGAAGATCTGGTGAAGAGTGGGATGATACTTGAGAGAGAATGGTAAGTGTTCTTGAGTTTGGAAGTTAGGAAGTGAAAGAATGGAGAGTAAACTCATGCCTAAGGCATGAGTTTGCGGCCTAAAGAGAGTTCATGACCCAAACTCTCCTTGTTTGGCTGTGAACACCAATCCAAGGTGTTGATTGTTCCATTGCTACCCCTACATTCTAGATATTACTCCCTTTTATCCGTTCGATTCGTGAATAATTAATAAAAATACTCAAGCGGACTTTAAACCGGATAAAAAATAGCAGAAAAGTATTTAACTTTTAATTGAAGTTCTGGACTATAGGGTTTGTCCGAATGAAAATTTCGGGTTGTCACATTATGTGCAGCATATGATAGAACGATTCTCACTGATTCCAACCTTGCTATAGGAGTGAAGGTCTCTTCATAATCTATTCCTTCTTCATGACAAAATGCTTTCACCACGAGCCTCGCTTTGTTGTGAACTAAGTTTCGTTGTTTATCTAACTTATTTATAAAAACCCATTTTAAATCGACTACATATGCATCCTTTGGTGTGGAAATCAGCCTCCAAACACGATTTTGTTCAAACTCAAGGAGTTAGTCTTGCATGGATTACACCCAATCAGAGTGATCAAGAGAAGCACTTACCGTTTTCGGTTCAATTTTGGAGACAAACGAATTAAACATGCAGAATTCTACTTGAGAGAATAAAGCAGCTTGCTTCGCCTTCAGTTGAGAGCAAGTGAGAACTCCCTCAAATGATTCACGATTGATTTGAGTTTTAGGACGATCCTTTGTCCCTTTTATGAGAGGAGGGTAATTTGGATCATAGGTAGGATCTAGCTCAGCATTTACTTCTACTTCAAGTTCTGATAGATCTCATTCGTCATTTGTATTCTCATTCTCCCCCTCAAATGGTGAAGCGTATCCCATGTCAGAATTTGGATTCTCCCCCTCGAATGGACCTTCATGGGTTGGGTTTTGTGATGGATTCACTCCCTGGTAAGGCAATTCGGCCGTTTTTGGTGTAGACGAACCCTCCCCTAGAGTATAGAGCTTCCTCTTGGAGGGTTATTGGTGGCTGAATGATCACCTGATGCAGTAGTTTCGCTTTGAATCTACTTCTCGGTTGGTTATTGAGGTTCGCTTTCCATGTCTGTAGTAGCTTTATTGATGATTTTCTTCAGGTTATCGATATTGTTTTCTGCTGCTTTCGCTTCTGAGTGGATCGCTTTCTCTAGTTCATCAAAGTGCATCATGTATTCTTCAAACAGATTGGAAATGGGAATTGAGACTTGACCTGATTCTGAAAAGATTTCCTCCGTTGGACCTTTGCTTGCTTGAATCTTCTTCATGTAATTATCATCAAAAGTTACATAGTAGGTTTCTTCAATTTTCCGTGAGCGTCTATTTAGAACCCTATATGCCTTTGAAGTCAGCAAATAGCCAAGAAAAATCCCTTCATCTGCCTTTACATCAAACTTGTTTCGATTCTCTTTGGAGTTGAAGATAAAGCATCTTGAACCGAACACATGGAAAAACTTTACATTAGGCTTGCGATTATTCAAAATCTCATATGGAGTGATGGAAAATCGCTTGTTGAGGAAGGACCGGTTCTGTGTGTAACAAGCTGCAGCTATAGCATCTGCCAGAAATATAATGGAAGAGAAGCGAAATTCAGCGTGGTTTGGGCGGCTTCACACAATGAACGGTTTCGCCTTTCAACGATCCCATTTTGTTGTGGAGTATAGGGAGCAGAGAAGTTGTGAGTTACTCCCTTTTCAGCTAGAAACTCTTCAAAGTCTTTATTTTTGAACTCCAAACCATTATCGCTTCTTTTGTTTCTTACCACCTTTCGCAACTGCAAATCCACTTGCTTGATAAAAACCTTCAGCCTGGGAGTCGCTTCTGATTTCTGTTTAAGAAAGAAAACCCAGGTGAAGTGTGAAAAATCATCTACAATAACAAGTATAAATTTACTACCACCGATGCTTTCGATAGCCGAAGGGCCACATAGGTCGATGTGTAGAAGTTCTAGGGGTTTGATGATCTTAGTATTGATACGATAAGGGTGACTCTTTCGGCTTTGCATGCCCATCTTGCATGTTGCGCAAAAATGTTCTTTGTCAAATTTGAGAACAGGAAGTCCACACACGTGATCCCCAAGCACCAGCTTATTAATATCTTTGAAGTTCAGGTGCGAGAGTCTTCAGTGCCACATCCAACTTTCATCTGAGTTTGCCTTTGTCAGCAGGCATACAACTGGCTTTCCTTTTATTCGGTTGATATTCAGAGGATACATCTTGCCTTTGCACATGGATTTCAACAGAACCTTCTTGGTTTTCTTCTCGATGATCTCTGAACCCTCGTCATCGAACGAAAACTTTAATCCAGTTCCCACAACTAGTTGAGAGACACTGATTAGATTATGTTGCAATCCTTCCACGTAATCTACTTTATGAATTAAAAACTTGCCATTTGTAATCATCCCATATCCTTTGATTGTGCCATATGAGTTGTTTCCATATTTTACACATCCACCATCCTTAAGGGACCGAAACTCCCTAAGCTCTTCCCTCCTTCCTGTCATGTGACGAGAGCAACCACTGTCAATATACCATTCGTCGCCAAACTGCTCGTCACTGATAACCTGCAAAACTAAGTAGATTTATGAACCCAAAGTCTCTTAGGCCCTGGTGAGTCTTTTACAGAATAGGGAATTGCAATAGAAATATCAACCAAATATGTTCTTTTTATTAGTATGGTTTCATCTTTTCCTTTGATGGTGTAAACTTTGATTTTATGTTTGTCTTGCTTCAACTGGGGTGTGTTATTGTTAGTTGGTTTTTCAGTTGAGTTTTCCTTTGGATTCCCAAGGTTAGCTGACTCTTTCTTAACTTGAGCTTCATTATTAGAGACGAGCTTTCCCTTTCCCTTGAAATCCTTTACCAGGTTTGGTTTTGGTTGCGAGTGAGGAGAATGGGATTTCGGGTCAAAACTTGACTTTCTGTTCTTGGCGTAGTAAGAGTTGGGACCGAAACTTCCTTTTCGGTTTGTCTTACTACATGTGAGGTAATTCTTGCATGAAGAAGATTTGTCCCTTGATTTGTCATTTGCTTTGGGATTGGAAACCTTTTTAGAGTGAACATAATTAGGGTTTTGGGACTGCCAAAACTGTTTTCTCTCATTGAGGTTCTTCATGTGTCTTTTGTTCCTATGGCATTTCTGTTCAACAAGTTGCTGTTTATATTTATGAATGTTCGCTTTCGGTTTCGGTTTCTCCACATGTTCTTCAGTTGTTGTTGTTGAAGATTTGCTGGATGCTTTCATTGGTTCGTTTGGAATATCTTTTTGTCCGCTTGAACATGGTTTATCAAAACTTGAGGGTTTGTTGATGGGTTCAGCCATGTATCTACCCTTGACTCTCCATGAGGTTCGCTCCGACAGGCCAACCGTTTCGTCTGCATTGTCTATTGGTGCATACCAGAAGTATTTGTCGCAACCTTCAGCGTTAGCTTCATCAACCAAGGAGGTCAATTATGTTGTTTGTTTCTTAGTTATTCCTTCAACATCATATACCTGGTTTGGCACTGTTTGCACCTTTTGATAAACTACCGCCTTTTCTTTGAGGACTTTGGAGTTATCCTTGGAAATGCGAGTGAACTCAACGGAATTTTCAAATACAAGCGATTTTGCTATTTTGGATTCGCTCTTGTGAAATTCTGAACAGTCAATCTCGTCCTCTATTGAAATTTCGCTCATTTCACTGTCATCATCAAATTCAGAACTGTTTTCTATTTTCATTTTATGTTCTGAACGTAATTTGGCATTTGATGAGTCAAACTTTTGTATGGTCTCGGTCTTGATTTTTAATTTATCATTTTCGTCCAGCAAATTCTTTAACATACATTTATGTTCTTTGGACTCAAGAAAAGAGTCAATTTTCTCTAGTCCATATTTGTAGGTTACTCAAATCTCATCTGAGGACAGTATAGATTCACATTCGTCAATGACTTCGTCCTCCTTAAATTCAAGGAAAGGCAAAATAATTTTATGAATCTTTTTACCTATCTCACAATCTAGATCCAACTGGGTGATATTAGTGTACAAGCGTTTAGCAATCAAACATAAAACATTTCTTTGTTTTAAAAGCTTCAAATTGTCTCGTTGCACATAAATAAGTTCATCCCTAGCTCTAACTAACTCTGACTCCTTCTGCTGTATCCACATCCTTCTCTCCTCACTCTTGGAAGACTCCCTGCTGAGTTGGTCAGTTAGGTTAGAATTTACTAAGCGAGTTTGCATAACACCACCACTTAAGTTAGAAAACTTGAATTTTAATTCGTGTAATTCTGTCTCATAGTTTGTAACATGTATTTGAAGTGATTAAAGGATGGATTGTACCTTCTTGATCAACTGATCGCAATCGCTGATCTTTTCACTCATAGGCTTGGTAGTGAAACATTTATCCTCCTTAAGCTTCGCTTCCTCATTCTTACCTTTGGTTGTATAACCTCTCACTCGTGACACTCCTGCTGTCACCATTAAGCATCTCCCAGCCGACTCAGTAACTCCTTCTCTTGCCACATAAGCTCTTCCATGCAAAGGTCGGCATACCTCTTCATCTTTAGAGTCTGTAGACTAGACTTCTACTCCACCAAACTCATCATGAGTAACATGTTCCTGCACAATTAAAGCATTCATAGAAACGTTAGTTGTTTTCTTCTTCTTTATTTCCTCCAACTTTCGCATGTGATAAGCTTCGTCATCTTCATCATCTTTTTTCTCAGACATCTTTCTCAGCATGCAATCCTTAGCAAAGTGGTTCTTGCCGTAACAATAGTTGCAGTCATATCCTAAATCTCCCACAAGCTTGCTCTCCTTCTTCTCATCGTCCTTCTGAGTAGTGTTCTTGCTCTCCTCTTTGGTCTTTTCAGAGCTATGGTTTCCCTGCCAGTTTTGGTTCTTGTTTACAGGGAACTTCTTACGAGCAAACTTCTTTGGGTTTGTAACCATCATTGCATATTCTTCATTAGTCAGATCGCACTCTGAGATATTAGATTCTTCCTCTTCATCTGCCACACTCTTGCTCTTAGAAACAAGTGCCAGAGAACCTACACCCGAAACTACCTTCGCTTCTTTAGTCACCACGCTTTAATGAGATTTGAGTATACCCATTAGTTTTGCCAGCGAGTAGGACTAAAATTGCCCATGTGCCTTCACATTCGAGACCACTGCCTTCCATTCGGATATTAAGCCATTCATGAATGTGACCTTTTGTTCGATCACCTTCCTTTCAATACCATGCTTCATCATCTTGCTAAGAAGATGGTTGAAACAATTGAATGTCTGAATGAGTTTCTATGTGGGTTTTGTTCGAAAGCACCTAACTCAGAGAGCAATAGGATTTGGATTGAGTGCTCTAGATCCTCATCAGTCGAATATAACTCTTTCAACCTATCCCATATTTCTTTAGCTGTAGTGCATGAACTTACTAAATGGAAAGTATCAGCTTGCAAAGCGAATCTGATCATTCTCATCGCTTTAACGTTGCACAACACCTTGTCTTTTTCATATTGAGGGATCTTCTCCATGTCCACCAAGAGTTGATTATACTCTTTTTGAGTCTTGATCATTCTATTCATTTTAGAGTGAACAAACGGACCCAATGTTATTGCTTCCCAGATAAGATAGCCATTGTCTTCAGATCCAACGACGTAGTCTTCGAAGTGATGCGCCCATACTTCATAATCTTGAGTATAGAGAATGGGAACCCTCGTGGTGGATCCTATTCTGTTGGAGATGTTGATTGCATTGACTTGAGAATCGTCGTGAGACATGATGAAAAACTTCTTCTTTTAATCTGCTTGAATCAGAATTGTAAAGTTGAAACTAGGGTTACATCGAACACCAGATACACCGTCGACAAGAAGAAGACGACTTCTATATATTTGATAAAAGCGGAAACCCTAATGGATTCTTCAAACAAATGAGATGCGTATATATTACACAGTCTCCTACTCTGATACCAATTGTTGAGATTGTTGTTCTATTAGATCGATAGATTCAAAACAGATAAACAAGAATGAAGCAATCAAAGAACACAAGGATGGATCAAAAGATGTCGAATGATTAATATCTCACACCTCAGAAGAGCGTGATGAAGAACTTCGACTATAGAGGTGTGTTTAGGGTTACAATGCAAAAACTATTAATAAGAACGTTAACCTTAAGACTATACATGCACGCACAATATATAAGCTAACCCTAATGCTTGAACCACACTTGACAGGCCCAAACCGGGTAAACAAAATAATAACATTAAGCCCATATGACACAACATACTAGACCCAACAATATATATATATATATATATATATATATATATATATATATATATATATATATATATATATATACATATATATATATATATATATATATATATATATATATATATATATATATATTCAGGTTCATTTGAGACCATGCTAATTTTTAGAGACCGTGAGACGCAATCGAAAAATAATTTTAAAATGCAAAATAAAAGGAAAAATTCAATTTATTTTTAATTATTATTTACGTTATTTTATTTACCTAAAAAATAATAGAAAAATAATAAATAAAAATTACTATTTTTTTCGAAAAATACGTGAAATATATAATATTAAACTGTAAATATTCTAATGTGATTTTTAGAATGTTAGAATATTCTACTATTCTACTAGAATATACTAATATTTTACTACATATGTAAAAAAACTGTAATATATATATATATATATATATATATATATATATATATATATATATATATATATATATATATATATATATATATATATATATATATATATATATATAGAAAATATAAATAACGAAAATAATATTTTAAAAAAAATGTTGAAAATTTTCAATTACTTTGCATTTTAAAAATGGTTTTTTTTATCTCCAAAAAGAATGGCTAGAATTGCATCTTACTGTTGGTCCGTCTCACATGAACCTAACCATTTATATATATATATATATATATATATATATATATATATATATATATATATATATATATATATATATATATATATGGAACTGATCACTTGAGACTGTAGAGATTTTGAGATTCAACACCAGCCACATATTTCTCATTTGCCACTCTAACGCTCCAGCGCACCTGTAACACCCGTAGATCCGGGCTAGTCAAAATAGAGGCAATAAGTGTCAAAAACGACTTTTCTACAAAAGATTATTCAGAATAAATAATCTTAATCAAGTTGTAGCATATGTTACAAGGTTTCCATACATATAAAGAATGCCGAAATCCGAGTTATAACGAAGAAGTTATGACCCGTCGAAGTTTCGCGACGGAACCGACACGATACCGGGAAGCATAAATAGTTAATTTACAATAGATCAAGATTTAGCCTTAGCGATCTAAACGAAAGTTGTAGAATACATAAAACCGTGAGTGTCCATAAAAAGAGCGCCCAAATCTGACTTCGTATGAGGAAGTTATGATTTTTCAAAATTTTGGATTAGCAGTGTACAACCCGAAATTCGAATAACAGATCGAGCGGTTTTTAGCCTACACAACCTAAACGAGAATCGAAGATCTCGTTAAGAATAGTGTAACGAGAAAAAGATGGGCGAAAACGGACGTCGGATGAAAAAGTTATGAATTTTTAACAGACCAATCATGTCCCGGCCTGTTAATAATACAAAATTTAAAATAAAGTCAAAATTAATTGACGGAGTCTAAACGAAAGTTGTAGAGTACGTTCCCACCTTCTCGTGGATATAAATAACATTGAAAACAGAGCTCGTACGCGAATTTTACGAATTTTTAAAGTTAAAGCATGAAATTGCGAAGTCTGTTGCTAAATCGATGACGTGGCAGCACCGCAACCGTCGAATGATGGTCTCTGAAGTCGCTTCGGATTGCGACACGTCGCCCCTCGCTACGCCCAGCGTCTGAGCTCGGAACGCACCACGTACGAAGAGCCTTCCTCGGTCTACAAGCCTCCACGTAGCTCCACCGAAGTCGCGCCACCTGTAACCTTATCCGAACTACGCCCCACGTAGTGATGTTGTACGCCCAGCGTACTTGCGAGGCCTCGCACCTATAAAAGGGGTGCAAAGGCAGCCGGTTTTTCACACCAAATCTTCTTCTGTCTCTAGATTTCTTTCTCTCTCTAAGGTTCCAAACCTTCCCTAAAGTCTAGGTGAACCCCTAGCACCCTAAGGAAGCCCCGAGGCTCCCGGAGTCCCAAGAAAAAGAGTCTTTCGGTTTCGAAACGCTGCTCCAAATAAAGCCCGGTTTTCTTTAAAATCCGTTGTAACTGAGCTACGTTTACGCAATTTTTAATATAGCTTCCAAATAATTATAGTAATGTTATTAGGTCCTTAAAATAATTATTTGGGCTATTATTATGAGTTATATTGAGTGTTATTTAATGCTTATATAATAATAATAATAGTCAGACTATTAATTTGTCGTGGTTATCGTTAGACTAAACCCTAGTGGTATTGATACTAGGTTTTATCGAAGGAAATTATTTTGAGAGTATCGAAGCGTTGTCCGAGTGCTGAGTCACCACCTTTCTAGTGAGTGCATGGTCCCTTTCATCTTACACATAGATATCAAGTATGCTATATAAATTATGTGTTATGTGTGCGTATTATCTGAGTACTTGCTGTCTACGCTAGTTGAACGATTTTATACACGTTTGAAAGGATTTAAACTGTATATGTATTTTATATCTACAAAAATGTTGGGGTAAAACATGGGTAGATGTAATAGATGGAATATAAGTTGGACGATGAGTTGAGAGGTGTTATAGACCACGAGGTGAGGGTGAGAGGTGAATGACGTGAGAAGCCTTGTCCCAAATGATGGCCCCGTCATTCAGCAGAGTATGGATGACAACCACAGGCTATTCTAGACAGTCCAGTGGAACACTAGCAGGCTCGCAACCTGTAAGTGTTGTGAATGATGTGTTCACTCGATGTACTCTAAACCTTGGTGATCATGCAGACTTAGTGCCAAAACCCTGGCGACTATGAAGACTTAGTGCATGTTGTATAAATTTTGGCGACTATGCAGACTTAGTGCCTAAACCCCGGTAACGATGGACTTCGTGCCGATTCCTTAGGATGATCCTTAGGAAGGTATGAACGAGGAATGGTTGATTCTTAGGGTAGATCCTTAAGAGTAAAAAAAGATAATGGGGATGGGTAATTGTGTTGATTGTTTGAACACAATAATTATATTATTGAGGGTTGAAAACCCTATGTACTCACCAGGTTTTCCAACCTGACCCACTCAGTTTATTTATATCACAGATGTTGATATGAAGTCACCTTACACTGAGAGATTAAAAAGATGTAGATCACTAGTGTAAATAAATGTAAGTTCCGTTTATGCTTATGTTTCTATATTGACAATGACATCCCAAATGTTTTAAAATGAATAAAATATGTTTCTTCGGAAATGCTTTGATAATGTATTTATCGTGTTTTTCTGGGAATAAATTCCGCAACATTTTTATTAAAAGAGGTACTCTGATTTTTATAAAGCATAAACAAAAATCGGTCTTTTCTGGCCGTGAAAATAGGGATGTCACAATTGGTATCAGAGCATTAGTTTAAGAGAACTAGGAATATGGATTTATTTCTAGACTTAAACTTAGAATGCTAAGCAATGATTGTGAGGAGTGTGTCTAATAGATTTAGGTAATACACCTGAATAGACACAAGCACTAGCTTATTTTAGGAATGATTCCTAAATTGCTTTTATGTGCTAAATGATTTGTTATGCTGTCGTTTGATCGGATCTATGGTCTGTTGCCGACCGGATCTGGAAACCTTATGTGTTTAGGATTCTAAACGTACGACTACGATATTAGAACTAGCATGGGACTCAAGGTGAACGAAGGGATGGCCCGGAAAGGAGAAACGACAAGGATGGGAGAATGTACAAGAATTTATTAGGTGCGAAACCACCAAGTCTCTCAGGAAGCCCAAAGCTGGTTGAGATTATGGATTGGATCTCCGAGATGGAGATGGTGTTTGAGAGCTGCAGCTGTAGCGAGAAACAGAAGACTGTCTTCGCAGCAAGACAACTGAAAACTGGAGTCTTGAGCTGGTGGAAGCTATTGGCAGATACGATGCCACGAGGAGAAGCCCTAACGATGTCATGGGAAGAGTTCTTGGAACAGTTGAAAATACAGTACTGCTCAGAGATAGATCTGATAGACCTAAACAACGAGTTTCAGAACCTGAAGAAAGGGAAGATGAGTGTTGATGAGTATGCCACCACATTCACCGAGAGGATGAAGCTATTTCCCTACTTGGTTCCTACTGAACTCTCAAAGATTGATAGGTTTGTTAACGGACTGCCCACAGACTTCGGCCCAATGGTCAAAATCGCAACTACCTTGAAAACAATTGTTAGAGCAGCTAAGAATGTAGAGACCCGGATAAGAGAAATGGGTCTAGAAAAAGACAAGGCAAGAGAAAAAAGGAAGCATGAAGGATCTTCAAAATCCAAAAAAGAAAGGAAATTCTCAAAAACTGAAGAATGAGGAGGAGGTGAATCCAAGTGATGCGAGAAGTGTAAAAAGAAGCACTTCGGGAAATGTGGCGAGGAGGTGACTTGCTACAAATGTGGAAAAACAGGGCATTACGCCAGCAAGTGTGCATCCAACAAGAAGGTGTGTTATGGATGTAACAAAGAAGGACATATTTCTAGGGACTGCCTGAGGAAAAATAAAGCAGCAAGACTAGAAATGCTACCGAGGCCAAGGGAATTTCACATGATCCTCGACGAAGCAGAAAACCATGAGAGGAATCAAGGATGAGGACTTCATATCCGAAGATCAAGTTATGCAGTAGCCATAGAATCGTATGATGTAGCCTATTAGAGGCATAGTCTAGGGTGAACTTGAACACCTATGTAATAGTTTCAAGAAATAATAAAGTCTTCATTTTGTTATCTGGTGTGTTAAACAGTTATGTGATTTTCTTCCATGGTGACTTGGAAAACTGCGAGACAATACTTGGGACGAGTATGAGTAGGTGTGAAAGGTAGTAGATGCATATACTACCGGAAGCACAGGACTCACGCTTGGATCAGGGAAAGTCACAAGGTTACCAAGAAGCTAGTAATTGATACCATTTTATTCAAGTATGTCGTTACCATCGTTTCGGTAATGACTAAAAATATTGTTGATATTCCAACCTGAGTGGCCATATCGAATTCAGTCCGACTACGATGAGTATGTTACGTGGTTCAGAGAACCAAGTTCGATGTAGCACCGACTTTTTAACGACCCAATTTTCACGCCCAAAAATTTCATTTAATTTAAGTGGTTTGTAAAACATTAGTAGTAAAACATCATCCGATCGTATCATTTCACAAAACATATCTCGTGTCTAAAAACCCAAAACATGAAAATAATAATAATGTCAGAGTACAATCCCAGAACATCTCATAATGTGGAAAACCAATGTGTGTGTGTATGACATGCTGCTACCGCACCAGCTCCTTCCCCTTCGCTGAAGAGGTACCTGAAACCAAAACTGAAAACTGTAAGCACGAAGCTTAGTGAGTTCCCCCATCGTACCACATACCATACAATCACATCACATACATACTGCCAGGCATTTCTGGGGTGCCCGACCTACCCGGTACGACCATTCTGGGGTGTCAACCTACTCGTACGGCCATTTTGGGTTGCCGACCTACCCATACGGCCATTCTGGGGTGCCGTCCTACCCGTGTCAAGCCATTCTAGGGCACTGACCTACCCATGTTGAGCCATTCTGGGGTGGTGACTACCCTTCGGTCCTAACAACCGAACCCGGGGAACTATTTCACCCCCTACAACTACTATAACATATATCATAGCATAATCTATTGTCAGACATATCTGGGGTTTCCGACCTACCCTTCGGTCCTAACAACCGAATCTCGGAGACTCTTCCTCCTCCTACTACCTCTATCTCATGTAACATATCATGCTAGCAGCTAAACATGTCATAACATACTGTTAGGCATATCTGGGGCGCCTAACCTACCCTTCAGTCCTAACAACCGAACTCTATCACTATCACATACCATATCACGCTAGCATATAGCATATCAGTTAGTAAGAACACAGATGAATATCACAAAGACAAACATCTAGCATACGATCCCTACTGGTGGGCCGACATTGTGGCCGTAGACCCACCGCTACTGGAAGGTAACTCACCTCGTAGTAGATGCTGAACTGCGCGTGAATCCTCTGACTGCTGCTGCTGCTGCTCTAGAAATCATCCGACTATAATTCCCACAAAACACTTAGTCAGAAACTGACATCTACTCTTAGGGTAAAATGACCATTTTACCCCTGACCAAGTCAAAGTCAAAGTCAACTTCTAGTTGATCTGACTTGCCGAGTCCCTATCCTTCCATTAGACCTCATACCTGTCTCTACTCGTCGACTTAGGCGATGACTCGACGAGTTTTCCTTCTATATGATCATCGACTGAATCCTCATCTGAATCGCCGAGTTGTATGAACAATTCGTCGAGTTCATCATCAAATGATAGATGGGTCCTGTCCTTGAATCGCCGAGTTGTATGAACAACTCGTCGAGTTCATCTTCATCCTTAAGAAGATTACCTTGGACTCGCTGAGTCTGTTCATGCACTCTCCGAGTCCCATGAATTTCCAGAACAATGGCTTAGTCCAGAATGTTGGGTCACCCCTTGGGAACCCCTTAAAACCTTTCCACACTCAACTGGGTCCTTATGACCCTCAACTGATATGGGACAGAACCTAGGACTCGCTGAGTTGGTCACAACCACTCACTGAATCTTCGATTTCTGATGTACAACCCTTGATCAAGATGTAGATCTATGCTTCTAAAATCGATCTAGCACGTAAAGTTACAACCTTTATGTGATTGCATGGGACTTTAAGCTCAAAAGGTCCTAAAACAAGCTCTCACAATGCATGGGGCCTTCCTTGAGTGCAAAAGCCACTCCTTTCTGCCTTGTAACCCCTCTAAGGACCTAGATCCGAAACATCAACCTCAAACCATGCTTGCAATCATTGTTGGTGACCAAAATGGCTTAGAAAAGCCCTAAAACTCCACAAAATGGGATCTATCAAAAGAGCAAGCAAGGTATAGACTTTATACCTTCTGAAGTCTGCACATGATGCTCAAAACCGAATCCTTGTAGCCTCCTCTTGATCCTTCAAGCTTTTCCTTCCTTCCTTGGATCACAAAAGCACCAAAATCACTCCAAATGCCTTAGATTGCTTCAATAACAGCTAGGGTTTGCTATGGGGGTCTTCTGGGAGCAAATGGGACTAAGGAGGCTGAGTTAACGTGTTTAAATAGGGTGCAAACCCTCGGATTAGGGTTTTTGCCCAAACAGGGTCTACTCGCCGAGTCTGGGACTCGACCCGCCGAGTCCACAACTTAAACTCCGCGCCTCATCCCGCTTCTACTCGGCGAGTTGGTCCTTCAACTCGCCGAGTCCAAGAACAAATGCAAAATATTTAAAGATTTAATAAAAAGAACATGAACCAAGAACCAGGTGCTACAAATCTCCCCCACTTATTTTAGACTTCATCCTCGAAGTCTGCTGCTCGATCCTGAAACAGCTCGGGGTAGTGCTCCATCATCTCATCCACCGACTCCCAAGTCCACTTCGACCCATTCCGGTGCCGCCATTGCACCTTCATGATTTCTACTATTTTGTTCCTTAGATCCTTTGACTTCTGGTCAAGGATCGCTACAGGCCGCTCGATGTAATTATGGCTGCCATCCACTTGAATGTCCTCCAAGGGTACCACTGCTGAGTCGTCCACCAGGCACTTTCACAGTTGAGAAACATGGAAAGTGCTGTGTATCTGATTTTGTTCGACTGGCAAATCCAACCTATATGACAACTTGCCCACCCGGGCTATATCCCTGAACGGTCCAATATACGTTGGGCCCAACTTGCCCCGCTTCCTGAATCGAATGACGCCTTTCCAAGGCGACAGTTTCAGGAGAACCATATCTCCGACTTTGAACTCCAGGTCTGATCGATGCTTATCGGCATAACTTTTCTACCGACTCTGAGTAGTCTGAAGCCTGCTCCGGATCTGCTGAATCTTCTTTGTCGTCTTGAGCACTATTTCGGTGCTCCCCATAACCCTCTAGCCAACGTCGCCCCAGCATGTCGGGGTCCTACACCTCCTCCCATACCACATCTCGAAGGGAGGGCGGTCGATGCTCGCATGATAGCTATTATTATACGAGAACTCTGCCAACGGAAGGTAGGTATCCCAGCTACCTCCGAAATCTAGAACACATGCCCGCAGCATGTCCTCCAGAGTCTGGATGGTCCGCTCGCTCTGGCCATCCGTCTGCGGGTGAAAGTCGGTATTGAAATGTAGACGAGTACCCAACTCGTCGTGGAATTTATTCCAAAACATGGATGTGAACCGCACATCCCTATCCGAAATCACCAAAACTGGCACTCTGTGCCGGGCCACCACCTCTCTGATATAGATATCGGCCAATTTCTCAGCCGAGATGCTCTCCTGAATCGGGATAAAGTGGGCGCTCTTGGTCAATCGATCGATGATGACCCATATCGAATCCACTCCTCGTTTAGTCCTGGGAAGCTTCGTGATAAAATCCATCGTAATATCCTCCCATTTCCACAGCAGGATATCCAACGGCTGCATCTTGTCGTGTGGTCTCTGATGCTCGGCCTTTACCTTCCTGCAGGTCAAGCACCGCTCCACGTACCATGCCACATCCCGCTTCATGCAGGGCCACCAATAGTCCAGACGGAGATCCCTATACATCTTTATCGCCCCGGGATGAATGGAGAATCGAGATTTGTGCACCTCCTCCATCAAGACCTGGTGCACGCCTCCGTGGTATGTCACCCACACCCTACGGTGTAATGTCAATAATCCCCTGATGTCATAGTCGAAGGAGGAAACCTGGCCCACTATGCACTCACTCTTCCGATGTTCCTCCTTCATGGCCTCCTGCTGGGCCTCCCGAATCTGCTCCAATAGCGGAGTCAACACTATCATCGGCATGCAGACATTCCTGATCGGTGCCGCCTTGCGGCTAAGCGCATTGGCCACCACATTGGCCTTACCCGGGTGATAAAGGATCTCGCAATCGTAATCCTTTACCACGTCGATCCACCGACGCTGCCTCATGTTTAGATTTGGCTGATCCATGAGGTACCTCAAACTCTTATGGTCCGTGTAAATGGTACAGCGAACCCCATAGAGGTAATAACGCGAAATCTTGAGGGCGAACACAACAGCCCCCAACTCCAAGTCATGCGTCGGGTAGTTCTCCCCGTGAGGCTTCAACTACCTCGACGCGTAGGCGATGACATGCCCTCTCTGCATGAATATCGCGCCCAAACCTAAGATGGACGCATCGCAGTACACAACAAAATCCTCCATGCCCTCTGGCAGGGATAAGATTGGCGCCTCGCACAATCTCTATCTCAGTGTCTCGAACACTGCCAGCTGCTCAGGCCCCCAACAAAAGACCACGACCTTCCTTGTTATCCTGGTCAAAGGTACGGCTATCTTGGAGAAATCCTGGATGAATCTCCGATAATAGCCCGCTAATCCCAGGAAACTTCGAATCTCAGATGGAGACTTCGGAACCTCCGATCTCATCACGGCCTCCACCTTGGCCGGGTCTACCAAAATTCCATCTTGGTTGACAAGGTGCCCAAGAAACTGCACCTCGCACAACCAAAACTCACATTTGGAGAACTTGGCATACAAAGCTCTCCCTCCTCAAAGTCTCCAGCACCTCCTGCAGGTGCTCCTCGTGCTCTACCTGCGTCTTGGAATAAACCAAGATATCATCAATAAACACTATCACAGACCGGTCTAACATCGGTCTACACACGCGGTTCATGAGGTCCATGAATGCGGCAGGAGCATTGGTGAGCCCGAAGGGCATCACCACAAACTCGTAATGGCCATAACGCGTCCGAACCGCAGTATTTTGTACATCCTCCTCTCTGACCCTCATCTGATGATATCCTGAACGCAGATTAATCTTGGAGAACCAAGATGCTCCCTGTAGCTGGTCAAAGAGGTCGTCAATCCTCAGGAGTGGGTAACGGTTCTTCACCGTTACCTTATTCAGCTCTTTATAGTCTATACACATACGATGCGACTTGTCCTTTTTGTTCACAAGCAGAATTGGGGCTCCCCAAGGCGAACTACTTGGCCTGATAAATCCCTTGTCTAGCAGCTCTTGCAGCTGCGTAGACAACTCCTACATCTCCGGAGGAGCCAACCGATATGGTGCCTTGGCTATCGGAGCCGCACCAGGGACTAGGTCGACCCTGAAGTCCACCTGGCGCTCCGGAGGTATCCCAGGCAGCTCCTTGGGGAATACGTCCGCGAACTCTCGTACTATGGGCACCTCACCCACCATCGCCCTACCCGCCTCCCGGGTATCCATAACATACGCGACATAACTTGCGCAACCCTGCTGGAGGTAACACCTAGCTCTCGCTGCTGAACATAGGGTTGGTGCTCGCTATGGTCTCTCGCCCTAAATCATCAACTCTCCCCCACTTGGGGTCCTTATCCGCACCAACTACTAAGCACAATCTATCACTGCCTCATTATGGCTTAACCAATCCATACCGATAATAACCTTGTACCCCCGTAATGGTATGGGAACCAGATCCACCAGGTAACGCTCCTCGAATAGTATCAACACACAATCTCGGAACACCGTCGATGCTCGCACTGAACGGTCATTTGCAATCTCTACATCTAGAGGGCAATCCAACATGCCTGAAGACTCGTAAAATCTCTTGTTGAGCGCAAGAGAAACAAACGATCGGGTAGCACCCGAATCAAACAACACCTGAACTAGGATACCGTTCACATGGAACGATCCTAAACATTGCACATACATAACATATCATAATCATAGCAGCATATTATAACAGCATAAATAAGAAGTCATACCTTTCACCACATCGAGTGCAACGCGTGCCTCCTCAGTAGTCAATTGGAATGCCCGGCTCCTCACCACTGGGGAGCCTCTGCCTTGCCCTGCCAGCCATCAGTGATCCGCAGGGTCGCTGGAGCTGGCACTTTCACTGGCGCTGATGCTGCGGTCAACTGGGGGTAATTGGCCTTCTTGTGGCTCCTCTGGTTGCAGTGGAAACACAGCAACTTAGACGTCTGAATAACCGGTACAGGGGCAGTTGCCCCGACTTTCCGCACTTGTAGCAGTCCGACGATTCTAGTCTACACGCCCCCTCATGTGGCCTGCCGCATTTCCTGCAGCGGCCCTGTCCTGACTGGCCTTTCGACCTACCATCTGATCCCTTGGGCTTCTTCCCCGAAGCCCCAATCGACTACCCCTCCTCCACTTTCCTCTTCCGGACATGCTCCAGATCGATCTCCCTTTCCCTCGCCCTGGCAATCATGGACTCCAGGGTAGGGCAAGCTGAAAAGCTAACATGCTCTCGGATGTCAGCCCGTAGCATGTCATGGTAGCGGGTCCTCCTCATATCCTCATCCCTCGCATACTAGGGTACTAACAATGCCCTCTCCTGGAACTTGGTGGTGATCTCCGCCACAGTCTCCGTCGTCTTCCTCATATCTAAAAACTCCCTGGCCAGCTGCTGAAGCTCGACAGCCGGTGCAAACTCTGCCCTGAACCTGGTCATAAAGTCCGACCAGGTCATAGCCTCAATAGCCGAGGCTCCCAATGAGTCACCGACGGACTCCTACCAATCTCTAGCTCGGTCTCGCAAACATCCTGCTGCATATCTCACCTTCGACCCCTCGGGGCAAAAGCTGGTCAGCTGTGCGGACTCAATGTCCGCAATCCATCGTCTGGCAGCAATGGGGTCCTTCGCCCCATGGAAATCCGGTGCACCACTGCCCCTGAAGTCCTTAAAGGACAGTGTGCGAGATCCTGACTGGCCAGATGCCATGTCACTCCTTAACGCCCTGAGGCGGTCCTGCATCAGCTCAACTATCCCTTCCTTGATCGACCCGAAAATGATGGGGGTCGACTCAAGGATGCCTCTGGTGATCTCTGACGCGATGAACTCACGTAGCCTCTCATCTACTGGCTTGGAACCTGATCCCGAACCCGATCCCTCTGCAGAACTGTCAACTGCTGGCCTCTGACGTAGTACCACCATTCTGCAATACATACAGGCAACTATTAGTGATACTGATACCTCTAAAGGGATCACATCTATTATAAATTCCCAGTCTTGTCTTAGCCTTCCTCAATTCGGGTACGGATCCTCTGCTTTCAGTAGTACGGGCCCATACTACCTTCCACATCTATCCGTACCTTCCTCAAGGACTGCCTTGACTCCACTAGATCCCTTTCACCACTGCTGATCTCTACTACTCTTATCCTAGGCTTACCCTAGGAAACCTCTGACTCCACCCAACCCAATCCTCAGCTGCTGAAGGTCTCTTTATAATGTCAATTAGCCATTACCTGAATACAATCATATGCAAGGAGGCTCGGATAATCCTTTGAGTAAGGGACTCATCCCTACAACGGTTAGGACTCAAACAAGAGTTACACAATAGGGTCAAATCCAACACTCTGAGATTATTCAAACCTGATCACATGTGACTTTAACGTATTCACCTAATAGCTAACTCCCATCACTCAAAGCCCACATAGCACAAAGCAAACATCATTCGGACAAAAGGGAACAATCTCAAGCAACTCTATCCTCATAAACAGGAACTGCACTAGCATACAATGCTAAGCTCATACTATCAGGCATAACCTAGACAGGCTATCCTACTGCTGTCTACTCAATTCTAGCATGCAACTCTCATAAGCTGAAGCACATAAAGCAGGCACATAAGGCATCACTCCTAGATCCTTAGTCCTATTCTAGCATGTTGTTCTACTGAAACTGATAAACGTAACATAAACTTGTATGGGTACTTTGGGGAATACTTACTTGAGCTCGGCTAGTCGCGCACATCACACACTTCGTTCTTTCTCAAAAACTCTTTACTTAACTTGTAGAAAACATTTCCTTTTTTTCAAAATCTTTTAATCCCTTGATTTGAGTTCAGACACCCCCAAGGGTGTGTCTGAATCCCTCAAACCAGGGCTCTGATACCAACTTGTAACGACCCAATTTTCACGCCCAAAAATTTCATTTAATTTAAGTGGTTTGTAAAACATTTGTAGTAAAACATCATCCGATCATATCATTTCACAAAACATATCTCGTGTCTGAAAACCCAAAACATGAAAATAATAATAATGTCAGAGTACAATCGCAGAACATCTCATAATGCGGAAAACCAATGTGTGTGTATGAAGTGTACGCTACCGCGCCAACTCCTTCCCCTTCGCTGAAGAGGTACCTGAAACCAAAACTGAAAATTGTAAGCACGAAGCTTAGTGAGTTCCCCCATCGTACCATATACCATACAATCACATCACATACATACTGCCAGGCATTTCTAGGGTGCCCGACCCACCCGGTACGGCCATTCTGGGGTGCCGTCCTACCCGTGTCAATCCATTATGGGGCGCTGACCTACCCATGTCGAGCCATTCTAGGGTGCTGACTACCCTTCGGTCCTAACAACCGAACCTCGGGGACTATTTCACCCCCTACTACTACTATAACATACATCATAGCATAATCTATTGTCAGACATATCTGGGGTGTCCGACCTACCCTTCGGTCCTAACAACCGAATCTCGGGGACTCTTCCCCCTCCTACTACCTCTATCTCATGTAACATATCATGCTAGCAGCTCAACATGTCATAACATACTGTTAGGCATATCTGGGGCGCCTAACCTACCCTTCGGTCCTAACAACCGAACTCTATCACTATCACATACCATATCATGCTAGCATATAACATATCAGGTAGTAACAACACAGATGAATTGTAACGCCCTGGTTTTTCTCGGTACGTTTGGTTATTTTAATTTAATTATCCTTGTAACCTTGGGTTAATTTATTTAACCAATGTCTGATTTCTTATGTTATTGGACTCTTTTGATCATCATGTAAACTCCTTTTATTGTAGTCCATAGGCTATGGATTGGCTTGATGCATTTGATGCGGAAATCCACTATCGTAAGAAGCAAGTTCGTGTTCAAAACCCTAGAGGTGGAGAACTTATTATTCAGGGGGACATTCCCCGCCTGGCTATGGCTTCTTGCTCTTCTGACATAGCACTAGACGACGTTCCTATCATTTCCGACTTCAGTGATGTCTTTCCAGAGGAACTCCCTGGCTTGCCACCTATTCGGCAAGTGGAGTTTCACATTGATTTGGTGCTAGGTGCGACTCCAGTAGCGAAATCTCCTTATCGCTTGGCACCACCTGAAATGAAAGAGCTCCAAGATCAACTTCAAGAACTAAGTGATAAAGGGTTTATACGGCCAAGCTGCTCGCCTTGGGGTGCTCCTATTCTCTTTATGAAGAAGAAAGATGGATCCCAGCGAATGTGTATTGATTATAGGAAGCTAAACAAGCGCACGATAAAGAATAGGTACCTGTTGCCACGTATTGACGATCTTTTCGACAGCTTGTTGGAGCATCTTGGTTTTCCAAGATTGATTTACGTTCCGGTTACCATCAGATGCGGGTTCGTGAAGATGACATTGAAAAAAACAACATTTCGTGTTCGATATGGGCACTTTGAGTTCGTGGTGATGCCTTTTGGGCTCAACAATGCACCTGTAGCGTTTATGGATCTCATGAACCGGGTGTGCAGCTCGATGCTTGACCGTTCGGTCATAGTGTTCATAGATGATATCTTGGTCTATTCTAAGAGCAAAGAGGAGCATGAGCAACACCTTCGGGAGATTCTAGAAACTTTGGCTAGAGAAAGGCTTTATGCTAAATTCTCAAAATGTGAATTTTGGTTGGAAGAAGTTCAGTTCTTGGGGGATGTGGTAAACAAACACGGTATTAAGGTCGATCAAGCCAAGGTTGATGCGGTTAAACAATGGAAGATTCCAAAAACACCTTCTGAAATTCGCAGTTTCTTGGGTTTAGCCGGTTATTACCGGAGGTTCATTGAAAATTTCTCTAAAATCGCCTTACCAGTCACCCGATTGACCATGAAATTAGTGAAATTCGTTTGGGACCTGGAGTAGCAGTTGCCGTTTGATGAGTTGAGGAAACGATTATGTGATGCTCCGATTTTGGCCTTACCTGAAGAGGTTGAGGATATGGTGGTTTACTGTGATGTCTCACTTTAGGGTCTTGGTGCCGTGTTAATGCAACGAGATAGGGTGATAGCCTATACCTCCCAACAGCTGAAACCCCATGAACGAAACTACCCAAACTCATGATTTGGAGCTAGGGGCTATTGTTTTTGCTCTTAAGATTTGGAGACACTATCTTTATGGAGTGAAGTTTATCATATACACTGACCATAAGAGTCTGAAATATTTGTTCGAGCAGCGGGATTTGAACATGGGGCAGATCAGATGGTTGGATGTGGTAAAAGAGTATGATTATGAAATTCACTACCACTCCAGTAAACCTAATGTGGTAGCTGATGCTCTCAGTCGAAAACAATCTGCCGAACCGATTCGAGCTAAGTGTCTCCGGATCACAATGGTTTCGTCTTTGTTAGATCTAATCCGGGACGCCCAAAAGACGGCAATACTGGAGGAAAACATCAGGCGTGAGAAGATTCGGAAAGAGTTGCCTAAGATGGAATGAGACGGGCGGGGTTTGCTGACTCGCTACGGTAGGGTTTGGGTTCCATATACCGGAGGAAATTGGAAAACCCTTATGGATGAGTCTCATAAGTCAAAATTTTCTATCCATCCTGGTGTTACTAAAATGTACCCGGACCTTCAGGAGGCTTACTGGTGGCATGGAATGAAGAATGATGTGGCTCGATTTGTGGAAGAATGTATGACCTATCGGAAGGTCAAGGCAGAACACCAGAAACCGCATGGGAAGTTGCAACCATTGGAGATTTCTGAATGGAAATGGGAGCATCTAACCATGGACTTCATTACAAAACTTCCTAGAAATAACCAAGGAGCAGATACGATATGGGTGATTGTTGATCGTTTGACTAAGAGTGCTCACTTTCTGGCTATAAAGGAGAGCTCATCGGCGGAGAAATTAGCCGAGATCTTTGTTCGGGAGATTGTCTCAATACATGGGGTGCCCGTTTCTATCATCTCCGATCGGGAAACCCGATTTACTTCTCGGTTCTAGAGGAAGTTTCAAGAGCAGTTGGGCACACGACTCCATTTTAGCACCGCCTTCCATCCGCAGACAGAAGGGCAGAGTGAGCGGACGATTCAGACCTTGGAGGACATGATTAGGGCATGTGCAATTGATTTTGGGGGTAGTTGGGATGACCATCCACATCTAGCTAAGTTTTGTTATAACAACAGCTATCACTCGATCATTAAAATGCCTCTGTATGAAGCCTTGTACGGGAGGAAGTGCAGGACGCCCGTTTGTTGGGGCGAGGTTGGGCAGAGGGTACTTGGGAGTACCGATATCTTGCTACTGACTACGGAGAAAATCCAAGTGATTCAGGATCATTTGTTCACAGAGAGGAGTCGTCAGAAAAGTTATGCCGACAAAAGACGCTCCAATCTTGAGTTCCAGGTGGGAGATTATGTGTTGCTTAAAGTCTCCCCCTGGAAAGGTGTGATTCGATTTCGGAAGCGGGGAAGCTCGGACCCCGATTCATTGGACCCTACAAGGTCATAGCCCGTGTGGGAAAGGTGGCTTACCATTTAGAGATGCCTGACGAGCTTAGTCTAATTCATAATACGTTCCACGTGTCTCAGTTACGAAAATGCTTTGTTGATGAGACCGCTGTGATGCCACTGGAGGACATACAGATTGACGAGCGTCTCAATTATGTTGAGAAACCAATCGCTATTTTAGAACGAAAGACGAAAGATCTCTGCAAAAAGACTATAAACCTGGTTAAGGTGCAGTGGCAACATAGGCAGGGTTCGGAATGGACTTGGGAACCGGAATGCAAGATGCGGGCTCATTATCCGGATCTGTTTCTAGGCGTTGACTTCAAGGACGAAGTCCGTTCTTAGTGGGGGAGAGTTGTAACGCCCCAGTTTTTCTCGATACGTTTGGTTATTTTAATTTAATTATCCTTGTAACCTTGGGTTAATTTATTTAAATAATGTCTGATTTCGTATGTTATTGGACTCTTTTGATCATCTTGTAAACTCCTTTTATTAAAGTCCATGGGCTATGCATCTATTTTCAAAGTCCATCTAGTAAATAGTACTTAATGTGTTAATTGAGTCATTTGGAACACACAAGAAAAACACTCTAAACCCTACTTTCTCTCTCTCACATCGTCCTCTCTCTCTTTGGGATCAAGAGCAGCCAAGGGGCTGTTGTTTGGAGCTTAATTCTTGTTCATTTCCAGCCTTGATTCATATTGGTATGAACCTCCTTATCATTTCTTACAACTTGATTCATAACCTTGTTCTAGTTTTATGATTTCATCTTCACTTCTTCTCCTTCTTATTTGATTTGTAATTGTATGTTATACATCATCTCAAGATCCTATCTTCACCCCATATATGGTGGATGATGGATCTAGGGGATTACATGTTGCAAAAGATCATGGAAACCCTAAAAGGGAGAATGGTGATTTTATGTGCTTTATGTTCATTTTCATGTTGATTATTATTACGATCTTGTGGAAAAATGAAATCCTAATGATATCTAACCCTTTTTAGTACCACCATTATCATGGGGACTAAATTGGGATGATGAACACATCTTAAGATGTGTTTCAAAGGGGGAAGGATGGATAAGCCAAAAAGGAATCACGGGTGGCTACGATTCTGTTTTCCATCAGATCTGTAGTCATTTTGTAAAACTCATATCTTGAGCTCTATAACTCAAACGGACCCCAAACCAGTTCCCAAGGTTCACCAATTGAGTTGGCTAACTTTCGTAAGCAGGCCAACCTCACTGATAAGGAATTTATCTATGGGAAAGAATGGCATCTTTGTTGTTAGGTATGATCCAGGTCTGTTCTGATATGTCATTTTGTTTTCATCATTTCTAAGGCTTGTAAAAAGATCCAGAGTGATTCCAAGTTTCTATATGTTCCTAATCTTATGAATTTAAGATCTGGAGCAGATGGGGTGTTATTTCCAATTATAAATTGGTTAGAATGGATCCACACTCCAGATCAATGGGCAGTCACCACCTTTTGCTAGTGTTGTGATTGTCCAAAATGTGAATTTAATATCTGGAGTTTGGGAGATGCTTTTCATTCAGTTCCAACTCTGAGGCTTTCATTTGTATGTCCTCTACTTCTCTGAATTTTGGTTTGGACGAATCCTACTCACACGTTGGGTAGAATTGGCCAACATCACTTGACTGTATTGTTGGAGACAGAAGTGATACACCATTTTGTAAAATTCATATTTAATTCATCTTTTCGAGTTAGAATGAGTTCGTTATAGTTGTGGAATCCTGAGCAATCATATTTTCCTATAAAATTTAGTTAAAGCTATGTTTCTGTTTTAGATTTTGGAGTAAATCCGTTTTGAACAGTAGGTCTGTTTTAGAGACCTTGCTGTGATTACTCTTCTCTCAACTCATAGCTTCATTACTTCTCCTTTCTAACCTTTAGTCCTTCTTAGGTGAGGTTTTGAAGTTTGCTCAAGCTTGGTAGCATTATTTGGTTGTTATCTATCCTTACTACTAACTCAAGGTGAGTTCTCTCACACCGTTGTATTGATGATTGTGTTTGCTAGTTAGCTCGTGTGTGGTTATTTGAATTTATTATAAAAGCATGCTATATAAGTATTGTTTTAATTCGTACATGTGCACTTTATGTAACTAATCATGGATATGGGGACACCACCAAAGGATATGGATTTACCAGTGCGGTGGATAGGTAAGATCACCAATGTAATACTCATCATGAGGTGCGGTGATTAGGGCCAAGTGATACGGGATCTTCCCGGTGCGGTTCAAACCTACAAGTCCTTCTTGTATTATTGGCGTTGATTCGTTCTTTGCCCTTATTATAAAACTATAATTGGTAAATGGATTAGGGTTAGTAAATATGACTGTTAGTACAATGACTGTGTTTGAATTCACTAAGCTTTGTGCTTACGGTTTCTCTTATAACTTTTCAGGTGTTAAGATTAAAGAGGCTAAGGCTTGACTTGGAGCACCGGGACATCACTACTAGTTATTTTTGTTGGGACCTTATTATTATTATTATTATTACTTCCGCACTTATTTTATATGATTATTAAGTTGATGGATTATGTTATGACTATTTCAGTTGTTTTAATTTAATTTATGATGGGTTTTAAAAGTTTAAAAAATTTTGCAAAAATTTGGGTGTCACAAGTTGGTATTAGAGCGACAGTTTGAGGGAACTAGGCATTCTTGTGGATGTTCTATACTCAAATTTGAGGCTCTATAAGAGTTTATTTTCTTTTTAAAAGATTTTTCAAACTTTCTGAAGACTAGTAGTGGAAGATGTCGCGGTGTGCCAGTCGGCCAGCCAACTAAGCCTTATTTCTTATGTTAAATGTTTATGTTAAATTGTTGACTATGAATTGGATTCTACTAGCCTTAAAATATTAGATTATACACTTAGTTAGTGTTAACAAGTGAGAGAGTTGTAAAATTAATGGCTAGAGCGAACTGGAAATTTTGAAACTAGACGCGAATGCGAAATTGGAACTTGTGTGGAAGGTAGTAGAAGGGTCCCTACAATTTGAAACATCGGTGCCGGTTTTGGGTCGGGGCAAGGTTGAAAAATTTTCGGTAAGCTGAGTGTTTTGTCTTCCCAGAAATATCTAGGCTGAATTGTTTCTAAGATTTTCCTTCTTCTGTGGATACCAATGGCTCCGCCTACTAGACTTAATCAGCTCCAAATGGAGCAAGTTAGGGATAATCTTGTTGAGGAATTCAATAACGCTTTTAATGAACTAATCCCAGGTGTGACCAACAATATAATCAACCAAGTCGGTGCTCTTATGGATGAGCGCCTCACAGCTATTCCCGTGGGAGGATTACCGGCTCTGCCTATTCAGGATTTGGCATACAACTTCGAGAAGTTCAGCAAGTGTAGTCGTCCTCTTTGGAATGGTAAATCCGAACCAGTTGCTGCTAAGCACTGGGTGTCAGATGTTGAGGGCACCTTCATAACTGTTTGGTGTCCGGACCAGTACAAAGTAGTGATCGCCCTGAATCAGCTGCGAAAAAGAGGAAAGACATGGTGGAACACCATCACCGCTCTATTGAACGAAGAAGTAAGGGCCATGTCTTGGGCCCAATTTGTGGAGAGGTCTGAGGCATAATATGTGCCTAAGGTGGAGCATCAGTGGATGCAGCAAGAGTTCATGGCCTTACATCAGACTATAGAGTCCTTTAGCGACCTGAACGCCAAGTTCTTGGAGATGCTATCTTTTTGCCCCTCGTTTGCTGGGAACGAGGCTTGGTTGGTCATCCGGTTCACGGCCATCCTACGTACCGAGATTCGGGAATTCGTTAGCATGCAGGAGTGCTCGACATTATCCGTGATCATGAATGCAGCGAGGAGGAGGTAAATCGAGTTGCAGATCCAGTCCAAGAGGAAGGCCAATGACACCTCTTCCAAGACATCCAGAGATGCCCAGAAAAAGCAAAAGCAGGGTAGTAAGTCAAGGTTTGAGTATAGGACGTCTTCAGGGCGAGAAAAATTCGTTGATATGCTACAACTTCAAAAAGCCAAGGCATCATTGGAAGAATTGTAGGGATCCCCCTGCGAGTGTAGTACCTCATATTACTTCTACAGTTCCCGTCTGCTATCATTGCAACAAGACGGGACATAAGAAGCCCGAATGCCTGAAGTTGGAGACTGGTAAAGGAGACGGGAGTACAAATCATGCAATTGCATCATCCTTTAAGGGACCCACTATGGTGACACGAGGTCGTGCTCACCAGATGACTTCGGAGGAGCCGGTGATTACAACAACAGTGGCAGGAACTTATTTGCTAGATTCTGAGCCCGATGTTGTTATGTTTGATAGCGGTGCTACCCATTCTTTTGTATATTGCATGCTTATTAATCGTTTGGGGTGTAGTATCGGAAAATTGGCTCACCCAGTGGTTGTTGAAGTTGCCGACAACCGCACTACTTATATCACTGATGTTTATCGGGGCTACACTCTCGAGTTTTCTGGAGTTGAATTCCCCATTGATCTTATCCCAATTGCGATGCGAGAGCTCTACGTTATCGTAGGCATGGATTGGTTTGATGCGTTTGATGCGGAAATCCACTGTCGTAAGAAGCAAGTTCGTGTTCGAAACCCTATAGGTGGAGAACTTATTATTCAGGGGGACATTCCCCGCCTGGCTATGGCTTCTTGCTCTTCTGCCATAGCACTAGACGACGTTCCTATCGTTTCCGACTTCAACGATGTCTTTCCGGAGGAACTCCCTGGCTTGCCACCTATTCGGCAAGTCGAGTTTCGCATTGATTTGGTGCTAGGTGCGACTCCGGTAGCGAAATCTCCTTACCGCTTAGCACCACTTGAAATGAACGACCTCCAAGATCAACTTCAAGAACTAAGTGATAAAGGGTTTATACGGCCAAGATGCTCTCCTTGGGGTGCTCCTATTCTCTTTATGATGAAGAAAGATGGATCCCAGCGAATGTGTATTGATTATAGGGAGCTAAACAAGCGCACGGTAAAGAATAGGTACCCGTTGCCACGTATTGACGATCTTTTCGATCAACTTCATGGAGCATCATGGTTTTCCAAGATTTATTTACGTTCCAGGTACCATCAGATGCGGGTTCGTGAAGAAGACATTGAAAAAAAACAACATTTCGTACTCGATATAGGCACTTTGTGTTCGTGGTGATACCTTTTGGGTCACCAATGCACCCACAGCGTTTATGGATCTCATGAACCAGGTGTGCAGCTCGATGCTTGATCGTTCGGTCATAGTGTTCATAGATGATATCTTGGTCTATTCTAAGAGCAAAGAGGAGCATGAGCAACACCTTCGAGAGATTCTGCAAACTATGGCTAGAGAAAGGCTTTATGCTAAATTCTCAAAATGTGAATTTTAGTTGTAAGAAGTTCAGTTCTTGGGGGATGTGGTAAACAAACACGGTATTAAGGTCGATCAAGCCAAGGTTGATGCGGTTAAACAATGGAAGATTCCAAAAACACCTTCTGAAATTCGTAGTTTCTTGGGTTTAGCCGGTTATTACCAGAGGTTCATTGAAAATTTCTCTAAAATCGCCTTACCACTCACCCGATTGACCATGAAATCAGTGAAATTCGTTTGGGGCCTGGCGTAGCAGCTGGAGTTTGATGAGTCGAGGAAACGATTATGTGATGCTCCGATTTTGGCCTTACCTGATGAGGTTGAGGATGGGGAGGTTTACTGTGATGCATCGCTTTAGGGTCTTGGTGCCGTGTTAATGCAACGAGATAGGGGGATAGCCTATACCTCCCGACAGCTGAAACCCCACGAACGAAACTACCCCACTCATGATTTAGAGCTTGGGGCTGTTGTTTTCGCTCTTAATATTTGGAGACACTATCTCTATGGAGTGAAGTTTATCATATACACTGACCATAAGAGTCTGATATATTTTTTCGAGCAGCGGGATTTGAACATGGGGCAAATCAGATGGTTGGATGTGGTAAAAGAGTATGATTGTGAAATTCACTACCACCCCGGTAAAGCTAATGTGGTAGCTGATGCTCTCAGTCGAAAACAATCTGCCGAACCGATTCGAGCTAAGTGTCTACGGATCACGATGGTTTCGTCTTTGTTAGATCTAATCTGGGATGCCCAAAAGACGGCAATACTGGAGGAAAACATCAGGCGTGAGAAGATTGGGAAAGAGTTGCCTAAGATGGAACGAGACGGCGGGGTTTGCTGATTCGCTACGGTAGGGTTTGGGTTCCATATACCGGGGGAAATCAGAAAACCCTAATGGATGAGTCTCATAAGTCAAAATTTTCTATCCATCCTAGTGCTACTAAAATGTGCAGGAACCTTCCGAAGGCTTACTGGTGGCATGGAATGAAAAATGATGTGGCTCGATTTGTGGAAGAATGTATGACCTGTCGGAAGGTCAAGGCGGAACACCAGAAACCGCATGGGAAGTTGCAACCATTGGAGATTCCTGAATGGAAATGGGAGCATCTAACCATGGACTTCATTACAAAACTTCCTAGAACTGCCCAAGGAGCTGATACGATATGGGTGATTGTTGATCGTTTGACTAAGAGTGCTCACTTTCTGGCTATAAAGGAGAGTTCATCGGCGGAGAAATTAGCCGAGATCTTTGTTCGGGAGATTGTCTCATTACATGGAGTTCCCGTTTCTATCGTCTCCGATCGGGACACCCGATTTACTTCTCGGTTCTGGAGGAAGTTTCAAGAGGAGTTAGGCACACGATTACATTTTAGCACCGCCTTCCATCCGCAGACAGAAGAGCAGAGTGAGCGGACGATTCAGACCTTGGAGGACATGCTTAGGGCATGTGCGATTGATTTTGGGGGTAGTTGGGATGACCATCTACATCTAGCTGAGTTTTCTTATAACAACAACTATCACTCGAGCATTAAAATGCCTCTGTATGAAGCCTTGTACGGGAGGAAGTGCAGGACGCCCGTTTGTTGGGGCGAGGTTGGGCAGAGGGTACTTGGGAGTACCGATATCATGCTACGGACGACGGAGAAAATCCAAGTGATTCAAGATCATTTGGTCATAGAAAGGAGTCATAAGAAAAGTTATGCCGACAAAAGACGCTCCAATCTTGAGTTCCAGGTGGGATATTATGTGTTGCTTAAAGTCTCCCCCTGGAAAGGTGTGATTCGATTTCGAAAGCGGGGAAAGCTCGGACCCCGATTCATTGGACCCTACAAGGTCATAGCCCGTGTGGGAAAGGTGGCTTACCATTTAGAGATGCCGGACGAGCTTAGTCTAACTCATAATACATTCCACGTGTCTCAGTTACGAAAATGCTTTGTTGATGAGACCACTGTGATGTCACTGGAGGACATACAGATTGACGAGCTTCTCAATTATGTTGAGAAACCAATCGCTATTTTAGAACGAAAGACGAAAGATCTCCGCAAAAAGACTATAAACCTGGTTAAGGTGCAGTGGCAACATAGGAAGGGTTCGGAATGGACTTGGGAACCGGAATGCAAGATGCGGGCTCATTATCCAGATCTGTTTCTAGGCATTGACTTCGAGGACGAAGTCCGTTCTTAGTGGGGGAGAGTTGTAACGCCCCGGTTTTTCTCGGTATGTTTCGTTATTTTAATTTAATTATCCTTGAAACCTTGGGTTAATTTATTTAACCAATGTCTGATTTCTTATGTTATTGGACTCTTTTGATCATCTTGTAAACTCCTTTTATTGAAGTCCATGGGCTATGGGCCTATTTGCAAAGTCCATCTAGTAAATAGTACTTAATGTGTTAATTGAGTCATTTGGAATACACAAGAAAAACACTCTAAACCCTACTTTCTCTCTCTCACATCGTCCTCTCTCTCTTTGGGATCAAGAGCAGTCAAGGGGCTGTTGTTTGGAGCTTAATTCTTGTTCATTTCCATCCTTGATTCATATTGGTATGAACCTCCTTATCATTTCTTACAACTTGATTCATAACCTTGTTCTAGTTTTATGATTTCATCTTCACTTCTTCTCCTTCTTATTTGATTTGTAATTGTATGTTATACATCATCTCAAGATCCTATCTTCACCCCATATATGGTGGATGATGGATCTAGGGGATTACATGTTGCAAAAGATCATGGAAACCCTAAAAGGGAGAATGGTGATTTTATGTGCTTTATGTTCATTTTCATGTTGATTATTATTACGATCTTGTGGAAAAATGAAATCCTAATGATATCTAACCCTTTTTAGTACCACCTTTATCATGGGGACTAAATTGGGATGATGAACACATCTTAAGATGTGTTTCAAAGGGGGAAGGATGGATAAGCCAAAAAGGAATCACGGGTGGCTACGATTCTGTTTTCCATAAGATCTGTAGTCATTTTGTAAAACTCATATCTTGAGCTCTATAACTCAAATGGACCCCAAACCAGTTCCCAAGGTTCACCAATTGAGTTGGCTAACTTTCTTAAGCAGGCCAACCTCACCGATAAGGAATTTATCTATGGGAAAGAATGGCATGTTTGTTGTTAGGTCTGATCCAGGTCTGTTCTGATATGTCATTTTGTTTTCATCATTTCTAAGTCTTGTAAAAAGATCCAGAGTGATTCCAAGTTTCTATATGTTCCTGATATTCTGAATTTAAGATCTGGAGCAGATGGGGTGTTATTTCCAATTATAAATTTGGTTAGAATGGATCCACACTCCAGATCAGTGGGCAGTCACCAGCTTTTGCTAGTGCTGTGATTGGCCAAAATGTGAATTTTATATCTGGAGTTTGGGATATGCTTTTCATTCAATTCCAACTCTGAGACTTTCATTAGTATGTCCTTTACTTCTCTGAATTTTGGTTTGGACGAATTCGACCCACAAGTTGGGTAGAATTGGCCAACATCACTTGACTATATTGTTGGAGACAGAAGTGATGCACCATTTTGTAAAATTCATATTTAATTCATCTTTTGGAGTTAGAATGAGTTCGTTATAGTTGTGGAATCCTGAGCAATCATATTTTCCTATAAAATTTAGTTAAAGCTATGTTTCTGTTTTAGATTTTGGAGTAAATCCGTTTTGAACAGCGGGTCTGGTTTAGAGACCTTGCTGTGATTACTCTTCTCTCAACTCATAGCTTCATTACTTCTCCTTTCTAACCTTTAGTCCTTCTTAGGTGAGGTTTTGAAGTTTGCTCAAGCTTGGTAGAATTATTTGATTGTTAGCTATCCTTACTACTCACTGAAGGTGAGTTCTCTCACACCGGTGTATTGATGATTGTGTTTGCTAGTTAGCTCGTGTGTGGTTATTTGAATTTATTATAAAAACATGATATATAAGTATTGTTTTAATTCGTACATGTGCACTGTATGTAACTAATCATGGATATGGGGACACCACCAAAGGATACGGATTTACCGGTGCGGTGGGTAGGTAAGATCACCAACGTAATACTCATCATGAGGTGCGGTGATTAGGGCCAAGTGATACGGGATCTTCCCGGTGCGGTTCAAACCTACAAGTCCTTCTTGTATTATTGGCGTTGATTCATTCTTTGCCCTTATTATACAACTATAATTGGAAAATGGATTAGGGTTAGTAAATATGAATGTTAGTACAATGTCTGTGTTTGAATTCACTAAGCTTTGTGCTTACGGTTTCCCTTATAACTTTTCAGGTGTTAAGATTAAAGAGGCTAAGGCTTGACTTGGAGCACCGGGACATCACTACTAGTTACTTTTGTTGGGACCTTATCATTATTATTATTACTTCCACACTTATTTTATATGATTATTAAGTTGATGGATTATGTTATGACTATTACAGTTGTTTTAATTTAATTTATGATGGGTTTTAAAAGTTTAAAATTTTTTGCAAAAATTTGGGTGTCACATGAATATCACAAAGACAAACATCTAGCATACGATCCCTACTGGTGGGCCGACATTGTGGCCGTAGACCCACCGCTACTGGAAGGTAACTCACCTCATCGTAGCTGCTGAACTACGCGGGAATCCTCTGACTGCTGTCGCTGCTGCTCCGGAAATCCTCCGGCAATAATTCCCACAAAACACTTAGTCAGAAACTGACATCTACTCTTAGGGTAAAATGACCATTTTACCCCTGACCAATTCAAAGTCAAAGTCAACTTCTAGTTGACCTGACTCGCCGATTTGGCTCGCCAACTCGCCGAGTCCCTATCCTTCCATTAGACCTCATACCCATCTCTACTCGTCGACTTAGGCGATGACTTAACGAGTTTTCCTTCTATATGATCATCGACTGAATCCTCATCCGACTCTCCGAGTTGTATGAACAACTCGTCGAGTTCATCATCAACTAATACACGGGTCCTGTCCTTGACTCGCCAAGTTGTATGAAAAACTCGTCAAGTTCATCTTCATCCTTAAGAAGATTGTCTTGGACTCGACGAGTCTGTTCATGCACTCGGCGAGTCCCATGAATTTCCAGAACAATGGCTTAGTCCAGAACGTTGGGTCACCCCTTGGGACCTCCTTAAAACCTTTCCACACTCAATTGGGTCCTTATGACCCTCAACTAATATGGGACAGAACCTAGGACTCGCCGAGTCCAAGAACAGACTCGCCGAGTTGGTCACAACCACTCACTGAATCTTTGATTTCTGATGTACTACCCTTGATCAAAATGTAGATCTATGCTTCTACAATCGATCTACCACGTAAAGTGACAACCATTACGTGCTTGCAAGGGAATTTAAGCTCAAAAGGTCCTAAAACAAGCTCTCACAATGCATGGGGCCTTCCTTGAGTGCAAAAGCCACTCCTTTCTGCCTTGTAACCCCTCTAAAGACCTAGATCCGAAACATCAACCTCAAACCATGCTTGCAATCATGGTTGTTGACCAAAATGGCTTAAAAAAGCCCTAAAACTCCACAAAATGGGATCTATCAAAAGAGCAAGCAAGGTATAGACTTTATACCTTCTGAAGTCTGCAAATGATGCTGAAAACTGAATCCTTGTAGCCTCCTCTTGATCCTTCAAGCTTTTCCTTCCTTCCTTGGATTACAAAAGCAGCAAAATCACTCCAAATGCCTTAGATTGCTTCAATAACAGCTAGGGTTTGCTATGGGGGTCTTCTGGGAGCAAATAGGACTAAGGAGGCCGAGTTCAGGTGTTTAAATAGGGTGCAAACCCTCGGATTAGGGTTTTTTCCCAAACAGGGTCTACTCGCCGAGTCCACAACTTAAACTCCACGCCTCATCCCGCTTCTGCTCGGCGAAGTCCAAGAACAAATGCAAAATATTTAAAGATTTAATAAAAAGAACACGTACCAAGAACTAGGTGCTACAGACTTAAGCCGGAAGAATTCACGACGGTTGCTAGAAATGCTACCTTTTAAGATGTGATTAGAACATGAAGGAAGGTATAGTCTATTCCGGAATTTGACTCTAAACGACTTGAGTCCAAACAATGCATCATACGATGATAGGTCATTAGAATATGACACATCATTCCATTGTAGTAATAAAAGAACTTATCTTAAGTTCTTATCAACTGAGGATTGACATTGTGACTTGAAGGTCATAATTTGGAGTCTAACGTGACATAGAGAGCGGATGCAAGATCGAGCACCGCCTGTATTCAAGGAGTCTAAGAGTTAGATACTCGTTCGAAGAAACATCGAAGTGATGACTTAGGATGAAGAGATAACGTATGGAGTCATCATGTGAACCCTGTTTCGTTGATGATTCCGGGACGTAATCATCCTAAGGGGTAGATAATTGTAACACTCGTAGATCCGGGCTAGTCAAAATAGAGGCAATAAGTGTTGAAAACGACTTTTCGACAAAAGATTATTTAGAATAAATAATCTTAACCAAGTTGTAGTATATGTTACAAGGTTTCCATACATATAAAAAACGCCGAAATCCGAGTTATAACGAAGAAGTTATGACCTGTCGAAGTTTCACGACGGAACCAACACGATACCGGGAAGCGTAAATAGTGAATTTACGATAGAGTGAGATTTAGCCTTAGCGATCTAAATGAAAGTCGTAGAATACGTAAAACCGAGAGCGTCCATAAAAAGAACGCCCAAATCTGACTTCGTATGAGGAAATTATGATTTTTCGAAGTTTTGGATTAGTAGTGTACAACCCGAAATTCGAATATTAGATCGAGCGGTTTTTAGCTGACACGACCTAAACGAGAATCAAAGATCTCGTTAAGAATAGCGTAATGAGAAAAACATGGGCGAAAATGGACGTTGGATGAAGAAGTTATGAATTTTTAACGGACCAATCCTGTCCTGGCCTATTAATAATATAAATTTTAAAATAAAGTCAAAATTAGCCGACGGAGTCTAAACTAAAGTTGTAGAGTACGTTCCCACCTTCGCGTGGATATAAACAACGTCAAAAACGGAGCTCGTACGCAAAAGTTACGAATTTTTAAAGTTAAAGCATGAAATTGCGAAGTCTGTTGCTAAATCGATGACGTGGCAGCACCGCAACCGTCGAATGATGGTCTCAGAAGTCGCTTCGAATTGCGAAACGTCGCCCCTCGCTACGCCCAACGTCTGAGCTCGGAACGCGCCGCGTACGAAGAGCCTTCCTCGGTCTACAAGCCTCCATGTAGCTCCACCGAAGTCGCGCCACCTGTAACCTTATCCGAACTACGCCCCGCGTAGTGATGTTGTACACCCAGCGTACTTGCGAGGCCTAGCACCTATAAAAGGGGTGCGAAGGCAGCCGGTTTTTCACACCAAATCTTCTTCTCTCTCTAGATTTCTTTCTCTCTCTAAGGTTCCAAACCCTCCCTAAAGTCTAGGTGAACCCCTAGCACCCTAAGGAAGCCCCGAGGCTCCCGAAGTCCCGAGAAAAAGAGTCTTTCGGTTTTGAAACGCTGCTCCAAATAAAGCCCGGTTTTCTTTAAAATCCGCTGTAAGTGAGCAACGCTTACACAATTTTTGATATATCTTCCAAATAATTATAGTAATGTTATTAGGTCCTGAAAATAAATTATTTGGGCTATTATGATGAGTTATATTGAGTGTTATTTAACGCTTATATAATAATAATAATAGTCAGACTATTAATTTGTCGCGGTTATCGTTAGACTAAACCCTAGTGGTATTGATACTAGGTTTTATCGAAGGAAATTGTTTTGAGAGTATCGAAGCGTTGTCCGAGTGCTAAGTCACCACCTTTCAAGTGAGTGCATGGTCCCTTTCATCTTACACATAGATATGAAGTATTCTATATAAATTATGTGTTATGTGTGCGTATTATCTAAGTACTTGTTGTCTATGCTAGTTGAACGATTTTATACACGTTTTAAAGGATTTAAACTGTATATGTATTTTATATCTACAAAAATGTTGGGGTAAAACATGGGTAGATGTAATAGATGGAATATAAGTTGGACGATGAGTTGAGAGGTGTTATAGACCACGAGGTGAGGGTGAGAGGTGAACGATGTGAGAAGCCTTTTCCCAAACGATGGTCCCGTCATTCAGCAGAGTATGGATGACAACCACGGGCTATTCTAGACATTCCAGTGGAACACTAGCAGGCTCGCAACCTATAAGTGTTGTGAACGATGTGTTCACTAGGTGTACTCTAAACCTTGGTGAACATGCAGACTTGGTGCCAAAACCCTGGCGACTATGCAGACTTAGTGTCTGTTGTATAAATTCTGGTGACTATGCAGACTTAGTGCCTAAACCCCGGTGACGATGGACTTCATTCCGATTCCTTAGGATGATCCTTAGGAAGGTATGAACGAGGAATGGTTGATTCTTACAGTAGATCCTTAAGAGTAAAAAAAGATAATGGGGATGTGTAATTGGGTTGATTGTTTGATTGTTTGAACATAATGATTATATTATTATGGGTTGAAAACCCTATGTACTCACCAGGTTTCCCAACCTGACCCACTCAGTTTATTTATATCACAGATGTTGATATGAAGTCACATTACATTGAGAGATTAAAGAGATGTAGATCACTAGTGTAAATAAATGTAAGTTTCATTTATGCTTATGTTTCTGTATTGACAATGACATCCCAAATGTTTTAAAATGAATAAAATACGTTTCTTCAGAAATGCTTTAATAATGTATTTATCGTGTTTTCCTGGGAATAAATTCCGCAACATTTTTATTAAAAGAGGTACTCTAATTTTTATAAAACATAAACAAAAATCGGTCTTTTCTGGCCGTGAAAATGGGGATGTCACAACACCGGCAGCAACAAGGTATGCCTAATCATAAATGATTATATGTAAGAGAGGTATAATCATATATGATTATACATGTTTATACGTATATACTTAATCATAAATGTTTGCACATATATGTCTGTTCACAGATTGAGTAAGCATATATGATTATGACAGTTAGTGGCAGAAGAGGTGGTGGTAACACAGGTGATGGTGGTATAAATGATGGAGGTAATAGTGATGGGGCCAGCTGGTGTTAGAGGCGATGGTAGTGGTGGTGTCGATGGTGGTTGTGGTCAAGGGGATGGTGGCGGAGGAGAAAATAACGGATGACTCTATATAATCATTTATGATTAAACATGTCTGTTGCGCCGGTACACCGGAGGGTTAAAGCGACAGATGTGAAATATGTGGCTGAGGTTGAATCTCAAGATCTCTATTTTTTTTTAATCTCAATGGAACATCTCTCTCCCTCTCTCTCTCTCTCTCTCTCTCTCTTTATATATATATATATATATATATATATATATATATATATGTATATATGTATATATATGTATATATGTATGTATCCTACAAGGTATATAAACTTACATAATCAACTTCAGTATACTACATCATTATGTATAATATATCTATTGTAATCATCTAATGTTCATAAAATCTAACTCTTAACTTGATTTACTTCTAAAATTTTATCTATTTCATCATTATATTCCTTTTACATAATTTTCATTTACAACTATAATATATATATATATATATATATATATATATATATATATATATATATAACTTGGTAGTTGTTTGGTAGAAAAATATGATGTAAGGGGAAGATAATAGTAAAATTTATGAGAGAATACTTACTTTTCTTATATATATATATATATATATATATATATATATATATATATATATATATATATATATATATATATATATATATATATATATATATATATGCCACGATTCATTCCTGGTTCAAGTACCAAAAGGCACGTTTAGTCTCAATTTTTAAAAATTAACTCGGACCATCCTTTATATTGATAAAATTTGCTCATTTCTTCTCTAAAAGGTATAAAATGACCATATTGTATCTCAATTACATTTTCATTTTATTTTATAGATTATCTATTATTTGTTTATTAATTATATATTCTTTTTAAAAGAAGTGGGCCTACACCCTCCCTCCCCAACATCCTTATCTCTCACTCCTTCACTTACTAGATCAAGAATGAGAACTTCATAACTCAAATCATACTCTCTTTTCTATCTTCTAATACTCTCTTGTTTTAGAACCAAGAACTCGAAAGCTTAAGAATTATAAACTCGAGACATCTCCAGGTCCTTTTCTATACCCATAAACGTATTCAACATATGTGGGTGTGATGTTGAAAATCGATTTGTGTCATCCCTTGAAACTCGAGATCTGAAAATCGATCCTAGAAACATGTTTTTTCTTGTTCTGGAAATAAAAACCATGAAGATGAAGGTTATGTTATGTTATCCAGAAACAAATACACATACACACATTTGTAGAAATCATTCTTTTGTTCTTTCTTCCTTGGATATTCATTTATAGAAATCATTTTCTTGTTCTATCTTCCAAAAATATAACCATGAAGGAAATGAACTCAAAAATCATTAGAACCCGTAAATACATGAGCTCGGAACATGAAAACCCTTATAACCCTATAAAACCATAAATTAGTTCCAGGATTAATCCAACTTAGAATTACAAGAACATGTCTCTAAAACATGAATTTATTTTGACTTTCTAGTTGATGTTGATTCATTTTTTTTGGTTGATGTTGATTTTTGATTTTAGAAGTTCAAACACAGATCACCATTGCAGGTTTGATATTTTTTGCTTGAAGTTAAATATTGTAATCATGTTCCTTTTTGCTTTAGTTGAGTATCTATAGTCCTCGGGTTTGATATTTTTATTAATGAGGTTAAAACAGATTTGATGCACACATGAATTCAATGTAGGTGAGCTACAGTGTTGTCGATGGTCAACAATGATGTTGTCAGAGTGAATATGGTGGTCGAAGGTGTGTGTGTATCTTTGTGTGTGTGTGAGAGAGAGAGGGGAGAGAGAGAGAGAGAGAGAGTGTGTGTGTGTGTGTATGTGTGAGAGAGAGAGAGAGAGTGAGAGAAAGGGATAGAGAGAAACAGATATAGGGATAATAAGGTTATAAGGGTCTTACTTTTTTAAATAAAAATAAAAACATAGATAAATGACAAAATACATAAAAAAAGAAATATAATGGGAAGTATAGTTACCTTCATGTCTTTCAGGGACGAAACCTGCAACCTTTACCGATATAAGGGACCGTCCGAGTTATTTTTTTGAAAATATTGGACTAAACGTGCTTTTTAACATTTGAACCTGGGACAAATCATGTAACTTACTCTCTTTCTCTCTTTCTCTCTCTATATATATATATATATATATATATATATATATATATATATATATATATATATATATATATATATATTGTAACTTCCTAAAAATAATACCATAAGAATTTAAGAATTTTCAATTTTAGATTACTAAACCACTAGACCATATCATTATTATAAAAACGAAGGCAATCATAGTCATATCAATACATCATCATTATCAGAGAAAATCATAAAATGTGGAATCGAATGGTGTGTGCCCTGTAATCATACAAAGCTCTTCCTTTTTGAACATGAAGTACTTGAAAATAAACTAAAAACTATAATCACAAAGCTTAGTGAGTTCCCCAAACTACCTCATAACATACTTACTAAATCACATATTCGGCCCCTGCCCTCCATCGGAACCCGCGCAGTATCGAGTCTCACTCGGCCTCGAGCCCCTCCGACATTGAGCCCCGCTCGGTATACAGTTCTGTTACTCTTAGGCCCTGTCTGACATCAGTCCCCGCCCAGTACACACATAATTATATAAACATATAATCATATAAACACATGTGATAACCACAATGACAATAACATATCATACAATCATCTAGCCTCGCCCGGCATATGGCCTTGCCCGGTAAGCATAGGAACACATACTGATAACTAACATACAATATACTCATAAGGCGCCGCCCGACATCGGACCTTGCCTGGTACACGTATATTCCCTAAAACCTATGCAAGAGTCATGCAGACATCCTGCATCCTAAGATAACAATCATGGGAGGACATTGCTACCTTAGACCCGCTAAACATAATGAGGAAACTCACCTTAATCGCTAGATAAAAGGTCCTACACTTGCTGCCGCTGTGAACCGACGAATCACAGTGCTATCAATGCTAAATAATATCCAATTAAAAATTGGATTCCAGTCCATAACTATCAGTCTATAACTAGGTTAAAAAGACTATTTTACCCCTAACCTAGTTTTTACCAAGACTTAGGCCCAAACCTATAATCCAAAAGGCCCAAAATCCAATTAACCGTTTAAGGTCCATACTTGGCCTAATTTTCCAAATTGGGCACAAACCCTTACATAGACCTTACCCTAAAGCCCATCAATTCTCCTAGTCCAAAACACTTGCACTCAGATGGCCTAACAAGAACCCAAGCTCCTAAGCCCAAAAGAAAAGCCCAAACTCAAATCCCAAAATGAAAAAACCCAACAGACTGAGTACACAGGGCGTACTTAGTTGTACGCTAAGCGTACATGCAAAAAGGCTTATACACGGCGCGTACGGACATGTACGCCCAACGTACTCACCCATTAAGCCAAAATCAACATTAAGAAATTATTGCTGAAGACCAAAAGTCCAAACGATAGATCTAATCCCTAAAAAGCGTCTAGAACCATAAAGTCACCGACTTGGTGTCTTTAGATTCCCCAAAAGGATCCAAATTCAAGATATAGCACTCTAATTTCACTAAATGGACACAATCTCATGCATGGGTGATTCTAAACCCTAAATGTGCTAACTTTGTGGACTTTGAACCTCAAAAACACCAAGACTGGCAACTCAATGCTCTTGGGGTGGTATCAAACGACTAGATCTCATTCATGGGGCCAAAAAGGCTCCAAACCCCATACATACAAGATCTAAGCTACCAATGAACTAGATCATAGCTTTTTACCTCAAACAAGTAGGAACTGGAGTAGAGAATCTGGATCCACAAGCTTTTCCTTGATCAAAAACCTTGCACCAAGCTCCTTCTTCTTCATTATGAACCAAAGCACACCAAAATGAACACAATAGAGAGGTCTAGGGTTTCGAATATGATGCTATAAGGTCAGTGGAGGCTGAGAAATAAGGGTAACATGAGCCATAAGTGAGATTATATAATGTCTAACCCTTAAAATTAAGGTTCACTAAAAGGCATGTACGCACCGTGTACATATGCGTACGCCCCGTGTATGTGTCTAGGGTCCCGATCCCACCTCGCATGAGTATGCTAAGCAAACGCTAGTGTATACCCCGCACACTGGACTTTGCATCAGTACACCCCGTGTACTCCCTTTTTAAGCCCTATATACTAGGGTTTTTCCTTAAGCCCTAAATTCTTCTGAAAGCCGTAACTTTACCATTACAAGTCCAATATCGATGATCCATATATCCATGAAAAGGTAACAAGCAGCCCTATGCTCCTATCAACTCATACATGCCATAAAATTTCCCGAACAATAATCCAAATTCCATAAAAGCCTAATCTGACACTTTACCGAAATACCCCTTGGATCCAAAACACAACCGAACACTCGGATCATCTAAATTATGTCAGCCACACCTGAATGGAAAGCTTTTGAACGGGACGTTATGAATTTCCCTTACTTAAATTAGATTTCATCCTCGAAATCATTCCTTACCATCCCAGGCACGCCAGACGGCTTGAGAAACACCGTCGCAACCTTGAGTATACAATACCCTTCACAAAGCCAATCGAACCCAACCTTAACGGGCTCTCCGAACCCAAAAAAAAATGAACGAATCCATTCCCAGCCTAAAAATATCCCGTATAGAATAGTCACGCCCACTTAGCCTGAAATCTGAAATCTCGGATTAGTCTAACTCCCTGATAGACCATCCGCACTGAACCATAGCTAATTCCATTTCAGTTATCAATCAAACTAACTACTCAACATCTGATTACACAAGGTTTCTACTAGAAAACATAATCACAGACCATCTGCTGCTGCCGACAACTCTTTGCCTGACCAGAAGGGGCTAGATATTCCTATGAGAGAAGACTCATCCTGATAATAACAATTCCATGAACATAATGAACAACATGAGAGAAGCTGGGGAATAAGCCTTCTAATGCCGAACAAGACACTGCTTCATTTAGCTGTCGATCCAACACATCGGTGCTGAAATTCTGAAACCCCCATATTTACCTGACCCTCCTACAGATAAAACCAATCTGAAATACAATCAAAAGAGCCTAATCCACCATCGAAACTGAAACCATCCTTTAACCCTGAACCCTTCAACTAATACCCTTAGCATACATATTCATTACTTCATCTCTTACAGAAATGAAGACCTTGTACATAAACACTTGTAATTCCAAACATGAGTTCCCACCAAGAACCAACTTGGTACATAACTCATAAACTGAGATCCAAGGAACTACACTTGCATTTCACCCGAAATTTTATGATTCCCAAGAAACCTTTACTAATCCTGGATACAAAGATCTACATCCAACCCTGAGGCTAACATTCTCACAGTTGGTCCAGCCCCAGGTTCCATAGAGTCCAACTCCTGGAAATCCTGATCGATTCTCCCCCACTTGGATTTTTCAAAGCTATCCCACGAAACTTGATGTATTCTCAACCCATATTACCTTTATATATCGTGAATCGATGATTACCGACGCTTTCCAACACTAGCATTCCATTATTAGTCAATCACGATGATCGCTCAGCTTTGAAATCCAGATGAATACTTCCTTAACTCTTAGCAAGTCTGATAACCTCCATCGCTTCTTATGATACAACACCAGATCCTTATGTCTTTTATACTGATGACAAAGTTCATAAACCTTACTCTGAACTGGCGAATGTTCACCCCAACTTCCCATGCTCAAAGAATCTCAGAATTCTAACTATCTGCAACCCATGCGATAGTAAAATTCCCTTGGCACTTCCAATGACCAACAACTTATACAACAACTACCACCATCTTCTTGCTATCGCTCCTTACCCAACAATGGTAGTGGTTGAACCCAAAGGTTCTTCGATGGATAACTGTCGATCATACTAGAACAAATGTTATTACCATTTTAGTCTCACTTCATTAGAGAACTGAACAACCTGTTGGATTAGTGTCAAAGCCTGCAACTATATTTGGTATGTACTTGATCCGGTTGTGCATGATCCATTTAGGTTATCTTCACCAAAGCAACTTGACAGGATGACTCATAGAGAGAGAGGTTATTATGGTTTATTAATATATTATATGAATAATATATTAAAGGAGAAATCATATAGTTTAATTAATATTAGTCAAAAATTAATTGAGAATTAATTTTGTGGCTGAAAGACATTAATTAAATAAAGGGGACTGGAACTGCTAATTGTCTGATAGTTGGTTTTGGGCTGTGAAATCTCATGGTAATAAGGGGGACGAAATTAGGAGTGGAAGCCCACTCTAATCTCGTCCAAGGAGGCCTTATTCAAGAAGTTTCTCAAGTTTCTTAGGGCCTAAGTCATCCAATTAGGGTTTTGACTGAAACCCTAGCAGCTCAGCTATTTAAGGGACCCCATGGCTTCAGTTTTGGCGACACCAAGAAACCCTAAGGTTACTATAGCCGAAATTGTTCCTCTCTTCTCCTCTCTCCTAGATAATCTTCTTGCTTGTGGTGTTTGTAAGCCATTAGAGGTGTTACACTTGTAACACTAAGCTTCTTGAAGATCAAAGATTCTTGCAACTATTGAAAGCTATCATCTAAACTTTATTCTAGATTTCGTTTTTAATAGTATGCTAGATTAGGGTTTCAAGCTTTGGATAAATTTTCATGTACAATAGAGAAACCTAGATCCAAAGCTTTAGGGTTTTGCATGTGCACATAGGATGTTCTTGTTGGGTTTTGAGCATTCTAACACTCCTAAGTGTACATGCAACCCTAAATACCTTGGATCTATGTTTTCTCTATTATACATGCAAATAAGAACTTCCAAGGTATTATCCTAATCTAGCATACAAAACAATAACTATAGCAAGATAGAATACATACCTCTTTGGTGTAGAAAGTCTTCATGAAGCTTGAGTGCCAAGTGCCCCAAGTGTGACACCTCAAATGGTTCACACAACACCAAATACACTTGGAATGACTTGAGAGAATTCTACACTTCATGAAAATCGGCTAGCCCTCTCTAGAATAATACTAGTGCCGATTTTGCCAAGAATAATATCTTTATATAGTGTTACAATTAGGGCAAACCCTAATTGTCATGACTTTCCATTTCCTTGGAATCATGGGTTCAAATACACCATGGAGCATCATATGGGTTTTGGCCCAACTAGATAATCCATGGAGCATTAGCCCACTATACAAGTATGGATGATTTACACAATCAACCCATATATTTAATTAGTCTTCTTTTGATCACTTAATTAATCCTAGATTAATTCTCGATCAATACTAATTAAATAATCTTATTATTCTTATTATTAATATACTAGAACTTATAATATATTAATAAGCATAAGTGTCTTATTTCTCTCTTTTAGTCTATCCAAGTGCATGATGCCATGCAACCCAAATGGACCATGTCGGGTCGGGTCAAGTCTTACCAATTACAGTTATGGACTTAGACATTAATCCAACAGTCTCCCACTTGGATAAGTCTAAAACTATTATTGCGTATGACTTCAGGAACCAACTGGCAATCGTAGCTCTCAAAAGCTTCTGTCGAACTCTGACCTTGTAGATGAACTCTGACCTTTGTCAATGACTTGTCCATTAGATAAGGGATCATATATTCCTCCATTCTAGATATCATATGGACTGAGACATGGATTATAATCATTCTCTCTGTCCATTTGTTGTTTCCCGATTTGCGATTTATGACGACTGACTAATTGAACAAATCAAATCAGTCCTGGCCCGGCCGAGCACTTACATTTGTCATCATCAAATCATCGAGGGGCCCACATATATCGCTTTTATCCCGAAGGTAAAAGGAACGGATAAACTTCGACTCATATGGCTTGTTCTACTACTTGTTGAATTATACACAAAGGCACGTTTTATAGCACCGAGTTACCAAATGCATTTTCGTGCAATCAATGTACTATCAACTCATAGTAACAACTCATATCTCTAGGTTTGAAGAATATAAGATATTATCGTCTCATGATCACTCGTGATAAAATCCATGAAGTGATTCCAATGAGCACGGGTTGAATCCAATACTCAGAACTTATGAGCACTCATGAGTGTTGTAGCCCTTTGTCCAACACCTTAGACCTCTACAAGCCAACCCATGACAGTCTTAATTCATATCTACTTCCAACATATGACCGACTGTGGATGGTTTGAATAACTTAGTCATCCCGGAAGAATAACCCAGTTTATTCGGGAAGTCAAAACATGCAAAATGAAACACAATAATAATTGAATCCAATATGGTATCAACCCTTTGAACATAAATAAAACACCTTTTATTTATCACCATATGATTACACATTATTCATTGTATACTATTTCAGCTATCAACTTTATTCTTGAATTTAAAACAATAGTTGTCCCATGCTCCAAGCATGTACACTATGTTTTCTTAAACACTAGTCATGCCACACACCAAGTATGCATACTATGTTTGTCTATGATCTTTACTTTGTGAACTAGATCAATTGAACATAACTTCAATGATTCTCTTTTCACACTCCCAAATCCTTACTGCAAATGCAAGAATTCCAAATTCATGCCATTTACTGAAATCTGTTAGATTCTCAAATTATATGCATTGATCTTCTTATAATGATTATGTACAAAATCAGAAAGACTTGACAACAATCATTACAGAGCATTCCAAAGGAGATCAGCTCCTTGGAAACGTCCTTCTTGCACTAAGTTTCCTTAATCTTACACAGATTGAAAAATCTAACTTTGAAACATTTCCAGATTCCATTTTGACTATCACTTCTGAACAAGAGTTGCCTCCTTACAGATTATGTGAATATGGTCCTTCCAGAATTATCACTATACTTCCAACTGTCCTTGACAACCAATCTTTGGTAAACCTTAGATTGTCCTCGACAATTGTTTAATCCTTTTAGTCATATTCAGTTCTAAACCTTTTCCCTTCTTAATGCCCCAGGCATTTTGAAAATTTTAGAAAGGATGAATATAGCACATGTAATCGATCCTATATCCGAAGCATATGGGACACGATTCATGATGTATCACATAAAGACTAAACCAGTCTTTTGCTATAATATTTCCATTTCTATTTGCCAAGTTCTCATAATTCAGATTATGAAAAGGGATGCCGTAATCATAATCGAATTTTAGAACGCAAATAATGGACCCGTATATAGAATTTCCTTATGTTGAGCCATTCCAACATGAAATTCATATATATCCTTGACTAAATGATTAAAACCTCACGATCTAAGCTTATAGATTTGAGATGAAGTATAATTTCCTCTCCCTTAATTATAGCAAAACAACTTTTTCCCAATTGAAACTTTTGTTTTCTATAATTAACATTGCTAACTTGCAATACTTATCATAATTATCATGCTCCCACTAACATGATGATTATTAGCATAACACTTATGCTCCCACTAGCTCTGACATGTATTCAGAAATCAGCTGACTTTCTTCCAAAGTTCAGATTTCTGATACTAGATTGTTTTGATAAGACCTTATCAAAAACATACACCTTCCCTTAGATAGCACACTTGTGTGTCTAAACAATTATGAAGAGGTATGCCATAATCATAATGGTTAGACCTTTTTGCCACTTCTCACAAGTCCAGGTTAGTGTGCCGGTAAACCACACACGCTCCACTAACGACTTTGAGAATGCAAATATCACAATTGCTATCTAGCTAAAATCTACTTAGTGAAAGTGTTTCCTCACCATCATTTTCATGAATCGGAGAGAAACCTTATGACACTTAGATTTTTATGGTGTATGAGTTCCTACCCATATGAATTTGTTAAAACCATAATCACAAGACACAGATAATGACAAATCCAAAACCATATGGATTGAACTCAATCTTAATTTCTTGCCACCTGGCAGCTCAAGGGCCTGCCATTGCTTCCAAGTAGTTGTGCAACTAATTGAGAACTCTAAGAACTCATATGAAAAAGCCAACTTTAACTGGAATGGGCGCAGAATATGTCAACACGATAGGTTATAAACCTCAAGTCGTGTGCTAGTGAAGAACTTCAGGTTTTATTCTTGATTAGTTCTTGAGACTTTCAAGACCTTTAAGACTCCCACTGTCCTCTTGACCTATAAGACTCCTTTGTCAAACATCCAAGAGATAGTGCGGATTCTAATCAAGACAAGCACTTCACACAATTGGCCTAAGTTGGTCTTTGTTTTATCCAAAACATCACAACTTGCCAATTTCAAATGTACAAGAGTAGAAAACTTTTACTCTTACATTTGACAAGTGTTTTAACCTTTTTTTTGAGACATGTCACTCAAGTTACAATCTTGGAGTATGACTCTAAGACTTGTATTGGAACGAAGTATGACTCATCTTCTTGATTTAACCACTTCAACAATTCAAGTTCCTCTTCTTAGTCATAAGAATGCACTAAGATTTCCTTAGAGAACTAATTGTGCTATGGTTTCTTAATCATTAAGATGATCACAAAACTGATACTAAAGTACTCTCCCATCTTTTCAGATTTGAGAAACTTTTATCCTTCTGCCATTTTGATTCTTCTTATTCGCTCTGCCATACATTGGAACCTTTTCCAATGTCTTAGAGTTACACTTAAGCTTGTAAGTATAATCATATTTACTGAGCTTTAGTAAACTATGACGAATAGTCTTATCAATCTTTTGTGGTGGACTTGACCAGTGCACAAGACTATGTACTCGATCCTTTAGTCCATTACTTGACTCACACATCCATGTGACCGAGTAATTAGTCTTAATTTTTTAATACTTGAAAGTTCTCATTCATCATGCTATACAACTTGCATGATTCCAAGTTCCGGTCCAATTGAAACTTGGGTGATGAGAATCTTTCCTTATTTGGTAAATCTAGACATTACCACAAATGAAAGAATCAATTTCATATTTCCACTCTTGCTCTTAATGGAATCATATAAGCAACAATTTTCTCTCAAATGCCATTGTAAGGATATTTTAAAATAAATAAAATCAAAAATTTTTCTTTTATTTTAAAACTTTGCGGAAAAACTTATCCTTACAATCCATATGAAAACTTGTTGTTACCTATTCCTAAGCAATATCTCATAACTCCTAAGAGGTAGCTCAAGAATCCGATCTTCAAACTATGCGATAGAAATCCATCTACGCCATCAGATTCAGCATATTCTTTCTTTAAGTTTCTTCACTTTTCTTTGATTCCTAAAACATCACCATGTGACCCAGTCACATCATGTATCAAGAATCTCATAATAGAAACTTAACAGAGTTAGATAGTGGACTTTACCTGGAGTAGAGTCAAACTTATTGACTTTAACATCCTTAGGTAAATTTGGCAGCTTCGCAACCAATGCCCCTTCCTTTGGCAATATAAACATATGGACCCTTTGATAATGGTACACGAGACTATCACAGACTTAGCTTTTCTCTTTACCATTTGGTCAACCGAGTTGACTATGGCCGATCCCTTTCCACTGGGAAGAGAGAGCTTTACTAGATATCCAATGTCATCATTGTCAATGTCCATAAAGATTTAGGAAGTTGATCTTAGCAAATAGATAAGGTCATTAAGGGTCTTGTCATAGTCTGTTTCATAGGTGTCCCAAAGGAACTCACTATGTGACTTAGAAAGTGATTGAACCACCAACTTTCTCAAGACTTTGACACCCAACTCTCCCGGCTTGTCAATATGTGACTACATCTCCAAGATGTGTTCACACCTAGACCTTGCCTTGCCAATAGGGCTTGAGTGACCTTAAACTTTTCAAAAACTTGTGGGTTGGGGAGAATAATTGGAGGAGATGAAAGAAGTATGATATCCATGGGACATCATCTTCATTAGGAAACCTTGTTTCAAGAGATTTGGGAAGATCATAGGTGTCTAAACCAGACATCTTTTGGGAGATATTCAAGATAGTTGATTTTAAAGTCCTTAATATGACACCCAATATGAAATATTAAGGCTAGGACCCAACAAACTATTTTATAACTTAGAAGAGGTATGCCATAATCCAAGCTATAAAATATTTGAAGGTAGGTGAATGACGATTCACCAATTTCCACCAAGATAAACGAAATGTATTATTAGGTTTTAATTGGTTTTGAAACTCCTAGATCTTTGAGATTCATTGAACTGTTCAAAGGCATGTTTCAATCTCGAGTGTGCCCTTCAGGTTTTGTGACTGGGATGCCGAGGATCACAAAACAAGGTGTGAAGTAACCATGCAAATCACTTGGTACCCTTAATAAATTACCCCTCAATCGATGTGCCGGTTAACCACACACGCTCCATCGATACTATGATAAATATTAAGTCACCCTTTACCTACCTTGTTAAGTCCAAGTTAGTGTGCCGGTTAACCACACACGCTCCACTAACGACTTAGACAAAGTGTAAAGTGTAATTTCATGGGTTAGCACCTTATTCACATTTTTCCTAAGTAACTAAGACTGGGTATTATTAAGAGTTTAGTTACTTAGTATTTATCATTAATACTTTTAATGAAGGGAGAATTATAGTCCTGTCAAACCCGTTCGGCTAACGACCCTCCACCGGTCAAGCAAGCGGTGGGTGAGAGTGGACACCCATTAAGTTGCCATTTTATAGGCAACAACCTTATACCCACCTTATAGACCGGCTTCGTGAATGAGGCGTACTAGCGGTAAGACTGACTTTACTCTTATACATATATATATTATTAACTTATAATATTATAAAGTATAAGGGTTGAATTTTAACTTTTAAAATTCTAAGGGCTAACTTGGAATTAAAGTATTCATAAGGAAAACTTTTCAAATTCCAAAACTTGAGGGCAAGTTTTGAAACTATTCAAAACTAATTAATTCCATAACTTATGTGTTTAAAGTAGTTTTAATCCAAAAACTCTTCAAGTTCCATAACTTGAGGACAAGTTATGGAAGACTTTAAACTAATAAAAGAACTAACTTTTCTTTATTTTATAACTTATGGATTTAATTATGGTTACATATTTTTCTTTTAATGAAGTGACTCTTGAACTTCCATAACTTGAGGACAAGTTATGGAGTCATAAAAAATTATTCAATGACACAAGACTCTTCATTTTGTAACCATTGCCAACTTTTATGAGTTTTATGAGTCTTTAATGTGACTCTTCATGTAACTTGAGGACAAGTTACACAAACACATTTTATACTCAACTCTTAGATTAAAATGGATTGAAAACAACTATTTCACTCAACATTTCTATTAATCTAAGCAACTCATAAGAACAAGATAATTCAAATCAAACTTTTTCATGTAATTAGTCTAAACCTTAAACTAATACAAGACATGAATCTATTGACAATTATCTTTGAAAATGGATTAGCATGAACATTACCACATCAAAAACAAGTTTATAAGTTCAAAAACAACTTAGGGTAATGTTCCTAGTCCATTTCTAGCCAAAAAACTCGAAAATATGTTGTCTGGGGGTCCAACTCGTCGAGTGCATGAACCAACTCGGCGAGTTGGATCGATTTGATCACTTTTTAGGCATGGACTCGCCGAGTCTCCTGATGGACTCGCCGAGTCTAATGATCAGACAGCAACAAATTCGTTTTTTCCAGCTTCTATTGCAGGTATAACAAGAAAACAAGCCTAGGCTCTGATACCACTGTTGGGTTTTGAGCATTCTAACACTCCTAAGTGTACATGCAACCCTAAATACCTTGGATCTATGTTTTCTCTATTATACATGCAAATAAGAACTTCCAAGGTATTATCCTAATCTAGCATACAAAACAATAACTATAGCAAGATAGAATACATACCTCTTTGGTGTAGAAAGTCTTCATGAAGCTTGAGTGCCAAGTGCCCCAAGTGTGACACCTCAAATGGTTCACACAACACCAAATACACTTGGAATGACTTGAGAGAATTCTACACTTCATGAAAATCGGCTAGCCCTCTCTAGAATAATACTAGTGCCGATTTTGCCAAGAATAATATCTTTATATAGTGTTACAATTAGGGCAAACCCTAATTGTCATGACTTTCCATTTCCTTGGATCCATGGGTTCAAATACACCATGGAGCATCATATGGGTTTTGGCCCAACTAGATAATCCATGGAGCATTAGCCCACTATACAAGTATGGATGATTTACACAATCAACCCATATATTTAATTAGTCTTCTTTTGATCACTTAATTAATCCTAGATTAATTCTCGATCAATACTAATTAAATAATCTTATTATTCTTATTATTAATATACTAGAACTTATAATATATTAATAATCATAAGTGTCTTATTTCTCTCTTTTAGTCTATCCAAGTGCATGATGCCATGCAACCCAAATGGACCATGCCGGGTCGGGTCAAGTCTTACCAATTATAATTATGGACTTAGACATTAATCCAACAGTTCTTTTGCTCAAAACCCATCATAACCAATCTGACCATAGACCTCCCATACGATGCCCCTAAACTAACCCTTCCAACGCATCGAATCATCAATCGAACAAACTGAAACACCTTCAGCAAGACACAATTCACTAATGATTTTCAGCATGCAAGATGGCATATAACAATCCGATGATTTAATCTAGACAATAGCAGAGCACCAAATCAAAGATAATGCTTACCCAAGCCAACAAAATTTCTAAAGCAATATAGATTCTGATAATAATCAAGAAAAAGTAAATATAACATACCCGCGATAGCTTCTGAAGAAATCATGTCCTCCTCTTCTTGTCAAAGTACCTGCAGCGGAACCGGAGCTTCCCCAACTGCCAAGCGGGACAGTTTGCTCTGAAGGGACCAGGTTGATGACATCGATGACACAATTCTACCTCTAGGGTGCATTCTGATGGGTTTTGAGCATTCTAACACTTCCTAAGTGTACATGCAACCCTAATAACCTTGGATCTATGTTTGTCTAATTATCATGCAAAGTTGATTTCCAAGGCTATGATCCTATCTAGCATACATGGGGAACAATTTTAACTTGAATAATAGATAGAACTACATACCTTGTTGTTGTAAGTGTTCCTTGAAACCTTGTGAGCCTAGCACCTCAAGTGTGATGCCTCAAATGCTTCACACAACACCAAATGTAAAGTATAAACTTGAGAGAATACTCTAACACACTCAAAATCGGCCAAGCCCTCTTGTTTCTCTTTTGTGTAACCGATTTTGGGGAGAGACATGGTCCTTATATAGTGTGTTGCATTAGGTAAAACCCTAATGTAACATGAATCTTCATTTCTCAATCCATGGGTTAACTCCATGGAGCATCCTATGGGTGGAACCCAACTTCATAATCCATGGAGCCTTTTAGCCCACTATATAAGATATGGAAGATTTACATAATCTACCCATATATTTAATTAGTTATTCTTTTGATTACTTAATTAATTCTAAATTAATTCTTGATCAAAACTAATTAAATAATATTATTAATATATTAGAACTTATAATATATTAATAAACCATATGTGTTATTTCTCTCATTTAGTTTATCCAATTGCATGGTGCCATGCAATCCAAATGGACCATGCCGGGTCGGGTCAAGTATTTACCAGAAATAGTTATGGACTTAGACACCTTATCCAACAGTCTCCCACTTGGATAAGTCTAATAACTATAACTACAATACTTCAGGACCCGATCGGCAATCGTAGCTCTTTCAAGGTCTCTCAGAACTAAGAAGATGTTGATACGCCATTTAAGATAAGTGATCATATAATCCTCTATTCTAGATATCAGCCGGACAAATACATGGAACAATGTCTTAATTATTGTCCAGCAGTTTGTTTCCCGATTTCCAATTTGTTTGACAAAGAACTTAATTGAACACATCAACTTAGTTCTTACCGGGCCCGGTACATAGGTCAAAACAAAATCATCGAGGGGCCCAGATATCAGCTTCTAATCCAAGAAGGAACAGATAAACTTTGACTCATATGTTTGTTCTACCACTCATTGAATTACACTCAAAAGCATGTTTTATAACACCGAGTTACCAATACGTTTTCGTACAATCAATGCATAACCAAATCGTAAGTAACAAATCACATCTCTAGGTTTGAAGACTTATATGATATTACCGTCTCACGATCACTCGAGATAAAATTCCATGAAGTGATTCCAGTGAGTGTGGGTTGATTCCAATACTCAGAACTTATGAGCACTCATGAAGTGTTGTCTTATATCCTAACACCTACAACCAACTTCATGACAGTCTTACTTCATATCTACTTCCAACATATGACTGACTGTGGAAAATTTGAATAATATGTGAAACCACAACATACTATTTGTTGGATATAGTGTCTAAGCCCATAACTATATTTGGTATGTACTTGACCCGACCCGGCATGGTCCATTTGGGTTGCACTTCACCCGAACAATTTATGGATAATATTTGAGAATAGTACAAGTTATGATTTATTAATATATTATAAGTTCTAATATATTAATATAAGATCATATTATTTAATTAGTAGTGATCTATAATTAATCTAGGATTAATTTAGTGATCAAAGATATTACTAATTAAATATGGGCTTCTATATTTATATTGTGTGGGCTAATGCTTATTTAGAATGGGCTAGGCTTGGATGGAAAAGTCCATGGATACTCCATGGAGCTTTGACCCATGGATCTCATGGAAATGAAGAGACATGGGTATTAGGGTTTACATGGATGTAACCCTAATCCACCACACTATATAAAGGAGGCTTTGGTTCTTGAAATCATACTAGTTGACACTTGTTGAGGTGAGGCCGATTTCAAGATAGTAGTATTTATTCTCTCAAAGTTCCAAGTTTGTGGTGATTTGTGACTTTCATTTGAGGCATCCACATTATTGGTGCTAGGCTCTAAAACTCCAAGCAATCAACTACAACTTCAAGGTAAGCATTTCTACTAGCTTTATTTGATTCATGTTCCCCATGCCATGCTAGTTAAGATATGAACCTTGGAAAAATAATTATTTGCATGTATCTTAGACAAACATAGATCCAAGGTTTATTAGGGTTGCATGTACACTTAGGAAGTGTTAGAATGCTCAAAAAACCCTTCAGTGGTATCAGAGCCTAGGTTTATTTGTTTGATACTTGATGCAAAAAAAAAAAAAAAAAAAAAAAAAAGTTGGAAAAGTCGAAAATAATTAAAAAAAAAAAAAAACGGAATTTCGGCTTTAGTTGCTGGAAATGAATTGGAAACATTACTCTAAACTGTTTTGGTACTTGAAAACTTGTTTTAGATGGAGTAATGTTTTTGCTAATTCATTTACAACAACTAGTTATCAAAATTACAAAGTTTTATGTGATTTTGATTCTTGAAAGTGTTCATATTCATATTCTTGTTCTTATGATGTTTAGATGATCATAGGAATTATTTGTAACCTATGTGGTAATTTAATTCTTGATCATAATGTGTTTTAATGGAGTCCATAACTTGTCCTCAAGTTATGGAAAACCAAAAGTCTCTTGGATTAAAAACCATTAAAAGAACATAAGAGTTAGAAAAATGAAGAGTCTTCATTTTATTACTCTATTAAACTCATAAGTTACAAGATATGAAAAGTTTTGAAAGTTTACAAAACTTGCCCTCAAGTTTTGGAACAAGTAAAGTTAAGTTAAAACTTTAGTTCCAACCCTTAGAATTTTAAAAAGTTAAAATTCAACCCTTATACTTATATTATTATGATTTAATAATTATATATATATATGTATAAGAACAAAGTCGTCTTACCGCTAGTACGCCTCATTCACGAAGCCGGTCTATAAGGTGGGTATAAGGTTGTTGCCTATAAAATGGTGACTTAATGGGTGTCCACTCTCACCCACCGCTTGCTTGACTGGTGGAGGGTCGTTAGCCGAACGGGTAAGACAAGGACTTATAAATTCTCATTCAAAGTATGATGAATATTATAAAGTAACTAAATGTTTTATTAAATTCCCAATCTTAGTTACTTTAGGAAAAATGTGAATAAGGTGCTAATCCATGAAATTACACTTTACACTTTGATTAAGTCGTTGGTGGAGCGTGTGTGGTTAACCGGCACACTAACTTGGACTTAACAAGGTAGGTAAAGGGTGACTTAAAGGTTTATTATAGTATCGGTGGAGCGTGTGTGGTTTACCGGCACATCGATTGAGTGATAAACCTTAAGGGTACCAAGTGATTTGCATGGTTACTTCACACCTCGTTTTGTGATCCTCGGCATCCCAGTCACAAAACTTGGAGGGCACACTTGAGATTGAAACATGCCTTTGAAAAGTTCATTGAATCTCAAAGAATCTAGGAATTTCTAAGAACCAATCAAAAACCTAATATTTAAACATTTCGGTTTTCGTGGTGGAAATTGGTGAATCGTCATTCACCTACCTTTCAAATATGGTATAGCTTAGATTACGGCATACCTCTTCTAAGTTATATTATATTGTGATTGGATCCTAGCCTTAATATTACATTTGGGTGTTTTATTAAGGACTCTCTTATATCTAAACTAATCTTGTTCTCTTCTTTTCAGATGTCTTCAAACAATGCTTCTGGCTCTAATCCTAATGGCTCCTTTACCCTTATGAACTTGTGTGGGAAAGTCACCTTTGATGGATCCAACTTCAATGAGTGGATCAGAAACATCAGGATGATTACCCGCTACGAGGACAAAGAATATGTCCTTGACAAGGAGCTTAAGGAGATTGATGAGACCACTGCAACTCCTCAGGAGATCGCTGACTTTCGGGCACATGAAAGGGATGCTACGAAAGTGGCTTGCATCATGATGGCCACGATGACAGCGGAACTCCAAAAGTCTTATGAGGATTTCTACCCTTATGAAATGCACCAAGATTTGATGGAAAGATACCATCAAAGTGCAAGACAAGAGAGGTATGAAATCATCTGCTCCATGATAACAACCATGATGAAGGACGGGGAATCCGTCACGAGCCACATGCAGAAAATGCAAAGGTATGTGGATCGTTTGCTGAAGCTTAATGTGAACTTCCCTGAGGATCTTGCAATAGATATCATTTTGCACTCCTTACCATCGTGCTATGATCAATTCCGCATGACATATCACATGAATAAGGAAGAGGTCACACTCAGCAAACTTCAGGGACTTCTCAAGACCGCAGAATCAGGTCTTAAGGGGAAGTCGGTTGCTATCACTCCTACTCCAAACTCAACTCCGGTTTTAGCAATTGGGAAAAATCGATGGAGGAAGAGAAAGAGGTCCTCGAAGGGTACCAAGGCTCGGACCCTTGATGGCTCTTCTTCAAGTGGAACCAAGAAAGGTTTCGTCACTCCTTCTTCTGACCCAAAAGAGGCTGAATGCTTCTATTGCCATGAAAAATCTCATTGGAAGCGGAACTGCCCAAAGTACCAGCAGGATGTGAAGGATGGGAAAGTCAAACCCAACCATGCAGGTACTTACACTATCATTTCTAATAACTCACCCCATTCTAAATCTTGGGTCCTTGATACCGGTTGTGGTATTCATATTTGTTGTGACTTGCAGGGACTAAGAAGAAGTGAGAATGTGGAGCAAGGAAGAATAAACTTGATCATGGGGAATAGGAAAGCTTTACCTGTTACCAAGATTGGAGTTTATACTTTATCGCTAAGTAGTGGGTTTAATTTAGATTTGAATAAATGTTGTTATTCGCCAGGAATGGCAAGAAATATTATTTCCTTTCATGCTTTGTACAAACAAGGGTTTACCTTTTCATTTAATAATGAAGTTGGTTCTATAGATGTTTTCTATAATAATGTTTTTTATTTTAAAGCATTACCTTGTGATGGTGTGTATGAAGCTGTATCTGTTATAGATAACTTAGGAAATAATGTTTTGTGTATTGATTCTACTAATAATAATAACTTGGATAAAGCATCATTATGGCATTGTCGTCTTGGACATATAAGCAAGAAACGCATAGGCCAACTCCAAAAGGATGGAGTCTTGGAGTCGTTTGACCTAAAGTCAGATGATAGTTGCGAATCATGCTTACTTGGCAAAATGACAAAATCACCCTTCACAGGCTCGTGTGAGAGGGGTGAAGGTTTGTTGGACCTTATACACACGGATGTGTGTGGACCATTCAAACATGCCACAAGGGATGCTAATCGTTATTATTTGACTTTTACTGATGATTACAGTAGATATGGATATGTCTACTTAATCAAGCATAAGTCAGAGACTTTCGAGAGGTTTAAGGAATTTAAACAGGAAGTCGAGAATCAATTGGGCAGGAACATTAAGATGCTTCGATCCGATCGAGGAGGTGAGTATCTTAGTTCAGAGTTCCTCGACTATCTTAGGGAATGTGGGATTGTCTCACAATTGACACCTCCCAGGACACCACAGTTGAATGGTGTGGCTGAGAGGCGTAATCGAACCTTGTTGGATATGGTTCGTTCCATGATGAGTCGAGCTACGCTACCAATCTCATTCTGGGGGTATGCCTTAGAGACTGCCGCCCATATTCTTAATCTTGTCCCTACAAAGAAAGTTGCCAAAACTCCTCACGAGATGTGGACTGGGAAAGTACCTAAGCTAGACCACATCAAGATTTGGGGTTGTGAGGCTTTCGTGAGACGCGAGACTCATGATAAGCTCGAACCTCGAAGCGAGAGGTGTATTTTCATCGGCTACCCACAACAATCCTTTGGTTACCTCTTCTACAGACCTAGTGATAATGTGGTCTTTGTAGCAAGAAGAGGAGTTTTTCGAGAGAGTGAATTTATAAGCCAAGGGGACAGTGGGAGGCAAATTGATCTTGAAGAAATTCAAGAGTCAAGCGGTGAAGGAACTTCAAACACTAGCCCTCAACTTGAGGAGGAAACTCCTGTTGAGCCAGTTGATGTGCCTGTACCTCTTAGGCGTTCCACAAGAGTTAGGAATGCACCTGAGCATTATTATGGCTTCCATATTACTGCGGAAGGTGAGACACTTATTAGTGATGAGACACTAGTAGGTCTGGATGAACCTAACAGCTACACGGAAGCCATGGCAGGCCCTGAGGCTGCCAAGTGGAAAGAGGCAATGGATAGCGAGATACAATCCATGTATGACAATCAAGTTTGGAACTTGGTTGAAAATGTACCAGGTCGTAAGACAGTGGGGTGCAAATGGATCTTCAAGAAGAAGACCGACATGGACGGTAATGTACACACTTATAAGGCACGACTGGTTGCAAAAGGTTATTCTCAAACTCTGGGAGTTGATTATGATGAAACCTTTTCACCAGTGGCCAAGATAAAGTCTATTAGGGTTCTGTTAGCCATTGCTGCATTTCATGATTATGAAATATGGCAAATGGATGTCAAAACTGCCTTCCTTAATGGAAAGTTGGCTGAGGATGTTTACATGGTTCAGCCAGAGGGTTTTGTCAGTACAGAGTACCCCAATAGAGTGTGTAAGCTCGAGAAATCCATTTATGGATTGAAACAGGCACCTCGCAGATGGAATCTTTGCTTTGATGAGAAAGTCAAGGAATTTGGCTTTTCAAGGAGTGAAGATGAATCTTGCGTCTATATCAAGGCTAGTGGGAGCATAGTCAGTTTTTTGGTACTGTATGTGGATGACATACTACTCATAGGAAATGACATCCCAACCTTGCAGGAAGTAAAGTCCTGGCTTGGGAAGTGTTTTGCTATGAAGGACCTTGGTGAAGCTGCCTATATCCTAGGGATAAGGATTTTGAGAAACAGGAGTAAAAGACTAATTGGACTTAGTCAAAGCACCTATGTGGACAAAGTGTTGAAAAGATTCAACATGCATAACTCCAAGAAAGGTGAGTTACCTATTCAGAGTAATGCCAGATTGAGTAAGACACAAAGCCCTAGCACTGAGGCTGAGATAGCAGAAATGAGTCGACTACCTTATGCTTCAGCTGTAGGATCGATCATGTATGCTATGACGTGTACTCGACCTGATGTAGCCTTTGCTTTAAGCATGGTTAGCAGGTATCAGGGGAACCCTGGCAAGGAACACTGGACTGCGGTAAAGAATATCCTCAAGTACCTGCGAAGGACTAAGGACTGGGTCCTTACCCTCGGTGGGAGTGATGACTTGAGAGTTGTAGGGTATAGTGATGCTAGTTTCCAGACTGATAGGGATAATTTCCGCTCTCAGTCAGGCTGGGTCTTTACCCTAAACGGAGGAGCAATTTCTTGGAAGAGTTCCAAGCAAGAGACAGTGGCAGATTCAACTTGTGAATCAGAGTATATAGCAGCAAGCGAGGCAGCAAAGGAGGCTATATGGCTAAAGAACTTCATCGGAGACCTTGGAGTTGTACCAGCTATAAAAGAGCCAATGGAGATTTTCTGTGACAGCAATAGTGCGGTTGCCTTAGCCAAGGAACCAAGGGATCACGGGAGATCAAGACACATCGACAGAAAATACCATTTTATCAGACATCGAATTGAAGAAGGACTCCTCATGGCGAAGAGGGTATCATCGGATGAGAACCCGGCAGATCCCCTCACGAAGGGACTGAGTAGGGTTAAGCATCTCCAGCATGCTCGGAGCATAGGGCTGAAGGATGATATAAGTTTTAGTAGTTAGATAACCCAGAAATTTGTAAAGTGTAATTGACATTTGATGATGAATAAAAGGTGTTTTATTTATGAGTAAAGTGTTGCTATCTCTTGTCGATCTTTTACTATATTTCTTTTGCATGTTTTGACTTCCAGAATAATTATGTTTGGTATATCATATTATTCAAACCTCCACAGTCAGTCATATGTCGGAAGTAGGTATGAATCAAGACTGTCATGATTGGTTGCAGAGGTCTAAGGTGTTGGACAAGGCTACAACAATCATGAGTGCTCATAAGTTCTGAGCATTGGACTCAACCCACGCTCACTGGAATCACTTCATGGAATTTTATCTCGAGTGATCGTGAGACGGTAATATCATATAAGTCTTCAAACCTAGAGATATGGTTTGTTACTTACGAGTTGGTTATGCATTGATTGTACGAAAACGCATTGGTAACTCGATGTTATAAAACGTGCTTTTGTGTGTAATTCAATAAGTGGTAGAACAAACATATGAGTCGAAGTTTATCTGTTCCTTCTTGGATTAGAAGCTGATATCTGGGCCACTCGATGATTTTGTTTTGACCTATGTACCGGGCCCGGTCAGAACTAAGTTGATGTGTTCAATTAAGTTCTTTGTCAAACAAATCAGAAATCGGGAAACAAACTGCTGGACAATAAGTAAGACAATGTTCCATGTATTTGTCCGGCTGATATCTAGAACAGAGGATTATATGATCACTTATCTAAATGGCGCGTTCTAGTTCAACAGAGTTTAAAGAGCTACGATTGCTGATCGGTTCCTGAAGTTATACTTGCAAATATAGTTACTAGACTTATCCAAGTGGGAGACTGTTGGATATAGTGTCTAAGCCCATAACTATATTTGGTATGTACTTGACCCGACCCGGCATGGTCCATTTGGGTTGCACTTCACCCGAACAATTTATGGATAATATTTGAGAATAGTACAAGTTATGATTTATTAATATATTATAAGTTCTAATATATTAATATAAGATCATATTATTTAATTAGTAGTGATCTATAATTAATCTAGGATTAATTTAGTGATCAAAGATATTACTAATTAAATATGGGCTTCTATATTTATATTGTGTGGGCTAATGCTTATTTAGAATGGGCTAGGCTTGGATGGAAAAGTCCATGGATACTCCATGGAGCTTTGACCCATGGATCTCATGGAAATGAAGAGACATGGGTATTAGGGTTTACATGGATGTAACCCTAATCCACCACACTATATAAAGGAGGCTTTGGTTCTTGAAATCATACTAGTTGACACTTGTTGAGGTGAGGCCGATTTCAAGATAGTAGTATTTATTCTCTCAAAGTTCCAAGTTTGTGGTGATTTGTGACTTTCATTTGAGGCATCCACATTATTGGTGCTAGGCTCTAAAACTCCAAGCAATCAACTACAACTTCAAGGTAAGCATTTCTACTAGCTTTATTTGATTCATGTTCCCCATGCCATGCTAGTTAAGATATGAACCTTGGAAAAATAATTATTTGCATGTATCTTAGACAAACATAGATCCAAGGTTTATTAGGGTTGCATGTACACTTAGGAAGTGTTAGAATGCTCAAAAAACCCTTCACTATTCTGGAAGTCAAAACATGTAAAAGAAATTATAGTAAACGATTGACAAAATATAGTAACACTTTACTCATAAATAAACACAACTTTTATTCATCATCAATTGTCAATTACACTTTACAAATTTCATAATTTATCTAACTACTAAAACTCATATCATCCTTCAGCTTTATGCTCCGAGCATGCTGGAGATGCTTAACCCTACTCAGTCCCTTCGTGAGGGGATCTGCTGGGTTCTCATCTGATGATACCCTCTTTGCCACGAGGATTCCTTCTTCTATGCGATGTTTGATAAAATGATATTTTCTGTTGATGTGTCTGGATCTTCCTTGATCCCTTGGTTCCTTGGCTAAGGCAACAACACTTTCACTATCACAGGAAATTTCAATGGGCTCCTTTATAGCTGGTACAACTGCAAGGTCTCCAATGAAGTTCTTTAGCCATATTGCCTCCTTTGCTGCATCGCTCGCTGCTATATACTCTGATTCACAAGTGGAATCAGCCACTGTCTCTTGCTTGGAACTCTTCCAAGTGATTGCTCCTCCGTTTAAGGTAAAGACCCAGCCCGACTGAGAGTGGAAATTATCCCTATCAGTTTGGAAGCTATCATCACTATACCCTACAACTCTCAAGTCATCACTCCCGCCGAGGGTAAGGACCCAGTCCTTAGTCCTCCGTAGGTACTTGAGGATATTCTTTACCGCAGTCCAGTGTGCCTTGCCAGGATTCCCCTGATACCTACTAACCATACTCAAGGCAAAAGCTACATCAGGTCGAGTACACGTCATAGCATACATGATCAAGCCTACTACTAAAGCATAAGGTACTTGACTCATTTCTGCTATCTCAGCCTCGGTACTTGGGCTTTGTGTCTTACTCAATCTGGCGTTACTCTGGATGGGTAACTCTCCTTTCTTGGAGTTCTGCATGCTAAATCTCTTCAACACCTTGTCCAAGTATGTACTTTGACTAAGTCCAAATAGTCTTTTACTCCGGTTTCTCAAAATCCTTATCCCTAGAATATAGGCAGCTTCTCCTAGGTCCTTCATAGAGAAACACTTCCCAAGCCAGGACTTAACTTCCTGCAGAGTTGGGATGTCATTTCCTATGAGTAGTATGTCATCCACATACAATACCAAAAAGCTAACTATACTCCCACTAGCCTTGACATAAACACAAGATTCATCTTCATTCCTAGAAAAGCCAAATTCCTTGACCCTTTCATCAAAGCAAAGATTCCATCTATGAGGAGCTTGCTTTAATCCATAAATGGATTTCTCAAGCTTACACACTCTATTAGGATACTCTTTGCTAACAAAACCTTCTGGCTGACTCATGTAAACATCTTCAGTCAAATTTCCATTAAGGAAAGCGGTTTTGACATCCATTTGCCAAATTTCACAGTCATGAAATGCAGCTACGGCTAACATAACCCTAATATACTTAATCTTGGCTACTGGAGAAAAAGTCTCATCATAATCCACTCCAGGAGTTTGAGAGAAGCCCTTTGCAACCAGTCGAGCCTTATAAGTGTGTACATTACCATCCATGTCGGTCTTCTTCTTGAAGATCCATTTGCACCCTATATTCTTACGACCTGGTACATTCTCAACCAAGTTCCAAACTTGAATGCCATACATGGATTGTATCTCGCTATCCATAGCCTCTTTCCATTTAGAAGACTCAGGGCCTGCCATGGCTTCCGTGTAGCTGTTAGGTTCATCCAGACCTACTAGTGTCTCATCACTAATAAGTGTCTCACCTTCCATAGTAATATGGAAACCATAGTAATGCTCAAGTGCATTCCTAACTCTCGTGGAACGTCTTAGAGGTACAGACTCGTCAATTGGCTTAATAGGAGTTTCCTCCTCAATTTAAGGGCTAGGGTTTGAAGTTCCTTCACCGCTTGACTCTTGAAGTTCTTCAAGGTCAATTTTCCTTCCACTGTCTCCTTGGCTTATAAATTCTCTCTCTCGAAAGACTCCTCTTGTTGCTACAAAGATCACATTATCACTAGGTCTGTTGAAGAGGTAACCAAAGGATCTTTGTGGGTAGTTGATGAAAATACACCTCTCACTTCGGGGTTCTAGCTTATTATGAGACTCGCACCTCACAAAATTCTCGCAACCCAAAATCTTAATGTGGTATAGTTTTGGTACTTTACCAGTCCACATCTCGTGAGGAGTTTTAGCAACTTTCTTTGTAGGGACTAGATTAAGAATATGGGTGGCAGTCTCTAAGGCATACCCCCAGAATGAGATTGGTAGCGAAGCTCGACTCATCATGGAATGAACCATGTACAACAAGGTTCGATTACACCTCTCAGCTACACCATTCAACTGTGGTGTCCTGGGAGGTGTCAATTGTGAGACAATCCCACATTCCCTAAGATAGTCGAGGAACTCTGAACTAAGATACTCACCACCTTGATCGGATCGAAGCATCTTAATGTTCCTGCCCAATTGATTCTCGACTTCCTGTTTAAATTCCTTAAACCTTTCGAAAGTCTCTGACTTATGCTTGATTAAGTAGACATATCCATATCTACTATAATCATTAGTAAAAGTCAAATAATAACGATTAGCATCCCTTGTGGCATGTTTGAATGGTCTACACACATCCGTGTGCACAAGATCCAACAAACCTTCACGCCTCTCAATAGAACCTGTGAAGGGTAACTTTGTAATTTTTCCAAGTAAGCATGATTCGCAACTATCATCCAACTTTAGGTCAAATGACTCCAAGACTCCATCCTTTTGGAGTTGGCCTATGCGTTTCTTGCTTATATGTCCAAGACGACAATGCCATAATGATGCTTTATCCAAGTTATTATTATTAACATAATCAATACACAACACATTATTTCCTAAGTTATCAACCACAGATACAGTTTCATACACGCCATCACAAGGTACTGCTTTAAAATAAAGAACATTATTAAAGAAAGCACTAATCGAACCAACTTCATTATCAAATGAAAAGGTGAAACCTTGTTTATACAATGCATGAAAGGAAATAATATTTCCTGCCATTTCTGGCGAATAACAACATTTATTCAAGTCTAAACTAAACCCACTACTTAGCGATAAAGTATAAACTCCAATCTTGGTGACAGGTGAAGCTTTCCTGTTTCCCATGATCAAGTTTATCCTTCCTTGCTCCACACTCTGACTTCTTCTTAGTCCCTGCAAATCAGAACAGATATGAATACCACAACCGGTATCAAGGACCCATGAGTTAGAATGGGGTGAGTTATTAGATAAGCTAGTGTAAATACCTGCATGGTTGGGTTTAACTTTCCCATCCTTCACATCTTGCTGGTACATTGTGTTGGATTAATGTCTAAGTCCATAACTATAATTGGTAAGACTTGACCCGACCCGGCATGGTCCATTTGGGTTGCATACCATCATGCACTTGGATGAGAGAAATAAGACACTTATGGTTATTAATATATTATAAGTTCTAGTATATTAATAATAAGAATAATGAGATTATTTAATTAGTATTGATCAAGAATTAATCTAGGATTAATTAAGTGATCAAAAGAAGACTAATTAAATATATGGGTTGATTGTGTAAATCATCCATACTTGTATAGTGGGCTAATGCTCCATGGATAATCAAGTTGGGCTAAAACCCATAGGATGGTCCATGGATGCTCCATGGTGTATTTGTACCCATGGATCCAAGGAAATGGAAAGTCATGACAATTAGGGTTTGCCCTAATTGTAACACTATATAAGCATCATATTATTCACCAAAATCGGCACTAGTGGGTGTACTAGAAGGGCTAGCCGATTTTATGAAGTGTGGGTTTTCTCTCAAGTCATTCCAAGTGTTTTGATGATTGTGATTCCATTTGAGGTGTCACACTTGGGGCACTAGGCACTCTAGCTTCATGAAGACTTTCTTCTCCAAAGAGGTATGTATTCTATCTTTCTATAGTCATTGTTTTGTATGCTAGATTAGGATAATACCTTGGAAGTTCTTATTTGCATGTATAATAGAGAAAACATAGATCCAAGGTATTTAGGGTTGCATGTACACTTAGGAAGTGTTAGAATGCTCAAAACCCAACAGTGGTATCAGAGCCTAGGCTTGTTTTCTTGTTATATTTGCAAAAGAAGCTGGAAAATCGAGTTTTGATGCTGTCTGCCCAGCAGACTCGCCGAGTCCATGAATGGACTCGTCGAGTCCAAGGCAAAATGCATCCAACTCGCCGAGGTGGTTCGTGCACTCGACGAGTTGGACCTCCAGACAGCATAAACTCGACTGTTTTGGCTAGAAATGGACTAGGAACATTACCCTAAGTTGTTTTGAACTTATAAACTTGTTTTTGATGTGGTAATGTTCATGCTAATCCATTTTCAAAGATAATTGTCAATAGATTCATGTTTTGTATTAGTTTAAGGTTTAGACTAATTACATGAAAAAGTTTGATTTGAATTATCTTGTTCTTATGAGTTGCTTAGATTAATAGAAATGTTGAGTGAAATAGTTGTTTTCAATCCATTTTAATCTAAGAGTTGAGTATAAAATGTGTTTGTGTAACTTGTCCTCAAGTTACATGAAGAGTCACATTAAAGACTCATAAAATTCATAAGAGTTGGCAATGGTTACAAAATGAAGAGTCTTGTGTCATTGATTAATTTTTATGACTCCATAACTTGTCCTCAAGTTATGAAAGTTCAAGAGTCACTTCATTAAAAGAAAAATATGTAACCATAATTAAATCCATAAGTTATAAAATAAAGGAAAAGTTAGTTCTTTTATTAGTTTAAAGTCTTCCATAACTTGTCCTCAAGTTATGGAACTTGAAGAGTTTTTGGATTAAAACTACTTTAAACACATAAGTTATGGAATTAATTAGTTTTGAATAGTTTCAAAAACTTGCCCTCAAGTTTTGGAATTTGAAAAGTTTTCAAGTATGAATACTTTAATTCCAAGTTAGCCCTTAGAATTTTAAAAGTTAAAATTCAACCCTTATACTTTATAATATTATAAGTTAATAATATATATATGTATAAGAGTAAAGTCAGTCTTACCGCTAGTACGCCTCATTCACGAAGTCGGTCTATAAGGTGGGTATAAGGTTGTTGCCTATAAAATGGCAACTTAATGGGTGTCCACTCTCACCCACCGCTTGCTTGACTGGTGGAGGGTCGTTAGCCGAACGGGTTTGACAGGACTAGAATTCTCCCTTCATTAAAAGTATTAATGAAAATACTAACTAACTAAACTTTTAATAATACCCAATCTTAGTTACTTAGGAAAAATGTGAATAAGGTGCTAACCCATGAAATTACACTTTACACTTTGTCTAAGTCGTTAGTGGAGCGTGTGTGGTTAACCGGCACACTAACTTGGACTTAACAAGGTAGGTAAAGGGTGACTTAATATTTATCATAGTATCGATGGAGCGTGTGTGGTTAACCGGCACATCGATTGAGGGGTAATTTATTAAGGGTACCAAGTGATTTGCATGGTTACTTCACACCTTGTTTTGTGATCCTCGGCATCCCAGTCACAAAACCTGAAGGGCACACTCGAGATTGAAACATGCCATTGAACAGTTCAATGAATCTCAAAGATCTAGGAGTTTCAAAACCAATTAAAACCTAATTATACATTTCGTTTATCTTGGTGGAAATTGGTGAATCGTCATTCACCTACCTTCAAATATTTTATAGCTTGGATTACGGCATACCTCTTCTAAGTTATAAAATAGTTTGTTGGGTCCTAGCCTTAATATTTCATATTGGGTGTCATATTAAGGACTTTAAATCAACTATCTTGAATATCTCCCAAAAGATGTCTGGTTTAGACATTTATGATCTTCCCGAATCTCTTGAAACAAGGTTTCCTAATGAAGATGATGTCCCAGGGATATCATACTTCCTTCTCATCCTCCAATTATTCTCCCTAACCCACAAGTTCTTGGAAAGTTTAAGGTCACTCAGGCCCTATTGGCAAGGCAAGGTCTAGGTGTGGTCACATCTTGGAGATGTAGTCACATATTGACAAGCCGGGAGAGTTGGGTGTCAAAGTCTTGAGAAAGTTGGTGGTTCAACTACTTTCCAAGTCACATAGTGAGTTCTTTTGGAACACCTATGAAAAAGACTATGACAAGACCCTTAATGATCTTATCTATTTGTTAAGATCAACTTCCTAAAACTTGATGGACATTGACAATAGTGACACAGGAAATCCAGAAAAGCATTCTCTTCCCAATGGAAAGGGATCGGCCATAGTCAACTCGGTTGACCAAATGGTAAAGAGAAAAACTAAGTCTGTGATAGTCCTGTGTGTCTTTATCAAAGGGTCCATATGTTTATATTGCCAAAGAAAGGGGCATTGGTTACGAAGCTGCCAAATTTACCTAAGGATGTTAAAGTCAATAAGTTTGACTCTACTTCAGGTAAAATCCACTATCTAACTCTGTTAAGTTTCTATTCTGAGATTCTTGATACATGATGTGACTGGGTCACATGGTGATGTTTTAAGAATCAAAGAAAAAGTGAAGAAACTTAAAGGAAGAATATGCTGAATCTGATCGCATAGATGGATTTCTATCGCATAGTTTGAAAAAATCGGATTCTTGAGCTACTTCTTAGGAGTTGTGAGATATTGCTTAGGAATAGATAACAACAAGTTCTCATATGGATTGTAAGGATAAGTTTTTTCCGCAAAGTTTTAAAATAAAATGAAATTTTTGATTTTATTTATTTTAAAATATCCTTACAATGGCATTTGAGGAAAAATTGTTGCTTATATAATTCCGTTAAGAGCAAGAGTGGAAATATGAAATTGATTCTTTCATTTGTGGTAATGTCTAAATTTACCAAATAAGGAAAGATTCTCATCATCCAAGGTTCAATTGGACCGGAACTTGGAATCATGCAAGTTGTATAGCATGATGAATGAGAACTTTCAAGTTTTGGAAAATTAAGACTAATTACTTGTTCACATGGATGTGTGAATCAAGTAAAGGACTAAGGGATCGAGTACACATTCTTGTGCACTGGTCAAGTCCACCACAAAAAGTTTGATAAGACTATTCGTCATGATTTACTTAAGTTCAGTAAATATGATTATACTTACAAGCTTAAGTGTAACTCTGAGACATGGGAAAAGGTTCCAATGTAAGGCAGAGCGAATAAGAAGAATCAATTTAGGCAGAAGGATAAAAGTTTCTCAAATCTGAAAAGATGGGAGAGTACTTTAGTATCAGTTTTTGTGATCATCTTAATGATTAAGAAACCATAGCACAATTAGTTCTCTAAGGAAATCTTAGTGCATTCTTATGACTAAGAAGAGGGATCTTGAATTGTTGAAGTGGTTAAATCAAGAAGATGAGTCATACTTCGTTCCAATACAAGTCTTAGAGTCATACTCCAAGATTGTAACTTGAGTGACATGTCTTAAAGAAGGTTTAAAACACTTGTCAAATGTAAGAGTAAAAGTTTTCTACTCTTGTACATTTGAAATTGGTAAGTTGTGATGTTTTGGATAAAACAAAGACCAACTTAGGCCAATTGTGTGAAGTGTTTGTCTTGATTAGAATCCACACTGTCTCTTGGATGTTTGACAAGGGAGTCTTATAGGTCAAGAGGACAGTGGGAGTCTTAAAGGTCTTGAAAGTCTCAAGAACTAATCAAGAATAAAACCTAAAGTTCTTCTCTAGCACACAATTTGAGGTTTATAATCTATTGTGTTGACATATACTGTGCCCATTCCAGTTGAAGTTGACTTTGCATATGAGTTCTTAGAGTTCTCAATGTGTTGCATAACAACTTGGAAGCAATGGCAGGCCCTTGAGCTGCCAGGTGGCAAGAAATTAAGATTGAGTTCAGTCCATATGAGTTTGGATTTGTCATTATCCTTGTCTTGTGACTATGATTTTGACAATTCACATGGATAAGAACACATACACCAGTAAATCTAAGTGTCATAAGGTTTCTCTCTGATTCATGAAAATGATGGTGAGGAAACACTTTCACTAAGTAGATTTTAGCTAGATAGCAATTGTGATATTTGCATTCTCAAAGTCGTTAATGGAGCGCGTGTGGTTAACCGGCACACTAACATGGACTTGTGAGAAGTGGCAAAAAGGTCTAAACATTATGATTACGGCATCCCTCTTCATAATTGTTTAGATACACAAGTGTGCTATCTAAGGGAAGGTGTATGATTTTGATAAAGTCTTATCAAAACAATCTAGTATCAGAAATCTGAACTTTGGTAAGAAAGTCAATAAAGTATTGATTTCTAGAAGTCCAGCTGATTTCTGGGTACATGTCAAAGCTAGTGGGAGCAGGATAATTATGATAAGTATTGCAAGTTAGCAATGTTAATTATAGAAAACAAAAGTTTCAATTGGGAAAAGTTGTTTTGCTATAATTAAGGGAGAGGAAATTATACTTCATCTCAAATCTATAAGCTTAGATCGTGAGGTTTTAATCATTTAGTCAAGAATATATATGAATTTCATGTTGGAATGGCTCAACATAAGGAAATTCTGTATATGGGTCCATTATTTGCGTTCTAAAATTCGATTATGATTACGGCATCCCTTTTCATAATCTGAATTATGAGAACTTGGCAAATTGAAATGGAAATATTATAGCAAAAGACTGGTTTAGTCTTTATGTAAGACATCATGAATCGTGTCCCATATGCTTCGGATATAGGATCGATTACATGTGCTATATTCATCCGTTCTAAAATTTTCCAAATGCCTGGGGCATTAAGAAAGGAAAAGGTTTAGAACTGGATATGACTAAAAGGATTAAACAATTGTCGAGGACAATCTAAGGTTTACCAAAGATTGGTTGCTCAAGGACAATTGGAAGTATAGTGATAATTCTGGAAGGACCATATTGACATAGTCTGTAAGGAGGCAACTCTTGTTCAGAAGTGATAGTCAAAATGGAATCTGGAAATGTTTCAAAGTTAGAATTTTCAATCTGTGTAAGATTAAGGAAACTTAATGCAAGAAGGATATTTCCAAGGAGTTGATCTCCTTTGGAAAACTCTGTAATGATTGTTGTCAAGTCTTTCTGACTTTGTGCATAATCGTTACAAGAGGATCAATGCATATAAGTTTAGAATCTAACAGATTTCTGTAAATGGCATGAATTTGGAATTCTCGCATTTGCAGTAAGGATTTGGGAGTGTGAAAAGAGAATCATTGAAGTAATGTTCAATTGATCTAGTTCACAAAGTAAAGATCATAGACAAACATAGTATGCATACTTGGTGTGTGGCATGACTAGTGTTTAGAAAACATAGTGTACATGCTTGGAGCATGGGACAACTATTGTTTTAAAATTCAAGAATAAAGTTGATAGCTGAAACAGTATACAATGAATAATGTGTAATCATATGGTGATAAATAAAAGGTGTTTTATTTATGTTCAAAGGGTTGATACCATATTAGATTCAATTATTATTGTGTTTCACTTTGCATGTTTTGACTTCCCGAATAAACTGGGTTATTCTTCCGGAATGACTAAGTTATTCAAACCATCCACAGTCGGTCATATGTTGGAAGTAGATATGAATTAAGACTGTCATGATGGGTTGTAGAGGTCTAAGGTGTTGGACAAGGCTACAACAATCATGAGTGCTCATAAGTTCTGAGTATTGGATTCAACCCGCGCTCATTGGAATCACTTCATGGATTTTATCACGAGTGATCATGAGACGATAATATCTTATATTCTTCAAACCTAGAGATATGAGTTGTTACTATGAGTTGATAGTACATTGATTGCACGAAACCGCATTTGGTAACTCGGTGCTATAAAACGTGCTTTTGTGTATGATTCAACAAGTAGTAGAACAAGCCATATGAGTCGAAGTTTATCCGTTCCTTTTACCTTCGGGATAAAAGTGATATCTGTGGGCCCCTCGATGATTTGATGATGACAAATGGAAGTGCTCGGCCGGGCCAGGACTGATTTGATTTGTTCAATTAGTCAGTTGTCATAAATCGGAAATCGGGAAACAACAAATGGACAGAGAGAATGATTATAATCCATGTCTCAATCCATATGATATCTAGAATGGAGGAATATATGATCCCTTATCTAATGGACAAGTCACTGACAAAGGTCAGAGTTCATCTACAAGGTCAGAGTTCGACAGAAGCTTTTTGAGAGCTACGATTGCCGGTTGGTTCCTGAAGTCATACGCAATAATAGTTTTAGACTTATCCAAGTGGGAGACTATTGGATTAATGTCTAAGTCCATAACTATAATTGGTAAGACTTGACCCGACCCGGCATGGTCCATTTGGGTTGCATACCATCATGCACTTGGATGAGAGAAATAAGACACTTATGGTTATTAATATATTATAAGTTCTAGTATATTAATAATAAGAATAATGAGATTATTTAATTAGTATTGATCAAGAATTAATCTAGGATTAATTAAGTGATCAAAAGAAGACTAATTAAATATATGGGTTGATTGTGTAAATCATCCATACTTGTATAGTGGGCTAATGCTCCATGGATAATCAAGTTGGGCTAAAACCCATAGGATGGTCCATGGATGCTCCATGGTGTATTTGTACCCATGGATCCAAGGAAATGGAAAGTCATGACAATTAGGGTTTGCCCTAATTGTAACACTATATAAGCATCATATTATTCACCAAAATCGGCACTAGTGGGTGTACTAGAAGGGCTAGCCGATTTTATGAAGTGTGGGTTTTCTCTCAAGTCATTCCAAGTGTTTTGATGATTGTGATTCCATTTGAGGTGTCACACTTGGGGCACTAGGCACTCTAGCTTCATGAAGACTTTCTTCTCCAAAGAGGTATGTATTCTATCTTTCTATAGTCATTGTTTTGTATGCTAGATTAGGATAATACCTTGGAAGTTCTTATTTGCATGTATAATAGAGAAAACATAGATCCAAGGTATTTAGGGTTGCATGTACACTTAGGAAGTGTTAGAATGCTCAAAACCCAACACATTGGGCAGTTCCGCTTCCAATGTGCCTTTTCATGGCAATAGAAGCATTCAGCCTCTTTTGCATCAGAAGAGGGAGTGATGAAACCTTTCTTGGTTCCACTTGAAGAAGAGCCATCAAGGGTCCTAACCTTGGTACCCTTCGAAGAACTCTTTCTCTTCTTCCTTTGTCCTTTCCCGATTGCCAAGACAGGGGCGGAGTTGGTAGGAGTAGGAGTAGTAACAACCGCCTTACCCTTAAGACCACTTTCTGCGGTCTTTAAGAGTCCTTGAAGTTTGCTGACAATGACCTCTTCCTTGTTCATGTGGTATGTCATGCGAAATTGATCATAACATGAAGGTAAGGAGTGCAAAATAATATCTATTGCTAGCTCCTCGGGGAAGTTCACATTAAGCTTCAGCAAGCGGTCCACAAACCTTTGCATTTTCTGCATGTGGGCCGTAATGGGTTCTCCATCCTTCATTCGGGTTGTTATCATGGAGGAGATGATTTCATACCTCTCTTGTCGTGCACTTTGATGGTATCTTTCCATCAAATCTTGGTGCATTTCAAAAGGGTAGTAGTCCTCATAGGACTTTTGGAGATCGGCTGTCATAGTGGCCATCATGATCTATGCCACCTTGGTGGCATCCCTTTCATGTGCCCTAAACTCAGCGATCTCTTGAGGAGTAGCAACTGTCTCATCAATCTCGTTAAGTTCCTTATCGAGGACATATTATTTGTCCTCGTAGCGGGTAATCATTCGGATGTTTCTGATCCATTCATTAAAGTTGGATCCATCAAAAGTGACTTTCCCACACAAGTTCATAAGAGAAAATGAGCCATTAGGATTAGAGCCAGAAGCAGCAGTGTTTGCAGAGATCTGAAAAGAAGAAAAGTTTAGTTTAGAAATAGAGATAGTCCTTAATAAAACACCCAAATGTAGTATTAAGGCTAGGACCCAATCACAATATATTATACTTATAAGAGGTATGTCGTAATCTAAGTAATAACATATTTGAAAGGTAGGTGAATGACGATTCACTAATTTCCACCAAAGTTGAAATATTAAAATATTTAATTTGGTTCTTAGAAACTCCTAGATTCTTTTGAGATTCAATGAACTTTTCAAAGGCATGTTTCAATCTCGAGTGTGCCCTCCAAGTTTTGTGACCGGGATGCCGAGGATCACAAAACGAGGTGTGAAGTAACCATGCAAATTACTTGGTACCCTTAATAAATTACCCCTCAACCGATGTGTCGGTTAACCACACATGCTCCATTGATACTATGATAAATATTAAGTCACCCTTTACCTACCTTGTTAAGTCCAAGTTAGTGTGCCGGTTAACCACACACGCTCCACTAACGACTTAGACAAAGTGTAAAGTGTAATTTTATGGATTAGCACCTTATTCACATTTTTCCTAAAGTAACTAAGATTGGGAATTTAATAAAACATTTAGTTACTTTATAATATTCATCGTACTTTTAATGAGAATTTATAAGTCCTTGTCTTACCCGTTCGGTTAACGACCCTCCACCAGTCAAGCAAGCGGTGGGTGAGAGTGGACACCCATTAAGTTGCCATTTTATAGGCAACAACCTTATACCCACCTTATAGACCGACTTCGTGAATGAGGCATACTAGCGGTAAGACGACTTTGATCTTATACATACATATATATATATATATATATATATATATATATATATATATATATATATATATATATATATATATATATATTATTAACTTATAATATTATAAGTATAAGGGTTGAATTTTAACTTTTCAAATTCTAAGGGTTAGAACTAAAGTTTTAATCAATACTTTACTTGTTCCAAAACTTGAGGGAAAGTTTTGTAAACTTTCAAAACTTTTCATTTCTTGTAACTTATGAGTTTATTAGGGTATTAAAAAATGAAGACTCTTCATTTTATAACCCATGTGTTCTTTTAATGGTTTTAAAGCAAAGTGACTTTTGGTTTTCCATAACTTGAGGACAAGTTATGGACTCCATAAAAACACATAATGATCATGAATTAATCTACCACATAGGTTACAAATAATTCCTATGATCATCTAAACATCATAAGATCAAGAACATGAATATGAACACTTTCATGAATCAAAAATTACATTTAAAACTTTGTAATTTTGATAACTTGTTGTTGTAAATGGATTAGCAAAGACATTACACCATCCAAAACAGGTTTTCAAGTACCAAAACAGTTTAGGGTAATGTTTCTAGTCCATTTCCAGCAACTAAAGTCGAAAAACTGCAAACTGAGGCTCTTACTCGCCGAGTGCATGAACCTACTCGGCGAGTAGGTTGAAGATTCACATGAACTCGGCGAGTCCCCCCATGGACTCGGTGGGTTCATCAGTCAGATTGCAAAAATATCGACTTTTTTCAACTATTTAGCACAAATAACAAACAAACAAGCCTAGGCTCTGATACCACTGATGGGTTTTGAGCATTCTAACACTTCCTAAGTGTACATGCAACCCTAATAACCTTGGATCTACGTTTGTCTAATTATCATGCAAAGTTGATTTCCAAGGCTATGATCCTATCTAGCATACATGGGGAACAATTTTAACTTGAATAATAGATAGAACTACATACCTTGTTGTTGTAAGTGTTCCTTGAAACCTTGTGAGCCTAGCACCTCAAGTGTGATGCCTCAAATGCTTCACACAACACCAAATGCAAAGTATAAACTTGAGAGAATATTCTAACACACTCAAAATTGGCCAAGCCCTCTTGTTTCTCTTTTGTGTAATCGATTTTGGGGAGAGACATGGTCCTTATATAGTGTGTTGCATTAGGTAAAACCCTAATGTAACATGACTCTTCATTTCTCAATCCATGGGTTAACTCCATGGAGCATCCTATGGGTGGAACCCAACTTCATAATTCATGGAGCCTTTTAGCCCACTATATAAGATACGGAAGATTTACATAATCTACCCATATATGTAATTAGTTATTCTTTTGATCACTTAATTAATTCTAACTTAATTCTTGATCGAAACTAATTAAATAATATTATTAATATATTAGAACTTTTAATATATTAATAAACCATATGTGTTATTTCTCTCATTTAGTTTATCCAATTGCATGGTGCCATGCAACCCAAATGGACCATGCCGGGTCAGGTCAAGTATTTACCAGAAATAGTTATGGACTTAGACACCTTATCCAACACATTCTTGGCGGAGGCGGCCCCTCCATCCATACATGCCGCACTTAGACTTGCTACGCACGTGCCCAAATGCCCCTTCATCCTTGGTACACACATCACGACCCCTTGGATCTCTAATTGCTCAGATCGTTGAGTCGGACCATATTTTTTCTTCATCTTTTCAGTTGCCCATGCGAACCAATCTCATGTTCTCGAGTTTTCTTGACCATTCCATCAATCGTTTGAATAGCCAAGGTCTGACCCTCGAACCAGGCGACCAATTTATCAGTGACACGCCCAATGATGTTGTAACGCCCGTGTTTCTAGGCTAGGTATAAATATTCACATAATGGTCTAGGTTCACCTTTGTAACTCATTTAGAAGAAATGAAAACGAATTATGTGAATTTTATGTGAATTATGTGTTTTATGCTTAATTATTAGAGTTTAATTAATTAAGGATAAAAATGAGCGTAGAAAATAAATATTAGATAAAGCTGATATCTATTAAGAAACTTGTAGTGGGCATGACAAGGATTACGGATATATAAAGAACGCTGAAATCCGAGTTATAACAAAGAAGTTATGACATGTCGAAGTTTCGCGATAAATCGGCACGGTGCCGAATGTCGTAAAAAGTGAGTTTTTGATACACTACTTTTTTGGCCTTAGTGATCAAAACGAAACTCGTAGTGTTCGTTAAACCGAGAGTAGGTATAAAAAGAACACCCAAATCTGACTTCGTATGAGGAAGTTATGATTTTTCGAAGTTCCAGCTTAGCAGTAGACAGCTAAAAACTCGAATTTTAGATCGAGTGATTTTTAGCCGACACGACCTAAACGAGAATCGAAGGTCTCGTCATTAGTAGCACAACGGTAAAAAGTCTGATGAAAACGGACGTCGGATGAAGAAGATATGAATTTTTAATAGATTTTCTGTCCCAGTCTGTTAAAAATAATAATTTAAAAATTAAAGTCAAAATTAGCCGACGAAGTCTAGATGGAAGTTGTAGAGCGTGATTTTACCTACGCGTGCATATAAAGAACGTCAAAAACGGAGCTCATATGCGAAAGTTATGGATTTTAGAAGTTTTGGCGCGAAAACCGAGAAATTTCGCATAGGTGGCTTCGGCCACGTCACCTTCGCTGAATAAGTGCCACGCGTCCGAAATATGCTGAGTCATCTGAAGCCGTGGAAGCATCTGAGGAGTGACACGTGCGCAGCCGAGAGTTCGACGCGTGTGTCGCGGTGGCGAGCCTCGCATCCGACGCGTGTGTAGTAACTCATCCGTCCGAGCCTTCGCAGGAGCCACGAGCCACCCACCTCGACCCCGGACTTCGATCCAATCAGGAACTTCCAGCGAAGCCTTCGCATGCGCAGCCACGTGCAAGCCCATGTTCTGCTAGCTTCGGATCTTTTCCACCCGGACGCTTCTCAGTCGTCCGATCAGAAGCTTCCCCCTATAAATAGAGGGTTGCAAGACTTCCCGGGTAACTTTGGGATTTTGCCCTTTTTCACCCCTAAACTCATATTTTTAGCATTTTGACCTCCCCCGATGCCCTGAGATCATTTCCAACGCCCGGAACACGTCCCAGAGTGCCCGAGAAGCCCGAGAAATTTATTTTTTTCGGTTTCGAAGCATGACCCTCGCAGAGCCTGGTTTCTCAATAAAACTCCCGGTTTTATTAGAAACGATTATTCTAGGCAACGAAGTGCTGCCCGGTTGTCGTTAAATCAAGTGAGTGTGTAGTTACTTTCACCTTACACATATATATGAAGTATTTTCTTTAAAATACGTGCTATGTGTAATAATATTAATTGTTTAATTAAGGTGACTGTTGAATAGATGTTTTATACAAGTTTTAAACTGTACATATATTTTTATCTACAAATATGTTGGGTAAAAAATGAATAGATGAATTAGATGATTTGTGATGAAATAAAAGTGATGAGAGGTATCGATGTTTAAGATGATCTAGTCATCTAGCAAAGTATAGACAACGGCCACAGACTATTTTAGATAGTCCAGTGGAACGTTAGTAGACTTGTAATCGGTACGTATGTTTGCACTATATGTTCATAAAGTGTTCATGAGCTATATGTTCATTAGGTGTTTTTGAACTATGTGTTCATCCATTAGTTCTTCTTTTTTGACACTATTACGTGTCGGGGTACGGGAGTACTTTATCAATATTTTCCCTATACTTTTATTTGGAAGAGCTTTGGAGTCTTTGTTATTTTATGAAGTGATCGGACTAGCTTCATGAGTTAGTGCTATAGATCATGAGTTAAATAGTGGGTGTGTGATGAAAGGTGAGTTGGATAGATGAGATGATCAGTGATATATATCATGAGTTGAGAGTGGGTGGTGAAATATGGGAAAAGCTTTTACCCAAACGTTGGCGTGAGTGGTGCAATATGAGAAAATCCCTTATCCAAACGTTGACCCCCCCGTCATTCAGCAGAGTAGGGATAACAACCATGGACTGTTCTAGACGGTCTGTGGAACACTAGCAGGCTCACAACCTGTAGGTGTTAATGGACTTGAGTATTCATTCGTTGTACTCTATTCCCCTCATGAGTGCCTTTAGGGATGTATGGCTGGGGAAATCCCTTAGTATGTTCATCAGCTGTATGGAAAACCCATTGACATGTATTGCAGGGGGGAACACACGAGGGAAATACCGTCGATGAATAAGAGCTATGGACTTAGCACATGGAAACGATGTGACTTCATGTCTTATTTGACATAAATTGCAGAGGGAAGCAATGTTGTCACTTTATAAATTGTTTTATGTTAGGATGTCTTGTTTGACATAACTTGCTGAGGGAAAGCAATGTTGTCACCCCGATGTTTGTTTTATTTGACATAACTTGCTGAGGAACCCCCAAAGCAATGGTGTCACCCCTAGTGATAATCCTTAGGCTAGGTCCCTTGTGATAGTTGTTTTAGGGACGTAAAGTGAGGATAATGGGAATGGGTAATTAGGGTTATTTTGGTTGATGAAATTAATAAATTTATTGTTGATTGAGAACTTAATAAGTTTATTCTTTATTGTGGGTTGAAAACCCTATATGCTCACCAGGCTCCCAAGCCTGACTCACTCAGTTTATTTGTATCACAGGTATCGATACGAAGTTGCTTTACATTGAGAGATTAAAAGAGAAGTAGATCACTAGTGTAAATGAATGTAAGTTTTGTTTATGCTTATGTTTTTGTATTGACAATGACATCCCAATGGTTTAAGTGAATAAAATACATTTCTTCGGAAATGATTTGATAACATATTTATTATGTTTTTCTGGGAATAAATTCCGCAACACTTTTAATCAAATGATTACTCTGAAATTATTTCAAAAGCATAAATTAAACCGATCTTTTCTGGCCGTGAATTTGGGGATGTCACAGATGCTGGGTAGATCCTAGCGTAAAGCTCGCGAAACCTCGTCGGCAATCCAATCATGGGATCAACCCTCATGAAAACATGGTGCATAACCCACCTCTGATCCCAAATAACTAGAAATAGCAATAGGATCCTCCTTCCTGAAGGATTTTAGGGATCCACAAGCTTTGGGCTCCAAATGAGCCCCCAACTGCCCCGCTACAATCTTGGTCTGAAAAGCTCCGAGACGACCATCCAAAAGATCCAAAATCCCCTCCTTAACTGAACCAAAGATCACAGGAGTCCATTCCAGAATACCACGGTTAATCTCCGATGAGATGAACTCCCGCATGCGCTCATCGATCGGCTTAGTACTTGTACCTAAGCCGGAACTAGAACCCGAATTCCTTTCGCGAGTGCTCAACACCATACTGAGAAAGGAACAACATGTAAAAGATCAGAACATACCCAAGAATCCTCATCCCATAGGCTTCTTAAATTCTCCAAGGCTCTCCCCGATTCGAGTATGGTCTTGTGCTTTCAGTAGTATGGGCCCAATACTTCCTTTCACACCTATCCATATTTTCCTTGAGAATGATACCAAATCCTCTAAGTCACCTCTCAAACTGACACCCCACATGCTCGCTATACATTGCAACTAAACCCACTGAAACTCTTCCTAGGCTTTCCTAAGTTCCCGTCCTCACCCTGCAATCAGCTATTGAAGAACTCCTAAGAATGTCAGTTAGCTAGTTTGTGAACACAATCACATGCAACAAAGCTCATATAATCCTTCAATTAAAAGACTCATCCATACAACGGTTAGATTCATAAGAGGTGTGCACAATAGGGTCAAATCCATCACTCTGATATTATTCAACCTTTATTACATGTGACTTAACATATTCACCTAATAGCTAACTCACATCAGTTAGAGTTCCACACAGTACAAAGCAACCAGCACTCGTGCAGTAACACTCCAATCCATAGAATAACCAAGAACATCAATCCCACATACTACTAAGCATGCTAGTAACTCTCACTTTTTGTGTCGATTAAATTACGCATACAATTTATACCCTATCTTGGATCACATGCTCCTTAGGATATAAGGCATCACACATGTGACAACCGTCAAAATTCGAGGCGGTTCTAGATTTGACTAGACTTAGTTGCACATATAGGCACTACACACACTAGACTTAGTAACTGGAAGCTAAGTTATAACCTACTAGAAACTTGGAAACAATTAGAATCAATGGATAGTGTACTTAGATTTCACATTGATATGTGAATTCTACATCTACTGAGCTGTAGTGACTATCCATATTTGGGTCACTCTTTGACTCGAACAACATTTCATGAATCATATACACACATCATGCACTTGACCTAGAAGTAGAAGTTAGTTCAAAGTCTCATAGAAACTTAAGTCAAAGTTGAAGACTAGGACTAGTATACTTGATTCCTCAATTTCGCTTGAATCTCGGAATCACTACATAAAATGCCAATAAACCGATAAAAATAAATTACAAACATTATTTATAACTATAAAAGAGTTATAATACCATAAGATAATTTGAAGTCTCAAATATTCAATTTGTTTTGATATTCAAAGTTTATTAAACTCCAAAACCCTAAAAACCTTAAAACCTAAATTTTATAAAGTTTAACATCAAGAATTTTATAAAAATAGTTATGAAACTTATAATATTATCTTAAAATAATTAAATTCAAGGAAATATAATCTAGAAAAATAAAAATTGAAGTCATTAACATATACCCTTAATTTATAAGTCAAAAATCAAGGTTTCATGAGCAAAAACTTGGTTAGGGTGTATATTTTATAAAAAGTTTGATATTTTTATAAAAGAATTGAAATTTTTTATAAAATTAAAAGGGAAGGAGGGAAAAATACTCTCAAAACCGTTCATCCTCTTCCCAAGACACCTCCCCCCTTTCCAAAACACATAATCACTCCTTTCTCTCTCCCACTCCACTTTCTCTCTCATTTTCTCTCACTTCTCTCTACCTTCACCACTCCATTTCTCTCTTCCTCTCTCTAGGAACCACGAAAATTTCCAGGAAACAAGTCCAATAACACTCATGATGCTCAAAATATTCATCATTTAGTGGTGTTCATTAAGGTAGAACACGATTTCCTTTCATTTTCCTCCATGTTTTCAAGGTTTTTCTTGCATTTCCTTCTTCTTCTACACCTTTCTCTTAGAAAAATATGTTTGCATGCTCATTCACTTCAGTTTTGATGATGATGGTGGTAGGATTTCACCCAAAAACAACATGCATGTTGTTAATGGTGAAATCCAAGGACCAAAACCTAAGTCAAAATCAACATAATGCACTTTTATACAGGTTTTGGGTAAAAATCACCACATGCATCCAAAGTTTTCTATCAAAAACTATTTTTGAACATTTCAAACTCATGAATGGTCTTCAAAACAACATTCATGTGATGATCTTCAAGCTTAGATGCTTGATGATCAAAGTTGTTGTTAAAAAGCTTTCAAATATGTTAATGAAAGATTTATTTCCAAATAAATATCTAAAAATCATTTTCTGAACAAATCCGATTTTTCCCAGATTTTCATCAACAAAATAAGATTCTCTGTAAATTTTCAGAGGATAATTCATTTTTCTCGAATTATTATATATAATGCAATAAAAGAGGGCAATAAATCATATAAAATACTTCCAGAGATCTAAAAATCTGGAATAAATTTTCGGATCACCCCTACCGTGAATAATGATTTCTCATTAAATGTCATCGATTTATGTTGCTGTTTAGTATGATTTTTGATTTTTTTTTTGGGTATAATAAATTACAAAACCACTTTAGGAAGTGTGAAAATTGTATCTAACAATTTTCGCAGCTCTTACCTGTAATTGGAGACTAAGAACAATAATTTCAGAATTTTTCATCATGTCTTCCTATTTTTCCTAATTTTTGGTAATTATAATGGCCTAAAAATAGGAAAAATAGTTCTAATAATCCAAAATTCATGAAATTTTACCCGAACATAATGTTGTACAGTAGGAGGTTACATAAAAATGTTGATGATTTTTCTCAACTGTATACTATTTTTCTCCTATTTTCTATGGTTAAATACACTTAAATACACATAAATACCCAAAACCGGATTATACAATATGAAAACCAGTTTTGGTATTTTTTTTCCAGATTACTTACACTGTAAATGATGTTACAAAATTTTTTTGGTAATTTACTTTAACTGTTTAATAATTATTCTCCAATTAATGCTTATTTAAGAGGATAAAACAAATAAAAATAGAAACACTAATTTAAAAATATCTTTTATATTTTTCACAGCTTCTACATGTATAAAAAAAGTGTTACAAAAATTTTGGGCAATTTTGGAAACTGTTTCCTATTTATTTAAATTTTTATTTGAATAAATGCTCAAAAATCAGAAAATTTGGTTAAACAGTTTAGAAATACATTTTTATATTTTTCCCAGCTTAATAATGTTTAATAACAGTAATAGAAAAAGTTTGGGTAGTTTCAGAAACTGATTTCTATTTTTCATGAATTTGTATCTATTTAGTGAATTAAATATACGAAAATTGGTTATACATATCTATAAACCATGAAAATTTATCTGGAAGTCTTTTAAAGTAGTTAAAACCAAAATCTGAAGTTTGGTCATTTTTATTAACTTTTTACTATTTTTCCACGATTTTATGATTATTCAAGGAATTAAATGGTGAAAAATAATTAGACAAATCAAAAAGTCAAGAAAATTTATCTTAAGGTCTTTGACTTCAATTAAAACTGAAATTCAAACTTTGGGAAATTTTAGAACTAAATTGATTTAGTTTTTGAATATTTAATCATTGGAACACTTCTAAAATGTTAAATATTAACATTTCAATAATGGAAATTTTTCCACTTAAATTGTTATATAACAATTGATTCTTTGACACTTAATTTCCACAGAAAGTGTTTGTAACTTATCAATATTAAATTTTGACGCAATATTGGCATAATTCTATTGTAGTAGTATGTATACTAGTGTTAGATTTCGATTAGAGACTCATTAGTGTGTAACATCGTTGTAGCAAAATGATAGTGGTACCAGTGGAGCGTAGATCAATGCATCATTTGCATCATCTCAATGCATATTGTGAGTATTCATGCACTCCCCTATTTTCGGTTTTTAAATGTTTTGGGGTGGAAAAGCATGTCCTAAACTATTTTTATGTTCGTTGTATTTATTTTAACTTGTATGAAACTTGGTTGCTATATTTCGTATGTATGTGTATGTTACTTTAATTCATGAGGACTGTATCGCGGTTAAGTCCCTGGAATCTCTAGACACAACTCATTAACTCTTTGAGCCTATGGTTATTATGGATAGCGCTATCAGGAGGTAGACAACTCCCCACTCGCACAATTCGCTTGAGTGCATTTTACCATTTTCTACACTATGTTTGCGATACACATAGTAGTCAATAGGGCACGATTCGGTCGTTAGGCTTGGGTTGTGAACTCATGAATGGAAACTTGAGGCACATACGAATCTTTATGCGCACATGAAACTTGTACTCTCACGTTAGCAATGACACTTGTATACTTATTTTAGCAATGAAACTTGTATACTTATTTTAGCAACGAAACTTGTATGCTTATTATAGCAACGAATTTTGTTTCTCATTATAGCAACAAACTTTTATTACTGAAAACTTATATACTTGTTTTAGCAATGAAATTGTTTGCTCCTTGTAGCAACGAAATTGATTGCTCATTTTAGCAATGAAACTTGTTTACTCGTTTGAGTAACGAACTTTATCTTCCATGAGAATATGAATGTTGCATCTTATTTGGGCAACATACTTTATCTCTCATGATGACAAAGAACTTTGTTTTTACAAACTTATTTACTCATTTTAACAATATACTTTTGTTATTGGAAACTCTTATCAAAACTTTGATTTCGATTCATGAAACCAATATTATTTTGTTAAACTTGTGAGTACTCACCAACTATTTTCATAGTTGACGCTCGTTTTACATGCTTTTTCAAGAATTATCGAGTAAGTGGCACTTAGGGACACTTCACTTTTAGGAGCATTCGCATGTGTTGTATTTCTATTTTCATTGTAATTTCTTGTAAAAGTTGTTCAAACCCATTGTAAATTTGTAATGATTTTTAATACTATGGTTGGTGTTGTCTTTTAACTTTTGCTATGAAACCCTTTATACTGCCACGCCTCGTGTTTCCGCTTTAGCGGGGTGTGACAACACATCAGGCCAATCTATCACTGACTGATAAAAACTAGCATGCATGTCTATAAACTCATACAATAGGCATACAAAGGCATCTCTCTTAGCATTCTATCATGCATGTTTTGAGCATATCCTTATCCCTAACTAGCATACGATTCACAAATTCACATTTCATATCATATCAAATAACATGTATGAGTATTTTGGGAGAATTTACGTGAGCTCGATCGAGTGCATGCACTACACCCTTTCTTGTATTAGAAAACTTGTTTTTCCTTTTTAAATAATTTTTTCATTTTTGAAAAAAGAAAAAAATTAACCAAATTCTCAGTTTGAGTTCAAATACACCCGAGAGTGTGTCTGAATCCCTCAAACCAAGGTTTTGATACCAACTTGTAACGTCCTAAAATAATACCATAAAAATTTTCATTTTTAGATTAATAAACCATTAAACCATATCATTTTCATAAAACCAGGGTAATCAAAGTCTTATCAATACATCATCATTATCAGAGTAAATCACAAAATGCAGAATCGAATGGTTTATGTCTTGCAATCATCCCAAGCTCTTCCCTTTGAAACAAGAAGTAAGAATAACATAAACTGAAAATCGTAAGCACAAAGCTTAGTGAGTTCCCCAAACTACCCCATATCATACTTAATAAATCACATACTTGGCCCCCGCCCTCTATCGAGCCCCGCCCGGTATCGAGTCCCACACGACCTCGGGCCCCGCTCGACATACAAATCTGTTACTCTTAGGCCCGGCAGACATCGGGCCCTGCCCAGTACACACATAATCATATAAGTGTATAATCATACAAACACATACGATAATCACAAAGACAAATAGTATACTATACTGTCATCGAGCCCCTCCCAGCATCAGGCCTTGCCCGGTAAGCATAAGAAGACATACTGATAAGTAGCATACAATATGCTCATCAGGCCCCGCCTAACATAGGGCCTTGCCCGGTGAACATATATTCCACAAAACCTATGCACAAGTAATGCAGACATCCTGCATCCTAAGAATAATAATCGTGGGCCAACATTGGTGCCTTAGACCCGCTAAACACAGTGAGAAAACTCACCTCAGTCTCCAGACAAAAGGTCCTACACTCGTTGCCTCTGCGAACCGACAAATCCATGAGCTATCAATGCCAAACAACATCCAATTAATAATTGGATTCCAATCCATAGCTATCAGTCCATAATTTGGGTAAAAAGACCATTTTACCCCTGACCTAGTTTGGACCAAGACTTCGGCCCAAACCTATAATCCAAAAGGCCCAAAATCCAATTAACCGTTTAAGGCCCATACTTGGCCTAATTTTCCAAATTGGGCACAAACCCTTACATAGACCTTACCCTAAAGCCCATCAATTCTCCTAGTCCAAAACACTTGCACTCAGATGGCCTAACAAGAACCCAAGCTCCTAAGCCCAAACTCAAAGCCTAAAATGCAATAACCAAACAGACTGAGTACATGGGGCATACAGACTTGTACGCCCAACGTACTGACCCATTAAGCCAAAATACACATTAAGAACTTAATGCTTAAGACCAGAAGTCTAAACGACAGATCTAATCCCTGATAAGCGTCTAGAAGCATAAAGTCACTGACTTGGTGACTTTGCATGCCCCAAAAGGACCCAAATTCAAGATATAGCACTCTAATTTCACTAACTGGACACAATCTCATACATGGGTGATCAATGGTGATGCATTGGTGTGGTTTCATTCATGGAGAAAAGATCAAGAGAAATAAAAAGTGAATCACAGTTGAAATAGAGGCCTGAGATCGACAACATGAATGACAAAAGATGGTGGCGGTTTGTTGATTTTCTGGGTATTGGGGATGGTAATCAATAGAAGTAGAGATATAGGTATGATTTAAAGGAAAGTAAACCAATATTTTATAGATTAATTAAATATTTATTTAATTACCAAAATTAATATTAATTAATATGTAAGATTATGATTTTATCTTTCTTTACAGTTTTGAAATGATTGACCTATATTTGTTCTTACATCTACATAATAAGTAGTTAGAATACTTGAACATATATATATATATATATATATATATATATATATATATATATATATATATATAAAAGTAAGTTCCAATAAAAACAGTAAATAGTGTTAAAACGTAAAAACTTTAACATTTGATTATTCATATATTCATTAGAATGTTATTATTTTATTATAAATTTTGTGTATGTGCATTATTATAGTAAATTCTAATATTAGTTTTAACATGTGATTATTTATTTATTCATTGCTGAAGAATTACATAAAGTTGATGATACAAAATTCATTTCAGAATAATAACATAAAAATAGTGTTTTTATATTTTCACACTATTTACTATTTTTATTTGAACCATCTTCTCCCCGGACATGAATGGTTTCTTTAGATATCTTGTTCAGACCAGTAGATTTACATATATATTTTCATGACATGGATCTTGCCAAAAATTGATTAAAATTAAGTAGTTGGTTCTAACCCAATTTTTAACAACCAAATTATGCATATTGATAGAACAGATATTGAAAATATTCCATTGCATCATTTTTCTTTTTCTATTTTATAGCCCATATGATTCAGTAACATTACACAAAGTATATGTTTTAGCTAATATATTTTCTGCCATTCATTTAAAAAAATCAACTTATATGTAATCGATTATAGTTGACACAACCGATAGCAACCATCAAGTCTTTGAATCTATTGATCGTGTATACGTAAACTCAATGTTCATAGCATGTGCATTTATACTTCCTTTATTTATTCGTGACCTTTTAAGAAACTACAAGATTAGAGTATTAAACTATTCAATGAAAAGTGTATTATTATTTTGTAATGGGCGAAAGAAGAAAGAAAACATGGATGATCAATCCAACAAAGTGATATAAAGAACAAGTGTCTTAAAGTTTATTGCTTGATTTACAAGCACTACCCATAAATTGCATATGTGGATTTTGGTGAATAAAAGAATAGCTGTTGGTCAGCCTAGATCAAAGGTGAAAAAAGTGAAATATTTGGTCCATTCGATTCTCTATTTTTGGTGGCTTTTTGACATTTTGGAGAGAGGGTTACCTTTGTCTTTTGATCCATACACAATAGTATACATTCTTTACTTATGTATCACTTGATTCTATTTCCAACATCACCCTTTTGTTACTCGTTTCTTTGCTTAAGCAAGAATCCTTGATCAATCTTTTGTGTACCTTAGAAGAACAATTACAAATTTCTCATTTTTAGGGTCATGAGAATGTACAATTTTGCACTTCAGAGGGTATAACCATGTCGTTTTTTATGTTTAGAAATCCACTTGTGACAAATTATATATTGTTGCCTTACAATGAGAATCTATATATATATATATATATATATATATATATATATATATATATATATATATATATATATATATATATATATATATATATAGGTTCAGGTTCATTTGAAACCATTCTAATTTTGTGAGACCGTGAGACCAAATCTAAAAATAATTTTAAAATACAAAATAAATGGAAAAATCCAAAAATTCTTTTTTTAAATATTATTTTCGGAACTTGAATTAACTAAAAATAAATAAAAATAAAATAAAAAAAAATCTCGTTTTTTTTTTTGAAAAATACGTGAAATATTCTAATAGAATATTACACTGATATATTCTACAAAATAATTTTAAAATGCAAAATAAATGGAAAAATTTAAAAATTCTTTTTTTAAATATTATTTTCGGAACTTGAATTAACTAAAAAATAAAAAAAAATTCCATTTTTTTGAAAAATACGTAAAATATTCTAACAGAATATTACACTGTACATATTCTAAAAAATAATTTTAAAATACAAAATAAACGGAAAAATCCAAAAATTCTTTTTTTAAATATTATTTTCGAAACTTGAATTAACTAAAAAAAATAAAATAAATAAAAAAATGCGTCTCACGGTCTCACAAAATTAGGTCGTCTCACATGAACCTAACCCTATATATATATATATATATATATATATATATATATATATATATATATATATATATATATATATATATATATAAAGAGAGAGAGAGAGAAAGAGAGAGTTAGGTTAATGTGTTTCTTACATTTATTGTATACTAAATTGCACCAATAGAAATTTAGTAAAATTAAATAATTATTTAATTAAATAAATATAGATAATAAATGATTTCCATAATTATAGGTATATATTAAATGATATCCATAATTATAATTCTCATTTTATGAAAACTAATTAAATTCTTCATTAATGTCAGCAATAACATTCTTTCAGAATGAATTCATATTTAGGTTTTTATATATGGATTCTTGTTTTGTTTCAGGAGACACTCACTTAAAATATAATAAAGTTACATTGAATAAGAAGAACGAGATTGTATTCTAATAGAATACACTCTCATTCTGTTAAAATACAATCTCATTCTTTTTTATACGAATTCATTCTGAAAGAGTATTATGGTGACATTAATGAAAATTTTAATTAGTTTCCATAAAAAAAAGAATTATAATTATAAATATCATTTAATATACGTATAATTATGGAGCTAATTTAATATCTATCTTTATTTAATTAAATAATAATTTAGTTTTTACTAAATTTTTATTGGTGTATTCTAACACACAATAGATGTGAGAAACATTTGAATTATATATATATATATATATATATATATATATATATATATATATATATGTGTGTGTGTGTGTATATATATATATATATATATATATATATAAGGGTTATATTGAAAACAAAAAAAAAACCCTAAAAATCATAAAAATGCACAAAAAAATACCTAGACATCACAAAAGGTTTTTTGACTTTACACATAAAAAAATCACATTTTTTTTTAAATTTCGCTGAAAAAAACAATTTTTTTCAGCGATTTTGTGTTATAATGTGCGATTTTTTCAAAAAAAAATTATGATCTCAAAGTATTTTTTTTCACTTTTAGGGCTTTTTGTTTTTTCATTGAACCTAAACTTATATATATATATATATATATATATATATATATATATATATATATATATATATATATATATATATATATATATATATATATATATATATTCAATTGAGACCATGTTAATTTTGTAAACATGGGACTCAATTCTAGCCACTAATCTTGGAGATCAAAAAAATTATAAATTGAAATATAAAAAGAAAAATCCAAAAATTCTATTTTAAATATTATTTTTTTATTTAATTTATCCAAAAAATAAAAAATAAATAATAATAAATAAATAAAATTGTCGTTATTGTCTAAATATAAGTGAAATATTCTAACAGAATATTATAATGTAAATAATCAAATCGATTTTTAGAATCTTAGAATGTTATAATAATCTATTAAAATTGATAGATATGTTAAAATATTTTAATATTTACTTGAATTGTTAGATTTGTTAGGATATTCTATTAAAATTGATAGATATGTTAAAATATTCTAATAATCTATTTGAATTGTTAGATTTGTTAGAATATTCTAATAATTTAGTAGAATATTTCAACATTCAAATAATTCGATTTGAATATTTAGAGTATAACATTCTATTATAATATTTTACATATATTTTGAAAAAAACAATATTTTTTTGGATAAAATAAATGACGAGAATAATATTAAAAAATTTTTTTGAAAATTTTCATTTATTTTGCATTTTAAAAATATTTTTTTATCTTCAAAACGAATAGCTAGGTTTGCGTCTTATGCCTCACACATATAATGGGCTTTGAAACGATTGTAATGGGTTATATAGAGAATATTGCTTATTTTATTTTATTTTTTTTATATATTGATATATACATGTATAAGATATATGGGAATAAGGAATTGTCATTTAACAAACATAATTGATTGGGTATATGAATGAAGATATTGTTTGAATTTTAGGTTGGTTAATGAAGCCTTTTTTATTTGATTATGATTAAAGGTTTTTTTCTTTCTTTCTTCTTTTTCATGATTAACGACAGAATCAAATGTTTATTTTTGGTTTTGGTGGATCGTAAGTTAGCCGGGTTTAGACTTGGAGTTTATATTAAGGTATTATTTATTAGGAGTTGTAATATTCAGTTAATAATGACCTTTTCACTTAATAATTACCATCTTTATATTATTATTATATGTCGTACATAACTAGTAGTCTAATATTAGCTTATTGTATGATAAAATTGCAACTTTCAATTAATGATTATGTTTTCGACTAATAATTTGCCATCTTAAATTTATCATTATCCATTATGTACTTAACTAGTAGTCTAATACTAAAGGGCTTCTAGCCCAGCGGTATTCAGTGTTGTCATCCCTCCTTGAAATTGATGGTTCAAGTCTTACTGTGGACATAAGTAGAATAATTTATGAATAGTTTAGTATATATTTGTATTTGCTGTTCAAAAAAAAAAAAAAAAACTAATAGTCTAATAATAAGTTATGGAAACTTATATCGCCAAAGTTATTCTTTATTTCTTATAAAATGCATAAATTACAAAATAAAAAAAATAAAAAAATAAAAAAAAACATAAATAACTCCTTCATAATTTTATAAAGTACAAAATCATAAGAAATTACCTGAGGTTTTCCGACGTGTGTAAACATCTGTAATCATTTTCTCAAACAGTCATAGCTTATGTTGTTGGATTACAAAATAGAGTCGAGTACGACACTGATTTGGAATGTCGTGTTTGTGATTTCTATGACTAATATTATTTAGGTGTAATATGATTAATTTCTTGATCAATATTGTCTTGATAAATATTAAGCAAGTTAGGGTGGTGAAGAGTGCTCATTTGTTTAAGCTTGTGTCGGTTGAAAGTACACTGCTATTTAGGAGTGAAACCTTGCCGATGGGGGTTCGGGGGTAGCACCTCTGGAAGCAGTGTTCAACGGGTGGCAACCCCTAGCTGGGGTCGAGCTGGTTTTGTGATCTTAATTCTAGACATGTTTTTAAGGTGGTTAGTGACAAATTATATGATAGTTTTCTGACGTGATGTTACTTACCTGTAACTATCTTTTCCAGTTATTGGAAAAGAAGTTATCTCTTATTAATTGATTAATTTCGTATGAGACTAGTACACAACATAAGACATTACGTCTTCTTCATTCTCAGTTCTTGAATATTGAGTTTGATCCAATTAGATATTTTTGAGTGTACCCTCAAAATGCTTTACTCTGAAAGTGTTTTCATAACTCTCAATAATCCAAGCATTCTAATACCCTGGTTTTCTAACAAAGATTAAAGCATTTTTGTGATAATGGCAACTTGAGATTATATGAAGGACATAACTAGCAAATTTTATGAGTTGATCAAGTTTGAAGGGCATGATTTTTGTAGATGGCAGAAGAAGATGCATTTCCTCCTCACAACTCTGAAAGTGGTGTATGTTCTAAGTATACCTATTCCTGAATTCGTTGAAGATGAACCCTTGGAGGAAACAAGAAGGATATTGAAGTGGGAAAATTATGGTTACATCTATCATGACCACATTCTCAATGGTATCTTTGACTCTTTATTTTATGTTTATCCAAATGTCGAATCTGCAAATGAACTATGGGATTCACTGGAATCCAAGTACATGGTTGAAGATGCTTCTGGTAAGAAGTTTATGGTCAGTAATTTCATGGTTTACAAGATGGTTGATACCAAGCCCTTAATGGAACAATTCCAAGAAATGTTAAGGATTTTGAGACAGTTTGTTCAACATAATCTGAAAATAGATGAAGCCATTTATGTGGTTGTAATCATTGACAAACTGTCTCCTTCCTGGAAAGAGTTTAAACATACTTTGAAACATAACAAGGAAGAGTTAATTTTGGTTCAACTTAGATGTCATTTAAGTATGGAAGACACTTTAAGGACTCAAGAACTTGATAATAATCCTAAAGGAAAAAACCAACTTGGTTCTATTATGTGAATATGGTGGAAGGTGATGGATCAAAGAACTCCAACAAGTCCAAAGGACGAAGGAAGTACAAAGGGACAATAGATAAATCTTCTAGCAAAAAGAAAAACCAGTTTATTAAACTATAACAAACCTGGTCATTTCAATAAGGATTTTTTTCTTCGTAACGTGAACAAAGATTTTGGTCCAAGTGGATCTAAGGATCGAGAAAATCAACAAGGTCATAATTCTGATTTTATGCATAATTTAATATTGTTCAAAATTATGTTTCTATAATTTATGAAGAATTTTATTTGCATGATGATGATGTTGCATGGTGGGTCGATTATGACGCAACAATTCATGATTGCATGTATCTTCATTAGTTTAAATAAAGTCAACCAATTGAAGATGAGTCTGTTGTAAAGATGAGAAATGTTGCAACTAAACCAATAAAGGGATTAGGATCTGTTTTACTTACATTTAATTGTGGAAAATGTTTGCGTTTAGACAAAAGTATTTTATATACCAGGGATTCAAAAGAATCTCTTATCTGAAATAGTTTTAAATAAGTGTGGTTACAAACAAGTGTTAGAAAGAGACAAATATATGTTTTCAAGACATGCTACTTTTGTTGGATTTGGTTATGTATGTAATGGTATGATTAGGCTTAATCTAAATTATCCTTCTTATGATAATTTGATTTGTATGGCTTCAACTAGTATTAGCAATAACTTATATAAATCAGATTTATGGCATGCTATAATATGACATATTCATTACAAAATAATTAAATACATGTATAAAATGAGTTTGATTCATTCTATTGACATAAATAATGAAAAGTGTAAAACTTGCATGTTACCTAAAATCATTAGACACCTTTTAAGGATGTTGTTAGGGGAAGCAAGGTGGTGGAACTCATACATAGTGATTTATGTGATTTTCATGCAACATCTTCCATAGGAAACAAATAGTTTGTCATTACTTTTATTTATGATTCATCTAGATATTGTTATTGTTAGGACAAAAAATATTATTTGATGATGCAAAATATAAGAATGAACACAATTACGAAGAAGTATTTGGTAAACATGATCTTATAATCTACTAATAATTGAGAATTTACAATAAATAAATAGCTTTATCTCTAACTAATCTACCTAAAGATCCTTAACTCATAAAAGGATTACATCATGTCACTTACTCACATTAGGAGTGGTACAAGTCTATTTATAGGAAAACTATACAAGTCATGGTAAAAAACACATAAATTATAGAGGAGGCCCTTGTCATCATCCATATATAACTTTGCATCCAACATTCTCCCCCACAAAGTTTGGAATGGATGATGAGGCTTCATCTTCAAAAATAATCATCTAGCAAATAAGAAGACAACATGTGACAACGCATCAAAGCAATCTACGAATCTTGATTTGTCGATAGTATTCAAAAATAGGTTCTAGGATATAGGAATGCAAAATCAAGCACCAAAGTAAAAATATCAACTTCAACACCCAAAGAGCTTCTAGAAGTAATATTTTCAAACTTCATCTTCGAAACTAATCATAAAGATAATAGAGAAACTAAACCTGCCATGAAACCCACTTCGGAATCGAAAATCCAAATCATTGTATATCATTGAAGAACTCCCCCTCCAAGTCATAATGATCTTCAAATAAGATAAAGATACAAATCATCAAAAAAAATATCATGTAAAAAATTAAACTCAAGATTCTTAACTTCACTTGATCGAGATATCACTAAGAGTTAGAGTTAATCAAAGCACCATGGTCATTAGTAGAAGCTTTTGGGTCCATGTCCTAAAGTTCATCAATTCCTAAAAATGATATACCCCACTTTCATATCTCTACCACAAGCTTCATCAAAAATCACCAATTTGATAAATCAGAATCCACTTTTGAATATCCATATCAAATTCTCCCCCCTTTTATAACCGAAAAACGATTATAAAACCTTCAAATGGGCATGTGAATGAGCTCAAATCATATATATCAATGTTATAATCCCTTTGACAAATGGAATAAACTTGACGCTTTAAATATGAAAAAGTCGAAAAAATGTGAAGTTTTGCGAAACTTGACCTTCCTGACTACCATGACTTAAATCGGAATCACATCAGTACTGTTCGGGAGAAATACATTCACCAAAAATCCAAATATGATCATCAGCCCTTGAATTTGCAATTATTTATGAAATTGGTTCAAAACTATCACTTTCCATAAAGAAAAGGAACCGAAATGATAAACCAACATCCTTCTTCCCTTTTTGATGGATTAGTGGGAAAGCCACAACATCCAACGACACCCAAATATGCAAGATTACCAATTTTAGTTGAGAGACCAATAAAAGTTGTGATATCAAAAACAATGTACAAAATCACATCATATGCGAGATATATTTGATTTGCGAAGCCAATGTTCCGACCATAATACTTTTGCGAGAATGAGATGACTTACGAGAACGAGATTGCTTGCGAGACCCAGTCAAGACCTAAAATGTGACATAAATCGGATTCAATATTTAATCAACTACGACAAGATTTAACTATGAGATCAGTGAAAAGTTCGATTCCAACACCGTTCATCATTGGGAGATCTTTGCATAAGTTGTGAGTCAATTTCAACTATGAAAAGTTTTATCAACGAGATCGATTATCCGATTGTGAGACCATCCTATGAGACTGGTTCCAAATATAAATCCTTGTCATACATCATTTATGTGCTCTGATGTTAGGTTCTTATCAATTCTTCATTCTTCATTCCGAAATTACTTTCCCATCGCATTTGTTCTGATCACTTTAGCATTCATAAATTTAGTTTTCGTTTCAATGACATTCACTTTAATAAACTCCATTCGATCATCATCATCATCATCATCATCATCAACCGATCATCCAAATTATTAACCAATTTCAAATCAAACTGATTACTATATTCATCATGATCTTTGATAAAGTGATATCGCAATGCAATACATTACATTTTTTAGTGTTGTACTGGATTATGACATATGCTGATTGTGATTTATGAGTCGCGGTATAACAATATCTTATTCATATTTATCCCATAATCTCGTAGTTAGCTTTGAATCCAAATAATTTACGAAGTGCATGAAGCAGCTGCAATATACTCAGCTTCTGCATTTCATAAAGAAACACATGTCTGTTTATTTGTTGCATTTAAAAGATGAAGATCTTGATAAATTTAAAATTTATAAACAAGTAGAGTTACACAAAAATGAATTGATAAAAGTTTTGATACTGACTGAGGTGGTGAGTAGTATGATCTAGTTTATTTCTAATCTACTTGAATAATACATGAAACCATGGCTTCTTATACACCACAACAAAATTGTATGGCTGAAAGGAAGTGAAAAGATGTTTAATTAATTGTAAAAAGAAATTAGAATACAAATGAACACATGATGTAAATAAGATCTTGTTTCAGCTTGTATTAATCCGGATTGATACAAGTGCAGTTGTAGAGAGAGAGAGAGAGAGAGAGAGAGAGAGAGAGAGAAAGCATAATGCTCAAAATGCCAAAAGCTACAAAAGTCTTATGTACCTACACTATTTATAGTGTACTTAATGGATACAAAAGGCATACTAGGACTTTTATGTTAATTGCAAATACACAAAAATGCATGATAAAATACATTTATATCGAAGTCATGAAGACCTTTGACATTAACACAACCTTCGCTACTAAGATAACTACCTAAGGCTTCGATATATCACAACAAATATGACTCAACAATCTCCCCCTTTGAGATTAATATCCAATCTTCAAGATATGTGTATTGTCTTTATCACTTTCAGTAGCACTTTTCCTACTTCCATATACCAGACGATGATCTTCCTAATCCAATTTATCTTCATTCAAATTCTTATTGAAATTGTTTATACAAAGAAGGGCACCGGAAAGATTCTGATTTGAATATATATCTGTATCGTCAGTATTGAAGAAAAACTTCCTTTTCCCACCCTTCATATTCTTCCCTTTAAAAAAAAGTCCCAAAGGTTGATTGATAATTTCACCATCTACATAATCATTAATGTTGAATTTCCGTTTCAACAAAGACTTAGGAACCTTTGACTTTTTGTTGAAGGCAATGGCGAACTCAAAATATGTTAATGCTAGATGAGTAAACTAACAGTCTAAGAAGTTTTTATGTGACTATACCTAATATTATTCGAAGTTTTGTCTTGAGCTTGGTAATTACTCATATCCCCCATTATCTTCGTAATTGTGATGAGATCATTCAAATTCATGAAATAGAATTCAGAAATGGTGAAGTTGTCACACCCCCGAACTAGACGGTGGAAACGTCTGAGGGCTTGCGTGACTTAAATTGAAATATCATCACAATGAATACACATGAAACATAACATAGACATCACCATGCATCAATACATTACAACTGACCTTGTTCACATCAAGTACATTGTCTAAATATTACAAATCCATAGCATAAATTGTTTGAGAGTTTTCAAACATAACATCCTAACACACTTGGTATTGTTCTTCAACTTATCTGTTACTTGAGAATACAAGTTATTTTGAAAACGTCAAAATATATAATGTTGGTGAGTTCATAAGCAGGTTTGATATGAAAATGTTTTGTATAGTTTGTAAAACCCAGAAAATCCGATATTTTCTGAAACGACAATTGTTTATACAAAAGGTGTGATGATCCATAACTATATGCGTGAATGATTTCAAAACGTGTATAAATGAGATGTTTTGCATTATAGTTATTGAAAGTACAAGTGAATAATGTTGGTTTCCCCGGAAAACCCGATATTTTCCAATAAAATACTATGATCGTTTTGTATTATTGTATCGTCACAACGAATGAATATGATTTCCATTGATTACTTAGATGGTATTGGATCTCTATGTGAGTCGTTATAACCATACATGATAATGACTAGTTCGTCTGTCTTGGCATTCTAGCGAACGCCGGAATCGATCTTAAGATTTTGTCACCCTACACTGGCCGAGTCTAACTGTAGCGAACAGCTAAGGTGTGGGGGAGTTACCCCCGTATAGATCTATACATAAACTCTCTCTCTCCCTCCATGAGACTTTGATTATAACTACAGACTACGACCGACACTTATTGGTGTCGCCCGTTATTACTCACTTAATCAAAATGAATTATAACAACCTGATTTTTGTTTAATTGAATAGAAGGTAAGCTTAACAGACGAGGAGAAGAGGACTACGAGGTCCTACTAATCACGTCTGTTATTTAAGGCTGTCGAGTATATGAAGGACGCGTTGGCCCATTTCGCATATGATTTATTTGGACCTTATTAGCAATGCTAATGGGCCACTGAGGCCCAATAGCATGTAAAAACCATCGAGGGTCCCTTAGGCATGTAATTGGGTCACAGGAGGCCTAATAAACATGTATTATTTATGTTAGGACCAAAAGTCATGTTAAAGGGTCACAAAAGGCCCAAAAAAAGCATGATTAGAATTATTCAAGCCCAACAATTAGAATGTTTACTTGTTTTGTATAGTATTAGTGTTGCGAAGTTGTTTAATCGAAGTGTCGTAAAAATCACCGAATTGTTTTATAACGATTCATAGATTTATAAAAATATATATTTTTCTATTTAAACCCATAAGTTATAAAATTTGGTATATTTTAACCCAATTATTTTAATCTTAACATAATTGACCAAAAACGACCAATTCAGCCCCTTATTTTGGTAAAGTTGGCAATTTTAGTCCTTTTTATGAAAAATGACATATTAGGTTCTTGAACTATTTTTCTTGACATTTTTTATCCAAACACTTATTTAAATAATGTTTTAAGCCCAAAATTTAATTTTGGAGAGTTTCATCCCCTTAGTTAAAAGATTTGCATTTAAATCCACACTTTTCGCAATTTTTACAATTTTGACCCAAAATCCAAAATCTTTGCATTTTTAGTCCCTTTTGATATATAAGGCCATTTTAACCCCTGAAATAGGTTCATTTACATATATAGCCCCTGTTTTGAGAAAACTTTCCATTTCAGCCACCTTAAATTTGATTTTTTCGCATATTTAGGCCTAAATAGCCGAAAGGCCCAAATTTTAGCCCATTAGGCTAAAATTTACATTTTTATTCCTTTAAAAAGCATAATATTTATAAAAACTCTCATTGTTAGCACATATTCACCACATAAACATAAGAAATCACACATAACATACAAATACACATAGATCTACACATTTTGCTTATATTCTCCCCATAAATCATTTGAAAACCGAAAATAGAGGGGTATGAACTCACCTTGATTTAATGTTCACGGTTTTGAAGAAAGAAATGGAAGAGTTTGATCCTAGCAAGCTTTCTTGGGTGGATCTCAAACTTAGAGTTTTCTAGGATGATGATCATGAGTTTGTGTGAATTTAGAAGATATTCTTGATGAAATAAAGAGACTAGATTATGGATCCAACAACCAACTTACCTAGGATGATGATTCTTGTGGAAGATCCTACTTGAAATGCTCAAGATCTTAAAAATTTTGATGAAGAAATGATAGGTGTTCTTGAAAGAATAGTGAGTGTTTGAAAAATGAATTTGGTGTGGGTGTTGGGTGCTCTCGGCCGAGAAGAAGAAGGAAGGGAGAGTAGAGAAGAGGTAAGTTGCATAGGGACATGAGATGTCTTAAATATATGTTGGATAATCCTATAATTAACCCCTAAACAACAATGAGGTGTCATGGCCATTTATTTATTTCTTTCCCTTTTTTGTTTTGTATTTGGGCCGAGAGGGGGTATAGGAAAAGAATGGTTTGGGCCTTTTGTGCTTGAGTCCATAATATGAGGCCCAATTTGATGATTTTCGGGCCATTGGGCCTTTAGAGTAGTTCATGACCCAATTTAGCATAAAGGATTGGATTAGAGTCCATTAAAGCTTTTTGGATTTATTATGGCCCAATAAGGCCCATTAAAGATAAACTAGTCCATTTTAGGCTTATAAGACCCAAAAATGTTAAGTCTCATGAGAGTGGGTCCAAAGAGAGCCCATTTAAGAGTTCTAAGCCCAAAATAGTCAAATTGGAAGTTTATTGGCCTATTAGGCCCAATAAGGAAATTGTAGTCCATATTGGACTTAAACCGGGATTTCTAGGGTTTCAAACCTTTTTTTGACTATTTGAGTGTTTGTATAGAGTGTTGTATGGAATTTTGTTGTCATTGAATAAACATAATACATGATTTCAAGTTTTTGTTATAATGTTATCCTTGTTAATTGTTTACAACGCATCAGAATTCCTAGTTGTGACATCATCCCCCCGTTAGAGGGAATTTTGTCCTGAAATTCTTTTTGATGCTAGATTTGAGAATGAGAGAATAGGTGATGGTAATTTTAATTCATCTGGTCTTCGCGTTCCCATGTGAATTCTGGTCCACGTTTCGTGTTCCATCGAACTTTCACAATCGGAATGCGACTTTGCATAGTACGCTTCACTTCCCTGTCCATGATTTCAACTGGTTCCTCGATGAACAGGAGATTCTCATTGATTTCAATTTCTTCCAATGGAATGGCGAGATTTTCGTCAGATAAGCACTTTTTTAAATTGGAAACATGGAACACGGGGTGTACACTGCTGAGTTCAGCAGGTAGTTACAGTCTATAAGCCACTGGACCGATTCGGGCAAGAATATCGAATGGTCCAATGTACCGTGGGTTTAGTTTTCCCCGTTTCCCAAAATGAATCACCCTTTTCCAGGGAGAGACTTTTAACAGCACCCGATCCCCGACTCGAAATTCCAAGGGCTTTTGCCGTTTATCAGCGTAGCTCTTCTGTCAGTCTCATGATGCTTGAAGTCGAGCTTTGATTTGAACTATCTTCTCTGTTGTTTTGCGTATGATTTCTGGTCATGTTAATGCTTTTTTTGGTGTTTGTTGTCTTGCTAGCTGAGTGTCACCTACCTCAGCCCAACACAACGGTGATCTACATTTGCGCCCATATAAGGCTTCAAAAGGAGCAACTTTGATTCTTGAGTGATAACTGTTGTTGTACGAAAACTCAATTAAAGGCAAGTGGGTATCCCATGACCTTCCAAAGTCTATTACGCATGCAAGAAGCATATCTTCAAGCGTTTGAATGGTTCGCTCACTTTGACCATCGGTTTGTGGGTGGTTGGCAGTGCTCATGTCTAGTTGTGTTCCCATAGCTTTCTGAAGCGATTGCCAAAAGCGTGAAGTGAATATACTATCTCGATCTGAGATGATAGATATTGGTATTCCATGGAGTCTCACAATTTCCTTGATGTAGATTCTTGTCAATCGTTCCATCTTGTATGACTCCTTTATTGGCAGGAAATGAGCAGATTTTGTCAACCTATCGACTATTACCCATATGGTATCTAATCCATCTGTTTTCTTGGTCACAAAGTCCATAGTAATCCTTTCCCATTTCCACTCGGGTATTACCAGTTGTTGTAATAGTCCCGAGGGCTTCTGATATTCTACCTTCACTTTAGCACAAGTGAGGCACTTGCTAATGTAAGTGGCAATTTCTGCCTTCATGTTAGGCTACCAATATTGTTGCTTGATATCCAAGTACATTTTATCTGAACCCGGATGGATGGAGTATCGTGTCTTATGGGCTTCATTCATGACTACTTCTCTGAATCCCCCAAGTTTGAGAATCCAAATTTGGTTCATGAAATAATATGCTCCGTCCTCTTTAACTTCGAAGTTCTTTTCCACTCCACGTAACGCTTCGCTTGTTCTGTTTTCTATCTTCATGGCATCGAACTGGGCTGCATTGATTTGCGAGGATAGATGGGATTGAATGGTTATTGAAAGAGTCTTCACACGACGATTTGAGCATTCTTTCCGATTCAAGGCATCAACTACCACGTTAGCCTTTCCTGGGTGGTACTTGATTTTGCACTCATAATCGTTTAGCAGCTCAACCCATCTTCGCTGCCTCATGTTTAACTCCTTTTGATTTAAAATGTGTTGGAGACTCTTGTGGTCAGTGAAACTGGTGCACTTTGTACCATAAAGGTAGTGCCTCCAAATCTTCAAGGCGAAGACCACAACTCCCAATTCGAGATCATGGGTGGTATAATTTACCTCATTTGTATTTAGTTGTCGGGATGCATAAGCTATCACCTTTCCACGCTGCATGAGTACACATCCTAAACCCTGATTCGAAGCATCGCAGTAAACTACGAAGTCCTCTGTTCCCTCTAGTAACGATAGTACTGGTGCACTACAGAGAGTTGGCTTCAGAGTTCGGAAGGCAACCTCCTATTTTTCTGTCCACTCAAATGGCACGCCCTTTTTTGTAAGCATGGTAAGTGGCTTGGCTGTTTTGGAGAAGTTCTGAATGAATCTCCTGTAATAGCCTGCTAGACTTAAAAATTGACGAATTTATGTGGGTGTCATTAGGACCGCCCATCCTTCAATGGCTTTGACCTTAGAAGGGTCCACATGTATCCCTTCTTAACTGACAACATGACTCAAAAAGTTTACGCTACGGAGCCAGAACTCACACTTAGAGATTTTGCGTATAACTTTTCAGTTCATAGGGTTTCCAAGATATGCCCGAGATTTCGGCCATGCTCCTCTTTGCTTCGAGAATAGACTAGGATATCGTCGATGAAAACAATGACAAAATTGTCAAGGAATGGTCGGCAGATTCGATTCATCAGTTCCATGAATTCGGCAGGGGGATTCGTTAGACCGATGGGCATTACAACAAATTCATAATGTCCATAGCGAGTTCGGAAAGCGATTTTGGGGATATCCTCTTCCCGGACCTTGAGTTGCTGGTATCCTGGTAGCAGATCTATCTTAGAGAAGTAACTTGCTCCGTGAAGTTGGTCGAATAGATCGTCGATTCGTGGAAGTGGGTAGCGATTTTTGATAATGAGCTTATTCAGTTCTCTTTAATCAATACACATCCTAAAGGATCCATCCTTTTTCTTAACAAAGAGGACTGGAGCTCCCCAGGGTGAGAAGCTAGGTTGGATGAACCCTTTGCTCAAGAGTTCGCTAAGTTGGCTTAACAGTTCTTACATCTCCGTCGGAGCCAACCTATATGGTGATTTGGCAATGGGCGTAGCACCCGGCACCAGGTCAATTCGGAACTCGACTAGTCTGTCTGGGGGTATCCTCGGAAGATCTTCAGGAAAGACATCCAAGAAATTGCAAGCTACTGGAATGTCTCGAATATTGACCTCTTCCTTGGACTTATCCACAATGTGATCCAGAAATGCCAAGTCCTTCTTTTGTAGAAACTTATGTGCCTTAATACACGAGATAAGACAAAGGTTTGTACTGGGCTTGTCTCCGTATATAATTAGGGTTTTGTGATTAGGGAGATGAAGGCGAATGGCCTTCTCGCAACACATAATTTCGGCATGATGGGGGCTCAACCAGTCCATGCCGATACTCACATCAAAACTCCTAATAGTTACAGGCATCAAGTTTATTTGAAAGGCGTGATGATTTAAGGTTAGGGTACATCCTACGTAGATTTCCCCAGTTTATTATGTTTTCCCATTAGCCATTTCCATCATAAAGGTTTCATTAAGCTTCTACGGTTGTTGTTTAAACAAGTGTTTAAATTTATTACTCACAAAACTCCGCTTTGCCCCGATATCAAACAAGATGCATGCATATGTGTGGTTAAGGAGAAACATACCAGTGACAACAACGGGATCCTGAATCGCTTCTCCTTGACCCATGGTCAGCGCTCTCCCTGCTCGTCCATTCCCTTGATTGTTGACATTGGGGCAATTTCGACGGAAATGCTCAGTCCTTCCACATCCATAACAGGTGTGGCTTGCTCCAGCGTTGTTGCCATTGTTGTTGGTGTTGTTGTTGTTATTGTTGTAGTTGTTGTTGTTGTTGTTTCCCGGTTGCTAGTTCTAAGGAGGATAGGTTCTACAGTATTTTGTTGTGTGACCCTTTCGGTTGCAACTGGTACAATGCATCTCCTTGCATTCACCAATGTGATGAAAATTGCACCTGTTGCACTTTGGGAGATTTCCGGAATACTGCTTAGGGTCACTTGGGGTAGATGAGGTTAGAACATGTGGTATGGAGGGAACATGGGTGGTTACAACATGAACTGTCATTGTTTGTTGTTTCTTTGACGACTCTGAGCCTTGTCATCCCTTCCTCTTGTTAGTTATTCCTTTCTTGTTGTCACTCTCCTTCTTGCCTTCAGTTTCCCCTGACTTCTCGCCCTTCTTGTTGTTGTGGTCGTACAACTTCTTGGCCAACCTCTTGGCACTGTCAAAGGTTTCAGGATTTGCAGTTATCACATTTCCTTGAATTGGGGAGGTCAATCCCTAGATGAATCGTTCGATTTTCTTCCCTTCCGAACTAATCATGTCAGGGCACAACAGAGACAGTTCGCTAAACCTTGATATGTAAGCATCGATGGCGGAGTTTTCAGACTATGAGGTTCCATAACTCTTGTTCCATCTTCTGAATTTTGCCATGCGGGCTGTACTCGGCCATCAACATTTCCTTCAATTCTGCCTACGGCTTGGCTTTGGCTACGGGAAGAGCCATGGCCTCCACATGTCCATTCCACCAAGTGAGAGCTTGATCAACAAATGTGCATGTTGGAAACTTCACCATGACCTCTTCGGGGCAATCACATATCTCGAACATCGATTCCACCTTTTCAATCCATCTCTTTAGGGTTATCATTCCCCCTGTTCCATTAAAGGTTCGTGGCTTGGCGTTGGTGAAATCTTTGTAGGAGCATGTCTTGGTAGGCCCTTGGTTCATTCCGTTGTTTGAGCTTCCAGCCCCTTGCCCGTTGCCTCCACCATCACTTCCATTGTGGATCTGCGCTAGTATCGCTGTGACTGCAGCAAATACAGCTGCTTGGAATGCAACTTAGTTGATTTCTGGTGGTATCGACTCGGGGTTTCCACTGGTGGGTCTTCAAGGCATCCTTCTGTCATGGAACGGAAAGATGTTGAGTGCCTATAATTTTTGTGAGTTTGTGGTCCTATAAACTAGGTGTATAGCATGTACTTAAGTAATGTTACATATTGGCATACAACATAGAAATATAGCACATAGCAGATAACAACATCACGATAGAACACATATTATTTATCACTAATAATATTCGTACTTTGATACATGAAAATTTGCTCGAAAGAGCATACATAAAGGGTACAAAGTTCGACAGCGTAACGACTCTACGAGTAGTGTAATCACTTAAACATTTAGTCAATGGTGCATAATATAGTGCGTACGAAAGAAACCTAACACTAGTAGGAAGGTCTACTGGTCCGGGGGGCTCTGGGATGCGTCGGGTGGTGGGGCTAATGACGTGAACGTGCCCTGAAGATGCGCCACCTGTCATTCTGTGGCTCATAGTCGTTCCTCCCAAACTGCCTATCGTACCTGAAAGTTATGGATTACCTCATGAGTTTCTCGTTCCGCTCTTGCCACCGCGACTTGCATCTGATTCAGCTGCTCGACAGTACCCTGGGCTAGGTCACTAGTATTCCGCAACCGTCTCAACATAACAGGAAGTGACCGGTCAGCTGGTCCTCCATCTCTCAGATCATAGAACTCCCTAGCCATCCCGTATGGGGGTCGTTGTCCCTGCTGTCTGCTCTATCTCCATATATCAATACCCCATGGAGGCATGGGGCCAGTAGGGCTCATCCGGTGAGCAAGCACCCTAATCGCGTAGGGTGGGTTGATGACTTCGGACTCCGCGTCTGAATCACCATTGTCATCGTCGTCACTAGGTTCTTCCTCAGACTCCCCCTTGGAGTCTTCTTCGGCTTCTTCTTCTTCCAAGTCTACCACTGGCTCGGCAGGTCCGTCCTCGACTCCTACTTCAAGTTCTTCTTCGGGCTCCTCCTCAGGGTCTTCTTCAGGCTCTTCTTCAGACTCATCTTCCAACCATCCGTTATTCCCCTGGTTGGGGAAATACGGATCTCCACGATGATGGAAACCAGCCATACAGTCTACAGGAGTGTGTATAAACTACGATTACTCCTAAGATGTTTTAGTTGTTATATAAATTGAGTTTGATGTTCTCTTCGTGGTAATCAAAAGGGTATGCTTTAGGTTTACCGACCATCGCGGTCACTCCAGGACATGTGATAATTGTATTCTGGAGGAAATGTAGTTGATCAGGATACATTCGCCCCTTAACACAACTATGAACAGTCCTGGCTTAACCGAGATGTCAGGATCATCTTATTAGATTTGGTATTATATTCATTTTCCTAAGTCGCACAAGTAAGAGGGTTTATTATTATATTTTTATTTGTTTTGTTCAGAGTTATTTAGTCCCTCTTTGGGTTTATAGTTGCATATCAAAGTATGGTTAGATATGCCAGTTCACTATAAACGGAGCTCTGATACCAACCAGTCACACCCCAGAACCAGACGGCGGAAACGTCTGAGGGCTCGCGTGACTTAAATTGAAATATCATCACAATGAATATACATGAAACACAACATAGACATTACCATGCATCAAGACATTACAACTGATCTTGTTCACATCAAGTACTTTGACTAAATATTACATATCCATAGCATAAATTGTTTGAGAGTTTTCAAAACATAACATCCTAATACACTTGGTATTGTTCTTCAGCTTATACGTTACCTAAGAATACAAGTTATTTTGAAAACGTCAACATATATAATGTTGGTGAGTTCATAAGCAGGTTTGATATGAAAATATTTTGTATAGTTTGTAAAACCCAAAAAATCCGATATTTTCTGAAACGGCAATTGTTTATACAAAAGGTGTGATGATCCATAAGTATATGCATGAATGATTTCAAAACGTGTATAAATGAGAAGTTTTGCATTATAGTTATTGAAAGTACAAGTGAATAATGTTGTTTTCCCCGAAAAACCCGATGTTTTCCAATAAAATACTATGATCGTTTTGTATTATTGTATCGTCACAACGAATGAATATGATTTCCCATGATTACTTAGATGGTATAGGATCTCTATGTGAGTCGTTATAACCATGCATGATAATGACTAGTTCGTCTGTCTTGGCATTCTAGCGAACGCCGGAATCGATCTTAAGATTTTGTCACCCTAGACTGGCTGAGTCTAACTGTAGCGAACAACTTAGGTGTGGGGGATTCACCCCCGTATAGATCTATGCACAAACTCTCGCTCTCCCTCCAGGAGACTTTGATTACAATTACAGACTACGACCGACACTTATTGGTGTCGCCCGTTATTACTCACTTAATCCAAATGAATTTAATTAACCTTGATTAACGACCTGGTTTTTTGTTTACTTAAATAGAAGGTAAGCCGAACAGATGAGGAGAAGAGGACTACGAGGTCCTACTAATCACGTATGTTATTTAAGGCTGTCGAGTATATGAAGGACGCGTTGGCCCATTTCGCATATGATTTATTTAGACCTTACTAGTAATGCTAATGGGCCACTGAGGCCCAATAGCATGTAAAAGCCATTAAGGGTCCCTTAGGCATGTAATTGGATCACAAGAGGCTCAATAAACATGTATTATTTATGTTAGGCCCAAAAGTCATGTTAATGGGTCACAAAGGCCCAAAAAAAGCATGATTAGAATTATTCAAGCCCAACAATTAGAATGTTTACTTGTTTTGTATAGTATTAGTGTTGCGAAGTTGTTTAATCGAAATGTCGTAAAAATCACCAAATTGTTTTATAACGATTCATAGATTTATAAAAATATATATTTTTCTATTTAAACCCATAAGTTATAAAATTTTGTATATTTTGAACAATTATTTTAATCTTAACATCATTGACCAAAAACATTGATCTGACCAATTCAACCCCTTATTTTGGTAAATTTGGCAATTTTAGTCCTTTTTATGAAAAATGTCATATTAGTTCCTTGAACTATTTTTCTTGACATTTTTATCCAAACACTTATTTAAATAATGCTTTAAGCCCAAAATTAAATTTTGGACAGCTTCATCCCCTTAGTTAAAAGATTTGCATTTAAATCCACAGTTTTCGCAATTTTTACAATTTTGACCCAAAATCCAAAATCATTGCATTTTTAGTCCCTTTTGATAAATAAGGCCATTTTAACCCCTGAAATAGGTTCATTTACGTTTATAGCCCCTATTTTGAGAAAACTTTCCATTTCAGCCCCCTTAAATTTTATTTTTTTCGCATATTTGGGCCTAAATAGCCGAAAAGCCCAAATTTTAGCCCATTAGGCTAAAATTTACATTTTTAGTCCTTTAAAAAGCATAATATTTATAAAAACTCTTATTTTAGCTGTTTGACCTTTTGGTCCTTGTAAAAACCGTGAATGACATCTTTTTCCCCATCTTTTGTTTATTTATCAAAAAAATAGTCTAATAACAAATTTTATGTTATAGTATGCTTATTATAAACCTTGTATGGTAGTTTAACTTGGCATGTTAAGTGAAATGTATCCTAAATCACATATTCTTCCTTCTTGAACTATATATCTCGAAATATCTTTCATTGTTAGCACATATTCACCACATAAACATAAGAAATCACACATAACATACAAATACACATAGATCTACACATTTTACTTGTATTCTCCCCCATAAATCATTTTAAAACCGAAAATAGAGGGGTATGAACTCACATTGATTTGATGTTCACGGTTTTGAAGAAAGAAATGGAAGAGTTTGATCCTAGCAAGCTTTGTTGGGTGCATCTCGAACTTAGAGTTTTCTAGGATGATGATCATGAGTTTGTATGAGTTTAGAAGATATTCTTGATGAAATAAAGAGACTAGATTATGGATCAAACCATCAACTTACCTAGGATGATGATTCTTGTGGAAGATCCTACTTGAAATGTTCAAGATCTTAGAAATTTTGATGAAGAAATAGAGGTATTCTTGAGAGAATAGTGAGTGTTTGAAAAATGAATTTGGTGTGGGTGTTGGGTGCTCTCAGCCGAGAAGAAGAAGGAAGGGAGGGGAGAGAAGAGGTAAGTTGCATGGGGACATGAGATGTCTTAGATGTATGTTGGATAATCCCATAAATAACCCCTAAACAACAATGAGGTGTCATGGCCATTTATTTATTTATTTCCCTTTTTTTGTTTTGTATTTGGGCCGAGATGGGGTAAAGGAAAAGAATGGTTTGGGCCTTTTGTGCTTGAGTCCATAATGTGAGGCCCAATTTGATGATTTTCGGCCCATTGGGCCTTTAGAGTAGTTCACGTCCCAATTTAGCATAAAGGAATGGATTTGAGTCCATTAAAGCTATTTGGATTTGTTATGGCCCAATAAGGCCCATTAAAGATAAACTAGTCCATTTTAGGCTTATGAGGCCCAAAAAGGTTAAGTCTTATGAGAGTGGGTCCAAAGAGAGCCCATTTAAGAGTTCTAAGCCCAAAATAGTCAAATTGGAAGTTTATTGGCCCATTAGGCCCAATAAGGAAATCCTAGTCCATATTGGACTTAAACCAGGATTTCTAGGGTTTCCAACCTTTTGTTGACTATTTGAGTGTTTGTATAGAGTGTTTGATGGAATTTTGTTGTCATTGAATAAGCATCATACATGCTTTCAAGTTTTAGTTACAATGTTATCCTTGTTAATTGTTTACAACGCGTCAGAATTCCTAGCTGTGACAAAAGTCAACATAACATTGTTTGCTTCGACAACACTATATCTATAGTTTTGTAAGATTTATTCAAACATTGCATCAGGAGTTATCGATATAATTTTGACAATTTTCAACGAAGACCTGATATCTTCTTCCTTCTTACAAAGAATGGCACGAAAATGAATCTTCATCTTTTTAAGCTCGTCTGTATGTTTAAAATTCTTACCAAGCTTTAACTGATCAAATGTATACATGGCGTGATTAACTGGAAAGTCTAGTTGGATGAACCCTGACTCCTCAATGACAATGCTTTTCTTTGGCCTTTTATCAAACGCATCCAACTCACCATAAGACATATTCTATATCGTTTCATAACACCACACCTTTTTTAGATCTCCCTTATTAAGACCAGGTGTTCATTCGCTCTCATTCACATGATACTGTTTAGCTACTTCATTCATTCAAATTCAAGCTCTTGAAGCTTATTCTTCTCTTCTGTTGTAGGTTCTACATGAATACCTTTTCCTTTATCTTTTGGTTCAAAAGTAGTAACATGTTTAACTGTCGAAGAACCTGAGTCTCGTTCGCTTATGTTCAAACCTTTATTCGATTGTATCTTTGACATGCCAACTTTAGCATTAGGTGTAGCAAACGTTGTTGAAGTTGCATAATGGATTTCATTAGTAATGAAGTTGGGATTTGAGTAGAAATCAACTTCACTACTACTTTTCCTTTATCTTCTCAACCATATTTTCATTAACCAACCCCATTATATCTACCTTGTGACACAATCATTGATAGGCATGGAGCATAGGTAGGTAATCGAAGAACAGGATCCACGATTGGTGCCAAGTGAGATTTAAAAAATGATTCCACTGAAGAAACCACATACGAGATTTTTTCTTGAGATATCGAAGTTGCTAACCAAAATCAAACTTCTATAAGGAAACATGAAAACTCATAATAGAATTCTTAATATTTGTAAACGCCTTGCTATCTGATTCCATCTTGAGCTTCATCTCTCCAACATATTCCTTATTAAAAGCTCGAATATATTCAATCAAGGTTCGCGTAGATCCGAAAAGAACACCAATAATATCTTTAAGTGGTCCATAGAACTTATAAAGCTTCGTCACTTCCTTTGAAAACAAATCAACCAAACCCAAAACTTTTGTAATAACGGACTCCTTTGATGAAGTTACCATCTTTTCAAACAATGTGTGCCTTTCACCAGCAACATTATGACATCCCCTCATTTTCAGAACCAATTAAAACTTTTTCTTTATGCTTTAATAATTTAAGATGTGGAAATTCCCAGTTAAGTAAAACACTTTTAGATAACAAAGTCATTTAATTATATCAGAAACTTCGAGGATGTCATCGTTCATATCCAAACATAAATTACAACATAAAATACTAGAAGGTCTTGAAATACTATAACAACCTCTTCTTTTTATTTCACTCAGCATCCTATTTAGACTTCGACAACCTTACATTTGCTACCTGTGATGCACATAAAATGAGTGGTGTAGGTTTGGCAAGCCTAGTGAGTGCATAGGGTTTTCAAGCCCATAATATATTGATGATAATATATAATAAAATTCTTGCAACAAACATTATAGGAATAATCTGACAAAAGACCACCTAACCTTCCCAATCGATTCTCACAAATCACAAAGCAATGATTATCTGAAGGAATCACCCAACCTGATGAATCGTGTGAGTAACTACTTGACTACACGGATAGGGGAGTCCTTGGCGAGTGTAAGTCATATAAAGGCAACCAATGTTCAGAGTAATCGATAGATATGGTACACCATCCTATCTATGTATATGGGATATAAGTCTATACAAGCAATGTAATTCACTAGACAACCTAGAATAGTAAAGTGTTGTCATCTACTATGATCGATGAACCAAACATACTTGCGAGTTGTCTGATCTGGACCCACCATTTTTGGTTATCCAAAAGAGGAGGATTACTACATTCCTCTCTGATCCCACACTCTACCCCAGAATGAGACATATCCAATATTCCACTTACTTGGAACTAATTACCCTTTTTAAGTATATAATTATCCTAAATTATATTTAAAGGCAATCTAACATAATTCCTACTAAGCAGTACTAGTATAGTTATAAAAATAGAGTATAGTATAATTAACAGATTTAGCATTTTAGTAAATACATTTATTAAGTTATTGTAACACCCTGTTCCAAATCGTTTCTTAAATAGAGGCTGTGACCTGAATATTGGTTATCATAAGGCTTAAGGCCTTTGGGAAAGAAAGATTTAGATCCATTTAGGTGTGGGCAATGTAACCTAGATGGTCTGAGAGTTCGGTTTGTGTTTTGGATCCAAGGGGTATATTGGCAAAGTATCAGTTTGGCTTTTTTTTTTTTGAATTTTAGATTTTAGTTCGGGAAGTTTTAAGGCAAGGATGAGTTGATAGAAGTCTAGAGCTTCTTGTTACCTTTCCATGGATATAAGAATTATTGAAATCGAACTTAGAACGAAGAAGTTATGGCTTCCAGAAGTTGGTGGTTTAAAAGGCTAAGACTTGTACGTAGGGCATATAAGGAAGTACGCTGGGCATACAAGGCACAATGATCACAGAGACTTTTGGAGTATGTTGGGCGTACTAGATTGATTTGGTGAGTTTTGAGCTTTGAAGAGTGTTTGTTGGTGGTTTGTGAAAAAGAAGAAAAAGAGGAGTACTTGAGGGGATGGCTTGAGCTTATAGATCTAAGATCTTCTACTCATTTGCAAGCATTTTGAGGTAAAAAAAAGCTCTCACCTTTATGGTCTTTGGTTTTAGATCTAGTTTATGGTGTATTTTGTGCACTTTTGAAGGCTTTTGAGTTAAAGTTGAGCTTTTGATCTACTACAAAAGCTATAAATGCTAGATCTTGGCTCCATTTAGTCCCCATGTTCATAAAAATGTCAATTTTATGAAAGATATTGGTCCATGCAAGCATTAAGACCTTTATCAAGCTCTTTTTGAGATTTTGAGTCCCTTTAAGCCATTCATGAGTGTAAAGTTGCCAACTTTACATGATAAGTTCCCCTTTAGGGTCAGATCTGAGAGTTTAAATTGAGGTCTCAACCGATTAAGTGCTTACTAAAGTGAAAAGGTGGTTTGGGGAGTACGCTGCGCATACTAACCGCGGACGGAGTACGCTTAGCGTACGAGCTGAGTACGCCCCCCGTACTCAGCAGATGGAGTTTGGGTTTGGTATTCTTGGTTTGGGCCATTGTTTGGGTTTTCTTAGTTTGTCCCTTGTTGGGCCATTAGAATTCTATTTTGGGCTTATGGTTTGTATTTTTGGGGCTCCTTTGGATTAAGGCCCATGATTGGTTTTGGACCCAATTTGGAAGATTCGGCCAGATTGGGCTTTGGAATATCATTCAGGATTTGGCCCTTGGGAGTAGATGAGTTGGGCCTTCGCTTTGAGATAAGTGAGATAAAGGGTATAATCGTATTTTACCCTAGTTATGGGTTACGTAGTTTAAACTCTTAGTTATGGTTCAGAAGACAATTAATGATTGGATGTCATTTGATGATGATAACGCAGGGATTCTTCGAACCAGCAGTCAAAGATTTATTTCAGTTTTTTTAGCAGCTAAAGGTGAGTCTCCTCACTATACTCGTGGGATAAAATATACGAATATGTTATTAAACATGGAAAATCATTGGACTGTATTAATAAGTTTAAAATTTAATAAAATACTTTGAGTTGACTTGTATTCCCCCCTGAAAACATTAAAAACACGGAAAATGTAGGGGTATGAACTCACCTTGAGCGAGTGGTTTGATTGAAGGATCGATACGGAAATCTGGATGTCCAAGTCAAGCCTTGAACACGATTTGATCCTAATTAACACGTAATGACACATAAAAGAGTCAAATGAAGGTATTTCACCACTAAATATGATGGAGAACCACTCTAGAGACTTGGAACTACTTGCACTAAGTGTTAGGACCTTGTAGGATTCATTAGGGGTGTATGACCACCTTGTGTGTGTGTGTGCGGCCATGGGTGTGCGGCCCAAGGGGTGTGTGGTCGTACACTCATGAAAGAAGGTACCTTTGAGGTGTTCTCAAGGTCCATACTTGTATCCACGAAGTGTTCTAGGTCTATACTTGTTTGTAGTGTAAGTTAAGGGTCCTAGAAGTGGGTTTGTAGCCCTAGGATGAGTGTGTGGTCGCACACGGGAGTGTGCTACCACACACAAGGAGTGTGCTGCCGCACAAGGGTGTGTGCAGTCGTGCACACGTGTGTGCGGTCATACACCCCACATGAAGATGTCCAAATTGTCGATTCCAAGGTGCAGTAAGGCTGGGGTCATGTCTATCTCGAGTATGGAAGTCAAACTCTCACTTTGGAGGGTGTTTTAAGAGTGTGCGGCCACCTTAAAGGTGTGTGTGGCCGCACTCACTTCCAAACATGAAGAACATGATAAATATTTCACACTTAAGGCTTAGATAGAAAGGTCTTTCATAGATATCAAGTTAGAGGATAAATTACTCACATTCTTGAAGCTTTGGAGGGTTCACGGTTGAAGAAAACTTGAGAGAATAGTGTAGTGTGCAACCAAGGAGTGAAAGGAATGAAGGGAAGGGGTTTACCCTTTATATAAGAGTGGGTGCGTTGCCTAGAAGGGAGTGTGTGGCCAAGAGGTGAGTGTGCGGCCGCATACCCATGTGTACGGCCGTACACTCCCCCTAAGGGTGTGTATGGCCCGGTTTTGTCACCCTATGGCTTGCTGACTCTTTCCTCACCTTAAACTTGGCTATGCTCAAGCTTCGAATGCTTAAATGAACCCTTAAATAGTAGGAGAAGTCAACATAACAAGTTTAAAATTGATTAAATTGGCTAAGTGTACAAGATAAAAGTTTCGGGTTGTCACATCATCCCCCCGTTAGAGGGAATTTCGTCCCGAAATTCAAGAAAAAAGTACAATCATGAACTTGGAAAAAGATGAGGGTACTTCTGCTTCAACGAATCCTCACGCTCCCAAGTGAATTCAGGACCCCGCTTGGCATTCCAGCGGACCTTCACTATCGGGATGCGACTTTGCTTATTTTGTTTGACTTCTTGGTCCATGATTTCAGCAGGTTCTTCCACAAAACGTAGAATTTAGTCCAGATCAATCTCATCGAGAGGAATCACAAGTGTCTCGTCGCTCAGACACTTCTTTAGGTTTGACACGTGGAAGACAGGAGGAACGTTGCTAAGTTCTCGGGGTAGCTGGAGTCTGTATGCTACGGGACCGATCCTAGCAAGGATTTCGAATGGCCCAATGTACCTTGGTTTGAGCTTTCCACGTTTTCCGAAACGTATCATGCCTTTCCATTGTGAGACCTTCAAAAGGACATGGTCACCAACCTGGAATTCCAAGGGTTTCCTTCTCTTATCGGCATAGCTCTTTTGTCTATCTCGTGAGGCTTTCTGTCACTCTCGGATTTCACTCGTCTCTCGGATGATCTCAAGACCAGTTAGAGTGCTGTCAGGGACTTGACCCTTGGCTAGCTATGTGTCACCCACTTCAGCCTAGCACAGAGGGGATCTACACTTATGGCCATAGATGGCTTCAAATGGCGCAACCTTGATGCTGGTATGGTAGTTGTTCTTGTAGGAAAATTCGACCAAAGGAAGATGAGTGTCCCATGACGTGCCGAAGTTGATGACACAGGCCCTCAACATATCTTCCAATGTCTGAATTGTTCTCTCACTCTGTCCATCTGTATGTGGATGATAAGTCGTTCTCATATCCAATTTAGTTCCAAGAGCCTTCTATAGCGATTGCCAAATCTCGAGGTTAACCTGCTATCTAAGTCAAAGATAATGGATACAGGTACCCCATGAAGGTGAACTATTTCTTGAATGTAGACCTGCGTGAGTCTCCCCAACTTGAAATTTTCTTTGATTGGCAGGAAGTGGGTGGATTTAGTCAACCGATCAACAATTACCCAGATGGCGTCGTGCCCACACGGAGATCTGGGTAACTTGGTGATAAAATCCATGGTGACCATTTCCCACTTCCACTCAGGTATTTCCGGCTGCTGAAGCAAACCTGAGGGCTTTTGATATTCTACTTTTACCTTGGCACAAGTCAAGCATTTGCCCACGAAGGTAGCGATTTTTGCTTTAATGTTCGGCCACCAATAAAGTTGTTTGAGATCCAGATACATTTTATCTGAACCTGGGTAAACGGAGTATCTTGTCTTGTGAGCTTCGTTCATGACAACTTCTCTGTAACCACCATACTTCCGGGTCCAGATACGGTCCATGAAATAGTAAACTCCGTCTCTCTTGACCTCTAAGTTCTTTTCCATGCCCCGCAAGGCTTCATCTGACATGTTCTCTGGTTTTAAGGCTTCCAACTGAACCTCTCGGATTTGTGTGAATAATCGGGAATGGATGGTCATAGTTAGTGCCTTCACCTTACGCCCTGAATACTCCTTTCGGCTGAGGGCATCTGCTACCACATTGGCCTTGTCGGGATGGTAGTGTATTTCGCACTCATAGTCATTGAGTAACTCTACCCATCGCCGCTGCCTCATGTTTAACTCCTTCTGATCAAAGATATGCTACAAACTTTTGTGGTCGGTGAAGATAGTGCACTTGGTTCTGTAGAGATAGTGTCTCCAAATCTTTAATGCAAAGACCAATGCTCCCAACTCTAGATCGTGAGTTTTGAATTGACTTCGTGTGTTTTCAACTGCCTCGAGGCGTAGGAGATAACCTTTCCCTGCTGCATGAGCACACAGCCGAGGCCCTGATTGGATGCATCACAGTAGACAACGAAGTCTTCTGTCCCCTCGGGCAAGGAAAAGATAAGTGCGCTGCATAAGGCCTGCTTCAATTTTTGGAACGCAGTGTCTTGCTTTTCTCCCCAACTAAAGGTTACACCTTTCTGTGTCAGGGTGGTTAAAGGCTTAGTGATTTTGGAGAAGTTTTGGATAAATCTGCGATAATAGCCAGCGAGACCCAAGAATTGGCGGATTTCTGTGGGTGTCTTTGGTGTTGACCAGTTCTCAATCGCTTGGATCTTGGAAGGGTCCACATGTATGCCTTCCTCGCTAACCACGTGACCAAGGAAAGTTACCTTCCTGATCAAAGGCTCACACTTTAAGAATTTCGCATATAGTTTCTCCGCCCTTAGTGTTTCTAGCACTAGTCTCAAGTGTTGTTTATGATCCTCTTCGCTTCGTGAATAGACAAGTATGTATTCAATGAACACGACCACGAACTTGTCTAGGAAAGGGTAGCACACCCGATTCATCAGGTCCATGAAGACTGTCGGCGCATTGGTTAGACCAAAGGGCGTTACTACGAATTCGTAGTGTCCATAGCGAGTTCGGAATGCTATCTTGGGCACGTCATTCTCGTGAACCAGCAACTGATGATACCTTGACTTTAGATCTATCTTTGAAAAGTAACTGGCTCCCTGAATTTGATTGAAGAGGTCGTTGATTCTAGGTAAGGGATAACGGTTTTGATGGTTAGATTGTTCAGCTCTCGGTAGTCAATGCACATCTAGAAAGATCCATCTTTCTTCTTTACGAATAGTATCGGAGCTCCCCAAGGTGAGGAACCCAGCCTTATGAATCCCTTGCCGATTAGCTCGTTGAGCTGGCTGGATAACTCTTACATTTCCGCCGGCGCTAAGCGATAAGGAGATTTAGCTATAGGGGTAGCTCCGGGGATTAAGTCGATGCGAAACTCGACTTGGCACTCATGAGGAATTCTCGGAAGATCTTCGGGGAAGACGTCAGGACATTTTCAGACTTCGGGGATGCTCTCGAGGTCTTTAACTTTTTGTGTTTCATCAACAACATGAGCTAGGAATGCATGGCATTCCTTCCGCAGATACATCTGAGCTTTGATGCATGAAATGATACGAAGGTTCGGACTGGGTTTATCACCGTAAATCATGAGGGCTTCACTAGAGGGAAGATTGAGATGGATAGCTTTCTAGTAGCAAAGGATATATGCATGATTGGGGCTTAACCAATCCATGCCGATCATGACATCAAAACTTTTTATGGAGACTGGCATAAGGTCGATGGGAAAGGAATGATTGTCTAGAGTAAGACTACAACCTATAAATATGTCGTTAGTTCTCTCTTTCTTTCCGTTAGCCATCTCGACGGTGAATGTTTCGGTTAAAGGTTGAGATTTACATTTCATTAGGTGTTTCAATGCATGACTAACAAAACTCCTCTCCGCACCCGAATCGAAAACAATGCATGCATAAGAGTTGTCAAGGAGGAACGTACCCGTAACAACGGTAGGATCAGTGACCGCTTCCTCCTAGCCCGTCACCAGCACCCTTCTTGTGTTGCCACCCATTGTCATCTTGGGTCAGTTTCTTTTGAAGTGTCCAACTTCCCCACATCCATAGCAGGCTTGGCTGGCACCCGCTCCAGGAGTCGGATTAGTTGGTTGGAGTGATGCCCTGCAGTATCGGTTCGTGTGTCCCTTCCTTCCACAGTTGTTGCAGTTCAAATCATGGCAGGGTCCGAGATGATGAAAGGTACACTTGTTGCACAGAGGTAGTTTCCCTGAATAACCACCGGTAGGAGCTTGGATGGTTGGAGCAGCAGTTGGAGCACCAATAGGAGTAGTAACAGCGTGGACTGCCACTGTTTGTTGCTTCTTGGAAGGCTCTTGAGGAGACTGGCCCTTGCGTTTGTTCCAAAATTTCTTCTTCTCACCACTCTCCTTTTGTGGCTCAGCGACCGCTGATGCCTCATCCAGATCGACTCCATGATCGATCAGAGTCTGCGCCAGATCCTTGGCGCTTTCAAATGTAGCCGGTCTAGCAGCCAAGACATTTACTTTAGTTGGTTGTGTTATTCCCCAAATGTACCTCTTGATTTTATTGCTTTCCGGGGTGACCATTCTCGGACAGAGGAGAGCCAGATCACAAAATCTAGTGGTGTAGGCAGCGATGTCGGAACCCTTCATCTTCAAGTTCCAGAGTTCGTGCTCCAACTTTTGCACCTCGCCCCTCGGGTAGTATTCCGCAAGCATGAGTTCCTTCAGTCTTTCCCAACCTATGGAATTAGCTACTGGTAGAGTCAGGGATTTAACTTGACCATTCCACCAGGTCAAAGCTCTGTTGGTGAAAGTGCAGGCGACAAACTTCACCTTTTTTGCTTCGGAACAGGCACAAATTTCGAAGATGGATTCGATCTTCTCGAACCATCAAGTCAGAGCGATAACACCTCTATTTCCGTCGAATGACTTGGGTTTTACGGTCATGATGTCCTTGTACGAACACTCCTTTTGATGTCCCTGACCTCCATCTTGTCTTTGAGGGTCGTTTCCACCTCCAACCCCACCAGAGTTCACTTGTGCCATTGTTGCAGTCATGATGGTTGTAACTGCTGCCTGGAACATGACGGGGTCGAACTGAGGGGGTGGTGGTGGTGGTGGGGTGTCGTCGTTTCTTCTGATGGGTCTTCGTCGGGGAGGCATCTTGTTCTAAAAATAATCAGGAAGAAGAGGCTGATAAGTCCCCAAAATTTAAATCAAGATATATGAAACAAGATATATCTCATCCTGATAAAAGTATTCTACCAAGCGATAAGCAAAGAAGGATTACTAACGCAAGTAAGTTATCACTTAAGAAAGAAGAGGTAGCAACACTTCGAATGAATCTGTATACTAAATTTGGCTCTATCTAAAATACTCCTATAGTATTTTATGTTGGATGCTTTTGTTCTTGGTAAGTTTTAGGCTTGCTGTAACACCACAGTCACTCCCAAGCACATGTTGCTCATGTCTCGAATGAATATAGTTGATCAGGCTA